>NC_042617.1:223127980-223797914 GCF_901001135.1 Rhinatrema bivittatum | reverse complement strand
GGAGGGGCGGGTAGATGATCGGAAAAGAGGTGCATTCTCGAGCCAAGTGTGATTTTGATTGTACAATAAATTGTGGAGGATGGTGAGTGTTTTGTATTTTATGCGTAAGGTTATGGGTAACCAGTGGAGGTCTTTTAGGATAGGGGTAATGTGATCCAATTTACGTGCGTTTGTTAGGACTCTGGCCGTGGCATTCTGTAAAAGTTGGAGGGGTTTGATAGTGGAGAGAGGGAGGCCCAGCAATAAAGAATTGCAATAGTCCAGTTTAGTTAAAAATAGTTGCCTGTAGGACTGTGCGGAGGTCTTGGGTATATAGCAGGGGTTTAAGTTTCTATAGGATGTGCAATTTGAAGAAGCCTGTTTTTATGGTATTGTGGATGTGAGATTTGAAATTTAAATGTTGGTCAAGATAGACACCGAGATCTCTCACATTGCAGGTGAATGTATCAGGTGGAGGGTTGGTGTTGCTTAAGGCAGGGAGCGAGCGAGCTGGGGGATTGGAGATTGTGAGGAGCTCCGATTTTGTTACATTTAAAGCGAGATGTAGGTTTAAGAGGAGGGTGTTAATTGAAGTAAGGCAGGAATCCCAAAACTGTAATGTTTTGGGGACGAATTCTTGAAGCGGGATGAGAATTTGAACATCGTCAGCATACATGAAGAACTTTAGGCCAAGATCAGAGAGGAAGGAGATAGATATTGAAGAGCGTGGAAGAGAGGGAGGAACCCTGTGAGACGCCCTGTGTGAGGGGAATGTGGGATGATTCGCAGTTGACTATTTTTACGGTGTAATTTCTGTTGTTGAGATAGGACGACGAGAACCATTGCAACGCAGAACCAGTGACACCGATTTCAGAAATGCAGGTGAGGAGTATAGTATGATTGACGGTGTCAAAGGCAGCAGCTATATCAAGGAGGGCCAGTATGTATGATTGACCATGGTCCAATCCCTTGAGTATAGTGTCAGAAAGGGTAAGAAGGAGGCTTTCAGTTTTACGGGCTTTACGAAAGCCAAATTGAGCAGGGTGAAGGGTGTTGTGCTCTTCAAGGAATTCGGTAAGCTGGGTATTGACTATTTTCTCCATTATTTTTGCTATGAAAGGCAAGTTAGAAATAGGGAAATAGTTAGCTGGGATACTGGGGTCGAGGTTAGGTTTTTTAGGAGGGGTTTGATTACTGCATGTTTAAGGGGGTCAGGTACTTTGCCATGTGAGAGGGAGCAGTTTATTATGTCAGCTAGTAGTTTTGAAATGGTGGCGGGGATGGAAAGAAGAGTCTTAGTGGGGATTATATCGGATGAATATGTGGCGGGTTTAGCCTTTTGGAGGATTCGTTCAATCTGTTTAGGAGAGGTGAGTTCAAGGGACTCAAGGTTAGCGCTTGAGTTTTTGGGGAGGGGGTTGACTGGGGAGTGCTTACCAGGGAAACATTGGAGGACATTAGTGATTTTGTTTCTAAATAACATGGCAAGTTCCTCGCATTTAGTGCTGGCATTTTCTTCAGTGGAGGGAGGGGGTGGTTAGTTCAGAGACATAAGAGAAGAGAGCATTGGAGTTGAATTGGTATAGGTGTATGCGTCCTGGAGGTCCAGAGAGCAGAGCCAGTCTCCTCTTTGTAGAAGAGGAAGAAACGATCCCAAGGTGACCATCTTGAACTTTTCTTGCTGGAGGTACTTGTTGAGGGCCCGTAGATCTAGAATAGGATGGACACCCCCCGGTTTTTTGGGGATTAGGAAGTACCTGGAATAGAACCCTAGGCCTTGCTGAGAGTGTGTAACAGGTTCTATTGCTCTTGACTGGAGAAGAAGGGAGACCTTTTGTTCCAGAAAAATGGAGTGGTCGGACATTCTCCACATCTGCAGAGGTGGGGAGTCCGGTGGCAGGGCGAGAAAGTTCAGATGGTAACCCTGAGCAATGATTGCCAATACCCATTAGTCGGATGTAATTGAATGCCACATGTTGTGGAAGTGGCACAGTTGACCTCCCACTGGTATGTGCGACAGAGGAATCTGGCTGCTGCTCTCCAAGTGGAAGTCAAAAACCTGAAGCAGGCCCGGGCTGGGGAGCTGCTTGTGGTTTTTGTTTTCGGGTTTGACGCGACTGAGGTTTTTTATAAGGTCTCATAGCACGGGATCTGGCTGGTGGCGGGTAGGACGTTCTTGGATGGTAGAACGACTTCTTAGAGAACTTTCTAAAGGGCTGCTTTGAGGAGACGTCGGAAGGCATTGAAGAGAGCTGTTTTAGGGTCTCATGATGGTCTTTTAATTCAGCCACTGTGCGCTGGATCTGTTTGCCGAACAGATTATCTCCTACACAAGGCAGGTTAGACAACCGGTCTTGCACTTCTGTGCGAAGGTCAGAAGACTTGAGCCAGGCCCACTGTCTCGCCAAAATAGCAGCTGCAGACACTCTGGAAGAGGAGACAAAAATGTCATAAGATGTTCTGATCTCATTCTTGCCTGCCTCAAAATCTTTACTTATAAGGGTTTGTAGTTGGTCTTGGAATTGCTGAGGCAGGGAGTCTGAGAAGTCCTGTATCTGCTTGAAGATGACCCTGTTATATTGGGTTATATAAAGCTGATAGGCAGCAATTCGGGAGATGAGCATGGCTCCTTGGAATACTCAGCGACCAATGTTGTCTAGGAATTTTTGTGGATGCCCTCTTTTGTGCAGACTCTACCACGACCAAGTGGTGATCAAGCTGTGACTTCTGAAAACCTGGGGCTGACTGTACTAAATAAGTAGTGTCAGCTTTCCTGTGTACTGGAGCAATTGTTCCTGGATTTTCCCAGTTCTTTTTGAGGCGATCAAGAAGAACCTGGTGGACAGGAATAGAGATTATTACCTTGGGGGCATACAGGAATTGGAGCAACTCCATCATCTGGTGCCTATCATCCTCTTCCATTTGCAATTGAAAAGGAACCAATTCAGCCATTTCCTTCACAAAGTTTACAAATGAGAGGTCCTCTGGAGGAGAACGCTTTCTACTCTCAGTGGGTGAAGGAGGTGAAGGTAAGTCATCAGTGTCTGATGAGGTATCATCTCCTCAGGTATCATAAGGATCAACATCCTTTCCTCTAGGAAGTAGAGGGGGATAGGGTGGTTGGATACCTGAAGATCCTGGTCTAGGCTCCGAAGGAATCATAGGAATCATCGGAGGCACCGATGATGGCATCGAGGGCATCGATGGATGACTCGGTGGCGCCGATGGACGTATCGACACCGATGTTTGGATCGGTGGCGAGGGACGTATCGGCATCGATGGTTGAGTCATAAATCCGGATGGAGGAATGTGGAACGGTGTTTCTCCTCCCGATGATGCTGTCAGTGGGGAGGGCATCGGCGCCATCAGAGACCCGGGATCAATCGGTGGAAAAGAGACCATAAGCACTTCCATCCTGGATAGCAGCAGTGCCAGCGCTGCTGGAATCGGGTCAATGATCGGTTCCACAGTCGGTGCCGGTGGAACCTGGAGACATTGCATCGCCTTGTTGATGGCCTCCAGGACCAGTTCTTCTCGGAGACCTGGTGCAAGTAGTCCCGGCTCCGGAACAGAAGAAGGAGGCAGAAGCATAGCTGGAGGGACCACCATTAAAGGCGGAATCGATTGGGTGAGGGTTGCCTTGGAGACCCGGTCACAGGTATGGTCGGTGCCTTTCCTGGACAGGGCTTCTTCGACAACAGCTCGGACAATGGGGAGGTCGATGATTTCGCTCCCTCGATGGTCCGAGTCTTATGGTGTCGATGGCGATGTTTCTCCCTTCGATCCCCTCGATCCTGAGGGGGAGTAGAGGGTGTCGATGGCCGAGAAGTTGTCGATGCCGGACGGTCACCGGTCGGTGGTCGATGCTGGCACGAAGTCAACGGTGCCGGTTCCGATGACGTTGATGCAATGGACGGAGTTGGGGTTTGAGCATGGAAAGGAAGTTCCATCTTCTCCATCCTGGCCTTGTGACCCTTCAGTGTCATTAGGGCACATTTGGTGCAGGTCAAGACATTGTGCTCGCGTCCTAAACACATTACACAGACTTTATGGGGATCTGTGATAGACATGGTGCGAGTACTGTCCGGGCACCGACGAAACCCCGATGCCATGACCATGGAAAAAATTTACCCACGGTACGGTCCACGGCCAGTAGGCCGCGAAGGCACAACTTGATGGTAATCGACGGGAAATGGGTAAAACCTTACCGGAGTTCCACAGACTTATAAAAGGTAGAGGAAGGACCCCTGTGGGGCAATTTAACTTTTAGTAATTCCGTGAGGAAAATTCCTGTCAGGAATCTCTTCAGAGCTCCTTTACCGCGAGGCTACTGCTGTGCGGAAAAAAGAAGACTGAAGTGGGACCCCTGCTGGCTGCAGGGCTCCATCCTGATGATGTCACCCATATGTGAGGACTACCATCCTGCTTGTCCTGTGAGAAAAGATTAAATGGACTGATTTCACAGTGGAAAAGGTAAACAATGGAGTGCCTCAGGGATCTGTACTAGGACTGGTGCTTTTTAATATATTTATAAATGATCTGGAAAGGGGCATGACGAGTGAGGTGCTTAAATTTGCAGAAGACACAAAATTATGCAGAGTAGTTAAATCTCAAGTGGATTGTGATAAATTGCAGGAGGACCTTCTGAGAGTGGAAGACTGGGCATCCAAATGGCAGATGTAATTTAATGTGGACGTGTGCAAGGTGATGCATATAGGGAAAAAACACTTTACTGTGGTTACACAATGTTAGGTTCCACATATGGAGTTACCACCTAGAAAAGAGATCTAGATATCATACTGGATTATACATTGAAATAGTGGGCTCAGTGTGCTATGTCAGTCAAAAAGCAAACAAAATGTTAGGAATTTTTAGAAAGGGAATGTCGAATAAAATGGTGGTTGTCATAATGCCTCTATATTGCTCCATGGTGAGACAACACCTTGAATACTGTTTGCTGTTCTTGACACCGCATCTCAAAAAAGATATAGTTAAAATGAATAAAGTATAGAGAAGGACGACCAAAATGATAAAGAGGATGGAACGGCTCCCCTATCTGGAAATGCTAAAGAGCCCTGGAATTCATTGCCAGAGGATATGATTATGTCAGTTAGTGTAGCTGGGCTTAAAGGTTTGGATAAGTTGCTAAAGCAGAAGTCCATAAACTGCTATTAATCAATTAGTAGCTTGGGTTTTATTCATTTAGGGGTAGATCTTAGTAGCTTCCCGGTGTGTGCACATGGTTGTGCCAATTTTATAACTTGTGCATGCTGGCACACGCATGTTATAAAATCAATGGTAGTAACCAAATTGGTAGTACGGTAATAATGGGAGACTTCAATTACCCCAGTATTGACTGGCTAAATGTATCATCGGGACATGCTACAGAGATAAAGTTCCTGGATGGAATAAATGATAGCTTTATGGAGCAACTGTTCAAGAACCGAAGAGAGAGGGAGCAATTTTAGACCTAATTCTGAGTGCAGCACAGGATTTGGTGAGAGAGGTAACGGTGGTGGGGCCGCTTGGCAATAGTGATCATAATATGATCAAATTTGAATTAATGACTGGAAGGGGGACAGTAAGCAAATCTACGGCTCTCGTGCTAAACTTTCAAAAGGGAAACGTTGATAAAATGAGAAAAATAGTTAGAAAAAAACTGAAAGGAGCAGCTACAAAAGTAAAAAGTGTGCAAGAGACGTGGTCATTGTTAAAAAATACCATCCTAGAAGCACAATCCAGATGTATTCCACACATTAAGAAAGGTGGAAAGAAAGCAAAACGATTACCGGCATGGTTAAAAGGGGAGGTGAAAGAAGCTATTTTAGCCAAAAGATCTTCATTCAAAAATTGGAAGAAGGATCCAACAGAAGAAAATAGGATAATGCATAAACGTTGGCAAGTTAAATGTAAGACATTGATAAGACAGGCTAAGAGAGAATTTGAAAAGAAGTTGGCCATAGAGGCAAAAACTCACAGTAAAAACTTTTTAAAATATATCCGAAGCAGAAAGCCTGTGAGGGAGTCAGTTGGACCATTAGATGATCGAGGGATTAAAGGGGCACTTAGAGAAGATAAGGCCATCGTGGAAAGATTAAATGATTTCTTTTCTTCGGTGCTTACAGAAGAGGATGTTGGGGAGGTACCCGTACTGGAGAAGGTTTTCATGGGTAATGATTCAGATGGACTGAACCAAATCGCGGTGAACCTAGAAGATGTGGTAGACCTGATTGATAAACTGAAGAGTAGTAAATCACCTGGACCGGATGGTATACACCCCAGAGTTCTGAAGGAACTAAAAAATGAAATTTCAGACCTATTAGTAAAAATTTGTAACCTATCATTAAAATCATCCATTGTACCTGAAGACTGGAGGATAGCTAATGTAACCCCCATATTTTAAAAGGGCTCCAGGGGCGATCCGGAAAACTACAGACCGGTTAGCCTGACTTCAGTGCCAGGAAAAATAGTGGAAAGTATTCTAAACATCAAAATCACAGAACATATAGAAAGACATGGTTTAATGGAACAAAGTCAGCATGGCTTTACCCAAGGCAAGTCCTGCCTCACAAATCTGCTTCACTTTTTTGAAGGAGTTAATAAACATGTGGATAAAGGTGAACCGGTAGATGTAGTATACTTGGATTTTCAGAAGGCGTTTGACAAAGTTCCTCATGAGAGGCTTCTAGGAAAAGTAAAAAGTCATGGGATAGGTGGTGATGTCCTTTCATGGATTGCAAGTTGGCTAAAAGACAGGAAACAGAGAGTAGGATTAAATGGACAATTTTCTCAGTGGAAGGGAGTGGACAGTGGAGTGCCTCAGGGATCTGTACTGGGACCCTTACTTTTCAATATATTTATAAATGATCTGGAAAGAAATACGATGAGTGAGGTAATCAAATTTGCAGATGATACAAAATTGTTCAGAGTAGTTAAATCACAAGCAGATTGTGATAAATTGCAGGAAGACTTTGTGAGACTGGAAAATTGGGCATCTAAATGGCAGATGAAATTTAATGTGGACAAGTGCAAGGTGATGCATATTGGGAAAAATAACCCATGCTATAGTTACACAATGTTGGGTTCCATATTAGGTGCTACTACCCAAGAAAGACATCTAGGCGTCATAGTGGATAACACATTGAAATCGTCGGTTCAGTGTGCTGCGGCAGTCAAAAAAGCAAACAGAATGTTGGGAATTATTAGAAAGGGAATGGTGAATAAAATGGAAAATGTCATAATGCCTCTGTATCGCTCCATGGTGAGACCGCACCTTGAATATTGTGTACAATTCTGGTCGCCACATCTCAAAAAAGATATAATTGCGATGGAGAAGGTACAGAGAAGGGCTACCAAAATGATAAAGGGAATGGAACAGCTCCCCTATGAGGAAAGATTAAAGAGGTTAGGACTTTTCAGCTTAAAGAAGAGATGGCTGAGGAGGGATATGATAGAGGTGTTTAAAATCATGAGAGGTCTAACAGGTAGATGTGAATCGAATAATAGAAAGACTAGGGGGCACTCCATGAAGTTAGCATGTGGTACATTTAAAACTAATCGGAGAAAGTTCTTTTTTACTCAACGCACAATTAAACTCTGGAATTTGTTGCGAGAGGATGTGGTTAGTGCAGTTAGTATAGCTGTGTTTAAAAAAGGATTAGATAAGTTCTTGGAGGAGAAGTCCATTACCTGCTATTAATTAAGTTGACTTAGAAAATAGCCACTGCTATTACTAGCAATGGTAACATGGAATAGACTTAATTTTTTGGTACTTGCCAGGTTCTTATGGCCTGGATTGGCCATTGTTGGAAACAGGATGCTGGGCTTGATGGACCCTTGGTCTGGCCCAGTATGGCATATGCTTATGTTCTTATGTTCTTAATGGGTTGCTCGCATGTGCGTGCGGCACACTCAAGGCGGGGGGGGGGGGGGGGGATTTTTGCAAACCTTGTGCGGCAACACATTTTGGCCTTCCCTACCTCCCTTCCCTTCACTTCTCCTCCCCAACCCCTAAATCTACATTTTTTTTTTACCTTTTTGGCTGAAGTAAGTTGTGTGTGCTGGCAGCCAGCCGGCGTGCGAGGCTCCGGGACAGCAAACACTGGTGCTGTCCTGGCCCGCATCGTCCAAAAGGCCAAGCATGTGAGCACGTACCGGCCTTTACGTGCATGGCAGGGTCTCTTGGAAGATTCACCCGGCGTGCGTAAAGGACAGAATTTACACGCACTGGGCATTTAAAATCTGCCCTTTAATGTTTGGATGTTTGTCAGATCCCTGTGACTTAGTTGGCTACTGTTGGACACAGGATACTGGGCTTAATGGATGCTTGGTTTGATCCACTATGGCATATCTTATGTCCTTAAATATGAGCATCCATGCTACTTGCACACATACGCTATTTTTATGCATGCTTCCCCAGTGTAATTTTTTGAAAATTCCCTCCTTTATGTTTAGTCACATGATATTGTTTGCATCAGTTAAGGTAGTCTCATAAATTAAGGTGTCACTGCTAATTGAGCCTTCGTTTGATATCCTTAGACATTTAACATTACCAGATTCTCTAGGAGAGTCTTGCAAGTCCCTTGAAAGTCTAGATCCCTAGTATTTCCTGGGGTAGTCTCTGGGATGATTCTGGCTTTGACGCTGAGACTAGACTAAAAAAAAACTTGGTAGGGCCTCTAACCTGGATTCCCCTCTCCATCTCTCAGTACATGGAACCTTCAGCATTCCACCTCCTTTACTCACCTTAGTAAGGTTCTTCTCCCAGACTACAACCCCTGCTCTTCTGGAGAAGACATTCTGGTCTCCTTCCACCAGCCACCCTATGCCGTTTTTGCATTTTGTTAGGCTCAGAGTCTGGATGATTTGGGCAAGGAGAGGGGCTCACCCCTCATTTTCCTTGGGCCCTGCCCAGGGACACCTTTTTCTCTTTTGACTGGTCATGTTTCCGCTTTTCCCCTTTGCCCAACTTTATTCCTGTCTGCATTTCTTCATCTCTGGGCTAGCATGGCAACTGTTCCTCCTGGCCATGTCTTGTCTGTATATACTGTTACAGTCACAAACTGTGGATATTTACAGTTTTTAGTTGATGACACTATATACATACTATTCATATAACATTGGGGCCAATGTAATAATACCCACACCAAAAATGGCACCAAATGCTCAATGCTATAAACTAATGGTATGCAATCAAACCAGCGCTAAAAAATCCTTGGTAATTCCAAAGAGCACACAAAAAATGGCATTAAAACCAACATGTAAAAACCCACAGTAAAAATGGCAGTACAAACCAGGCTGCACTGTTCCCTATTGGCTGTTAAAAGTAACCTAGATTGACCTGAGATGTGACTGGTGGTTCTTGGACATTCCTCCTTGCATGAACATAAAAAGCAGCCTCTTTCAGGACCATTTTGTCAGTGCTGGTCTTGCTAGGCGAACTCTAGACCTAGGAGTTGGAGGTTTACTGTGTAGAAGTGGTGATTGTTCCTGGTGTTTTGTGATTGCTGAGTGGTGTTTTTAGTGCTACTTGTTTTTCCCTTGATGTTTCCCATCCTTTTGTCTGTGTTCTTGAGTGAATCTTTTGAGTGCAGCTAATTATTGTTCTGTGTTTGTCCACTTTGGTCTTTTAATACTGATAACTGTTAAAGCAGCTATTTGCAGGAGACTAGGAAATGAGCTCTTTCAATTATTGGGCCTATGTTGTGAAACAACAACCCTTTAGAGATGAAATATCTCAGACATCAAATTGTTTAGAAAACACTAAAAGCTGTTTTATTTCAAGAGACTTTTACTTAATAGTGTTTTTATTACGGTGTAGTTTTAATGATTAAGATTATGTGTGTGGACTTCCAGCGATGACGAGCAGGGAGCCAGAATTGCACGGGTAGAGCTCCATGGTCCCGCTCCCGAACCCGGGAAAACGTACATTTTTCACTGCAAGTTTTTTTCCCTTCCTGATCTGCTGCTGTGATCATGAGCCGCTGCTGATACCGATGCAGTGTCCATATCGAGCGGGAGAGCCGAGATCGCAGTGTTTTTTCATGCCACAGTCTGCAGAGCCTGCCAGCAGCATCCTAGCAAAATGGCGGCCTAATTTGAATCCTTGCCTGCTGCTCACCTCTCCATTCGCTACCCCACGGTGTGGGGAGAAGGGCATGCAAAATCGAGGTGCCCGCTGCGCATCGAATCGCGACGGCCACAGACCACGTGTGTTAAAAATGGTGGAGGCTCCCGCGAGGAAGAAGGTGCTCACCTCCTTCACAGAAGATGCACTGCAACAACTATCTCAGAGAGTTAAAGAAGCCCTGGATGCTCGCTTGGATGGACGCCTAATTAAATTACAGACCTCTATGGAGGATATTAAAGTGGCCCTGGAGGGGCACTCCAAGCAGCTGGATGTGGTAGATACTACCCTTTCAGATCACAATGTCCACTTGTTGGCGGCGGAGCAGCAGGTGGCGGATCTGAGAACCCACCAGTGCGACCTTCTTGCTAAACTTGAGGAACAGGAGGATCGCGGATGGCGCAACAATGTCAAGATCATAGGACTGCCAGAATCGGTAAAAGAGGGCGAGCTGCGGGACTTTGTGGAAAAATGGCTCCCAGGCCAAGTGGGTTTAAATCTAGAAGCTGATCGTTTACAATGTGAGAGAGTGCATCGGCTGGGCCCTTTGTGAGAGGGAAGTGGCAGACCATGGCCGGTTATGGCGTGTATTTTGAACTGGGACCATAAAACCCAATTGCTGCGGGCCTATCGACAAAAAGCTACTTTGGAATATCAGAGCTGCAAAATTCTGCTGTTGAACGATTTTTCGGCTAGTACTGCGGCCCAGCAAAAGGTTCTAGCGCCGGCCTGCACGGAACTCCACAAGCATGGCATCAGGTTTGCATTACTCTACCCAGCGAAGCTATGTATCCAATACGACAACCAGACTTTATTCCTCAACTCTAAAGCAGAGGCAGAACGCTTCATCTCAACGTTGCCGCACCGTGGAGAGGAGTGAGGTTGATGAATACAACCCTATGACACATGGCAAACGGACTAACCCTGGGCCTTGTTCAAGGGGCCACAGTTGACTACATGTTGGATCCTAAGTGTTCAAGGCCTCTTGCCTTCCTGTGGAGGTTTTACCCATGTAACTTCAGCCTTGAGAAGTGGAAAATCTAATATGAGACAGCAGTCCTTCAGGAACGTGTCTATTTCCCCAAGCCATTTGCAGACTATCATGCATTTGCTGTACGAATATCCTAGAGACTTGGGGTGTAGACATATTTCTCATATGCCCTGTGAGACATCTGTTGGTTAACTAGATGCTGATTCTTTTGGGGAGTGTTGCAGGGGGTCATGTTTTTTTTCTGGTTGGGGTTCTAAAGGTTCTACCCGGTTGCGATGTTGTTTGAAGAAAATCTCGGGGGAGGGAGCGGGGCCAGAGGTGGGCACCCCAGGCCCAGATGTTCTTTCTTAGGTGGGGTGGACCCTAATCCTCTTGGAGCAGTGGTGGGTAGTGTTGACAGGGAGAGGGGGGAGGGTGGTTGTTTGGAATGATTTTTAGTATGGGTGGTATGTGTGCATTTGAAAACGGGGGGATGGGGGGATGGGCTGTGTTTATGGGGAACCTCTATGGCACCTAGTTGGGTATTTCAATTGGGATGCTTCTAGACTTTGGTACAGGATTCTTTGAGGCCCAGGCTGGGGGGCCTTGAAGTTTGGTAACATATGTTCTACTGTCATGTGTTCTATAATAGATGTATGCAATGGCATCGGTTAAAATCATGTCTTTGAATGTGGATGGCCTCCACTCCCCAATCAAATGAAAAAAGATATTTACTATGCTTAAACGCAGGCACACACAGGTGGCGTTTCTACAAGAAACGCATTTTGCTGACACTGAACATGCTAAGTTACGCCGAGAATGGGTGGGGCAATGTCATTATTCGTCTTTCAATTCTAGGAAACGGGGAATGGCCATCCTCATCCATAAAAATTTGCTGTTTCAACCTACGCAAACCTTGCATGACCCGGAGGGGCGTTATGTTATAGTGGTGGGCCACTTATATCACCAGAAGCTGGCGCTTTGCAATGTCTATGCCCCAATGTGTACTCGCCTGCCTTTTTTACTTCCTTGGTGCGGCACTTAACTGATTTCTCAGACTGTCGACTGGTTGTGGGGGGAGACTTCAATTTAGTGGCCAATAAGTTGCTTGATAATCGACCCGCTAAGCCGGTTTCAAAAAAAGACCAGACAATGGGAATTAATTTGTTATGCCAAGAATTGCAGCTTTTGGACGTCTGGCGGTTTTACATCCTGATGATACCGAGTACACTTTATTCTCTAACCCCCACCAGACATACTCCAGGCTCGATTATTTACTGGTGTCAGACCAGTGTTTCCCTATAGTGACTGAAGCCTCTATCGGAGTGATTTCCATTTCTGATCACGCTCCGGTGACAGTAACACTGCAATGCGCAACTCAGACTCGCCCCCCCATTCTCTTGGCGTTTACGCCCGGATTTATATCTAGATAAGGAATTTCATAAATATTTACAGGGGTGCTGGAAGGAATATTTAGCATTTAACATCACTCCAGAGGTTTCCCCTGCGACGGTATGGGAGGTGGGGAAAGTGGTCATGAGGGGCGCTATTATTGCTTATGTAGCTAAACATAACAAACAGTGCAACGCGGAAATATTGCGCCTGATAACTGTTTTAAAAAGAGCGCAGCAACAACTCATAGCAGGAATGACGGTAGACGCCAAGGCACATTTGGACAGAATACGGGAAGCGCTCTATTACATCAGTGGGCATCTAAATCGCTGCGCTCCTATCGCTTCCAGGTATTTAAACAGGGCAATAGAACTGCCAGTCTTCTGTCCCATCTTATTCGCCCCCGGGGAACTCGTGCGGCTGTAGTTGGTATCCGAGATGGCCGGGGGGTGCATCAGACTATGTGTGCGGCTATCGTGGCTCATTTTCTTGAGTACTACACGTCCCTGTATGGCCCCAAACCCATGAATATGGAGGCTGCAGATACCCTTTTTCACGACATTCCGTGGCCCCAATTGTCACGGGAACAAGGAGAGGCATTAAATGCCCCCCTAACTGAGAGTGAAATCTACTCTGTCATCCAGACACTTAAATTAGGTAAAGCAGTGGAACCCGATGGATTGGGATCGAAGTTTTATAACATTTTGAAATTTACTCTCCTGTCCCCTTTGCAAAAATATTATTCTGGTATGCTGCTTGATAATCATATTACTGCGGCTTCTAATCAGTCCACTATCGTTGTCCTCCCTAAACCGGGCAAGGACCCCCTGGAAGTGGGCTCTTACTGCCCTATCTCTCTACTCAATGTAGATGTAAAAATCCTAGCTGCAGTTTTGGCATCTCGATTAAATGAGGTCCTGCCCGATATTATTCATGGAGATCAAACGGGATTTGTTAAAGGGAGGCATGGAGTACGAAACATTCGTAGCCTCTTGGCTGCATTAAGTTACAAGCCAAAGGCGGAAGCACTGGTCCTCAGCCTGGACGCTGAAAAGGCTTTTGACTCCCTCTCCTGGGATTACCTGTTCTGGGCACTACAGCGATACAATATTACTGGAGATTTTCACAAATGGTTACTGACTCTATATAGCAATCCTAGCGCTACTATCCTACTTAATGGCTCACCCACAGCCTCTTTCTCCTTGCATTGTGGGGTTAGGCAGAGTTGCCTACTATTCCCACTACTGTTCGTCCTGGCCTCAGAACCCTTAGCTATTGTGCTACGGAGGGCACCGCAGTTTACTGGGATTAGTGTGGATTGCTACCCCCTAAAGACTGCTATGTTTGCAGATGATATCCTATTATTTGTGGAGAGACCCCATATGAGTGTTCCTATCATCACTAGCCTATTTGAACAATTTCGCCTAGTGGCTGGGTTATAAATTTCATTAAATCTGAAGCCTTGGCTCTGAATGATCACCTGCCCGGTACTTGGGTTGGCCACTTTCCGTTCCAATGGGCTCCAGACAAGCTGAAATATTTGGGAGTCTGGGTTCCGAGACGGTTGGAACTGTTATATGAGTTGAATATTTCCCCATGTATTGCTCACTTGGAGGCGCAGTTGAAAATATAGCACTCTCTCCCACTATCGCTGTTTGGAAGATGTGCTTTAATAAAAATGGTACTAGTTCCCAAGATTGTATACCTCCTTTATATGCTTCCCTGTTGGCTGAAGGCTGGGGATCTTAAATGACTCAGAACTAGCATTCACAAATTCCTTTGAAGGGGAGGCCGGGCCCGCATGGTTTATACTACTTTGGAGGGTCCCCGGGAACAGGGCGGGTTAAATTTACCAGACTTTAGACTTTACAATGTGGCTTGCCAGATGTGATTTATAGGTGAATGGCTCACGGGAAAATATCATTACTGCGCGAGGGGGATGTTGGATTGCATGTCCGGCCCTAACTCCCCTCTAAGCATTATTCAACTGCGCCCTGGGCTACGGAGCACCCTCACTTTCCCTAAGGTCTTATTGACAGCTTGTGTTCGGGCCTGGAGATGGCTTCGCCACCTTGCAGGTTTACCGGGAGTGGCCTCTCTTTTGCTAACTTTTCTAGGTAATGCGGGCTTTTTGCCAGGAACTGAGAGTAGAGCTGTATATCAGTCATGGCGAATTGTGGGTACTGTTTGCCTTTCATTTATATGATCCTACGTCACATATTTTACTGGATTATGATACCTTGGCTCGTACCTATCAACTTTTTTTGCATATCTACAAGTCCGTCACTATCTGAAATCCCTCTCTTGGGACTCTATGGTGCTGGCGGCTGAATCAACTTATGCTACTAAATTATTTGATACTGCATGGGTGGCTAATACAATCACTGGCTGGAAAAAGCTGGGACAGCAGTTTCGTAAGGCAACATGTCTTGACTTGTTGGCGAAATGCTGGTCTGCTTTGTTGAGTACAGAGGTTACCCCGGCGCATTTGAAAACTGCTTCACAGCGCTTTACCAATTATTACCTGCTTTGGGACTCAGAGACGTCCAATTCAAACTTCTACATTGTTTTTATTGTGATGATCTGCGCTGATACAAAATGAAACTGGCACCCACGCCTTTATGTAGTAAGTGCAGAGCAGCGAATGGAGAGCTTTATCATCGTATGTTTACCTGTACAAAGTTGAAGACCTTTTGGGACTCAGTGTTACAGACAATCCATAACTGTACCGACGTGCCTATACCCTGTACAGGATACATTCTACTGACCAGTCAACATACGGGTAACATACCCGGCGGTGGTTCTAAGCGGAAATTTGAACGCCTTGCCGTTATGCTCGCTTGCCAGACTATTTTGGCTGACTGGATTGATCCAGCGGCAACACCCACCCTAGCTGCCTAGACTAACAGAATGGTATCTTTGCTCCAGATGGAATTCATGGACTTTTTTTAACGGTATGAGGGCACCAGACAAAATATATTGTGCTTGTTGGCACGCTTATTATGCATTGCTTCCTACTGAGATTCAAGCGGGGTTGCTTAGCAATGGTTATATACATACCTGGTGCTAAAATGGAAGTTCTGGGGGAGAGGGGGGCTTGTTATGAATGGAGTATGAATGGGGTTTGTATGTGGATGAAAAGGAGTTCTGGGGGGAGGGACCAGGTGAAAAAGAAATAGAAAATTTGTGGGGGAGCACACCTGCTGTGAGATCTTTCACTGATGTATATCAGACTTGTTGGGCTTGCTGGACAGGCTGATTGTCTTTTGGCATTGTATTTTTAATTCCTGAGTTTGTAATTCGTTCTCCTTCCAATAAAAATTATTTTGAAAAAAAAAAAAAGATTATGTGTGTCTGTGTGTATATATATATATATATATATATATTTTTTTTTTTTAAATATTTATTTGTTTGTTTGTTTTTGTATACCGATATTCAACAAAAGTCATCACATCGGTTCACATATGACAAAAGAAAGAGAAATTACAATGTGGAAAATAGAAACAGAAATATTATATAAAATAAGGGAGAAAATTAAAGAAGACAGAAGAGAAAGAAAAATAAGAGATAATTAACTTGAATTTGGTAAATAGTTCTTTTTAACATGTTGAAAAAGCTTTTATAGAAAGCCATGTTTTCAGATCTTTCTTAAAGGTTTGTGTGGATGATTCAAGTCTTAGTTCAATTGGAAGGGTGTTCCATAGAAGCGGGCCTGCTATTGAGAAAGCACGTTGTCTTGTAGAGATGAGATGGGATATTTTAGGGGATGGAGTTTCAAGGAGACCAGTGTTTGTGGAGCGTAACGTTCTTCTTGGGATTTGAAAAAGAAGTGTTGTTTCCATCCAATCAGTCTTATTGTTGTATAGAGCTTTGTGAATGAGAGATAAAGTCCTGTATTGAATTCTATAAAATATTGGTAACCAGTGCAGATCTTTAAGAACTGGAGTAATGTGATCTGATTTTTTTAGGTTACTGAGTAGTCTTGCTGCAGCATTTTGCAAAAGTTGAAGTGGTGTAATAGTAGAAGCAGGCAATCCAAGAAGCAATGCGTTACAATAGTCTAATTTGGAGAATAGGAGGGGTTGCAAAGCAATACGGAAGTCATGGTGGTGAAGGAGAGGTTTAATCCTTTTTAAAATTTGAAGTTTGTAGAAACCTTCTTTAATGATGTTATTAATGTATTGCTTGAAACAGAATTCTGAATCTAAAATGATTCCAAGGTCCCTTACGTTGAGTAAGGTATTTTTGTTAGATAAGTAATTATTTAGATGGATGTCAAACTCAGGTTGTTGCAAATATAAAGGATTTCTGTTTTATTATGATTGAGATTGAGGGATATTTGTGTTAATAATTATTGTATTGTATTGAGATAAGACTTCCAAAGATTTAGTGAATTAGTAAGATTAGCATTTATTGGTAAAAGAATTTGAACATCATCTGCATAAATATAATAAGTTAGGAGGAGGAGGTGAGAGGGAGCTCTGTTGAGGGACTGTTGTTACCTCTGTGATTTCTTCAAGAATTGAGAGCCCTAAATTTGAGCTTTGCGAGTTGTCTTCCTGACTCCTGACATCAGTGGAGGCGGGACTTCCGGGACGAATAAAATCGGACGCCCAGCAGTGCTACCCTTGAGGAGGAGGTGAGAGGGAGCTCTGTTGAGGGGCTGTTGTTACCTTTGCTGTGATTTCTTCTTCAAGAATTGAGAGCCCTAAATTTGAGCTTTGCGAGTTGTCTTCCTGACGTCAGTGGAGGCGGGACTTCCGGGACAAATAAAATCGGATGCCCTACGGCGTGTCGACGAAGCCACGTGCACCAAAGGGATGCGCGGCTTTGCCCAGAAAAAACACCAGAAGTTACGTTGGTGGTAAAGTCTTAGTGAAAATCTGGACAAAAAGTGAGTACCAACAGAGTATCCTCTCATCGTAAGCCTCCATTTCATGAAGTTTAAATTATTAAACTGAGTATTGGGCAAGAAGGTATATAATACTGTATATTTCATTTAAATAAATGCCTCATACAAAACATAAGGCTAAAATCAGGGAGATGCAGACATCATCCCCTGTATCGTCGGTCCTACAATCTCGGATACCTTCATTTTTTGCCCCCTCAGCAGGAATAGAACCGAAGAGATTGGTCGCTGGAAATGACATAGAGCAAGTGTCATCTTCCTTGACCGAAACATCTTTAAGCCCCAGCGCCCCTACTATTCCTCCTCCTCCAGTACAAATTTCTTTTCAAGATGTAAAAATTCAAGACCATATTCAGGTGGAAGGAGAAGGTACCCATGTCACAACGAGGGAAATTGAACCAAGAGAACCCTTGACTTATTTGCAGTTGGATAAACCCGCAACAATCACCATGGATTCACTTTGGGACGCTATTAAAGCGTTAGAGATTGCAGTTATTAATCTCTCAAAATAACATCTGATTCAAATCAGAGATTTTAAAATATTGAATTATCTATGTTTAACTCCGAAGCTAAGAATCAACTATTAGAAAAACGTCTTGATAAATTGGAAACCTGGCAACAGAAGTTTGCCAGAGCTGAAATAATCTATGATAAAAAATTGGAAGTGTTGGAAAATTCTTTCAAATATTTGAATTTACGAATAATAAATTTTCCAAAATTGGATATGATATCTCCACATGAAATGTTAAAAGAATATCTCGTAGATGTGTTAAAAATACCTGAATCAACCCTTCCTACTTTCTCAAAGGTATATTATGTAAATTCAAAAAATACTCCTGTACAAAATGCTGGAGAAAGACAGGCATCTCTTAATCTAACAGATGTATTGGAATCAAATATAGACACTCTAATAACCAGTAGAGCTGTGTTACATGTAGCATTCGCTTTTACTATAGATAGAGATCTTATATTTAAAGCATATATGAGAAATAGGATGGCTTTATTCCATGGAGCAAAAATCTGGATGTATCCCGATCTATCAAAACAATCTCAAGAGAGAAGAAAAAGATTCTTAGCATTAAGATCAGAATTAGAGAAAAAGGGCGGTAGAATGTTGCTGAAATATCCCTGTAAATGTGAAGTTCAATTCCAGCAACATAAGTATATCTTTTTTGAGGTATCCCAGTTAAGGGTTTTTCTTGATTCACACCCTCAAGAAGCTGTGTCAAGGGATGTAGAAGCTAGTTAGTGAGATGCCTGCTAAAATACTCAGTATCAGTTGTTCACCTGGAAGAAAGGTTTTCTTTCTTTTCTTCCTTTAGGTATTTTCTTCAAAGATGGCTCTATTAGCTTTAACTTCATGATATGTTTCCTATGTTTATTATGATGAAGTACAGGACAAGAAAATTATAGGTACTTAGAATTTATTGTTAGATATATTGGGGCGGATTTTAAAAAGCATTTACATGCGTAAATCTGGGTTTTACGCATGTAAATGCACTTTACTCGAGTAAGTGGGCTTTTGAAAATTGCTACAATATATGCCATTGAATCGTCCATAGGATTTATTCACATAAGTGCACTTTACGTGAGTAAATGGCTTTTGAAAATTGCTACAATAGTAGTTACATTTATGCGCGTAACTCCTTTGAAAATTACCCCCATTATGTTCTTGATCTGTATTCATGATGTTGGATGGAAGTATGTAAATTGAAATGCATAAATAAAAAATTTAAAAAAAAATATAATAACTTAATTTAAGATCTGATATATATATAGTTTTTGGTTGTTGTTGTTTGTATTGGGGGTCATTTTCAAAGGAGTTACGCATGTAAATGTGACATACTATCGTAGCAATTTTCAAAAGCTATTTACTCGAGTAAATTGTACCTTGCTTAGCTTAACAATGTCATTATAGGCAGGTTATAAGTATGATTAACAAATATAGATTCCAGAAAGAGAAGCACGTGTGTTCACAGCTGTGGAGAGAATAAAGTGTGACAGAGGGGGAGTGAGTGGAAGAGTGGATGAGCATGATAGGTGGGTGAGTGGTGACAAAGGACAGTAGGAGTGTGGTGCATGCATTGATAGAGCATAGTCAAGGAGGGGAGAAGGGGTGGGAGTAGAGAGACGTGTGAGCTAGGTAGAAGAAAGAAGAAAAAAAATGGGTAGAGGAGTTGGAGCAAGGGGAAGTGGAGAGGGGAAGAGAGAAAGTAGTGCTCAGGGAAGTAGGGAGCAATGAGCAGGTGGGAACCTGGACACAGGATGGCTTCAGGCTTGCTTTTCTCACCTTTTTTCCTCCTCTTTTCCCTTTCTTTTTCAAGTGAGTGCATCATTGTCGCTGGTCATTGCCGTATGTAGAAATGGTGGTTGCACTCCTGCTATTCCTTCCAGTGCTTCTTCCACTCAGACATCTCATCTCTATGTGGATGCTTCTCTCACTTGGATGCCTTGTCTTTCCCATTGATGAACTCATCTCATCTCTTCTCTTCCAATAAGTATTTACGTACCAACATTCCTGTGTACTATTATAGAAACATAGAAATGATAGCAGAAAAGGACCAAAATGGTCCATCCAGTCTGCCCAGCAAGCTTATGGTAGTATCTGCTGCACCATGTAGGTTACCCCCATGTTTATCAGTTTCCCAGACCATACAATTCATGTTCCTTGTTGGTTGCTGTATGAATCCAATTCCACTTTACTCTTTGCCGTTGAAGTAGACAGCAATATTGGAGTTGCACTAAAAGTATCAGGCTTATTGGTTAAGAGTAGAACAGGCGGATCAGCAAATTACCCTTTGCTTATTTGTTCCCCATACCATAAATGTTCGGGCCCTCGTTGGTTGCTATTTGAATGCAATTCTCCCTTTCCCCCTGCCATTGAAGCAGAGAGCAATGATGTAGTTGCATCAACAGTATGAAGGCTTATTGGTTAATGGTAGTAACCACCGCATCAGCAAGTTATCCCATGCACTCTTTCCTTTATTTCCATCCTTTAGTATTTAGGGATCCACAGCATTTATCCCATTCCCTTTGTTTCACTGTTTTGGTTTTCACCACCTCCTCCAGAAGGGCATTCCAGGCATCCACCACTCTCTCCGTGAAGAAATATTTTCTGATGTTGGTTCTGAGATTTCCTTCTTGGAGTTAAATTTCATGACCCCTAGTTCTACTGATTTCTTTCCGATGGAAACGTTTTGACGTTTGTACATCATTAAAACCTTTCAGGTATCTGAAGGTCTGCATCATATCACCTCTGTGCCTCCTCTCTTCCAGGGTATACATATTCATATCCTTCAATTACTCTTCATAGGTTTTCTGATGCTGACCCCACACCATTTTGATATCCCTTCTAGACTGCCTTCATCCTAGCTCTGGTTCCACAGTGGGTGCTGGAGGTTACATCTCTAGATTTGTGATTTGCATTTCTCACTTTTGTTTTTCTTTTCCCAGGTGGGTGCATCTTCATCATTAGCACTCATGATTGTGGTCTGCAGAAATTATGGCTCCGTTCCTGTTTGCTCATCACTTAAATAGTGGACCATCAACAACTTTTGGATCTTTCATCTGCTTTGCCAGGCTGTCTCCAGTTTATGGATTTGTTCATTGCATTTATGGATTTTCGCTGCATATGCTATCTTGCATATGCTCCATTTCCAAGGCTGTGAGCATTACTGGACTCTTGCTGAATTATGCAACCTTGAATTTTATGCAATTGCTTTGAAGTCAGGCTTAAACTTTTACTTCTGGAACTACTGTTGAAGTGAAATAAACATTCTTAAAATGTTACTTGTGTCATGGTTCCCCCCCCCCCCAGTGGGCAAGTGGGTCACTGGCATCATAGAAATTTCAAAATAGGTGTGAGAAACTCTGGCCTAAGGATGCAGGGCCTGCCTGGGGAATCGCGGGCCATACCTCCTTGGGCCAGAGATTTCCACCCAAGTGTAGGAAATTCTGGCCCAAGGATGCCGAGCCAGTTTTAAAACTGAGTCACAGCAAAGAAGGAGACTTGTTAGTCATTAAAAATATTATTTTATTAAAATCACAGTATAATTCATAACATATTAAAAACATTTTTAAAAACCTGGTAGATGGCCACAATGTGTATTTCTGTTGGCATTCATCTTCTTTTGGTTTACACTGATCAGAGAGCAGAGTAAGAATCTTTTCCACACAACCATCCCCACCCCTGTCAACTCACCAATCCCTCACCATGTGTGAAAACATACCTCCAAAATAGTACACAATGGGCCGGATCTTATAAATTAGCGCGATTGCGTACCTTTGTTCGCACACCAGGCACGAACAAGAGTACGCGGGATTTTAATAGATGCGCGCGTAGTCGCGCGTATCCATTAAAATCCGGGGTCGGCACGCGCAAGGCTGCCCAAAATCAGCAGCCTGCGCACGCCGAGCAGCCTGCCTCCGTTCCCTCCGAGGCCGCTCCAAAATCGGAGCGGCCTCGGAGAGAACTTTCCTTCCACCCCCCCGCACCTTCCCTTCCCTCCCCCTACCTAACCCACCCCCCCGGCCCTATCTAAACCCCCTCACTACCTTTGTCGGCAAAGTTCCAGCAGGCGTAACTTTGCGTGCGCCGGCCGGCTGCCCCGCTCCAAGTTCCGGTCCCGGGGGCTGGTCTGGAGGCCGCGGCCACGCCCCCGGGCCAAAACCACGCCCGCGGCCCCACCCCGAAACGCCGCGTCACTTGCGACACGCCCCCAAAACGCCGCGTCACGCCCCCAAAACGCCGCATCACGCGCGACACACCCCCCGACATGACCCTCCATGCAAGCCCCGGGATTTACACGTGTCCTGGGGCTTGCGCACGCCGCCGAGCCTATGCAAAATAGCCTCGGTGCGCGCAGGGGGGGTTTGGGGTAGGTTTTTGGGGGGTACGCGCGTATCCCTTTGAAAATCTACCCGAATGTCCTTGAGGTGCAACTCATTCCCCCTTGCCATACTATCTCTGTCCGTGACAGGGTGAACATATTTGGCTCTGGCACCAGGTCAGGATTCACATCCAGAAGAATGCCATCCCAGAGTGTGATATTACGGAACATATAGCACACCATGACAATATCTGCTACTTTCTCCAGTGAATACCGAAATACTCCTGTAGAGCAGTCAAGACAGCAGAACCAGCTTTTCAAAAGGCCAAATATGTGTTCTATAACCACCCTAGTTCTCATGTGTGCCTCTTTATAGCATATTTCTAACACTGTACGTGTTGTAGGCTGGGATGTGAGCAGCCATATCTTACAGCTATATCCAGCATCTCCTATAAAAAATTGGAAATGGAATATTCCATTATCTTGTTGTTACTAAGGCACCAAAATAAAATGTGCTATCAGTACCCACCCCAGAGAGTTTACATGTACCTACCCCAGACAGCTAACATTTGATTGTATAGCAGAATAGGACATAATTTTGGCACAATGCACCACAAAGCCTGCACTATTCTGCTTTCAGTACCCACCCCAGAGAGCTTACATTTTAAGTTCTCTGTTAATGTTTTTAGTACTCACCCCAGAATGCTTACATTGTAAATTCTTAATGCTTTTAGCATTCACTCCAAATAGATAGCATGTAAAATGTAAGCTCCAAAGAGATTACATTTTGATATTTTAGCTTATGCTTTGTTTTGACTTACTAAGCAACCAGCCTTCGCCGTATTTGCCTTCGGTGAAATTTTGACCCAGAACAGACTGCGCAAAGATGGAGACAACACTGCTGATATTCATGTGCGCATTGTACACAACTTGTATGATCAGGGAGTGGAAATACTTCCTGTTACAGTATGCCATTTTTCTCCCATGGGGGGGGGGGGGGGGAGTGTGTTGAAAACAACATGGTCTCAATTCATTGCTCCCATTACATTCGGCATGCAGCTAAATTGAAGAAAGCGCTCTTCATCTCCTGCCACTCTTGTAAGCTGCTATGGGTACTTAATGTATTCCCTGACCTGTTTCATAATGGCCCTCAATACCTGGCTGAAATGCCTTGAAAATGTTGACTGGTCCATACCAGCCATTACAACCACTGTAATCTGAAATGAGCCTGTGGCAAGAAAACGCAAGGTAGTGCAATGCTTGACCAAGCATGGACTGGCACCTCCATGCTCTGTCAGAAAATCAATATCATCTTTAATTTCCTCATAGAAAAAAAGAATTGTCCTGGAGCTCAGACCATATCCATCTCCAGCAACCCCAGCAGTGCTGTTCTCAGGCAAAACATCTGCTGCCAATCGGGCCGATACAGTAAAGTCCGCGGGAGAGCGGGCGAACGCCCGCTCTCCCGGCACGCACACAGGCCACTCTCCTGTGCACGCGATTCACTATTCAAATTAGGCCTGGCGGTAAAAACAGGGAAAAGGAGGCGCTAGGGACACTAGCGCGTCCCTAGCGCCTCCTTTTGGACCGGAGCGGCAGCTGTCAGCGGGTTTGACCTCAATTTTGCCGGTGTCGGTTCTCGAGCCTGCTGACAGCCACAGGCTCGGAAACCGGACACCGGCAAAATTGAGCGCTAATTTCTGAAAGCAAAATGTGCGGCTTGGCTGAGCGCACAGTCTAGCCCCCATTTGACCGCACGTTTTACACGCACTATTATTACCCCTTATACTGTAAGGGATAATAGCGTGTGGAAAACGCATGGCCACCCTCCCCCCCCAAAAACTAATAGCGCTCATCGAATGCAAATGCATGTTGAGGAGCCTATTAGTTATCCCCACGGGATACTGAAAGTAAAATGTGCGGCCAAGCCACACATTTTACGCTCAGAAATTAACGCCTGCTCAAAGGCAGGCATTAATCATGGACAACTCTGGGAAAGTGTACAGGAAGCCAAAAAAACTGCCAGCCCCGGGGCATTGGCGGCGTTTCCCTCGCGCAGGGAGCACCATGGAGAGAAGCCGTGTAGGCCTACACAGGCTGGAGGAATGCCGCGGTGACCCAGACTTCCCCGAGGTAGGAGGAGGGACCGGGACACGCCCAGGACCGCAACACTAGACAAAGGCCATTCATATATCCTTGCTCTATTGGACATTTCTTCGGCATTTGATAACGTTAACCACAACATCTTAATACAACGACTTCATGAAATCAGTATCTCTGGCATCCCTCTCCGCTAGTTCCAATCATACCTCTCCAATAGACAATACAGAGTAAAAATTGAAAATAGTGAATCAAAATCATTTAACCTGGAGCAAGGCATCCCCCAAGGTTCCTCACTTTCATCCACCCTGTTCAATAGTTATCTCCTGCCTCTATGTCGCCTCTTTTCTGATCTTGGTTTACAGCACTTCCTCCCTGCGGATGACATGCAGATCCTCATACCCATCACCGACACTTTACCCAATGCCATGAAAACCTGGGAATCAGCCCTCGCCTCAAACAGCTCCCTGCTCTCTGACAACCACCTTGCACTCAACTCCACGAAAACGGAGCTTTTAACAATTTCACCCTGCAATATATATCTGAACCCTCCCGCACCCAACACAACACCTTCCTCCCACACTTTCGCCCCGCATGTTCATAGCCTTGGCATTACCCTAGACAATCAATTTAACCTGAAAAAGTTCATCAACACCACCGAAAAGACTGTTACTTCAAACTCCATACTCTAAAAAAGACTCAAACCCCTTCTACACCTCAACGACTTCCGCACTATTCTACAAGCTACCATCTTATCCAAATTAGACTATTGCAATTCCCTCCTCTTAGGCCTCCCCAAAAATGCTATTCAACCACTGCAGATGCTCCAAAACTCTGCTGCCCATATCCTTGTGGGATTGTGAGCTTGGCTCCTGATAGCTCTATCAACTCATCATACTTTCCTTTTCTCGGACCTACACTGAAGGCAGCAGAATTTTGTAAGCTTTAGCCTGCCACTAGCTGAGACAGGAAATCCATCTGACAAGCTGCTCGCACCAGACATGCCTGCACCAGGAATAGAGCTCAAACTGTAGCAACCCCGAAACTGCTCTTTGCCTTCTTCCTCTTACACTTAGTCAGCTAGTTTAACACATCTTAAACTGCTTCAATGTCCAGTTTATGACCTTTCCCCTCCCGGCCTGCCAGCTTATGCGTAGTCAGCAAAGGGCCAGGAAGGACATTTATGGCATGATGCTGTAATAGCCAATGAATGATATAGCAAATGTTGCTTATCTGATGTAACAGGTGTTCTCACAGGACAGCAGGACGTTAGTCCTCACAAATGGGGTGACATCGAGGATGGAGCCCACCACGGAAAACTTCTGTCAAAGTTTAACAGAACTTTGACTGGCCCCTACTGGGCATGCCCAGCAAGGCACTGACCCTGCAGCCAGCAGGGGTCTCCCTTCAGTCTGATTTTCAAAGCTACAGGCAGTGCCTAAAAAAGTAAAAACTAAAACGAACCCAACACCGCGGGGTGGCGGGCGGGTTTCGTGAGGACTAACATCCTGCTGTCCTGTGAGAACACCTGTTACATCAGGTAAGCAACATTTGCTTTCTCACAGGACAAGCAGGATGGTTGTCCTCACAAATGGGTGAGTACCGAGCTGAGGATGTCCTGACTTGCACCAAATGCACCCAACGACGTGCAACAGGCACAACAACTGGGGTGGAATTTGGTAAAGGGCATCCGCACCCTACCGGGAAGGTGGAAGGGTGTTGGTACATCATGTTGGAAAAAGGTTACGCAAGACAGATTGGCCGAAGATGTAGTCCTGTCTTCCAGCTTTGTCCAAACAATAGTGGGCTGCAAAAGTATGGAGAGAACTCCAGGTTGCAGCCCTGCAGATGTCAGGAAGCGGCACCGATCGAAGGTGTGCTACCGAAGTCGCCATGGCCCTCACAGAGTGTGCTTTTACACGGTCTTGAAAAGGAATGCCAGCTTGCTGATAGCAGAAGGAGATGCAGTCCGCTAACCAGGAGGAAAGAGCCTGCTTACCCACAGGTTGTCCTAACTTGTTAGGATGGAAGGAGACAAATAATTGAGTGCTCTTCCTGTGAGCAACTGTACGGTCTAGATAAAAAGCTAGAGCCCGTTTGCAGTCTAGGGTATGCAGAGTCTGTTCTCCGGAGTTGGAGTGGGGCCTGGGAAAAAAGATAAGTAGTATTATGGATTGATTGATATGAAACTCAGAAACTACCTTAGGTAAAAATTTAGGGTGAGTGCGGAGTACCGCCCTGTCTTGCAGGAGTTTAGTGTAAGGCGGATAGGTGACTAAGGCCTGTAACTCACTAACCCTGCGAGCTGAAGTGATAGCCAACAGGAATAATACTTTCCATGTGAGATACTTCAATTCACAGGAGTGCAGAGGTTCGAAAGGCGGTTTCATTAGACGACCAAGAACCAGATTAAGGTCCCAAGATGGGGCCGGAGGACGTAAGGGTGGCTTCAGATGGAGCAAGCCTTTAAGAAAGCGTGTTACCAGGGGTTGTACTGAAATAGGGACACCCTCTATACCTTTATGGAAAGCGGCTACCGCACTGACATGCATCCTAATGGAAGAGGTTTTAAGACCTGATTCCGATAGATGCCATAAATAGTCCAAGAACTTAGAGATTGGACAGGAAAGGGGATCAAGGGACTGAGAAGTGCACCATGATGTGTACCTTTTCCATTTATATGAATAGGATCTTCTGGTGGAGGGCTTTCGTGACGATCAGAACACGAGAAACCGAATCTGAAAGGTTGAAAGGCTGAAGGACTAACCTTTCAACATCCATGCCGTCAGGGACAAGGCTTGGAGGTTGGGATGGAGGAGGCATCCGCCGTTTTGAGTGAGCAGATGCGGATCCGTTCCCAGAGGGATGTGCCTGCGGATGGAGAGATCCTGGAGTATGGGAAACCACACCTGGCGTGGCCAGTGGGGTGCTATCAGGATCATGGTTCCTCCGTCCTGGCGAAGCTTCACGAGAGTCCTTGACAGAAGAGGAAGTGGAGGGAATGCATAGAGCAGACCTGTCGTCCACTTGAGGGAGAAGGCATCCCTCGGCCGAGAGTGCTGGCTCCGAATGAGAGAGCAGTAATCGTCCACTTTGTGGTTCTGAGGGGACGCAAAGAGGTCTATGCGGGGAGAACCCCACTTGTGAAACAGAGAGGTCGCTACCAGAGGATCGAGTGACCACTCGTGTGGTTGGAAGACACGGCTCAGCTGGTCTGCCAATACATTGTCTACTCCCGGCAGGTAAGTGGCCCTGAGGTACATGGAGTGGGAGAGGGCTTCCGCCCAAATCTGCGCAGCTTCCTGACACAGAAGGAAGGAGCCTGTGCCTCCCTGCTTGTTTATGTACCACATGGCCACTTGGTTGTCCGTCTGGATTAAGATTATCTGATTGGATAGATGATCTTTGAAAGTTCTGAGCGCGTAGCGGATTGCTCGAAGTTCCAAGAAATTTATCTGGTGTTCGGCTTCCTCTGGTGACCATAACCCTTGGGTTTGGAAATCGTCCACATGGGCCCCCCAACCGATGTGGGAAGCATCGGTGGTTAGGATTACTTGTGGATCTGGTAGGAGAAAAGGTAAGCCGTGAAGGAGGTTGACTTGAGTCGTCCACCAGGTTAAAGACAGGCGTAGCGCTTGTGAAACTGTGACTATGGAGGACAGAGGCTGAAAAGCTTGAATCCATTGGTGTCGCAGAGTCCATTGTGTTACTCTCATGGCTAGTCGGGTCATGGGAGTGACTTGAACCGAGGATGCCATGTGTCCTAGGAGAATGAGGAATTGGCGAGCCGTGGCAGTGTGTTGAGACTGGAGCTGGTGAGCTAGGGACATGAGAGTTTGGACCCGTTGAAGTGGAAGGTAGGCCTTTGCCTGTAAGGTGTCCAAGTCTGCCCCAATGAAGGATAAGGTTTGAGATGGGACTAAGCAAGATTTCTCGTAATTGACAAGAAACCCTAAGGAAAGGAGTGTGTGAATTGTCAATTTTAGGGAGGATTGAGCAATCTGAGGGGTAGAGGCCCTGATTAGCCAATCGTCCAGGTAGGGGTAGACGTGGACACCTTCCTTCCTGAGGAATGCTGCTACCACTACGAGACATTTGGTAAAGACTCGTGGAGCAGATGCCAGACCGAAAGGTAGTACCCGGTACTGATAATGGTCGCGGCCTACCAGAAAACGCAGATACTTGCGATGAGATGGTGTTATGGCAATGTGGGTATAAGCGTCCTTGAAGTCGAGAGAGCACAGCCAATCCCCCTTTTGCAGCAGAGGGAGCAGCGCGCCCAGGGTTACCATCTTGAACTTTTCTTTTTGAAGGTACTTGTTGAGGGCCCGAAGGTCCAGAATGGGACGTAGCCCCCCTGATTTCTTTGGTATTAGGAAGTATCTGGAATAGAATCCTGCCCCTTGTTGACAGGGAGGGACGGGTTCTATAGCATTTGATTGTAAAAGAAGGGATACTTCTTGTTGTAATTGAGCCAACTGGCTGGTTAGACTCCATGCCTGAAGGGGCGGGGAGTCTGGTGGGAGAGCCATGAAGTTGAGGTGGTAACCCTGTGCGATAATTGCTAACACCCAGTGATCTGAGGTGATCTGTTTCCAACGGTGCAAGAAGTGGAACAGTCGACCCCCCACAGGGATGTATGGAAGAGGGATCTGGCATGTGCTCAGTACAGGGAAGTCAAAGGCCCGCCGCAGGCCCAGGAGGTGGGGCTACAGTAGGTCTTTGCTTTCTTGGCTGGCGAGGCTGAGGCCTGTTGGAGGACCGTGCAGGACGAGGCCTAGCTGATGGAGGATAATAGCGACGTGGTCGAAAGAACGACTTCTTAGAGTCCTTCTTTGGTGGTTGCTTGGAGGACACGTCAGGTGGGACAGACGAGAGTTGTTTCAACGTCTCATGGTGATCTTTTAACTCTGCCACAATCTGTTGAATTTGTTCTCCAAACAAATTGTCACCTAAGCAGGGTAGATCAGCAAGACGATCCTGGACCTCTGGGCGAAGGTTAGACGACTTTAACCAAGCCCAACGTCTGGCTGAGATGGCTGTGGCTGAAACTTTTGTGGAAGCATCGAATATGTCGTAGGCAGTTCTAATCTCGTGCTTCCCTGCCTCAAATCCTTTATGAAGAAGGGCTTGAAGCTGTGGTTGGTACTGGTCCGGCAACGTGTCAGCATAGTCTTGCATCTGCTTAAGGATGGTTCTGTTGATTTGAGTCATGTAAAGTTGATATGAAGCTATGCGTGAAATCAACATAGCTCCATGATATACTTTTCGTCCCACACTATCCAGGAATTTATTGTCCTTGGTAGGTGGAGTGGAAGAGTGTGGCTTAAGACGTTTGGCCTTCTTCTGCGCAGACTCAACCACAACAGAGCGATGATCCAGTTGAGGCTTTTGAAAACCTGGTGCTGACTGGACAAGATATGTGGAGTCAGCTTTTTTGTTAACTGGTGAAATAGATGAAGGAGATTCCCAGTTTTTCTTTAGCAGATCCAAAAACACCTGGTGAATAGGGATGGAAGCGATGATTTTTGGAGCATCCAGAAATTGGAGTAGTTCCATCATCTGGTGTCTGTCATCGGCTTCAGATTGTAACTGAAAAGGTACAATTTCTGACATCTCTTTTACAAAATTAATGAAAGAGAGATCCTCAGGAGGAGATCTTTTTCTACTCTCTGTAGGAGATGGTGGTGAAGGCAAATCTGTGTCAGAAGATGTATCATCATCATCACCCCAGGTATCGTAGGGATCATGTGGGACTTGAAGCCCTGAAGGACCTGGTTGAGGCTCTGAAGGCATCGATGGAAATCTAGATGGAATCGGTGCTGTAGGTGGAACTAGGAATGGCATCGAGGGCTTCGGCGCTGCCGATGCAATCGGTGCCGGACGCGGAATCGATGGAGCCGAAGGATAAATCGGTGGAGATATACCAGAAGGTACCGATGGAACCACCCCGGAAGGGGGAATCCGGAACGGTGTTTCTCCTGCCGATGAGAATCCAGTCGGAGACGGTGGTGTTGTCGATGGTACTGGAATTACCGATGGAAGGGCCGTCATAAGTGCCTCCATGCGGTGCAGTAGAGGTGCTAGAGCTTGCACCAATGGCTCGGTGGTCGATTCCCTCCTCGGTGGCGAAGTCGGTGCCAGCGTCGGTGCCGGAGGCGGTGCCGGAACCGGTGCCGGAGACGGTGCCGATGGAGGTTGTAATTTCTTCATCGCTTTCTCGATGGCCTCCTGGACCAGCCGGTCCAGTTCTGCCCGGAGACCAGGGGTAACAATACCCGGCTCGACGGGAGAGGGAGGCTGAGGCAAGGCCGGAGGGACCACCGTAACCGGTGGGATCACGGCCCCCACACCCCGAGAGGGTGAGGGTTTCCTCGGTGCCTGCGAACGAGACGTGGAGGGTGTCCGGTCTGATCGCGGCTTCTTAGTCGGTGGCTCGGCTTGAGCGGAGGTCGATGGCTGTGGATCCTCGACAGGCCGAGACTTGTGCCGTCGATGGCGATGCTTTTCTTTCCGATCCCCTCGCCCATCCGGGGAAGGGACGGGAGTCGACTGCCGAGAAGCGATCGATGGCGGACGGTCACCGGAGGGTTGACGGTGATGGTGCAACTTCGACGGTGCCGGTTCCGATGACGTCGATGCTATCGATGGCGTTGGGGTGGGTGCATGGAAGAGGAGCCCCATCTTCTCCATCCTGGCTTTGCGACCTTTGGGTGTCATTAAGGCACATTTGGTGCAAGTCAGGACATCATGCTCACTACCCAAACACATAACACAAACCCTGTGGGGGTCTGTGATTGACATAGTCCGGGTGCAATCCGGACAACGACGGAACCCCGTTGCCATGGCTGTAAGCCAAAATTTAGCCTGGGGATCGGTAAGTGCCAACAGGCCTGGAGGGCCAAAATCGACGGTAGTCAATGGAAAATGGCAAAAAACTTACCGGATTCCGTAAAGATGACAAAAATTTGTCGAAGGGAGACCCCTGAGGGGCAAATTTTCTTAGGAAATTAATTTCCAAATTCCTGTCAGGAACGTGGTAAGAGAGCTCCTTTCACCGCGTGGCAACTGCTGCGCGGAAAAAAGAAGACTGAAGGGAGACCCCTGCTGGCTGCAGGGTCAGTGCCTTGCTGGGCATGCCCAGTAGGGGCCAGTCAAAGTTCTGTTAAACTTTGACAGAAGTTTTCCGTGGTGGGCTCCATCCTCGATGTCACCCCATTTGTGAGGACAACCATCCTGCTTGTCCTGTGAGAAATGTATTTGCAAAGAACCAATGATGTTATGACAAATCTGCATGCTATGCTATGCTATGGAATTATGTACAATAAAAGGAGCTCTGGGGAAGGAGGAGGGGGTGACCTTCCCGGGGACATGCTTCACCACGAATCCTGCCTGATGTGTCTTCATTGCTGCAACATATCCTCATTAATGCCCACAGTAATGACCACATTACGCCTGTTCTCAAACATTTGCACTGGGTGCCAATCTCCTCCAGGAATCTATACAAGACTCTCAATACCATCCACAAATCCCTACACACCAAAAACATGCCCTGGTTCAATGAGCACCTCCAGTTTCTCACCCATAGCAGACCCACCAGAACCCAACAGTTGGCAACATTGCACACGCCCTCCCAAAAGACCGCAAAGCTCAAATGCATTGCAGATTGCGCCCTCTCCATAGCAGGTCCTACATTTTGGAACAAAATGCCGCCTAGCCTTCGCCAGGAACAATGCCCTAAGAAATTTAAGCAGAACCTCAAGACCTGGCTTTTCAAGCAAGCTTTCACTTGAACTACCCAAGCCCCCTTCGACCCCGAACTAACCAATCCCCCTGCGACATTATCTACCCTTTCCCCCAGCCCTTACCCCGCATTCACCCTCCCACTCAACCTTCGCTCCTTCCAATTGTAAATACTTTGCAAAAATTTCCTATAGCCTGTCTAATTATGTCATGCATCTTTGTTCTTATCTTAAAGTTTAATCCCCCCCTTAATCTTTTGCTGTTCGCATTTGTACTATTATCCAATGTTCAAAGTTTATTGTAAAGCCTGTGGTTACATTACTTTTGCTGTAAACCGATTAGATGTTCCAAACGATTATCGGTATATAAAAATGCTAAATAAATAAATAAATAAGGAGGCGCTAGGGACGCGCTAGTGTCCCTAGCGCCTCCTTATTAGCGCGGACCCTAATTTAAATAGAGAATCGCACGCCCAGGAGAGGTGCGTGGTGCGGGTTTTTTTGAATCGGCCTGAAAGTCATGTAGCAGAATTTGAAATGGACAAGGAGGAATGCTAGCAGGCAAATTACAATAATGCAAGCAAAAAATTAAAACAGCATGAAGATTATTTAAAAGGCTAAATACTTGAGCTTCAATTTTACTGAGGCTTCCAAAATCATAAAAGCAGCTGTGAGCTTAGTAATTGTGATGGAATTTATGGAATAGGAGTGCTGGACTTCACAGAGGATGGCTCCTGGATAGAAGCTGTCTAGAAAAAAGTAAGAAGAGATGCTCTGCAGGGTTGAATAAACAGATAAAACCCTATGGTTTGGACTTACAGTGGTCATTTTGAATACTTCACTGCTGTTCTCTGTCTTCTTTGCAGCCTTGGAAGCACTCTCAAATTGTTCATTGAGCTCATTCAGGAGGTGGGTGGTTGTTAACATCTCTTTTTGGAGTTTCTGTAGCAGATCTTCACACTGACTCGTGAGTTTCTCAGCCAGTCTCATGGAGTCTTCAAACTCCTCCTGGAAATTACTTTTCCCTGGCTGGTCTTTAAAAGGTTAAAAAGGAGAATAAAATGGAATTAAATAAATATAGTAACATAACATAATACAGTAAATGACAGTAGAGAAAGACCAATTGGACTCTATCCAGTTTGCCCAGACTGAGATAGAGTGTAGCACTGTTTTTCTTTTATGATGTACAGTCAAACAGGGGACAGTTCCCAAATAGCCAGTGTAGCTGTAAAGTAGTCAGGTGCCTCTAGTATGTGTATTTAATGTTAATTTTCAAGCAGAAACTACTCCGGGAGTTTCTGCTTGAAAATTAACTAGGATTATGATTATAGGTGCAGAGTGCATATACTTTGCAATTATTTGTTTGGATTACCAAGCTTGCACAAAATTGCACAATACATTTGAAAACTGAATGTATGCACACTGTTTTACTCCCCTGATTTAAGCACATCCACAGGAATGCCTCTTTTTACCAACAGCTAAACGTATGTGTGGTTTGGAAGCCTATGCACATGTTTAGTTGCTGTGAGGATAGCAATTTTCAGCCAAACCATTTTACCCAGGAAAACTGCTATTAACCCATGTAAATGGCCTTGATTATTGTCCCCTCAGTGATTGATTTTTATTATCTTTTTAAAAAAATCAATTCTTCCTACTTCCTTTTTGAAGTAGGAACTAAGGGGGTCAGTTATCAAAATGTGCTAAAATGTGTTAAGGGCTTATCGCATGCGATAGCACCATAACGTATGGTGCGATGCAAATCTGAAAAAGAGGAGGAGTGGGCTGGATTTGCCAGTCTGTAAAGTGCTATTGCACAGATTTAATGCTGATTGTAACTACACTGTTTTCAGTAGCAGCTTACATTATGGTATGAGAGTGAGGGTGAGGTTTAGGTATTAGTGTAGGGGGTTAGGGGCCCACTTTGACATTCAGCGTGAGACGTACGAACAGAACAGTGGTCTCTTGTGAAGATTTGATGACCTTCGGAGTGAGGAAACTCACTCCAAGATGATATTTGTGCAAGGTTCTCTCAACCTAGCTTGATGGACACTCTACCTGGGTAACATCAAGCTAGGTGGAGAGAACACTGCACAAATCTCATCTTTGGGTGAGTTTCCTCTCTCCGTAGGTCATCAAATCTTCACAAGAGACCACTGTTCTGTTCGTACGTCTCATGTTAAATGTCAAAGTGGCCCCTAACCCCTTACACTAATACCTAAACCTCACCTTGAGTTACTAGGTGGGCCTCCCATAGGGATACAAATACCTATCTAGGGAGAAGACATTTTGGCTAGGCTCACTCTCACTCTCAACATGGTCCCCCAGTGGTTATATGCAGGAAATACAACAGGTCTGGTAGTTATCACAAAGTCTGAAAACATTATTGCAATTTGCACTAACTTAGCTCTTTGCATAGGTAATTAGCACAAATTGAAATAAACTATTAGCATAAAGCATGCCTCTTTTGCTATTGCATGCAATACGTATCGCATTTTGATAAATCCAGGTCTAAGTTTTCAAACAAGACTGGTGCAAACACTAAATACAGCCCAACATATGTATCTCTACAAGCTCTATGACATGCCCCTTACTCCTAACATGTGTTTCAAAATGTGGCACAAATTTATTTTTTAAATGTTGTCAACGTAAGGCATTATAATACACAGCTTTTTTACATATGAACTTCAGTAACTTTTCAGTTCTGTGTCTTTACAATTTTTTATAAAATAATTAGCAACAACCACAGTCATTAACTACAACTGTAATGATATACACAGTTCTTGCCATAAACAAATTTCCCAAATAAGCTTTAGCTTATTACCATGGGACCCTGTTTTTAAAAGCATTTTGCTGCAGACACAAAATTATAAACATTCTATTGAAAAGAGATCTTCCATATATGCAGATCTAACAAAGTGAGGTGAACCCTATATTATGCAAGTGTCTTTAGAAGAAGATGGGAATAACTTTACCTACCAGTTCAAGAAAAATCCAGGGGCAGTAACATGCTTATAATGCTAGACAAAAACAGAATCCCTTTCAGCCAATAATTTAGAGTTCTTGCTAAAAGTGAAAGTTACCTTTTAACCACCAAGGTCATGTTCTGGTTGACTGGAAAAGCCTGTCAGTAATTCATATGATCTTTATCTTTATTTATATTTATAAACCTCCTAAAACAAGAAACTAGGCAATGTACAGGTAATCATCATTATAAGCTACACAGTGACCATGATCTAGAAGGTTTATTAAACAAGTGTCAGATATCCTAACCATGCTAGTACAAGTTGAGCTGTCACAAGAAAAAGAGGCTTAGGGGCTTAAAACAGGAGCTGTAACTTAATCAGGAACTGGAGCTCAAGTGGAACTCAAAGATGAAGCTGCAACTTGAAGCAGGAAATGTAAATGAAACCTGAAGCCAGGACCTGAAGCAGGAAGTGTAATTGGAAATTGGAGCAGAGCGTCACTCAGGCCGATACAATGAGTGGTAGGAAGAGCTGCGTTAGTGCCGGGCGCACCCGCATTTGCCGCACGCACAGTCCTGCTCACCTACCACTCGATACTGTATTTAAATAGCTTGCAAATGCAAGCCACGTACAAGAAGCGTCTGTGAAGCGTTAGGCCCGCGCAACCCATTTTACTGTATAGGCGCTTAATACAGCGCCTATACAGTATCCTGGGTGCGCTGGTACCTGTCATTTCAAATGTCATTTCAAATGACATTTGAAATGACAGGCACCAGGAAGTGGATCCCAACTTTAACCCATGAAAACCTAAAACCTAAAATCCCCTCCTCCCGAAGCAGCTTGACATGTACCAACTTACCTTTTGTTGTTTTTCAGCCCTTTCAGCCTTCTCTGCCGTCCTCCGGAGGGGGCAGCCGGCGGCGAAAGTGGCTTGCAGCGGTCACCCCCGCGCAGGTCCCGGTTCTCCTGGGAGCCAGCTCGAAAGCGGCTTGCAGCGGTCCCCCCCCCCCCCCCCGCGCAAGTCCCGGTTCTCCTGGGAGCCAGCTCGACTTCTGGCTGACAGCTAACCAACACCAACCCCCCCCCCCAAAAGACTGCTGAGTTACGACCTTGGAAGAAAAGCGAAGCGTACTTTCATGGGCTTGAGCGCCCAAATTGACGGGCGCTGAAGCCAATGAAAGCACAGGGACGGGTGGGCGTGACGTCGTGGCGAGCAGGTGTAACTGCCTCGGGCAGGTGTAACTTCTGCAACAAAAGTAGGGGGGGATTTAGTTAGGGTGGAGGGGTGGGTTAGATAGGGGAAGGGAGGGGAAGGTGGGGGGGGACCGAAAAACATTTCCCTCCAAAGCCACTCCGATTTCGAAGCGGCTTTGGAGGGAACGGGAAAAGCCATCGGGGCTCCCCTTGGGCTCGGCAAGTGCAAGGTACACAAGTGTGCACCCCCTTGCGCACACTGACCCCAGATTTTATAACATGCGCGTTGCAGCGCGTGCATGTTATAAAATCAGGTGTACATTTGTGCACGCCGGGTAGTGCACACAAATGTATCCCCTGCGTGCTCCTCTAAAAATCTGCCCCATTTATGCTCCAGAGATTAACTAATTGAAATCATGCCTAAATATTTAAAATCCATAAATAAATCAGACATCAACTCTGCTGTTAATTCTTGGCTCTCTATTACTTCAGAAATAGCAAAAACAAATGCCCAATTATCAAAAAAATAATCAAACAAACACCCAAACACAAATCTCCATGGTACACTCAAGTACTTCAAAAAATCAAAAAAATACTTAAATCAGCCGAAAAAAAATGGAGAAAAAACCCAACAAATCAATTAAAAGACAGATACAAAACTATTCTTTACATATATAAATCAGATATTAATAAAGCTAAAAAAGATTTCTATGCTGAAAAAATACACTAATAATTCAATCCTAGAGAACTTTTTACATACATTAAAGCAGTGGTTCTCAACCGGTGTGTCGCCAAGTTAACACGCAGGTGTGTCGCCAGTGTTCCCGTTCCACCGCTGACCCAGCTGCTTCCCCTCCTGAGCAAAATAGGTCCTCCGCCCGGGCTTAAAATGCTGATAGCCCGGGTGGAACGCGGCAGGACAGCTGGAGTCAGCTGCACCGGCATGCTCTCTTCTTCCCGCCCACCCCTCAGCCCGGAAGCGGAAGTGGTGAGCAGCAGGTGCGTGCACAGGAAGAAGAGACCATGCTAGTGCAGGCAGCGTCGGCCCAAAGAAAAGAGAGGCGCAGCCTGAGAAATGAGCAGCGCGGCTCAGAGAAAAACAAAGAACGTCGTCAACCCCTGCGGCCAATGGGACTCCTTTCTCCGCGAGGGCTGAAAATGAAGTAGGTTGCTGCCTTTAGGGTTAGAAGTGGAGGAGGCTGCTGCTGCCGCTAGTTCGGGGGAGGGAGGAGAGTGATTGAATGAGCAAGCATGTGTGTTTGAGATCCTGTGTGTGTGTGTGTGTGTGTGTGTGTGTGTGTGTGAGTGAGAGAGCATATATGTGAATGATTGAGAGCCTGTACATGTGAAAGAGAGTATGTGTGTGATTGAGAGCTGGTTTAGGAGAGGGAGCATGTGAGTATGTGATTGAGAGCATGTGTGAAAGTGAGAGAAAGACAGAGCATGTATGTCTGTGTGTTTGAAAGCTGGTTTAGGTGAGGGTGCATGTGAGTATGTGATTGAGGGCATGTGTGTCTGTGTGATTGAGAGCTGGTTTAGGTAAGGGAGCATGTGAGTATGTGATTGAGAGCCTGTGTGTAAATGAGAGAAAGAGAGAGAGCATGTTTGTAAGCATGCGAATGAGAGTCTGTGTGTGAGAGAAAAAGAAAGCATTTATGTGTGTGATTGAAAGCCTGTGGGCCGGATTTTAAAAGGGTTACGTGCATATGGTACGCGCGAAACCCTTTTAAAACCCCCCTGCGCGCGCCGAGCCTATTTTGCATAGGCTCAGCGGCGCGTGCAAGCCCCGGGACGCGCGTAAGTCCTGGGTCTTGCAAAAAGGGGCAGTCGGGGGCGTGGCTAGGGGGCATGGTGTCAGTTCGCAGGCGTGTTTGGGGGCGTGTGGGCGGTCCGGGGGCGTGGCCGAGTGACCTGACACAGTGGCCAGTGTCGGGGCCTGCCACGCCAGAAGACAGCCGGCGCGCGTAAGTTACTACTGCCCAGAGGCAGTAGTAACTTTTGGAATAAAGGTGGGGGGGTTTAGATAGGGCTAGGAGGGTGGGTTAGGGAGGGGAAGGGAGGGGAAGGTGCGGGGGGGGTGGAGGGAACGGGCAGCGCGTGCAGGGCTTGGCGCGCGCAGGGCTCGGCGTGCGCAAATTGCACAAATGTGCACCCCCTTGCGTGCGCCAACCCTGGATTTTATAAGATACGTGCATATCTTATAAAATCCAGCGTAGTTTTTTTAAAATGTACCTCCCAGTGTTTAAGCCTGAAAAGACAGGATGTGTGTAAATGTGTAATTAAGAACCTATATAAGTGAGAGAGAAAAAGCGCATGTATATGTGAGTGATTGACAGCCAGTGTGTGAGAGAGAGAGAGAGAGAGAGAGAGAGAGGAGAAAGTTGAAAGCAAGCCATCCCTCCTCCTGCTAATTCAATACAATCTCAGGGCACCTGGATATCAAACGTTCCCAGGTATGCAGAGCAAAAAATTGTTTGTATCCTTATTATTTTTCATTAATGGGTCTTTGTGTCTGCTATTTTGCAATATTTTATTGGTATCTAGAACATTTTTATATGAGTTTTTAATTATTGGATATTTCATTCATCAGCTGTTTTGAAATAATCTGTTCTTTTTTTAAGTATGGTTTTACTGCTACTGATTTTATATTTCTTGATTTGTTTTATAAGGATGGGTGATGTTTCTTTTTTTCCTTTGTTGCACTGCATACGGAGACTCTGGCTTGTTGCGGTTTCCAATTCAGTTTTTGTCTGCATGCTTCTAGTTATGTGTTTTGCTCTCTTTATTCTTTGTTAGGTAAGGGTCAGCACATGTGATTCAGGTGAGATTTTCTGCTGGCATGTAGTTTCTGTGTAGGGCTCTATAGCAGTCTGACTTGGTCCGGTTTCCTAATAGAAGATGTATTGGTGTCTTAAGGCCTGGTATAATATTTTCAGTGTTGCCTTTTCTTAGGTAAGGTGGTTACTGTTAAGGCTGGAAATTGGTGCTGTTTTGTGCAGGATGTTTACTGTTTATGCAATTTCTGTTCAGACAGAATATGTATCTTTTTCTTGTGTCATTCTTAACAATAAAAATAATACTGGACCTTTATTTTTTATTTTCATCATAAACTGCAATGAGCAGTGTGTCACACATGTGAGCATGGTCTGTCAGGTGTGTCACGTTGGGAAAAAGGTTGAGAACCACTGCATTAAAGAACTCACACAACAAGGCAAACCTCCTTTGCCCAAAACTCAACAACTTATCTCATGTGATGACTTTGCTACCATTTTTAGAGAAAAAATACTCAACCTTACCATGAATATACCAAAAATTAAAGAAAACACCACATCCATTACAATCAAACCAAATTCAAATTGGTCTTTTTTTGATACTATAGCTTCCACTGAAGTTCAAAACATCATTCAAAAAATGAATCCGGCCTCTCACCCAATTGATGCTATCCCAACTAAACTACTTAAATTAGTCTCTAACATTATTGCTAGGCCAATTGCAGATATTATAAATCTTTCACTAAAAGAAGGCATTTTCCCTGACAAATTAAAATGTGCAGTGATTAAACCTACTCTCAAAAAATCTCATCTTGACCAATCTAACATTGCCAACTTTAGACCTATATCCAATCTCCCCTAGATAGCCAAAATATTAGAAAAGTTCGTTAATCAGCAACTCCAAGAACAGCTTGGAAAACATAAAATACTTTTCCTAACTCAGCATGGTTTTAGAAGTACTCTCAGCACGGAAACCCTATTAATATCTCTCTCTAATTTAATCCTAACAGGATTAGACAACAGACAAAAATTCATCCTTATTCTCCTTGACATTTCTGCTGCCTTTGACACCGTAAACCATAATATTCTTCTGAAAAGACTAGAGGAAATCGGTTTATGTGATACTACTATCAACTGGTTCAGATCGTATATTGTCAAAACTAATTACAAGGAATCCAAACTAATTCCTCTTCTAATGGAGTCCCTCAAGGTTCTTCATTATCTTCAACACTTTTTAATATATATTTACTCCCACTATGTAAACTCCTTTCTGATCTTAAATTATCATATTACATTTATGCAGACAATGTTCAAATTATTCTCCCGATAAATAACATTTTCACAGGACAAGCAGGATGGTAGTCCTCACATATGGGTGACATCATCAGGATGGAGCCCAATCACGGAAAACTTCTGTCAAAGTTTCCAGAACTTTGACTGGCCCCTACTGGGCATGCCCAGCATGGCACCAACCCTGCAGCCAGCAGGGGTCCCCCTTCAGTCTTCTTTTTTCCGCGCAGCAGTAGCCTCGCGGTTTAGGAGCTCTGAAGAGATTCCTGACAGGAATTTTCCTCACGGACTTAATTAAAAATAGTTCACCCCACAGGGGTCCCCCCTCTAACTTTCTCCGACCGTGGTACTCCGGTAAGTTTTTCACCGTTTTTCATCGGTTACCGTCGAGTTTGGCCCTCACGGCCTACTGGCCATCGACTGTACCGCGGCTCAATTTTTCTATGGCCATGGCGTCAGGGTTTCGTCGGTGCTCAGACTGTACTCGCACCATGTCTATCACAGACCCTCATGGAGTCTGTGTTCTGTGTTTAGGCTGTGAGCATGATGTCCTGACTTGCACCAAGTGTGCCCTCATGACACCAAAGGGTCGCAAAGCCAGAATGGAGAAGATGGGACTCCTCTTCCTTGCTCACACCCCGACGCTGTCCATCGCATCGACGTCATCGGAACCGGCATCGTCAAAGTCGCACCACCATCGACAACCGTCCAGTAACCACCCGCCATCGACGCCTTCACGGCCATCGACTCCCGTCTCTCCCCCTCAAGATCGAGGTAATGTAGGGAGAAGCATCGCCATCGTCATCGTAAGTCTCGGACCGTCGAGGGAGCGAAATCATCAACCTCGCCACCGTCTGAGCCACCGTCGAAGAAGCCCCGTCCAGGAGCGGCACTGACCACTCCTGTGACCGGGACATCGAGGCCACCCTCACCCGATCGGGGTTTGGGAGTCACGATGCCGCCTGCAAAGTGGTCCCTCCGACTGTGCCTCAGCCTCCCTCTTCTGTCATGGAGCCGGAGCTGATTGCCCCAGGTCACCGGGAAGAACTGGACCGGCTGGTCCAGGAGGCCATCGACAAAGCAATGCAATGACTCCAGGTCCCTCCGGCACCAACACCGGCACTGAGAATGGAACCGGTCACCGACCCGATTCCACCAGCGCTGGCACCGCTGCTCTCCCGGATGGAGGCGCTCATGACTGCCCTTCCACCGGCGATTCCCAGGTCTCCGATGGCTCCGGTGAGCTCCCCGATGACTGCTTCATCGGGAGGAGAAACACTGTTCCGCATTCCTCCTTCGGGGGTAGTGCCTCAGCCATCGATGCCATGCCGTCCCTCACCACCGATTCACTCATCGGGGGCGATACGCACATCGGCGCCATCGATGCCTTCGATGCCAGCACCGATGCCCCCCAGGGCGTCCGCGGTGCCCCCGGCGATTCATTCGATTTTCTCGGAGCCTCAGCCGGGCCCTTCGGGTATCCAACCCCCTTCTCGTCCTACAGGTCAGCCTTCTGATCCTTATGACACCTGGGGTGATGATACTTCCACAGTCACCGATGATTTACCTTCACCTCCTTCTCCTACTGAAAGTAGAAAGCGTTCTCATCCAGAGGACCTCTTTTTCATTAATTTTGTGAAAGAAATGTCTGACCTGGTCTCTTTCCAGCTTCAGACGGAGCACGATGATAGACACCAGATGATGGAGCTTCTCCAATTCCTGGATGCCCCCAAAGTGATCACCTCTATTCCCATTCATCAAGTTCTTCTTGACTTCCTCAAAAAGAACTGGGAAAATCCTGGATCCATTGCCCCAGTACACAGGAAAGCTGACACTACTTATCTAGTACAGTCAGCCCCGGGCTTTCAAAAATCTCAACTTGACCACCACTCAGTTGTGGTAGAATCAGCTCAAAAGAAAGCAAAAAGGACGAAGCCACACTCCTCTACCCCTCCTGTCAAGGAACACAAGTTCCTAGACAATATTGGTCGACGAGTGTTCCAAGGGGCCATGCTCATCTCTAGAATTGCTTCTTACCAGCTGTACATGACCCAATACAATAGAGTCATTTTCAAACAAATACAGGACTTCTCTGAAACCCTGCCTGACCAATTCCAAGAATATCTTCAAACCCTTGTCAATAAGGGCTTTGAAGCAGGAAAGCATGAGATAAGAACAGCTTACGATATCTTCGACACCTCTACTAGAGTGTCTGCAACTGCCATTTCGGCACGATGCTGGGCCTGGCTCAAGTCTTCTGACCTTCGCCCAGAATTACAAGACAGGCTCTCCGACCTGCCCTGTATTGGAGATAATCTATTCGGTGAACAGATTCAGCAAATAGTGGCTGAGGTAAAGGACCATCATGAGACCCTCAAACAGCTCTCATCAATACCTTCTGACTTCCCTTCTAGACAGCCCTCCAAGAAGGACTCTAAGAAGTCATTCTTCCGGCCAAGGAAATACTATCCCCCACCAACAAGAACCCGAGCAACGAGGCCTTATCACAAATCTCAGCCTCGCAAGCAAAAGTCACAAGCAGCTCCCCAGCCGGGGCCTGCTTCAGGCTTTTGACTTTCACTTGGAGAGCAGCAGCCTGATTCCTTTGCCAGGAATACCAGTGGGAGGTCGATTATGCCACTTTCATGGAATGTGGCAAGCAATCACAACCGACCAATGGGTGCTGGCAATCATTGCTCAGGGTTACCATCTGAATTTTCTTGCTGTTCCACCGGATTCCCCACCGCCACAAGCATGGAGAGTAACCGACCACGCTGTCCTTCTGGATTAGGAGATTTCCCTTCTTCTCCAGTTAAGAGCAATAGAACCCGTTCCTCTTTCACAACAAGGCCTAGGGTTCTATTCCCGGTACTTTTTGATCCCCAAAACATCCGGGGGCCTTCGTCCAATTCTGGACCTACGTGCCCTCAAGTACGTCCAGCGGGAAAAGTTCAAAATGGTAACCTTGGGCTCACTTCTACCTCTTCTACAAAGAGGAGACTGGCTCTGCTCTCTGGACCTCCAGGATGCATACACCCACATTGCGATAGCTCCAGCTCATCGCAAGTACCTCCGGTTTTTAGTAGGCCCAAAGCACTATCAATACCGGGTGCTTCGGCACCACGAGTCTCTACCAAATGTCTCGTAGTCGTTGCAGCCTTTCTCAGGAAAGAAGGTGTTCATGTCTACCCCTATCTAGACGACTGGTTAATCAGGGCCCCAACCCAACAAGCCACTCGATCGTCCCTGGATTTGACCCTACACACTCTAATCTCTCTAGGATTTCTCGTCAATTACGAGAAATCCTATTTAGTCCCATCTCAAACCTTGTCTTTCATTGGGGCAGACTTGGACACCTTACAGGCAAAAGCCTTCCTACCTCAACAATGAGTGCAAACCCTCGTGTCTCTCGCTCACCAGTTGCAGTCTCAGTATACAGCAACTGCTCGGCAATTCCTTGTCCTTCTCGGACTCATAGCGTCCTCAGTCCATCTCACTCCAATGGCCCGCCTGGCCATGAGAGTCATGCATTGGACTCTACAGTCACAATGATTCAAGCAACTCAGCCTCTGTCAACCATTGTCCACATCACCGACGCACTCCGTCTGTCTCTCACCTGGTGGAAAGATCAGAACACTCTCCTCCAGGGACTGCCTTTTCATCTACCAGATCCTCAACTCATTCTCACCGCCGATGCTTCCAACCTCGGCTGGGGAGCTCATGTGAATGATCTACAGACACAAGGATCTTGGTCTCAAGAGGAAGCCAAACACCAGATAAATTTCCTGGAGCTTCGAGCAATGCGATATGCTCTCAGAGCTTTTCAGGATTGCCTATCAAATCACGTCATCCTGATTCAGACGGACAACCAGGTGGCCATGTGGTACATAAACAAACAGGGAGGCACAGGCTCCTTCCTTCTGTGTCAGGAGGCTGCTCAGATTTGGGCGGAAGCGCTCTCCCACTCGATGTACCTCAGGGCCACCTACTTGCCGGGAGTGGACAATGTCTTGGCGGACAAACTGAGTCGTGTCTTCCAACCGCACGAGTGGTCGCTCAATCCCTCGGCAGCGACCTCTCTCTTCCAGCAATGGGGATATCCCCGTCCCCTCAGAACCACAAAATAGACAATTACTGCTCCCTCATTCGGAGCGAGCGCTCTCAGCCCAGAGATGCATTCTCCCTCTCGTGGGCAGCCGGTCTGCTTTATGCATTCCCTCCACTTCCTCTTCTCTCGAAGACTCTCGTAAAGCTCCGACCGGACAAGGGAACCATGATCCTGATAGCACCTCACTGGCCATGCCAAGTGTGATTTCCAATACTCCAGGATCTCTCCATCTGCAGGCACATTCCCTTGGGAAAGGACCCGCTTCTGATCACTCAGAACGACGGATGTCTACGCCATCCCAATCATCAGGCCTTGTCCCTGACGGCATGGATGTTGAAAGGTTAATCCTTCAGCCACTTAACCTTTCAGATTCGGTTTCTCGTGTCCTCATTGCTTCACGGAAGCCTTCCACAAGAAAGTCTTATTCCTATAAATGGAAAAGGTATACATCATGGTGTTCTTCACAGTCCCTTGATCCCTTTTCCTGTCCAATCCCGAGATTTTTGGACTATCTCTGGCATTTATCGAAATCAGGTCTAAAGACTTCCTCAATCAGAATGCATGTCAGTGCGGTAGCCGCCTTCCATAAAGGTGTCGGGGATGTCCCTATATCGGAACAACCCCTCGTAACACGTTTTCTTAAAGACTTGCTCCATATCAAGCCACCCTTACATCCTCCAGTCCCTTCTTGGGACCTTAATCTGGTTCTTGGTCGGCTCATGAAACCTCCATTTGAGCCTCTTCACTCCTGTGACCTAAAATATCTCACATGGAAGGTGATTTTCCTTTTAGCTATCACTTCAGCTCGCAGGGTTAGTGAGTTACAGGCCCTAGTTACCTATCCACCTTACACTAAACTCCTGCAGGACCGGGCGGTACTCCGCACTCACCCCAAGTTCTTACCTAAGGTAGTTTCGGAGTTTCACATTAATCAATCCATCATACTACCTACCTTCTTTTCCAGGCCCCATTCCAATCCAGGAGAACAGGCTCTGCATACCCTCGACTGTAAACAGGCTCTAGTGTTCTACCTAGACCGTACAGTTGCCCACAGAAAGAGCACTCAGCTATTCGTCTCCTTCCATCCCAACAAATTAGGTCAACCTGTGGGTAAGCAGACTCTCTCCTCCTGGTTGGCGGACTGCATATCTTATTGTATCAGCAAGCAGGCATTCCTTTTCACGACCGTGTTAAAGCACACTCAGTGAGGGCCATGGCGACTTCAGTAGCACACCTACGATCGGTGCCACGTCCTGATATTTGCAGGGCTGCCACCTGGAGCTCACTCCACACTTTCGCAACCCACTATTGCTTGGACAAAGCCGGAAGACAGGATTCCATCTTCGGCCAGTCTGTCCTGCGTAATCTGTTTCCAACGTGACGTACCAACACCCTTCCGCCTGCCTGGTGGGGTTCCGGATGCCCTCTACCAAATTCCACCCCATTTGTTGTGCCTGTTGCACGCCGTTGGGTACATTTGGTGCATGTTCGGACATCCTCAGCTCGGTACTCACTCATATGTGAGGACTACCATCCTGCTTGTCCTGTGAGAAAGCAAATGTTGCTTACCTGTAACAGGTGTTCTCACAGGACAGCAGGATGTTAGTCCTCACGAAACCTGCCCGCTGCCCCGCGGTGTTGGGTTCATAAAATTTTGTTGTTTTATTTTTTCGGCACTGCTTGTAGCTATAAAATAAGACGGAAGGGGGACCCCTGCTGGCTGCAGGGTTGGTGCCATGCTGGGCATGCCCAGTAGGGGCCAGTCAAAGTTCTGGAAACTTTGACAGAAGTTTTCCGTGATTGGGCTCCATCCTGATGATGTCACCCATATGTGAGGACTAACATCCTGCTGTCCTGTGAGAACACCTGTTACAGGTAAGCAACATTTGCTATATTTCTAATACTCTTAACCTTTGGAACACCTACCTCACTACAATCCAACATCTATTAATACAATTGGCCCTCACTCTCAATCACAATAAAACAGAAATTCTCTATATCTGTAATAAATCCTCACCTTTAATTGACCTCCATCTTAATAACTATCAGGCCTATCCTGTAAAGTGCGGCCGCGTTTACCCTGCTCCTAAGCCGCTTTTAACTCACGTTCCAGCCGCGTTAGCCCTTCCTGCGATCCCGAATCCCCTTTAACCTACTCCTACCGCGTCCTAAATTCCCCGGGCAACCCCTTCCGCCCGCGGCATGTATATTGCATGCAAACGAGCGAATTAGCTCGATATTGCATGCAAACGAGCCAATTAGCTATTCCCCTAGCATCCCGTAACCCGCGCCCCGACTACCGCTACCTTTCCCTGCCGTTTTGTCGCGCGTTTAACCTGCAAACTTACCGCCTACCCTGACCCAGGCGGTAGAGGCATGGGTAAGGGTAGGTGGCAAGCTTTCCCCCAGCCCCCGCTCATCTGCCCCCGCGCGATCATGGGTGCCGGTCTCCGTGGCAGCCCCAGTCCTCTCCCCTACTCCCGAAGCCAAAAAAAAAAAGCGAAAAAAACGTTGCAGCCCCCCTCCGATGTCCGGACTGGGGCTGCCACGGAGACTGCAACGGCAAAGTGACTTGTCAGTGTCCCCCCTCCTCTCGGAGCAGGGCGCGAAAAGTCGCCTTGCTCCGGGAGGAGGGGGGACACTGACAGCGGCGAAGCAACGGCGAAGACAGCGCAGAAGCAACGGCGAAACGACTTGTCAGTGTCCCCCCTCCTCTCGGAGCAGGGCGGAAAAGCCGCCTTGCTCCGGGAGGAGGGGGGACACTAGCAACGGCGAAGCAACGGCGAAGACAGCGCAGAAGCAACGGCGAAACGACTTGTCAGTGTCCCCCCTCCTCTCGGAGCAGGGCGGAAAAGCCGCCTTGCTCCGGGAGGAGGGGGGACACTAGCAACGGCGAAGCAACGGCGAAGACAGCGCAGAAGCAACGGCGAAACGACTTGTCAGTGTCCCCCCTCCTCTCGGAGCAGGGCGGAAAAGCCGCCTTGCTCCGGGAGGAGGGGGGACACTAGCAACGGTGAAGCTTTCCCCCAGCCCGGACACCGGCAAAACTTACTGTTTTGCAGCCATCAGCCCTGAGCAGGAACACGATCTGGCTCCCGTAGCTCCTCCCAACAAGATGGCCGCCTGCACGGGGAAAGCGTGCAATTGGCCGCTCAAGACGTGACGTGACGTGACGTCTTGAGCGGCCAATTGCACGCTTTCCCCGTGCAGGCGGCCATCTTGTTGGGAGGAGCTACGGGAGCCAGATCGTGTTCCTGCTCAGGGCTGATGGCTGCAAAACAGTAAGTTTTGCCGGTGTCCGGGCTGGGGGAAAGCTTCACCGTTGCTAGTGTCCCCCCTCCTCCCGGAGCAAGGCGGCTTTTCCGCCCTGCTCCGAGAGGAGGGGGGACACTGAAAAGTCGTTTCGCCGTTGCTTCGCTGCTGTCGCCGCCATTGCTTCCTGGTATCTGTCATTTCAAATGACATTTGAAATGACAGATACCAGCGTGGCGTGAAGCCTTAGGCCCGCGCACCCAGGATCCTGTATAGGCGCTCTATCCAGTATCCTGGGTTGCGCGGGCCTAAGGCTTTTCGGACGCGGCTTACATTTACATATAATTAGGCTTCAGGATCGAGCGGTAGGTGAGCTGCACTGTGCGGGCGGTAACCGCGGGTGCCGTAGGCACTAACGCAGCTCTTCCTACCGCTCGGTACTGGATAGGCCTGTATATAACTAACAAAAAAATTCTACTCAACTTAAGAGATTTAGGAGCCAGTTTAGACTCAGAACTATGTTTTAAGCAACATATTAATAATATCATAAAAGAAGGCTTCTACAAGCTTCAAATATTATAAAAGATTAAACCTCTCCTTCATCACCATGATTATCGCATTGTATTGCAAACCCTTTTATTTTCTAAATTAGATTATTGTAATGCAATTCTTCTTGGATTACCTGCTTCTGTTAGCACCGCCGGCCGTGGCAAGCCACGACCGGGACCGAGTGTCATGGCCGCCGGCCGCAGCGAGCCGCAAGCAGGGACGGGCCGGCGGTCATGAAAGAAATGATTACCTTGGGTCCGGCATCGTCAATGGCTCCGGTGGCTGCAGGCAGCCTTCTCCTGCTGTCTCCAGTGGCCGCTGCCGCGGCCTGGTTCAGCAGCATGGTCCCGCAGAAGATTCGGCTCCTCTCCCTCTGCCTTCATTAGAGCCGCGCATGCGGCTGAAGAATACTCTTAAAGGAGCCATGACAGGAAACAGTCATGGCTCCCCCTGAGACTCCTCCCCTGATTTCCTGTACTTAAGGCAAGTCTGAGTCTCAGACCTTGCCTTGGTATCAAGGTTCCTGGCTGGGTTTTGTCCAGTGTCCCGTGTTCCTGTTTTGGTTCTTCATCCCGCTCTGCTCCTCCTCCCTGTTGGATTGATTCTTGGCTCCTGAGCTTTCGTGTTCCCTGTGGCTTGATCTTGGACTGGCGTTCGTCCCTTCTCCTGGCCTGGCTTCGGACCCTTCTCCTGACTCGTCTCTCGATTTTCTTTCGACCCCTCTCGTGCTTTCGGACCCTTGGACCGGCTCTTGACTACCCTGCGACTCCTTCTTCAAGACTACCATGACCTGCTGGAGGCACCAGCCGTCTAGAATCCACGACCTGCAGGAGGCGCCTGCATCCAGACCATTCTTCAGTCTTCAAGGGAGTCTCCTAAGTCCCAGCGGCCAGATCCCTACGGGCTCCTCCTGGGGGAATCATGAGCTTCCAGGGTGAAGTCATCTAGCAACATCCACTACCTTTAGCCTTGCCCTTTGACGGTAGAGACCTAAAGGAGGTCAAGTCCCTTTTGGGTAGTGCTAAATCTACCTCAAAACAGGGGTCCACCTTCTGGTTTATAACAGCTTCCACTATTGCACCACTTCAACTCTTACAAAATGCTGCGGCAAGGTTACTCAGCAACCTCAAAAGATCAGATCACATTACTCCAGTTCTAAAAGACCTACACTAGTTGTCAATATTTTATAGAATTCAATACAAGGCCTTATCTCTTATTCATAAAACTCTGTATAATAACAAGACGAATTGGATGGATACAACATTTTTCTTCCAAGTTTCAAAAAGAAATTTACGTTCCACAAACAGTGGTCTTCTTGAAGCTCCCTCTCCAAAACTGTCCCATCTCATTTCAACAAGGCAAAGTGCCTTCTCAATAGCTGGATCACTCTTATGGAATACCTTTCCAACTGATCTGAGACTTGAATCATCCTCACAAACTTTTAAAAAGAATCTAAAAACATGGCTTTTTCAAAAAGCATTTATAACATGATAAGAAGAATTAACACCTAATTCTAACTTATTTATCTCTCTTTTTATTTCTCCTTCTCTGTTTTATTATTTTCTGTTTTACTTTCTATTACAATGTAACCTCTCTAATTTTTGTTATATGTAAACCGATGTGATGACTTTAGTTGAATGTCGGTATATAAAAAACAAATAAATAAATACATAAATAATAGCGTTCACACTATTGCCCTGGTCTGACCACCAGTTAATAGAGGCAAAAATAACCTTCCTCAACCCTCTTCCTAATAGTATAGATAAAAAAAATCAAGCTAATACCTGTTCTGCATTTGATTCCTGGGATCAGATCATCAATGAAAACCTCAGTCCTGTCCAGACGAGAACCATTAATAATGAAAAGAATACTTCCAAACATAAGAAGCCATGGTCCAATGATAATTTAAGATGCACTAAACAGTCTCTTAGAAAATTAGAAAAACACTTGCGGAAATGTCTGTCTTCTGAATCCCTAGGAAAATATAGATCTCTCCTAACAAAATGCATGCATTAACTAATAAAGCAAAAACGTTTACTATGCTAAACAGATTCATGGAGTAATATTTAATTCTAAATTACTCTTTGATGTTGTTAAACATTTAATTAAGGACCTATCATCTTCCTTCTTGAGAAATTATAACTTTTCAAAGGCCGCTTGCAATGAATATGCCACATCATTTCCCTGTCTGTTCTCACAAGAGCCCATGAAGATTCTCATGGCCTGGTTAAATGGACTATGTTCAACAGAATAACTAAACTTGAAATTAGTCAAATGATTACTAAAATCAATCCTGCTATTTACTCACGTGATCCAATTCCAGTCCGTTCCTTGAAACAAGTACACTGTTATCACTCTAACAATCACAACCTTAATTAATCTCTCTCTCTCAGAAGGAATTGTTCCATCTGAGTAAAAAGTAGCTGTGATAAAGCTGATTCTGAAAAATAAAACCAGTAGAATCGATTAATGGGACCACTATCGTCCCATATCCAATTTGTCTTTTCTCTCAAAAGAACTTGAAAAAGCTATGGTATCCCAAATTGTGAATCATTTAGAAGACAAAGACATTCTTTTCGTAAATCAGTTTGTATTTAGAAAACATCGTTCAACTGAGACTTTACTCCTGTCCTTAATGGACTCTGTTTTACGAGGTTTTGATTCTTATGAATATTATTTTCTTGTGCTAATAGATTTAACAGCCGCATTTGACACTGTGGACCATACCCTGTTTTGCCATCATCTGAGCAACATTGAGATTGACAGCAGTGTTCTCAGATGGCTCTCTTCCTTTCTATCTAATAGGTCATTCCAAGTCAAACTGGGCAATCACGTATCTGATATTTTCCATATTGATACAGGTGTCCCTCAAGGCTCAGCCCTCTCGGCAACATTATTCAATATTTATATGCTCCCACTTTGTAAATTACTGGCGGATCTAGGAATTTCTTTTTTGTATGCTGATGACAAAGTCTTACATTCCATTCTTTAAATCATTTGAACATACAGTATCGATACTATCAACCTACATGAAAGCAATACAGCAAGAACTCTCTCAGCTCAAACTAACATTAAACCCTAATAAGACTGAAATCATTTGGTTAAGTAAAAATTCTTCTATAGTTAAACCTTCGGTTCTAGACTTGGGTATTTTCAAATTACTCTTTCAAATCAAGTAAGGGATTTAGGTATCCAGCTAAATGAAAACCTAACTATGAAAAAGCACATCAATAAATGAGTTAATACAGGTTACGCCAAGTTGTGCATATTACATCGATTGAAACTTTTATTAACTTTTGAGGACTTCTATACTGTATTGCAAACTCTTATTCTCTCAAACCTAGACTACTGTAACTCCCTATTACTCAATCTTCCTGTATGTCTCTTCAAACCATTACAATGAATACAAAATGCCTCAGCTAGACTTATATTAGGAACCAAGAAATTTGATCACATTATACTATTGCTGATTTCACTGCACCGAATCTATTACAAACATTTATATTCAAAATCATTCATTCCAGTAATTCTGTTCTGATCGGCGTGACATTACAACCATACACACTTCAGCGAACACTAAGATCTCAGAATAAAGGACTATTGACTATTTCTACAACATGGAGCACACATCTGATTCAAGTAAGAACATAAGAAATTGCCATACTGGGTCAAGCCCAGTGCCCTGTTTCCAACAGTGGCCAATCCAGGCTACAAGTACCTGGCAAGTACCCAAACACTTTATAATCCTATGCTACTGTAATAGCAATGTCTATTCTCTAAGTCAACTTGATTAATATAAGTTAACGGACTTCTCCTTCAAGAACTTATCGAAACCTTTTTTAAACCCAGCTGCACTAACTGCACTAACCACATCCTCTGGCAACAAATGCTAGAGCTTAATTGTGTGTTGAGTGTGTTTTCTATAGTGGATCCAAAGCTCTGGAATTCTCTACCTGAGATGTTACGTTTGATATCAGATAGAAAGAAAGAGATTTAAATGTGAGCTAAGAACATGGCTATTGAAAAATGCATGTAACCTAACTTAAAAACATCAGAACTACAGTATCATGAAAGACAAGGGATATTAATCTAAAGCATGAGGAATAAAATGAAATAAGAGAATAAAAGAATTTCAATACAATGTACCGATTATTATGTGATAGTTGTTATATTATTTTCAGGTACTACTTGCCTTATGTCTTTAGTAAGTGGGGATTTTTTTTATAATTTATAACTTTATTGAATTTTTCACCATCAATACAGAAATGTGTTCAAAAACAGAATAGGTACAGTATGATAGCCTTCAAACTTAATACCTACAACTATTCATAAGCAATTATTCTAGTTTACCTTATACAATATCAATTAGCAATCATTTATTTAAAACAAGAAGAGCACACCAGGGGCATTGTAATATTAGGGAGTTTCTAAGGAAATCTAATCCATAATCTCAAAGTCTCACAGTTCTTCTCTGATATTTTTCACTTTAATCACTGGACAGTGGGGAAGAGGTGACTATTCTTCTCTGCTCTATGAAATTTTTTAAATGATCAGGTAGAAAAAATACATAAACATCTTGCTCTTTCTTTAACAAACATTTGCAGGGAAATCTCAGCGTAAATGAGTATCCCATACTTATCACTTCCTGATGGTAAAGCAAAAACCCCTTCCTTCTAAGCTGTGTAACATAAGATAGATCCGGAAAAATCTTTCTGCATTGTCATAAAATAAAATAGGGTACTTGGAAAAATATTTTTTCATTACCTTATTCAGGTCAAGTAAATTTATAAAGGAAACTAATAAGACACCCCAATCTATAATTTGATTTGAATTTTCTAAGAAATTGGTAAGGTTCCCTTGAAATAGCATTTCTAATGTCTCCAGGTTAGAATTTTTCTTAGGAAGAAAGTAACAGAAACTTATCTCGGGTAATTCATCATCGGAAAAAAACAGAACTTCCTTTAAAAAAAATTTTAACATCTCAACTGGAATCTGCCCAACTACTCTAGGGAAGTTGAGCAGTCTTAAATTCAGACGCCTAGAATTATTTTCAATAGATTCTAATCTTCTAGACATTATATCGCTATCTGTTGCTACAGCTGCCTGAAATTCTAAATTTTTTTTACCCATTTCTTCCAGGTTTTTTATTCTCTCATCAGCTTTTTTAGCCTCATTATGAACTACTGTTAAATCTTGCTGGTTTTTCCCTGCAATCGTGTCCATCTTCTTTTCTAACCCCTTCATATTTGTAGCCATAACAGCCACCAAGTCCCACAAAAGTTCCAGTGTTACCACTGTAGGGCATGTTAGAGTTTCCAAGGCTTCACTTCCAACAGCCTGCTCTATACCTCCAGATGCAGTTACTTGGGGTGACGGCTCCTCCAACACTCCTACCGGTTCCACCCCAGATCTATCTGCTTCTGGGATATTGTCATCAGAATTTACCAAGCTATGCTTGGGTTCTGGCATACTTATCTGTTCCTTGTTGTTCCGCGGTGAAGCCTCTCCTACCCTTTGCAAAGGTGGTAGTCCTTGATTTTGGCTCAGCGATGCCTCCTCTAAAGATCCTGATCCTCCTCCCAAAGGATCTGGAACAGCAGAATCATTGGTTGCCGGATTTTTCAGAGCAGTGGCGGTCATATACCGAACAATCTCCTGCTGGATAGGTGATGGAAGGGGTGCTGGGGGTAAACCCTTACCTTCCCCTTTCGCTTTGGAGGCATAATTAGAGTAATTTTAAGTTCTTCCAAGCAGAAGCCTCGATATATCCGTCAAACTGTGATTAATTATTGCCCCTGTGGCAGCCAACAGTCAGACAGAGATTCTCCCACTTCCTCACTATTCTGAACTAAGCCGAACAAAGCTGCGCACGCCTAAGGGGCGCGCGCGGCTTTGGCGGCGCACCGGCAGCAGCGGTGCGCCGCACTAGCGCCAAATTTGTAGGCACTAGGGCTCCCTTAGATGACGTCAGGGTCGGCGGGAAAGTCGATGACAAACGCTGGACCTCTCCAGGTACTGCTCTCTCGTCTGGGGTCGGCTGCCTAGTAAGCGGTTTTAAGATGTATTGGAACAATTCATTTGATATAAGTTAATTTCTGTTTATGAAAACTACCTCTGTGAACCATCAATATTTGTTGATTTATAGTTATGAATGATACTTCTGTAAACCATTGTGATCTTGATATGGAACAACAGTATATAAAATGTCTAAATAAATAAATTAATAGTGCTAGCAAATGTGGAGCCAGGGCTGTTCTGGCAGCCTGGCATGGATAGATGATGCCTGGGTGCTTGACATTCTTCCATTCCATGGAGTTCCTTCCTAGAAGAAATGTATTCCAAAGGGCATGGGATAAACACTGCAGATCTCTAGAGGCAAACGTTTGGTAATGAAGAAAGGGGTAACCTATGTTAACGTTTCTGCATGTAGGTAACCTGCAATGAGCTGCATCTACTACCCTTAACAGAAGGCATGGAGATAACCAGCATGGAGTGGCAGTTACCACTATAAACAAACAACTTGCTGGGCAGACTGGATGGACAATTTGGTCTTTATCTGTCATCATTACTATTTTATCTTATTCCCAGAAAAGGAAGGTATCTGGAAATCAAAATGTGTGAAAAAGTTATGTTGGAAGAATTAGTATCCACTATGAAGAGAAAGTGCTGCATCTGGATGTAAGAGGAGGGGAGTGGTGATAAATGCCTCTTTGATTTGCTAAAAGACCTGCTGGACCTCAGAAATCTCTGAAGCTTTGCAGGTTTTCTTCTTGTTTTTCCCCTTCATACCTTTACTATATCCTCTGGTAGTTCTTCCTCCATCTTTATTCCTCTATCGTAGTTTTTCCCAAGCTTTTGAAGCCCAACAAACACCTACATTAACATAAATGTTGTGTGGCACACCAACCTCCATGGCACTGAGAAAGGAGACTTATAGAGACATAGAGAACTTATAGAGAACACCAAGGGTAGCACTGAGAGGCCCACGAATCTCTCTTCCAAATTTTAAAACAAAGGGAAAGAGAGGGTAGAGACACATATGAACCCATCACAATGTTCCCACTATATACAAGTGCAAAAGAAGGGTTAATTAAAAAGGGTGGTGTGATGCAGGCAGTGTGTGTTATTTTGTTAGGGATAGGTTTTGCGGAAGCATTTCAGTGTGATGGCAAAGGGTTAATTTAGCTCCTTATGAGAAAAATATACTGTTATGCGATTCACAATTAAAGCATGCAGCTTTGTGGAGTTCACTGTGAAACTTGCAGCTCTCCCTTCACAGCCCATAGACCCCCCCCCCCCCCCTTCCCCTCGACTGATAAGAAGCAGGCTAGGAAACTTCAAGGTCATACACAAAGAAGTAAAAAAATAAGATGGATGTATGCCCTAATCAGAGGATAAGAATACCACTTAGCACCAGCCGGCAGTTAGGGAGTTAAAGCAGCTCTTTGATGTTTAGTGAAGTGCAGAATTTGCAGCCCTGCTTGCAAAAGTGCGAGCCAAAGATTGGAAAATACCTGGCAACTGCCCAGATTTAGTTTACGGTAAAACTTCTTTATGAAAAAAATGGATTACAGACACAGTATAAACTGCATGTAAGATTTACAGACTTTATGGACATGGTTACACTTTTAGATTTTGGGGCACACACATTCTTATCTGTTTGACAGTAGTGTTTACTTGCTGCCTGAGGGGGCCGATGCAAAATTCTTTGCGGAAAGCGGGCGCTGACTTTTCAGCACCCGCTTTCTTAACGCACGCATGGCGCCCGCAAGGGGGTGCCATGCAATATGTAAATTAGGGGGTCGTGCTAGGACGGTGGCCTCCTTCCTAGTGTGACCCGCCGTGGCTGCCGGTTATGAAGACTGACACCGGTAAACTCGGCCTCGGTTTTCATAACCTGCTTGTCTGCCAGTAATGAAAACGGCTGCCGAGTTATTTTATTTTTTTTACTTTAAACAAAAAGTACAGAAAAGCAGTTTTTTCTGCTTTTCTGTACTTCTTTTCAATGCGCTCAGCTATTAATGCCTGCTCCAGGCAGGCGTTAATTTCTGAGTGATAAATGTGCATCTGAGATGCACATTTATCTTTTTGCATTTGGAGTGAATAAGTAATAGCCTCATTCACATGCAAGACACCTGACCAACATCAGAGAAGTGTTAGGAAAGTTCTGCAACACCTCCGGGAACACCGAACTTTTTGCTAAGTTGGAAAAATGCTCCTTTAGTCAAGACGAATTACCTTTTTTGAGAAAGATTGTTTCACATACTGGACTACATATGGATTGGCCCCAACTGGTGGGGCTAAAAACCCTCCCATTTTTTTTAGGCTTTGCAAATTATTGCCATCAATTTGTTCATGGGTACTCTTCCCCAGCGGTACCACTGTCCTCTCTAACCAAGAAAGGTGGGGGACACACATAACTGGATACCGGAGGCAGTCCAGGCCTTCCATCAGCTAAAGCAGGAATGTATCAAAGAACCATGTTACAACACCCAAACCCAGCCTGATTGTTCTTCTTTGAGGTCAATGCTTCGACCATTGGGGGAGGCTCTATGATGCTGGGAAACTACGAACTTGTGTCTATTTCTCCAAAAGATTTTCTCCTCTGGTAAAAAATTATACGAACGGGGACAGCAAGCTTATGGCTATTAAAATGGTCCTGGAGGAGTAGTGTCATATCCTGGTGGGAGCTAGGCACATGGTGACCATGTTTACTGATCATAAGAACTTGGAATATTTATCACAGGCCCAACGTTTGAACCTTTGCCAGGCTACTTGGTCTCTGTTTTTTAGTCGTTTTGACTTTGATCTTTCTTATCGCCCCACTTGTTTTGGAGTGCTAGGAGAGCGATCCCACTCCTGGGAGACGTGTGTGCCCCTTGGGCCACGGCTCGACCCCAGAGGAACTCTGAAGAGGTGCCGCGGGAGGCGTGGCATGCCCGAGCATGGGCTGGACGGGAGCAAGACTGAAAGACAGGCCCTCCTCCGGACCTGCACGCTTCGGAAGACCCAACAACGCAATGTTGGTCTTGTGAACAGTCCTCCGACCGTTCCCAACCCTTTCGGACCTGCCGCAGGGTACGGCACGAAGCGGCAGGCTGGATGGAGGCCAGGGCAGCGAAGACTGGAACATGGATACAGACGAGACTCAGAAACGACATAGACTCAGGCATAGACGTGGACTCAGGAACGAGGTGCAGGATGCATAGACGTGGACTCAGGCAAAGACGTGGACTCAGGACGAGGTACTGGATGCACAGAGGTGGACTCAGGAACGAGGGCTGAAGGAAGACATGGGCATTGTCCCTCAGGGCGCCCTACTCAGACCACCCGCGGGACTGAGTCGCAGACCACTCTGTCCCATGCGCGCCCTACTCAGCCCAGGAAGGCTGGTCACGGACCACGCTGAGAGCGGGAGAGCACAGGGAAGAAGCAGGTTGCTGCACTCCTGGCAGCTCAAGGCAAGGTTTGCTGCACTCCTGGCAGCTCAAGGCAAGATACGCTGCACTCCTGGCAGCTCAAGGCAAGGTACGCTGCACTCCTGGCAGCTCAAGGCAGGTTAAAGCATCAGGATCAGGAACAAGGATTAAGACAGACCTCAGGGCTGGAACAAGGACATCTGGATCAGCAGGTAACATCAGGACTGGAACACAGATACTGGAACAGGAGACACACCTCAGGGCAGGAACATGGACATCTGGAACAGCAGGTAACATCAGGACTGGAACACAGGTACTGGATCAAGAGACAGGCCTTGGAACTGGAACGGCAGGCAGACATCAGGGCTGGAACAGCAGGCAGACATCAGGACTGGAATAGCAGGCAGACATCAGGACTGGACGAGGAGCTCCGACAGAGAACAAGAAACATAGGACCTTGCAGAAGTGCTGGAACACGGACATCTTCCTGGAGCGAAGGTTCTCAGGAGTGACCAACTCTTTGCGAAGGCAAAGACAGACTGCACCCGGAGCCCTTTAGTAGAGCTGAGGTGGACAACACCCAGGGACGGGTCAGCAGGGGGCCACACCTGGCTGGCCCTTGAAGAGGAGCAGAGAAGCGCGCGCCCGCGCCCTAGGGAGCTGGAGAGAAGAGCTGGAAGCTGGTGGCGTCCTCAGCCACGTGGAGGGCCCAAGGAAGCCGAGGAGCAGCCCTGGACTGGAGCTGGGTGAAGGCAGGTCGCTGGAGCAGCTCCCAGCCGCAAGGACTGAAGCAGGAAGAAGCAGAGAGAGGTAAGACTGGCTGCAGGGGAAGCAGGGGGCTGTAGCAGGCTGCAGGCACTGCTCCACGCTGCAAGGCTGAAGAGAGAAGTGCTGGCTGCAGGGAGCTGGAGAGGCTGCAGGCACCGGCAGGGACGGTTCCCTGCCGGGTGAGGACCCGGGCTGAAGCAGGCACTGGGAGGGACAGCCTCCCTGCTGGCTGAAGGTCCCGGGATCGCAGCAGCACGTCGGGGGAAGGCAGAAACAGGAGCAGAGGAGCCGGCCGCATGGCAACAGCTGCGGGGATGGCCCCAGCTGATTCAGGGAAAGAGAAGCAGCAGTGTCAGCAGCCCGACTGGCTGCGAGAAGGTAAGAGCCTGCCCACGCTCCTCGCGGGCAGGATCACAACACCACTGCCAAGAATAGACAGGCAGATACCTTGTCCAGGTCTTTTCACATTGACAATTCCCTGAATATACCCTGGCATGTCATTAATCCAGCTAGGATCTTCATTGCTGCAGCCACCATTGTACCTGTGGGGAAAACTTTGGTTCCCAATGTCTGCAAGAACAACTTCTTAAGTGGGCTCATGACCCTCCATTGTCTGGACACCCAGGAGTCTTACACACCGCAGAGCTCATCTCTCACCACTTCTGGTAGCCAAACTGGAAACAAGACACCAAGCGATATGTATACTCTTGCCCCTCATGTGCAGGCAAAAAGAGTTCACAAACTTGACCTTGGGGCTTGCTTCAACCTCTTGCTGCTCCCAGAGAACCATGGATGCATCTAGCCACTAATATCATTACTGATCTGCCTCCATCAGAAACCAACACTACAATTTGGATAACTGTGGACAGATTCTTCAAAATGACCTACTTTGTTCCACTACCAGGACTCCTCTCAGCTCTGGAACTGGCTCAGTTGTTCATTCAGCATGTCTTACACGACCTTCCCCACCACATTCTGTCAGATCAGAGGGTCCAGTTCAAGGCCTGTCATTGGAAAAGTTTATGTAATAAATTCGGAATTACTTTAGATTTCTCTTCTGCTTATCATCCCTAGACTAATGGGATGGCGGAATGTACAAATCAATCTCTCAAAAACTTCCTACATTTGTATGTAAATCAATGCCAAGACAATTGGACTACCTTACTCCCTTGGGCAGAAATATGCCATAAATACTGTGTTAATCAGGCTACAGGAGCTTTTCCCTTTTATCTAGTCTACGGTCATCACCCACAAACACACCTACCCATATCATGTCAGTAAGTTGCCCAGCGGCCAATCTCAAGGGCCAAGAACTGCATAATTTCAGGCAGGCTAGTCATCAACTTCTGGAACAAGCTGTAGCCTGATCAAAGAAACAGAAAGACAAAAAATGACATTCTGCACCACAGTTCCTGCCTGGAGAACTGGTATGGCTCAGCACATGTAACTTCGAACTTCGTTTACCCATCTTTAAAGTTTGACCCCTCGCTTCATGAAACATTTTTCAGTGGGACAGCGCTTAGGGAAAGTAACCTATAAACTTAAATTACCCCCTACTCTTCGCATCCATGATGTATTCCAAATATCTCTGCTAACACACATGGTCCTATCCTGGTCTTCAAGGTCCATACCTAAGCATCCAGCTATCTTCATTTATGTTGACACTCAGTTCAAATTGGCAGAAATCCTTGATGCCAAGAGGATAGGGAAAAAGCTTTTTTACCTCATCTTGTGGAAAGGTTACTGGCCAGAAGAAAATTCTTGGGAGCCTGCTAGTAATGTCCAAGCCCTCCAACTACTTCATGAATTTCATCAATGATTCCCTTCTAAACCCATGCCTAAGAGGTTGGGGAGGAGTCCTTGTGGGAGGGTTACTGTTAGAAACCAAATGCCTTCCCAAAATCCTTGGTGTCGAATGCTCACTGTGTGGCAGAAAGCCGCTATCAGGTGTACTGTTGTGCACATAACCAGGGCCTAACGGAGAGACACACAAGTGGGCATACTCATCTGTGTGCATGATTTTACACACCCTGGCGGGAAAGTTGAGTAGTCCCCCAGTGATAACGTCGTATGCTTCGGACTTATAGCATGCTGGAACATGGACTCTTTGCCTTGGCAACAGGTTCCTTAACCTGTTCCTGGTCCCTGCCTGCTCTTGGTGTGCCTGGTTCTGGATGCTGTCTCTGCCTGGATTTGGACATTGCTGCCCGCACCGATCTTTGCCTGGATTTTTAGCCTTCTGCATGTTATGACCTCTGCCACTAGGGACCTGGGGCAGGCAGCAGATAACCTTGTTATCTGCTGCCAGCCCCAACCTGGGTCTGGACTTTGATTTCTCTGCCCTGCTGCCTGTACCTGTCGTCAGCCAGGATCCGATATGTGTTCACTGGCGTGTTCTTGTGGAGGTACACCCACTTACTGTAGTCTACCCTACTTCAGCCCAAGGGTCCTCGGAAGCTACAATTAGTTTGAATGGGCTTATGGAGTGTCTGGAGGGTTATTCCCTGATGCCAGCAAGGGCTGTCAGACTAAGAAACTGTTTAAGAACCACCACTTGTAACTCTTGTTGGTGTGAATTGCTGAGAGCAGAGGTGCTGGTCTGGATCTGAACATCAGGCAGCAGTGACTTTTCCATGGCACACCTAATCTATCTGAAGGCATACCAGTGTGCCATAGAACACTAGTTGTAAAACACTGTTCTATCCGTTTGTATGCTTCAAGGCACTCTCCTAAAGTTCTCTTTTCTCTCTACACTTTTTCCCTCGGTGTTCTGACTTCCTCTTCTAGCTGTCAGTACTAATTTTATATTGATGACTCCCTCTCTAAACCAGAAATTTACACAAGTAAGTCCTATGGACAATTTAATGGCATATATTGTAGCAATTTTCAAAAGCCCACTTATTCTAGTAAAGTGCATATACTTAAGTACAATCCAGTTTTACATGTGTAAATGCTTTTTAAAATCAGGCCCCATATAGTCATCTACTTACTCTCTTATCACCTCTCACTTAGACTACTGCAACTTGCTCTTCATGGGCCTCCTGTTAAATCATCCTTCTCCACTGCACTCTACTCAAAATTTTGTTGCATGTCTTATCTTTCTTCAGTATTGTTATATTCTCGCAATCCCTATTTTCAAGTCACTACATTGGTTCCTCATCCACTTCCATATACAGCTCAAACTTTTCTACAAATGTATTCACTTAGCAGCTCCTCATTATCTATCTTATTTTTTCTTTTCATACACCCTTCCTTGTAAACTCCATTGATTAGGTGAGTTGCTCTTATTTGTGCCTCTCCTTCACTGCCAACTCCCGACTCCGTGCTTTTCATCTTCCTGGGCCGTATGTCTAGAGTCATCTTCCTAAGTCACTTCATCATGCTCCCTCTCTGGCCATATTCAAATACAGCATAAAAACTGCTTTCAAATACTATCCACTTTTATTTAATGTTTGGGTATTTGCGACTTGGTCTGACCCAGTATGGCATGTTAGGTTATGTTCTTTATTTATTTAGCATTTTTCTATACCGACTTTCCAATAACAGAATTATTGATCAATTCGGTTTACATTCTAAACAATAACAATGACAAGTAAATGTCTTACAATGAACAGGTTGAATTAACTTGGATTAAGATATATGGGGTTAATAACATAATTAAAAGGTACGGTGCCTAATGTAGTCTAGATAAACAGGTGGTAGTATAAAGTTATTAGATATTAGACTGCCAAAGATCATGTGATTTCTAGAGAAGGTCTATATAGTTCTCTAGCGTGTTACCACGGAGGGGATCAATGGCAGGGATATTCCGTAAGTTGATGTTATGGGAAAGCTTGGTTGAATAACCAAGTCTTGAGTCGTTTTTTAAATGTAGTAGAGCATTGCACTGATCTGAGATCTGACGGGAGAGTGTTCCAGATTTTAGGACCAGCTGTGGAGAAAGCTCTTTTACTTAATGCTGACTTCATCGGTGGGATTTGAAGGTTGTTTTTGTAGGCTTGTCTCACTGGTCTGGTAGAGGTGTGGAGTTGGAGAGGGAATTTGAGCTCGAGTGGTGCCAGGTTGTGTAGTGCCTTGTGGGTTACTGAGAGCACTTTGAATAGTATTCTGAATTTGACGGGAAGCCAGTGTAGGCTTTTTAAGATGGGTGAGATGTGGTCTCTTTTGTAAATACACTTCCTACAGACATGTATGTTTGCCTTGACTAGACTGTAAGCTCCATGGATGAACAGTAGTAGTAGTAGTAGTAGCAGCAGCAACAGCAGTAGATTTCTGTAACAAGAACATAAAACTCTTCCTTCTTTTATTTAAATATAGTGATCTTCATTTTTAGTTTTAAATTATTTTACCTGGGAATTTATCAATGATTATTACAATAAGAACAAAAATGGTAAAAAAATCATTGTAAAAAATGACTCATCATTTTTCCAGTATGTATAGTGTTTGCTCTTATTGTAATAAAATGTTGATAAATTCCTTGGAAAAATAAAATAAAAACTGAAAATGAAGGTCCTAAATATGCACTTTTCCATTTTTGCATATTTCCTGTATGCTTAGAACCTCTCCAGTACTGATGTGTGCTGCTCATGCAGTTCAGCTGTCTTCATTAATGAAACTGCGAAAAGGGGGAGCATTGAGAGGAGAGGATCACCTTGATGGGGGCTGGAAAGAATCAGTAAGTACTGCTTGGAGACATTTTTAAAACTTAAAAGTACTGGGGAGAAGTAAACTATTGGCATATATTATTTAGTTGGTCTTGTGTTTTGTTTAAAATAGGTAGTCAGAAAGTTAGGCAACAAACAGAAGTTTGTATTTCCCATCCCTCCTACCCACAGCTCATCCTTTAATTTATAGGCAGGTCACTACCAGATATGTAGTAAAAACACTAATACATTTAAATGACCCTAATCGTATGCAGTCCTACACCCATAGCAAACTAGAACTTAACTAGTAACTGAATAAGATGAAGGCAGCAGTCCAGCAACAAGAGGGGGGCCTCCTAGTCTTTTGCATTGAGTGTCACATGTATGATTTTTTACTTGCTGGTGAGAAGTTGTATGTGTGCATCCAATGCAAACAGCTCCTGTCTCTCAGAGAACAAGTGTGATCTCTGGAGGCTAAAGTGGCAGACCTGGAGGAGCTGAGGCAAACAAAGAAGTATATAGATGAGACCTTCAGTAGCCAAGTCCCAACTCCAGTCTGGCATCCCTGATGCTGCCTTGGAGAAAGGTCTCATGATCAGAAAGCATCAACCTGGTGTAGCAGGAAATGATCCTGTACCAAGGACCTGCTCTCCAGGTCGTGGTTCGTCTTCTCGCACTGAGCATGTGTCTCCCAGGGCTTCTGCCAAGGCACGAAGGGTTAGGTTGGCCGTCATAATTGGTGATTTGATTATTAGGAATGTAGACAGCTGGGAGGCGGGTGGGTGTGAGGATCGCCTGGTAACATGCCTACCTGGTGCGAAGGTGGCGGACCTCACGCATCACCTAGATAGGATTTTAGACAGTGCTGGGGAGGAGCTGGCTGTCATGGTACATGTGGGCACCAAGAACATAGGAAAATGTGGGAGGGAGGTTCTGGAATCCAAATTTAGGCTCTTAGGTAGAAAGCTGATATCCAGAACATCCACAGTAGCATCCTCTGAAATGCTCCCTGTTCCACGCGCAGGTCCCTAGTGGCAGGCAGACCTCCAGAGTCTCAATGAGTGGATGAGATGATGGTTCGGGGGAGTCTTTTCCAAAGGGATGAGCTCCACTTTAACCAGGGTGGAACCAGGCTGCTTGCAATAACATTTAAAAAGGAAATAAAGCAGCTTTTAAACTAGAACAAAGGGGAAAGCCAACAGTCGCTCCGCAGTGCATGGTTTGGAGAGAGGTATCTTCAAAGGATACTAATGAAGCATTAGAGTTAGGGCATCCCAAAGAGAGGTTCCAATAATAAAAATTGTAGTCCAAGTGCCTATAATTAAAAACTCACCTGAGCTAAAAGATTCCTATTTATCCTTGTCAACTGAAAAGCAGAGTGTAAATACATACAAAAAACTCACTTTGAAATGTTTGTATACTAATGCCAGAAGTCTAAGAAGTAAAATGGGAGAATTAGAATATATAGCAGTGAATGGTGACATTGACTTAATTGGCATCTCAGAGACATGATAGAAAGAGGATAACCAATGGGACAGTGCTATACCGGGGTACAAATTATACCACAATGTCAGAGAGGAGCATCTTGGTGGCGGGGTGGAGTTTTATGTCCGGGATGGCATAGAGTCCAACAGGATAAAGATCCTGCATGAGACTAATTGTAGAATCGAATCTTTATGGGTAGAAATCCCTTGTGTATTGGGGAAGAGAATAGTGATAGGAGTATACTACCGTCCACCTGGCCAAAATGGTGAGATGGACAGTGAAATGTTAAGAGAAATTAGGGAAGCTAATCAAACTGGTAGTGCAGTAATAATGGGAGATTTCAATTACCCCAATATTGACTGGGTAAGTGAAACATCAGGGCATGCTAGAAAGATAAAGTTCCTGGATGTAATAAAAGACAGTTTTATACAGCAATTTGTTCAGGAACTGATGAGAGAGGGAGCAATTTTAGATATAATTCTCAGGGAGGCACAGGGTTTGGTGAGAGAGGTAATGGTGGTGGGGCCACCTGGCAACTGTGATTATAATATGATCAAATTTGAATTAATAACTGGAAGGGGGACAGTATCCATGACTCTAGTGCTAAACTTTCAAAAGGGAAACTTTGATAAAATGAGAAAAATAGTTACTAAAAAACTGAAAGGTGCAGCTAGAAAGGTAAAAAGTGTGCATCAGGCATAGACATTGTTAAAAAATACCATCCTAGAAGCATAGACCAGATGTAGTCCACGCATTAAGAAAGGTGGAAGGCAAAACGATTACCGGCATAGTTAAAAGGTGAGGTGAAAGAGGCTGTTTTTGTTATAATGTGGACCCTTGACCCGGAGAGAGAACACCCACCTGAGGTATCGGGATGTTCTATTCCTCCGGAAGGTGGACCCGCGAGACGACCCCTCAGTGCTCCAGAAGATAGCCGAAGTGTACCGGCCAGAGAATCCAGCTGCGGGATCCTGGAAGGAACCAGGAGAGCGAAGCCCGAGTCCAATCCGAGTCTATGCAGGCCGCAGGCAGAACCAAGGTAAAGTCCAATCCGGGTCTGCGGCAGGCGGCAGGCAAAAGCAAGGCAAGGTCCAATCCGGGTCTGAGGCAGGCGGCAGGCAAAAGCAAGGCAAGGTCCAATCCGGGTCTGAGGCAGGCGGCAGGCAAAAGCAAGGCAAGGTCCAATCCGGGTCTGAGGCAGGCGGCAGGCAAAAGCAAGGCAAGGTCCAATCCGGGTCTGAGGCAGGCGGCAGGCAAAAGCAAGGTCAGGCAAGGCTAGGTCACACCACAGGAGGGAACAGCACGTACGGGACCTGTTGAAAGGCGTCTGAGTCAGCCCAGCACAGCGTTTAAATCTCCCTCCCCTGCTGACGTCAATTTCCGGGGCCGGCCTCGTCTTCGCGAACCGGCCCCTTTAAGAGGCGGAGCCAGCCGCGTAGTCCCTGATGCTGTCCCGTGACGGTCTGACGTCTTCTTGCCGCGAGCCGTGCTGCAGGGACCCCGGGAGATGGCGTGCTGACCCGCCGGCGAAACAGAGGTAGGGAGACCCGATCGTGCGCGGTCGCGATCGGGTCTCATAACAGTACCCCCCTCCTTACGCCCCCTCCTGGAGGGACCAGGTTTATCAGGATGCTGCAAATGGAAGTGGTGAAGAAGAGACTTATCAAGAATATTGACCATCGGTTCCCAGGAGTTCTCTTCCGGGCCAAATCCCTCCCACGCGATCAAGTACTCCCACCGTCGGCGATGACGACGGATGTCCAGAACCTCCCGAACCCTGTAAATGGTGTCCTCCTCGGAAGCCACCGGAGAGGAGGAGACCGGAGGGACATGAAAAGAAGAGGAGACGAGAGGCTTGAGAAGGGAGACGTGGAAGGAATTGTGGATCCGGAGAGTGGACGGGAGATGTAGGCGATAGGTGACAGGCCCCAGACGGCTAGAAACGAAGAAGGGCCCAATGAACCGCGGGGCCAGGCGCATGGAGGGAACCCGGAGACGCAAATGACGGGTAGACAACCACACCCGATCCCCGGGAAAGAACTGAGGAGCCGGTCTACGATGCCGATCCGCGAAGCGTTTGGCAGTGGCAGCCGCACGATGAAGGCGGGCATTGGTCGCAACCCACAGGGCATGAAGCTGTTGAGCCGATAACTGAGCAGCCGGGGAGGCCACGGCCAGTGGGAGGGGCAGTGGGGGGCGAGGCTGCTTCCCAAAAACAATCTGGAAAGGGGAGTGACCGGTGGCAGAATGGACGTGGGAATTATGAGCAAATTCAGCCCACGGGAGGAGGAGAGCCCAATCATCCTGGCGGTGATTAACAAAAAGGCGGAGGAACAACTTCAGACCTCTGTTCACCCGTTCAACCTGCCCATTGCCCTGCGGGTGAAAGGCCGTCGTGAAGTCCAAGTGGACTCCAAACTTCTTGCAGAGCCCCTTCCAATATTTCGCCGTAAATTGGGGACCCCTGTCAGAAGAAATGTGAAGGGGAAGGCCATGCAGACGGAAAATGTGAGAAGAGAAGAGATCAGCTAGTTCGGGGGCCGAGGGTAGTTTGGCCAGGGGCACGAAATGGGCCATTTTGGAGAACCGATCGACCACCACCCAGACCACCTGATTCCCGTGGGACAGAGGAAGGTCCACCACAAAGTCCGTAGAAATATGGGTCCAAGGTTCCCGCGGGGGAGGAAGGGGTTGAAGGAGCCCCCAGGGGCGACCCGGTAAGGGCTTCTGTTGCGCACATTTTGGGCAGGAAGCAACATAGGCCAGTACGTCTCTCTTCATTTGCGGCCACCAGTAATACCGGGCAAGGATATTCCAAGTACCAGTTCGACCCGGGTGTCCAGCAGATAGGGAATCATGCGCCCATGCCAGCACTTTAGGACGCAGTCGGAGAGGCACGACCGTCTTGCCAGAGGGACAAGTTTCGGAGACAGCTAGTATCAACTTGGCAGGATCAATAATATGACAAAGAGTCTCCGGGACATCCTCAACCTCAAAGGACCGCGAGAGAGCATCAGCCCGGCCATTCTTTGAAGCAGGTCTATATCGAAGCAGGAAATCGAAGCGAGAGAAAAACAAGGACCAACGAGCCTGCCGGGGATTAAGGCGTTGTGCCTGATAAAGATATTCTAAATTTTTATGGTCCGTGTAGACCGTGATGGTGTGTTGCGCCCCCTCCAACCATTGCCTCCATTCTTCGAATGCCATTTTTATGGCTAGTAACTCTTTGTCACCAATCCCGTAGTTTTTCTCCGTGGGTGAAAATTTACGAGAGAAGTACGAACAGGGAAACAGTACTCCTCGAGCCGAATGTTGACTGAGGACAGCCCCCACAGCGATTTCAGAGGCGTCTACTTCTACTATAAACGGGCGGTTAGGATCGGGATGATGGAGGCAAGGTTCCAGTAAGAAGGCTGCTTTGACCTCTCTGAATGCTTGTAGGGCCTCTGGGGACCATATCTTGGTGTCAGCTCCCTTTTTGGTAAGGGCGGTGATAGGTGCCATGATATGGGAGAAATGGGGAATAAAATTCCGATAAAAATTGGCAAAGCCAAGGAATCGCTGTATAGCACGGAGTCCCTTGGGCTGAGGCCAATCTTGAATACTGGCTACTTTCGTAGGATCCATCTGGAAGCCGGTAGTGGAAACAATGAATCCCAAAAAAGGTAGCGATAGTCTTTCAAAGAGGCATTTCTCTAATTTCACAAACAGGTTATTCTCTCTCAGACGTTGGAGGACTTGACGAACGTCTTTACGGTGAGTTTCCAGATTCTCAGAATAAATGAGAATATCGTCTAGGTAAACAATCACCTGTTTATATAACATGTCCCGAAATACCTCATTCATCAAGTTTTGGAACACTGCAGGTGCATTACACAGGCCAAAAGGCATTACCAAGTATTCGTAGTGGCCATTGCGAGTATTAAAGGCGGTTTTCCACTCATCTCCGGGTTTAATGCGTACCAGATTGTATGCACCTCGTAGATCCAATTTAGAAAAGATTTTGGCGTCATGTAGTTGGTCGAGTAGTTCCGGTATTAGGGGTAACGGGTAACGGTCTTTGCGAGTAATAGCGTTTAGTCCTCTGTAGTCAATGCAGGGTCTCAAGGACCCATCTTTCTTGGGTACAAAGAAAAACCCAGCCCCTGCTGGAGAGGTAGAGGGACGAATAAATCCTCGTGCCAGATTCTCCTCAATATATTCAGCCATGGCCTGTGATTCTGGTCCAGATAACGGATAGATCCGGCCTCTGGGTGGAATGGCGTTGGGTAGTAAATTGATGGCACAGTCGAATCTTCGATGACAGGGCAGGATCTCGGCTTTCTCTTTAGAGAAGACGTCCGCAAAATCGGAATATTGAGGTGGTAAATCGAGCTTGGTAGTGGTTAGTGGTATCGCCGGTTGATGAGACCAATGAATACAAGTTTCTTGACACTCGGGCCCCCAGGCCGCAATCTGCAGGGCCCTCCAGTCAATCTTTGGCGAATGTTTTTGTAACCAAGGTAAACCCAGTACCACTGGGTGGACCGTTTTCTCCAAAATAAAAAACGAAATCTCCTCTTGGTGTAAAATTCCAGTAACAAGGGATATGGGCGTGGTACTACAGGTGACCCGGCCGGGTAGATTCTCACCCTGAATGGAGGAGATGAATAGTGGCGTTTTGCAGAATTGGGTAGGAATTTGAAGCTGATGGACCAGGTCAGCCAGTATAAAATTCCCCCCGGCTCCGGAGTCAATCAATGCTTGGGTAGTAAATGTTCCGTGCTTTCCTTGCAGTGTAACTGGAACTATTAGTTGAGGAGCTGGATGGCCTCCTAGGTTCTGCTCCTCAGAGATCCCTAGGATCGGAAGTTTCCCGGCCTCTCGGGACATTGAGCGAGAAGATGTCCCTTGTTACCGCAATAGAGGCAAAGGCCCAACCTCCGTCGACGTTGTTTCTCCTCCTGTGTTAGTCGGCTTCTACCGAGTTGCATGGGTTCCTCCTTCTGTTCCGGGGGACCCTCCGGAGGCAAGAATGGTCTGGAAAAGTGAGGAGCTAATGGTACTACGCGACGAGGCGGTCTGGACTCCTTGGCCCGTTGCTGAATCCGTCGATCAATACGACCAGCCAGATCGATGAGTGCGTCCAGGTCATCAGGGAGTTCTCGTCCGGCGAGTTCATCTTTGATACGGGGGGATAAACCCTCCAGGAAGATGCCTCGAAGGCAATCCGAGTGCCAGCCTAGTTCTGAAGCCAATGTACGGAATTCGATGGCGAAGTCGGCTAGCGTATGAGACCCCTGGCGAAGGTTGAGTAGCTCCGAAGAGGCTGTAGCATGTCTCCCAGGTTCGTCAAATACTAGACGAAAAGTGGCGACAAATCTGGTCAGATCATTCAAAATCGGGTCTCCCTTTTCCCAGATGGGAGAAGCCCATGCCATGGCCTTCCCGTCCAGTAGAGAGATAATAAACGACGTCTTTGTCCGGTCGTTAGGGAATTGGTGTTCTTGTAATGAGAACCGGATGTAACATTGGTTGAGAAAATGTCGACATCCCTTAGCCTCTCCAGAGTACCGTGGAGGAGCCGGTAAATGCGATACGGAGACTGAGGTACTGGGCGGAGGAGGAGCCGGGCCTGCAGCGGCAGCTCCACGGGAAGCGTCTAGTTGTCGCACTAGTCTATCCACGGTGGCGTTTAACGCCTCCAAACTCAGTTGTTGCTGCTGCTGCTGTTGCCGCTGCTGCATTAATTGCTGAGCGAGCCCGGGAATAGCCTGAAGACCGGACAAATCCACCGGGTCCATGGCCTTTCAATCTGTTATAATGTGGACCCTTGACCCGGAGAGAGAACACCCACCTGAGGTATCGGGATGTTCTATTCCTCCGGAAGGTGGACCCGCGAGACGACCCCTCAGTGCTCCAGAAGATAGCCGAAGTGTACCGGCCAGAGAATCCAGCTGCGGGATCCTGGAAGGAACCAGGAGAGCGAAGCCCGAGTCCAATCCGAGTCTATGCAGGCCGCAGGCAGAACCAAGGTAAAGTCCAATCCGGGTCTGCGGCAGGCGGCAGGCAAAAGCAAGGCAAGGTCCAATCCGGGTCTGAGGCAGGCGGCAGGCAAAAGCAAGGCAAGGTCCAATCCGGGTCTGAGGCAGGCGGCAGGCAAAAGCAAGGCAAGGTCCAATCCGGGTCTGAGGCAGGCGGCAGGCAAAAGCAAGGCAAGGTCCAATCCGGGTCTGAGGCAGGCGGCAGGCAAAAGCAAGGCAAGGTCCAATCCGGGTCTGAGGCAGGCGGCAGGCAAAAGCAAGGCAAGGTCCAATCCGGGTCTGAGGCAGGCGGCAGGCAAAAGCAAGGTCAGGCAAGGCTAGGTCACACCACAGGAGGGAACAGCACGTACGGGACCTGTTGAAAGGCGTCTGAGTCAGCCCAGCACAGCGTTTAAATCTCCCTCCCCTGCTGACGTCAATTTCCGGGGCCGGCCTCGTCTTCGCGAACCGGCCCCTTTAAGAGGCGGAGCCAGCCGCGTAGTCCCTGATGCTGTCCCGTGACGGTCTGACGTCTTCTTGCCGCGAGCCGTGCTGCAGGGACCCCGGGAGATGGCGCGCTGACCCGCCGGCGAAACAGAGGTAGGGAGACCCGATCGTGCGCGGTCGCGATCGGGTCTCATAACAGTTTTAGCCAAAAGATCTTCATTAAAAAATTGGAAGAAGGATCTATCAGAAGAAAATAGGATAAAGCATAAGCATTGGAAGTTAAATGTAAGACATTGATAAGACAGGTTAATGTTGAGATTACTTACCTGATAATCTCCTTTTCCTTAGTGTAGACAGATGGACTCAGAACGAATGGGTATAGTATGTGCGTGCTAGCAGTTGGAGACGGATCTGACGTCAGCACGGGTATATATACCCCCACAGGAAGCATAGCAACTCAGTAATCTTCCTTGCAAAAGCTGTTATGGATGTGTGTACTGACGCTCAGTGAAAAGTGAAATAGGATTCCCCTGACCGATTGACAGTAGCTGGAGACCGCCAGCATTCCCAACCGGAAGGCGTTGACACCTGGTAGAGTGTACGCTCTTATGGAAACAGATGACTTGGCTTACCTTGCATCGGTGAAACCCATGTGCACAGGCAGCTGGGCGGGATGCTGAGTCCATCTGTCTACACTAAGGAAAAGGAGATTATCAGGTAAGTAATCTCAACATTTCCTGGCGTGTAGCCAGATGGACTCAGAACGAATGGGATGTACAAAAGCTTTACTCCCAGCCTGGGCGGGAGGCTGCCTGAGGACCATGTAGTACCGCCCTCGCAAATGCTGAGTCCTCCCTGGCCTGGACATCCAGACGGTAGAACCTGGAGAAGGTATGGAGGGAGGACCATGTCGCCGCTTTACAGATTTCTGCAGGCGACAGCATCCTGGATTCCGCCCAGGATGCCGCTTGTGCTCTGGTAGAATGAACCTTGACCTGTAGAGGCGGAGACTTCCCGGCCTCCACGTAAGCTGCTCTGATAACTTCTTTAATCCAGCAGGCGATGGTGGGCCGAGAGGCCGCTTCCCCTTGTCATTTCCCGCTGTGCAGGACGAACAGATGGTCTGTCTTTCAGACGTCTTCTGTCATTCCCAGATATCTAGGCAGCAGTTTGCCTATGTCGAGATGGCGTAGCAAACGCCCTTCTTCAGATTTCTTCAAACCTGCCGTGGTAGGCAAGGATATAGTCTGATTAAGGTGAAACTGTGAGACCACTTTAGGTAGAAAGGAGGGAACCGTGCGAAGATGGATAGCCTCTGGAGTGATCCTCAGAAAGGGATCACAGCAGGACAGTGCTTGTAGCTCTGAGACGCGGCGCGCGGAACACACCGCCAATAAGAACATCATCTTCAAGGTTAGAGAACGGAGAGACAGGCCCCGAAGGTGGATCCCACGAGGAAATCCAAAACAAGGTTGAGGTTCCACAAAGGCACTGGCCACGTCAGTGGCGGACGAATGAGCTTGACTCCTTTCAGGAAGCGAGACACATCTGGATGCGTGGCAATGGTCTTGCCATCCCTCCTGGGACCATAGCAAGACAGTGCAGCCACCTGAACTTTGATGGAGCTGAGGGAGAGACCCTTCTGAAGCCCATCTTGCAGGAAATCCAGAACAATAGGGATTGTGGTCGCATGTGGATTGGTGCCATGAGTGTCGCACCATGCTTCAAATATTCTCCAGATCCTTACGTAGGTGAGGGAAGTGGAAAACTTGCGTGCTCGGAGGAGAGTATCTATCACGGGCTCCGAGTAACCTCTTTTCTTCAGTCTAGCCCTCTCAATGGCCAGACCGTAAGAGAGAATTGAGCTGGATCCTCGTGGAGGATGGGACCTTGACGTAGAAGGTCCCGGAGAGGAGGCAGGGGAAGGGGCTCCCCTGCCAGTAGTCTTCTCATGTCCGAGTACCAGGGTCTTCTTGGCCAGTCTGGTGCCACTAGAAGAACTAGGCCCCGGTGTTTCCCAATCTTGTGGATGATGGCGCCCAGCAGAGGCCACGGAGGAAAGGCGTATAGCAGAGTCCCTGGAGACCATGGTTGAACCAGGGCATCGATTCCGTGTGAGAACGGGTCGCGCTTGCGGCTGAAGTATCTGGGTACTTGAGCATTGGACTTGTCCGCCAGTAAATCCATGTCCGGAATCCCCCAGTGATCCACAATCATCTGGAAGGCTGTGGGTGACAGCTGCCACTCTCCCGGATTTAGGCTTTCTCTGCTGAGGAAGTCTGCCATGGTGTTGTCCTTCCCGGCAATGTGGATGGCGGAGATGTCCTGAAGATTCGCCTCTGCCCAAGCCATCAGTGGGGCGATCTCCAGAGATACCTGTCGGCTTCTGGTTCCACCCTGACGGTTGATGTATGCCACCGTGGTGGCGTTGTCAGACATCACTCTGACTGCTCTGTTCTTCAGTCTGTGAGCAAATCGAAGACATGCCAATCGGACTGCCCGAGCCTCTAGACGGTTGATGTTCCCCGCGGACTCTTCTCTGTTCCACCGCCCTTGTGCGGTGAGTCCTTCGCAGTGTGCTCCCCAGCCGCTCAGGCTGGCATCTGTGGTGAGCAGAGTCCACGTTGGGGAGGACCGCAACCACCACCGTAACTGGGACCGTACTCTGGCAGGCAGAGGTAGGTGCGTGGAATAGTTCCGTAGACGGGGGCTCCAGCGAGAGAGCAGGGAGTGTTGTAGAGGTCTTATATGGGCCCTTGCCCAAGGTACCACTTCCAGGGTGGATGCCATGAGACCGAGAACCTGCAGATAATCCCAAGCTATGGGCCGACTGGTACCCATCAAGTACTGGATACGCGTCTGGAGTTTTAACCTTCTCTTGGTAGTGAGACTGACTGTGTCTGCCTGGGTGTCGAACTGTACTCCTAGGTATTCCAGTGACTGGGAAGGCTGAAGGCAACTCTTGCTGAGGTTGATCACCCAGCCCAAGCTTTCCAGAAGGGCGATCACTCTGTCGGTTGTCCGATGGCTCTCCTCTCGTGATTTCGCCCTGATCAGCCAATTGTCTAGGTAGGGATGGACCAGAATTCCTTCCCGCCTGAGGGCCGCTGCTACCACGACAACCACCTTGGTGAAGGTCCGCGGTGACGTGGCCAATCCGAAGGGCAGAGCCCGGAATTGGAAGTGGCGACCCAGAACCTTGAAGCGTAGGTAGCGCTGATGATCTGGATGGATCGGGATATGCAGGTAGGCTTCCGACAAGTCTAAGGCCGTGAGGAATTCTCCTGGCTGTGCTGCGGTCTTGACGGAGCGCAGAGTTTCAATGCGAAACCTCGGGACCCTTAAGTATCGATTGACTGACTTGAGATCCAGTACGGGCCGAAAGGTGCCCCCTTTCTTGGGTACCATGAAATAAATGGAATAGTGTCCAGAATTCACTTCCCAGGCAGGTACTGGGATGATAGCGTTCAAGGACAGGAGCCTCGCCAGGGTAGCTTCCAATGCTGCCTTCTTGTGTATGGGACATGAAGATTCCACAAACTTGTCCGGAGGGAGATGATGAAAGTCCAGATAATATCCCTCTTGGATAATGGCGAGGACCCACTGGTCCGACGTGATCTCGACCCATCTGGGGTAGAAGAGGGTTAACCTGCCCCCTATGGCTCCGTCCCCCAGATGAATCGGCGGATTCTCATTGTGAGGCGCGGCCGGGACCTGAGCCTGGGCCCGCTCCCCTCTTGTGCTGCTTGGTCCGAAAGGACTGATTCCTGGCCTGAGGACGCGGCGCCTGGTAGCGACTCCTGTAAGGAATGAAGCGCTGTGAACTCCTGCCCCTGGAGGGCCTTGGAAAGGCGCGCTGGCTCCTTCTGAACCGATCTTCCGGCAGTCTAGGCACTGGAGAGGCGCCCCATGTACTGGCCAGTTTATCAAGGTCGCTGCCAAATAGGAAAGAGCCCTTAAAGGGCAATCTGGTGAGGCGTGTCTTTGAAGGCGCATCAGCTGACCATTTCCGGATCCAGAGCTGCCTCCTGGCAGCTACGGAGGATGAGATCCCCTTGGCTGTTGTCCGGACTAGGTCTGATGCAGCATCCGTGAGGAACGAGAGAGCTGCCTCCATGTCAGCTGCTGGAGCGTTGTTCCTGACCTGTGACAAACAGGCACGCGTCACCACTGTGCAGCAGGTTGCGATCCGCAAAGATAGAGCTGCCACCTCAAAGGTCTGTTTCAGAATGGCGTCCAGTCGCCGGTCATGAGGCTCCTTGAGGGCCGTCCCCCCTTCAACTGGAATGGTAGTGCGCTTGACCACAGTGCTAATCAAGGCGTCCACCTGAGGGCACGCCAGTAGGTCCTGGATAGCCGGTGCCAATGGGTACATGCCCGTCAGGGCCCGGCCCCCTTTGAAGGAAGCCGCTGGTGCCGCCCATTCTAAATCTATCAGTTGTTGTGCTGCTTGCAAGAATGGAAAATGGCGGGCTGTAGGACGAAGACCTTCCAGCAGGGGGTTCTGCGCAGAGGGTACCGTAGCGCTGGGACCTGTAATATCCAACTCCGCCAGACACTGAGACACCAGGTCGGAGAGATCCTCCTTAGGGAAGAACCGCCTCATCGTTCTATATGGCTCAATCCCTGGGGGAAGTTCTCCCTCGTCCGGGAGTTCGGACTCGTCCGGTGAAACCTCCTGGTCTGACTGATCTGGACTGTCCAGCAGCAGGAGGTCCCGCTCACGATAAGGGCGTGAGGGTCCAGGAACAGGATCCGCAGCAGCCGCCGCCACCGCAGGAACCGCAGAAAACAGCAGGAACAACAGGAACAGCAGGAACCGCAGGGCCTGGACGGGAAGCCGTTTGCATCTGTACAAAGGCATGAATCCCCTTAAAGGGATCCACCCAGGAAATTGAAGCAGCCTCTAATCGCCGGGGTACAAGATCCCCCAGGATTCCCGATTGGTCGAGACTGCCCGCTAAATCCAGGGTAGCCCCTGGGGAATTGTCAGCAAATCGTGGCTGAGACTGGTCCTGGCCCGAGGGTCCCACGGCCTCCTCACATTGGGCACATAGGGAGTCTGGCTCTTCACTGTGCGTGGCTCGAAGCTGGCATGCGGAGCAGAGGCCGAGGGCTTTAATGCCGGAGGCAGGCGGCGCCCCCGCTGAAGACGTTGAGGCATTCTGTTCCATTGAAAAGTATGCGCTGAATGAAAAGCGGCCACAATATACGCTTAAGAGAACAGGCGCACAATAATAATATGCGGCAGCAATAGGCGTTTAGCCCAACAGGCGCTTAATAATATGCGGCAGCAATATAAGCTGAATACAACAGGCGCACAATAATAATAAGCGGCAGCTATATACGCTGAATACAACAGGCGCACAATAATAATATGCGACAGCAATAGGCGCTTAACCCAACAGGCGCTTAATAATATGCGGCAGCAATATACGCTGAATACAACAGGCGCACAATAATAATAAGCAGCAGCAGCTATATACGCTGAATATAACAGGCGCTTAACAATAATAACAATATGCGGCAGCTATATACGCTTAATAGAACAGGCGCTTAAGAATAATATGCGGCAGCAATATAGACCACAGGCGCTCAGCCCTATGCGGCTAACAATATACGCTCAATGATATGCAATATGCTCTCAGCAATAGGCGGTTAGCAATACACGCTCAATGGCATTCAATAGGCTCTCAGCAATATGCGGTTAGCAATACACGCTCAATGGCTTTCAATATGCTCTCAGCAATAAGCGGTCAGCAATACACGCTCAATGGCTTTCAATAGGCTCTCAGCAATATGCGGTTAGCAATACCCGCTCAATGGCTTTCAATAGGCTCTCAGCAATATGCGGTTAGCAATACACACTCAATGGCATTCAATATGCTCTCAGCAATAGGCGGTTAGCAATACACGCTCAATGGCTTTCAATATGCTCTCAGCAATAGGCGGTTAGCAGTACACACTCAATGGCTTTCAATATGCTCTCTGCAATAGGCAGTTAGCAATACACGCTCAGTGGTATGCAATATGCTCTCAGTAATAAGGCAATATATGCACAATGAGGAATATAATATGCGCTTAGTCATAAAGCTGCGCCTATTACGGGCACTCAATACCTGAACAAGGCCCACAAAATGGCGCCCTCCACGGCGTGCCACGCCGCCGATCCTCTGTTCCTCGGAGACCAGAAATAAGAGATGTATGCCTTACCTGATCCTCGGCGCTTCCCGGCTGGAACCCGGGCGGTCTCCGGCTGCGGGGGGAGAGGGCAAGTACCTTCACCGCCGCGTTTGAGGATATGCACCCGCTGCCACATCCACGCCGGGACCGAGGCACCTCGTATGCCTCACCCGAACCTCGCCCGGGGGCTACGTCCCTGCCGCGATTCGGCCACCGGATCGAGGACTTAAACCTCCGGGGGATCACGGAAATCACCCCGGGAAACTCTACTGGGGGAGGGACCTTAGGGTATCACCGCAGGAGTGCGGGGCTCGATGTTGTAGAAGTTGTAGTTGAAAAAAAGTAGAAAATAGAAAGTAGATTTGGAAAACACGCTCAGCGAGCGTGCAGGCTCTCCAAACTGCTTTGGAGATGGAAATTACTGAGTTGCTACGCTTTCTGTGGGGGTATATATACCCGTGCTGACGTCAGATCCGTCTCCAACTGCTAGCACGAGCATACTATACCCATTCGTTCTGAGTCCATCTGGCTACACGCCAGGAAAGAAAAAATTTGAAAAGAAATTGGTCATAAAAGTAAAAACTAACAGTAAAAACCTTTTAAAATATGACTGAAGCAGAAAGCCTGTAAGGGAGTCGGTTGGACTGTGGATGATCAAGGGGTTAAAGGGGCACTTAAAGAAAATAAGGCAATCACGGAAAGATTAAACGATTTCTTCGCGTCAGTGTTTTCTAAAGATGATATTGGAGAGATACCCATTCCTGAGAAGGATTTCATGGGTGATGATTCAGATCAACTGAACCAAATCACGATGAACCTGGAAGATGTGTAGGCCTCATTGACAAGAGTAGTAAATCATGTGGACCAGATGGTATACACTCCAGGGTTCTGAAAGAACTAAGTGAAATTTCAGACCTACTAGTAAAAATTTGTAACCTATCATTAAAAATCATCCGATGTACCTTAAGATTGGAAGATGGCCAATGTAACCCCTCTATTTAAAAAGGGATCCAGGAGTAATCCGGGAAACTACAGACTGGTGAGCCTGATTTCAGTGCCGAGAAAAATCGTGGAAACTGTAATAAAGAATAAAATCACAAAACATTTAGATAGACATGGCTTGATGGGACACAACCAGTATGGATTTACCGAAGGGAAGTCTTGCCTCACAAATCTATATTTTTTTGAAGGGGTGAATAAACATGTGGACAAAGGTGAACCAATAGATGTGGTGTATTTGCATTTTCAGAAGTGTTTGACAAAGTCCCGCATGAGAGGCTTCTAAGAAAACTAAAAGGTCATGGGATAGGAGGTGATGTCAGTTTGTGGACTGCAATTTGGTTAAAAGACAGGAAACAGAGTAGTTAAATCTCAAGAGCATTGTGATGAATTGCAGAGACTGGAAGATTGGGCTTACAAATAGCAGATGTAATTTAATGTGGACAAGTGCAAAGTAATGCATGTAGGGAAAAATAACCCTTGCTATAGTTACACAATATTAGGTGCTATCTTAGGAGATACCACCCAGGAGAGAGATCTAGGCATCATAGTGGATATTACATTGAAATCGTCAGCCCAGTGTACTGTGGTGATCAAAAAAGCAAACAGAATGTTAGGAATTATTAAGATGGAAATGGAAAAAACAATGGGGGATTTCATAATACCTCTGCATTGCTCCATGGTGAGACCGCACCTTGAATACTGTATGCAGTTGTTACGCCCATCGGTCGCAGACGGCTGCGACCGCTCATGCTCACCTCATGCCTCACAGTCACCTTTATCCATGTCATGGCTGGAACCTCGGGGGCATCCCCTTCGGATGATGTCAATCTATTGGGACATTTAAGCCAGCTGGCCCTCTCTGCCTACGACTTGGCAACGACTTCCCTCTTGAGGAATCCACTTCGCTAAGGACGTCTGTTCCAGTTCCGGTTCCTGCGTCCTCTGCATCAGACACCTTGGGTACCCATTCCTCGGGGGCCCCCCTCTTTGTCTCTGGCTATCGACTCCTCTGAGGGCCCTGCGTCTAGGACTGCAGTCTTCCCCATTCCTGGGAGCTTCCCTTGGAACCAGCGCTACTCTCAGTGAGTACCCTGCCTCTCCACTCCAGTTCCTGGGCCTCCCAGCACGGCCCAGACACTCCCGACCACCATCTTGCTCTCAAAACTCCTTAGGCGCGCACGCGCGAGTCACCTTTATCCATGTCATGGCTGGAACCTCGGGGGCATCCCCTTCGGATGATGTCAATCTATTGGGACATTTAAGCCAGCTGGCCCTCTCTGCCTACGACTTGGCAACGACTTCCCTCTTGCTGAATCCACTTCGCTAAGGACGTCTGTTCCAGTTCCGGTTCCTGCTTCCTCTGCATCAGACACCTTGGGTACCCGTTCCTCGGGGGCCCCCCTCTTCGTCTCTGGCTATCCACTCCTCTGAGGGCCCTGCATCTAGGACTGCAGTCTTCCCCATTCCCGGGAGCTTCCCTTGGAACCAGCGCTACTCTCAGTGAGTACCCTGCTCTGCGGACCCTTGCTTACCATCTACTGAGGACCTCTCTTCGGTGTACCCCGCTCTGCGGACCATTGCCATACCATCTACTGAGGAACCTCATCGGTGCACCCTGCTTCACAAACCACGGGTTGCTTCTCGGTCTATGCAACCATCTACCACACCACGGGGAGTGCTGTACCACTACTTGAGGATTCCCGAGCTGTATCTACGTCAGCTTCCTACGCTGACAAAGGATAAAAAAGGATTGGATAAGTTCTTGGAGGAGAAGTCCATTACCTGCTATTAAGTTCACTTAGAGAATAGCCACTGCCATTAGCAATGGTTACATGGAATAGACTTAGTTTTTGGGTACTTGCCAGGTTCTTATGGCCTGGATTGGCCACTGTTGGAAACAGGATGCTGGGCTTGATGGACCCTTGGTCTGACCCAGTATGGCATTTTCTTATGTTCTTATGACATTCCCTGGCTCCAACCCTTGTAACCATCTTCTCCAGCTCTCTCTGTTCTCTCTGTCTACATTCTCTCTCTCTCTCTCTCTCTCTCCAAGCTCTGTTGTGCTGCACACCTCACAGCTGAGACCTCGCCTCCCCGATGGTGAGGCTCATGGGGCTCCTCCCCGTGGGCGGTGCCATCTCTCACCTCAGCCCAGGGGCCCACACACGCACAAATCCTAACAGCAGTTCTGGTCACTACATCTCAAAAAGGATATAGCTGCACTGGAGAAAGTGCAGAGAAAGGTGACCAAAATGATAAGGGGCATGGAATGGCTGCCCTATGAGGAAAGGCTAAAGAAGTTAGGGCTGTTCAGTTTGGAGAATAGATGACTGAGGGAGGATATGATAGAGGTCTACAAAATCATGAAAGCTCTTGAACAAGTTAATGTAAATTAGTTATTTACTCTCTCAGATAACAGAAGGACCAGGGGGCACTCCATGAAGTTAGCAAGTAGCTCATTTAAAACAAATCGAAGAAAATTCTTTTTCGCTCAGTGCATAGTTAAGGTCTGGAATTCATTGCCAGAGGATGTGGTTACAGCAGTTAATGTAAGTGGATTTAAAAAAGGTTTTGATACTTTCCTAGAGGATAAATCCATAAACTGCTATGTCAGTAATTAATAAGCAATAGTAGCTTGTGATCTATCTAATTTTGGGGTACTTGCCAGGTACTTGTGACTTGGATTGGCCACTGTTGGAAACAGGATACCAGGCTTGATGGACCCTTGGTCTGACCCACTATGAGATATCTTATGTTCTTATGTTATTGGGAAAGGTTTGCCTTTTGGCAGATGAAACCAAATCTGCAAATGGAAGGTGTGAAAATCATGAAAAGTGATCTAGTGAAGTTTGAGGTCTAGACTTGGCAGCTATGATTTAATGCAAAACAAAATACAGGGTTGTAAAAACAAGAAAGCAGTATAGTAGAGAAGGTAAAGTTTCTCTGTTCACAAAACAAAACAGGATCTAGGGGTGATTCTATCTGATGATTTGATGATTTTAAGGGCCCAAAGAGATAGACAGCAAAAGCTTGAAAAATGCTTGACTGTAAGGGAAGACAAAAACCCAGCAGGAAAAAAAGAGTTGATATTGCTTTTGTCTAAGTCTCTGTTGAGATCTCAGTTGGAGTACTATGCACATCAACCTTCAAAAAGATATAAACTGAATAGAGTTGGCCAGAAAGCAGCTATTAAAATGGTCAATTGTCTTCATCATAAAGATTATGCAGACAGACATAAAGATCCAAATATGTATATGTTGCATCCGTCGCTGCTCGATGCCCTCACTCCGCCCTTTTTACCTCTGTGGCGACTCCCTCCGGATCTGATGGACGATTAGCTGCCGCAATGTCCTCAAGCCGTCTCTCATCAGCGTCCCCGGACCGGCACGACGCTGTGGATCCGCCATGTTCCTGATGATGTAGGGCATGCGTGCGCGCTCCGATTGAAGTACCAGCAAGGGCGCTAACCTCGGGGGCATCCCCTGAGATGACGTCATCCACTTCCAATATAAAAGGTGTCAGTATTTGCTAACGAATCGAGTTAGCAAGGACATGGACAAGGACAAGGACAAGGATTCGGAATCGCGTACGGAATTCATCCAAGCTACTCTGCCTCCTCAGACTTACCAGGGGTACCCGCTCCTCGGGGGCCTCGTTCTCTTTTCTCTATTTCAGATTGCAGATAGGAACCGGTACTCGCTCCTTAAGGGCCCATGTTCCTAAACACTCTGAAGATTCTCTACTGTCTGGAAGCTATCACAGATACAGACATTTGTGAGTTACTATTTCAGATTGCAGATAGTAACCGGTACTCGCTCCTCAATGGCCCATGTTCCTAAACACTGAAGATTCTCTACTGTCTGGAAGCTATTGCAGATACAGACAATTGTGAGTTACTATTTCAGATTGCAGATAGGAACCTGTACTCGCTCCTTGAGGACCCATGTTCCTGAACACACTGAAGATTCTCTACTGCCTAGAAGCTATCACAGATACAGATAATTGTGAGTTACCATCGTTCTCTCAGAGCTTCCCCTGGAACCAGGTACTTGCTCCTCGAGGACCTAACCCCTTTCCAGCTACTGAGCTTCTTTAAGACCTTATGTGAGTTTGTCATCTAGTTCTGTCTATGAACACAGCATACCCTGTCTACTCACTATCTATAGTTTCTCTACAGCTCAGCAACCCTGGGATCGCTGTTCCAGTTCCTGAGGGACTTCAGCCCTGCCGGGCACATCAGCTCACTACTGCCACCACTGGTGGTTCTACTAACCTGTCTAATAAAAGAACTATCTGTGTCTGTCTCCATACCCAAGCCTAGCCGGTGGTCCCTCTCAGGATATCCTCCTGGGGGTGCTGCCATCTGCCATCGGCCCAAGGACCCACCTATCTACTTTCCTTTACAGCTGAGTGCTCTCTCTAAGCACTCCGCTGGTAACAGATTGCTAACTCCTCACGGAGTCTCTAACAGATTGTTAACTCCTCCCTTCTACAGGAGTCAAGGCATAACAAGATTGCTAACTCCTCCTACCACGGGAGCAAATTCATAACAGATTGCTAACTCCTCCCACAGAGTCTAACGATTGCTAACTCCTCCCCCATCAGGAGTCTTCAGCATCAGATCCATAACAGATTGCTAACACCTAGCTCTAACATAGAGCTTTCCTAACAGATTGCTAACTCCTCCCTTCCTTAGGAGTCGTCACTAACTACCATCTGCTTGCTCCTCCCATCAGCATAGCAGATCCTAACAGTATACCTGGAGAAAAGGGGCGACATTTAAATACTTCAAAGGAATATATACTCACGAGGCAGGCCTCTGAACAGGAAGGAGGCTCTAGAAAGAAGAGTCATGCAATGAAAGTGTTACGCTCCCCAGCCGTGGCAGGCCCATGGCTGGGGAGCGTAACACTCCTAAAGCCATGGGCCTCCTAAAGCCCAGCATCACTCACCCCTGATGCTGGGCTTTAGGAGCGGGCCCGACCTCGTTGATGGCAGCGGGTAGCTGTCTCCACAACCAGGCTCCTCCCATGCTCCCTGGGTCTTCCAGCTCCTCGAGGAGTTCCCCTGGGCCTGACCAGGCCTCCCCTTCTCTCGCTTGGGGAGAAGCCACCTTCACCTCTCTTCCAGCCCGTTGGCCATAGGCATGCGCACATCTCTCCTGGATTTAAAGGATGTTACGCTCTCCTCCTCCAGAGGGGAGGAGTTAGCAATCAGTTACGCTTTCCTCCTCCAGACAGGAGGAGTTAGCAATCTGCTGTCGCTCACCCTGCTCCTCCAGAGGGAAGGAGTTAGCTATCTGTAGATCTGTTAGCGAACTGCTGTTAGATGCTCCTGTAAGGAAAGGAGGTAGCAATCTGATACCAATCTGCTAAGAAATAGCAGTCTGTTATGGATCAACTCTCCAAGGAAGAGGAGTTGACAATTTTGTATAATGATACTCTTCTGAGGAGAGGAGCTAACAATAGGTATATTGTACTTCGCTACAGAGATAGCAATCTATCATGCCTCCGCTACGGAGTAACAATCTGTATATATAAGCTACTGGCAAGTCTCAAGTAAGAGGAGTAGCTGTCTATATAATACTTCTGTGAGCAGAGTTAGTGTCTGTAGTGGTTGGCTCCCACAGGGTGACAATAGTGAAAGGAATGACCACTTGGAGGAAATGGTGAATCCCTGGGCCGATGGCAGATGACAGCGCCCCCAGGAGGAGATCCTGAGAGGAACCACCGGCTAGGCTAGAATATGAGATAAACACAATAGTTCTTTATTAGACTGGAAGCTGGACCACCAGGGGTGGCAGTAGTGAGTCGCTGTGTTCGGCAAGGCTGAAGTCCTTCTAATACTGGAATATAATCTCTGGGTCGCTGAGCTGTAGAGAGAGACTAGAAGTAGTGAGTAGACAAGGTATACTGGATACAAGATGGTACACTCACAATGGTAGATGTCTGCAATGGTCTCTGTGCCACAGAGAGTCTTCAGTACATTCAGGAACAGGAGCCGTAGGCGAGCACTGGTTCCCACAAACAGTCTGTAATCTGAACTCACAATTGCTGTATATGAAATGGCTTCTAGATTAGAAGAGAGTCTGTAAAAGATTCTAGGAACATGGGCCCTCGTGGAGCGAGTACGGGTTTCTATCTGCAATCTTGCCAAAGTAACTAGAGATCTCTGTACCTGCGATAACATCTTGGATGGAAGGGAGTCTTCAGAGCAATAGGAATGTAGGCCCTTGTGGAGCGAGTACCGATTCCTATGTAATAGAACTCACTGTGTTCACGTCCGCGATTGCTTCCAGGCAATGAGGAGTGTTCCGAGTGTTCTGGCAATCTGAAATCAAGAAGAGAGAGCGGAGCCCCTGTGGAGCGGGTACTCCTGGTAAGTTTGAAAAGGCCGAGCAGTGGAGAAGGATTCCCCTCGCTGACTCAGATCGTTGTTGCAAGTATCGTGGACTGCCAAAGCAAGTCCTGTTTGAGTTCCTTGTTAACTTGTTAGAGGTTAGCAAACAAAGACCTTTTAAAGTACAAATGGATGACATCACTATGGGGGGACACTCCCGAGGTTCGCGCCCTTGCTGGTACAAAGTCTGGAGCGCGCGCACCCTTACGTCATCAGGAACATGGCGGATCCGTAGCGTCAGGCCAACCCAGGGGACCCGGGACCAAGAGGCGGAGAGAAGCCACGGCTACAACTGTCTGTCAGAGCTGAAGGGAGTCGCATCCCAGGTAGAGAGGGTGGAGCGAGGGACGAGAAGAGACACGAATGCAACAAAGGGGCCGCCTGCAGCCCCTGCTGATTACGTCGACTAACACCATTATTTAAGGCAAGCTCCGACGTACAGTGCATACCTTAGCAACAGGTCTCCACGCTGCTCAGCTGTGTGCTTTGTTGCTAGTTCCAGTTCCTGCTCCAGCACCTGTTCCTGCTTTGTTCTAGTTCCGTTCCAGTTCCCATTCTAGCTCCCGCTGCTGTGTTCCAGTTCCAGTCCCTGCTTCAGCCCTCCTTTCCTTTCGGACGGACTTCCTTGGCTTTGACCCGGACCTGAACCTGACTATGAACTTTGCCACCAGCCTGTAGCCATCTGCCTGGACCTGACTTTGTACTGCATCACGCATCCCTGCTGGGACCCTTCATCACCGCTGCCCTCTGGCATACCACCCTCTGGCCAACCCATTCAGGATCATCCAAGTGGAGGCCCACCTAAGTCCAGCCCTTCCCAGTACCCAAGGGCTCTACCTGCGAGGAACGAGGGCTGGTACTGGTGAAGCTCCAGCTGGCTTCCGCTTCCCGTTTAGCCTTACCTCCCGACGTTGGGGACCTGTGGGGGTTTCCCCAACAGCTGATGCCAACAGCACCTCGTGCCAAGGGTCCACCTCTGCAACAGGTTGCCAAAGACATGGACACAGCAGAGCCTTCAGCCCTCCAGGCCATCCCTAGCCTGGTACTCAAGATCCAAGAACAGCAGCAGTTCTTTGAGACATTGGCAACTTCCATAGGAGCCTCAATGCCCGACTGGATTCACTTCCAACTCCAGTGGTTTCCTCACCAGCCTCGTCCATCACCGCTGGCTACCTCTGACAGGACCTTGATCTCATTACCAGCTCCACCTCATTTTAATGGAGACCCCAAGTTATGCAGGGGCTTCATAAACAAGTGCTATATGAAGTTTGCCCTACTGCCTGCCGTATTTCAAGATGATGTGATGAAGATTACGTTCATCTTCTCCTGCTGTTGCGTTCGTGCCTGTTCTCATCCTCGCTTACTGAAGCTTTTCACCAGCTTCACACACAGAAGGCACAAGGCACAGCTTCTATACATGAAGGTCTGTTACCAGAAGTAACTTTAAAATCAGCTATTCCACTGGCAGCGCCTATTCAATTCTCCGGAGTACTCCAAAAGACTCGGGGCTTCTTGAACCAGTGCAGCTTACATTTCACTTTACAAACTTCATTGTTTCCCACAGGCCTCTCTAAGACCAGCTTCATTCTGTCTTATGTGGATGGGAGAGCCTTATCGTGAGCATCTATCCTGTGGGAACGCAAGGAACCTACCTTGCAGGACATAGAAGGATTTATGGACTTGTTTAAATCCATTTTTTATGACCCTGCTTGTATGTCTGTTGTTGGATTTGCTTTGGTGGACCTGAAGCAAGGCAACAGATCTCTGGCGGAATTTGCCATTGAATTTAAAACTCTTGCAGCAGAACTTCGCTGGGACCCCAGATGTCTGAAGACACTCTTTTACAGAGGCCTGGACACCGAGCGTAAAGGACGAGCTGGCTGCTCGTCAGACACCTGACTCACTGGAATTAATAGCCTTAGCTACTCGGATTGACTGGCGGCTCTGAGACAAGGTGAAGGAACTCCGGCCTAAGGTGTTACCTGGGTTGACGCAAACCAGTGCTCCTGCACTGCCAGGGGGAACAGCACCTCCTACTGTGGAGAAGAAGGAACCGAAGAAACCTGGTCACGGTCACCTGACTTCTAAAGAGAGAAGATTTAGGAGGAAGAACGGCCTGTGCATGTACTGTGGTCAGCCAGGCCATGATGTTGCTGCTTGCCCTATTCGTCTGGGAAACGGACAAGCCTGAGTCCCGCGGGAGGACTGTTCTTGGGCTATATAGCAATATCTCCTCCACTCTCTCGTCCACTCTGTGATTCCTGAACCAGCGTCGGTTCAAACCTCTTCCCTGAAGGACTCAGGGGCAGGAGGCAACTTTAATCTCAGACATTTTGTGGAAAACCTGAGGAGTCCATTCAGCAAATTTAAAGATCCACTATTGTATCACAATTTGAAGTGGGCCTTGGACGAATGTTTTTACCTCCACTTTTCTTGAGGATCTTATCAACATCACCAGCAGTTTTTCTATTACTTGCTGTTTTCATAGCGGTTGCTATGCGCACCATAGCTAGGTGGCGCTCTACATCTTTAATGTCTTCCTGGACTACAAATTTGAGATATCCGCTACAATCTACCCGCTTGGAAGTCGTGCTGAAGGACTTCAGCACTGTTGATTCCGAAGATGAAGATATCTCTACCTACCAGCCTGGCTGTCTGCTGGTGCTACCATCAGTTCCAAAGAAGAAGACATCTCTAGCTACCAGCTTTCGCAATTGGTTCTCTCGGAAGTTGTGCCCAATTACCTATGGCACTGTTGATTCCGAAGAAGAAGATATCTCTGACTATCAACTTAACGTTTGGTTTACTCGGAAGTCGTGCTGCAGGTTTACAGCACTGTTGATTCCGGGGATGAAGTTATCTCCATCCATCAGCCTGTTCGTTTTGCTGGTATTGCCATCATCTCTCTTCCAGCATCCTGCGGAAGAGCCAATCAGAAGTGGATTTTGGAAGAGTTTCTACATCACCACTTCCACTGAAACCTCAGCCCTCCACGGCAGCCCTCTCATTGCTGCTGACTTCATTATACACTCTGCTAGATTCTTCAAATCTCAACATCCATCTGTTATCATGAATATACGAACTTGAACTCAAGAATGTAGAGATCCTGGATGTTTGAACTGAGGCTGAGTTTGCTTGCCTGAAAGGGCTTTGGCCCCGAATCCATCTTTGGGAGCCTCAGACCTATTGGATAAAGAGATGCTTCATCAGTTCCATCTCGCGCATCCTTGGTACTTAACCTGGTACCCGAAGAGGAGACTGTCCTTTGAAGGGGGGTACTGTTGCGTTCGTGCCTGTTCTCACCCTCGCTCCACCCTCTCTACCTTTGTGGCGACTCCCTTAGGGTCTAACGGACAGATGCTGCCGCGGCTTCTCCTCGCCATTCTTCCTGGAATCCCCGGGCTGGCCTGACGCTGCGGATCCGCCATGTTCCTGATGATGTAAGGGCGCGCACACGCTCCAGAGTTTGTACAGGCAAGGGCGTGAACCTCGGGGGCGTCCCCCTGTAGTGACGTCATCCGCTTACAACTTAAAAGGTCTTTACTTGCAACTATGAATCAAGTTAGCAAGGGGAATTCTTCCTCCACTGCTCTGCCTCTACAAACTTACCAAGGGGTACCCGCTCCTCGGGGGCCCTGCTCTCTCTTCTTGATTTCAGATTGCTAAGACGGGATCCGGTACTCGCTCCTCGAGGGCCTACGTTCCTGAATGCTCAGAAGACTCCTTACTACCTGGAAGCTATCACAGACATGAACACTGTGAGTTCTAGTACAGATAGGAACCGGGCCTATGTTCCTAATCTCCAAAGACTCCCTTCTGTCTAAGACGTTATCGCAGGTACGGAGATCGTGAGTCTTTATTGCAGATTGCAGATAGGAACCGGTACTCGCTCCACAAGGGCCCATGTTCCTAAAACCCTGCACAGACTCTCTTCTATTTCAGAAGCTATCATATACCTATATCTTGTGAATTACTATTATAGATTGCAGAAAGGAACCGGTACTCGCTCCACGAGGGCCTATGTTCCTAAAACTCTCCAAAGACTCTTTTCTATTCCAGAAGCCATCTCATTCACAGATATTGTGAGTTCTCATTCCAGACTGCATATAGGAACCAGTACCCGCCTACCGCTCCTGTACCTGAATATACTGAAGACTCTCCGTTGCATAGAAGCCATTACAGATATCTACAATTGTGAGTGTATTATCTACTACTGGTTATGTATCCAGCATACCCTGTCTACTCACTACCTATAGTCTCTCTCTACAGCTCAGCAACTCAGAGACCGCAATTCCAGTATCTGAGGGACTTCAGCCCTGCCGGGCACATCAGCTCACTACTGTCACCTCTGGTGGTTCTACTTCCAGTCTAATAAAAAAACTGTTTGTTTTTGTCTCCATACTCCAGCCTAGCCGGCGGTCCCTCTCAGGACATCCTCCTGGGGGCGCCTTCATCTGCCATCGGTCCAGGGATTCACCAATTTACATTAAGTGTTCATTCCTTACACTACTAGAGCAGTATTATACAGACTGCCACTCTGTGGGAGCCCAACCCACCACAGATCATTAACTCCGTCTACGGAGTATTACAATTGTCAAGCTCCTCTCCTTTGGCGGAGTGATCCATAACTGGTTGCCAACTTCCTAGCGGACTTATAACAGATTGCCAACTCCTCCCCTTGGCGGCGTGATTTATTACAGATTGTTAACTCCCAGCAGCAGATTGATAACAGGTTGCTAACTCCTTCCTCTCCTGGAGGAGATCAATAACGAATTGCTAACTCCGCCCCTCTGGGGAGCAGATTTACAACAGATTGCTAACTCCTCCCTCTCCTGGAGGAGATTTACATCAGATTGCTAACTCCGCCCTTCTGGGGACCAGATTTCTAACACCTGCTTGGAAGGCAAGGTGTTGGCTTGGGCTTCTCCACTCTGGGAGGAGGCAGACTCCCTTCTCCAACAGCTGCCTCACTTTGTGCTGTCTTTTGAAGGACCTTTGATGATCCTGGAAGGCAGGCAATTGCCAGTTCAGACCTTCTGCACCTTCCGCAAGGGCATCGGTCGCTCAATGACTATACCATAGAATTCCGCACCCTAGCAGCAGAACTTGGCTGGCAGGAAGATTGCCTCTGATCCATTTACCTGGATGGTCTCTCTCCTCAGCTCAAGGATTAGCTTGCTGCCCGAGAGCTCCCGACTTCTCTTGAAGGCCTCATCAACTTCACGAGCCATATAGAACATCGCCTTCAGGAGCGCCACAGGGAAGTGCCTCGACGCCCAGCTGCAAAACGCTCTCGCTCTCCTCCCTGAGGGAACTTGCTTATTGGGGTTTCTCCCCAAAATAAATCAGAGGAGCCTATGCAGTTAGGGCGAGGATGTCTCTCCCCGGAACAGTGCCTTAGGAGGCAGCAAGCCAGCCTCTGCCTGTATTGCGGTGCTGCAGGATACCGCTTATCAGTGTGTCCAATCCGTCTGGGAAACTCTCTGTCCTAAGTTCGGTGGGGGTCCTGAACTTAGGCGCTACTTGTCCAGCTCCCCAGTTGACGCTTCCAGTCATCTTAACCTGGAATTCCTGCTCTTTTCCAGTGCTGGCTCTGGTCACTTCCAGAGCTGGCGGGAATTTTCTGATGAAGGATCTTGCTGTTCATTTGGGAATGCCTACCAAAGCTATCAAGACACCTTTACTCATCGCCTCCATTCATGGTGAACCCTTGCCTGGGATGATCAAGCAGGTTACCACCCCTGTCCAGCTTCAGATTGGAGCTCTGCATTAGGAAGAAGTTGAGTTCTTCATTTTTGACAAGTCTATCCACCCGGTGGTTCTTGACCTACCCTGGCTTCAGTGTCACTCTCCACAGTTTGATTGGGAGAATCTGCAGTTGTGGGAATGGAGTCAATACTGCCATCATTTCTGTATGAAAAAGGTGGAACCACCTCCATTTCGTCCTCTAGCTGCTGCCATCCCCAACATTCCAGCACCCTGACTCACTCACCCCCAATGCCGGGCTTCAGGAGTGGCCCTGATCTCCTTGGCAGTGGCGGATAGCAGTCTCCACGCCTGCACTCCTCCCGCATTCCTTGGGCCTTCCAGCTTTGCAGGGAGTTCCCCTGGGCCCGACCAGGCCTCCCCTTCTGCTGCTTGGGGAGATACCATCTTCACCTCTCTTCTGGCCCGTTGGCCCTAAGTGCGCACGTCTCTCCTGGATTTAAAGGGGCCGCGGTGGGAAAGCCTCCCGCAGCCCTTGCTGACGACATCGACTAGCTCCACTATTCAAGGCAGGTTCCGACGTTCAAAGCCTGCCTTGGCAACAGGTCCACACGGCTCAGCAGTGTGCTTTGTTGCTAGTTCCAGTTCCTGTTCCAGCTCCTGTTCCTGCTTTGTTCCAGTCCCTGCTCCAGCCCTCCTTTCCTTTCGGACGGACCTCCTTGGCTTTGACCTGGACCTGAACCTGACTAGGAAACTTGCTGCCTGCCTCTGACCATCTGCCTGAACCTGACTTTGTACCGCATCACGCATCCCTGCTGGGACCCTTCGTCACTGCTGCCCTCTGGCATACCGCCCTCTGGCCAACCCATCAAGATCATCCATGTGGAGGCCCACCTAAGTCCTGCTGGTCCTAGTACCCAAGGGCTCAACCTGCGCAGAATGAGGGCTGGTATTGGCGAAGCTCCAGCTGGCTGCCACTTCCTGTTTAGCCTCGCCTCCCAACAGTCTACCTCTGCAACAGGTTGCTAGGGCAATGGACTCAGCGGAGCCTTCAGCCCTCCAGGCCATCCCGGGCATGGCACTCAAGATCCAAGAACGGCAGTGGTGCCATTTTACATGCCTCGGCCTCGTCCTGTATAACGTTGTCCCTCTGATTTAGTTTAGTAAAAACTATTAGAAGGATATGGAGCAATACACGCAGACTTCTTGGTTTACCCTCAAAGGTCTCCTTATACTATCCTATGAGGGGATCTACTGCAGAGTTGTTATCTGTGCTTCCGGTATGTCATGGTTTTAAAGTGGCTCCAAATTGGCCTCTTAAAGATCTCTTGAACCCGGCCATGGGGCAGATATACAAATTTGCTCAATGCCAAGATTCCTTGGGTTTTCAACCCCAACATTTTCTGCTCTATGGGTATTTGCGGGCTGCTACTACTGGCCTTTTACAAGGGGTGGAGGGGGGGATTGATAACTCTGTTCAGGCTGCATTATTTGACTGTTTTCAGGCTAAGAAAGGTTCATTATCATTTTTATATGCTTTCTACAATTCGATACGGACAATTGGAATCTTTACGGACCTAATTCCAAAGTGGTCACGAGACTGTGTGGAAGAGATGGATGAAAGTATGCTCAAATTCTGTTATCTCTCCATCAACCAGATCACTAATAACGTAGGCCTACGGGAACAGCAACAACGGATATTTTATCGCATGGTTGTTTCTCCTGCAAGGGCTTACCAGATGGGCATTGTTTCCTCCAAAGCCTGCCTCAAATGCTCACAGGCTTCAGCTTCTTTGATTCATTGTCTATGGGAATGCCCAGCTATACGAACCTTTTGGGACAATGTTCGTGGTAAAGTATCAGCGATTCTTCAGACATTTCATTGGTCATGTTCCTTTTATATCTTGAATAATGATGTTGGGGAAATGAGCCTTAATGTTGACAATGTGAGGTTTCTGTCCAAAGTCTGTTTAATTACAAAAAAAAGTATACTACTCAGATGGATAGACAGCAACCCCCCCAACACGGGAGTTGTGGTCTTCCTTGATGACGGAACTGTATCAATTAGAATATGGTTTGCTATTCAAATGTTTACACCCCGAAAGAAACGTCTTTTTCAAGAGATTTGGGAGTGTTATTATCGCACTCTTCCCCAAGATGTCAAAGATTTGGCGCCGCTGGCTGGAGTGGCAGATCTAACCCATTCTTAAATTTCTGCATGTTCATGTCTCCCAGGGTAACGACTAGGTGACACCTCGAGCTTGGATCTGGCGCTTCTAAGCTAATTACAACTATCATGCTTGCCTTACTCGCTTATTTCTTTACCTGAGATTCTCTGTAAAGGGGGGGGGGTGGCTGGGGGGCAGGGGTAGGGGGGGACGGGACAGCCGGGGGAGGTTCAAGGATATTAAAAATGTGGAGGTGAGCATTTGTTATTGTACTGTTTGTTCGGTTTTTTGGCGTTGTATATATGTTCATGCCACAATAAAGATATTTACAAAACAAAAAAAACAGCAGTGGTTCCTTGAGACATTGGCAGCTTCCATAGAAGGCCTCAACTCCCGACTGGATCAGTTCCAGCTCCAGCGGTTTCCTCACCAGCCTCCTTCCGTCACCACAGGCTACCTCTGACAGGACCTCGATCTCATTACCAGCTCCACCTCTTTTTAATGGAGACCCCAAGTTATGTAGGGGCTTCATAAACCAGTGCCATATGCAGTTTGCCCTACAGCCTGCCGTATTTCAGGATGATGTGATGAAGATTACGTTCATCTTCTCCCGCTTGGAAGGCAAGGCGTTGACTTGGGCTTCTCCACTCTGGGAGCAGGCAGACTCCCTTCTCCAACAGCTGCCTCGCTTTGTGTCTGTCTTTCGAAGGATCTATGATCGTGGGAGGCAGGTAATCGTCAGTTCAGACCTACTGCACTTTCGGCAAGGGCATTGGTCGCTCAATGACTATACCATAGAATTCCGCACCCTAGCGGCAGAATTTGTCTGGCAGGAAGATTGCCTCTGATCCATTTACCTGGTTGATCTCTCTCCTCAGCTCAAGGATGAGCTTGCTGCCCGAGAGCTCCCGACTTCTCTCGGAGGCCTCATTGACCTCACGAGCCGTATAGAACATCATCTTCAGGAGCACCATGGGGAAGTGACTCAATGCCCAGCTGCAGAATGCTCTCGCTCTCCTCCCTCTGAGGGGACCTCGCTCACTGGGGGTTCTCCCCAAAATAAATCAGAGGAGCCTATGCAGTTACGGCAAGGACATCTCTATCTGGAAGAGCACCTTAGAAGAAGGCAAGCCAGCCTCTGCCTGTATTGTGGTGCTGCAGGACACCGCTTATCTATGTGTCTGATCCGTCCGGAAAAATCTCTGGCCTTTCGGTGGTGGTCCTAAACTTAGGCACTACTTGTCCAGCCCCCCAGTTGACTCTTCTAGTCACCTTAACCTGGAATTCCTGCTCTTTTCCAGCGCTGGCCCTGGTCGATTCTGGAGCTGGCGGGAATTTTCTGATGAAGGATCTTGCTGTTCATTTGCGAATCCCTACCAAATCTATCGAGACACCCCTACTCATCACCTCCATTCATGATGATCTTTTGCCTGGGAGGATCACGCAGATCACCACCCCTGTGCAGCTTCAGATTGGAGCCCTCCATGAGGAGGAAGTTGAGTTCTGCATTTTTGACAAGTCTATCCACCTGGTGGTTCTTGGCCTACCCTGGCTTCAGCGTCACTCTCCGCAGTTTGATTGGGAGAATCTGCAGTTGTGGGCATGAGTCAATACTGCGTACACATCCTCCCAGGGCACTCCTAATCCATCTTCCTGAGGTCCTGTAATCCCAACGCCCCCCGCAAATTGCATCGTGTTCTCAGAAATCCCCCCCCCCCCCTGCTTCGGCTGCACACCCTGTCATTTGTCTAATGAAAAACGCAAGCCCAGCCACACATCATTTTTTTGGGGGGGGGAATTCTTTATTGTTGCCTATATATATATTTTTTTTATACTTGCGGTTTCTTGTCGGGAAGGATTTCCGTTTCGACAGCCGTACCGTCCTTCTCGCGGCTAGATCTCTCTCCGGGCAACACGTGCGGCTAGGTCTTTCTCCGGGCGACACGTGCACTCGCCATCTGGTTCTGCTGGGGTACACACTGTAGCTAGGCTGATCTTCTCCCTCCGTTTGAATCGCTCGCACAGTCGGCGCACTGCCGCGTTGTCGACCGCTTCGGTCGTCAGTGATGCCGCCGCTCTTGCCCGCTCGCTATCCGCCACTCTTGCCTGCTCGATCCAAAAGGGCGATTTTGCCCTTGCTGCAGCCCTTTAAGAGGGCCGCCGCGTCATCGGCCGGCACCGCTGTCACCGCTGATGACGCGTCCCATTGCGCAACCTTCCTTTCCCTCCCCCCTTCCCCTGCCGTGCTACCGTGCTCTGCGGCGGGTGGCGCTTCTGTTAAGGGGGTGGGGCTCTGGCCAGTAGGCTCAGGCCCACCAACGATATGAGGTTGTTTACTATGTTAGTAATATTATATTATATTGTTTATAATGTTATATTGTTATATTGCTATATTGTTTTACTGTATCTCATCTGAGTTCTTTGTAAACCGGCATGATGTGCTTCACGAATGTCGGTAAATAAAAGTTAATAAATAAATAAATAAATAATGTTGTATAGGGATTTGGAGTTATTGGTTGAGTTTTTGATTTTTTTACTATAGTAGTCACGTTTCGTATCAAGGATCATTTTTTTTATAAGTGGCTAGTTGCGTGCAGTATCTTTGTAATGTCACGGTTCATTTGTCTTTTAGCCATTCTTTTTCTGTTTTCCTGAGATTGGATTTCATGTTTCTTAGTTGAGAGTTGAACCACGGGTTCCATAGTTCTCTGTGATTCTTTAGCTGTTTAAATTTTTCAGGGTTTATATTATTTGCGGTTTCTTCTGTAATTTGTATCCAGGATTGTATAGCGTTATTTATGTTTGAGAGGTCTAAATTTGCTAATTGTTTTCCAAGTTCTTGTTGGAGAAGTTAAAGAAGATAAGGTGATGGGGCCAGATTGGATACATCTGAGGGTACTAAGGGAAATTAGAGATGTCCAGGCAGCTCTGATGGCTGACATTTTCAATGCTTCTTTAGTCTGGAGTAGTTCTAGAGGACTGGAAAATGTGGCTCCCATTCACAAAAATGGAAGGAAAGAGGAGGCTGGGAACCACAGAGCAAACTAATGGAATCGCTGCTAAAACAGAGGATAGTAAAATATTTGGAATCCAATGGATTGCAAAATCTGAGGCAGCATGGTTTTACCAGAGATAAATCTTCTCAGACAAATCTGATCAATTTCTTTGATTGGGTGACCAGGGAGCTGGATCAAGGGAAAGCATTAGATGTAGTGTGTTTGGATTTCAGCAGAAGACTTATAAATAAATTGTGCGCCCTTGGTAAGGATCCTATAGTAACTGACTGGGTTACAAACTGGCTAAGTGGGAGGCGACAAAAGGGAGTGGTAAATTGATTTGTCTCTGAGAAGGGAGTTGTTATTAGCAATATTCCTCAGGGATCAGTCCTTGAACCAGTTCTTTTCAATATTTTTGTGAGAGACATAATGGAAGAGTTGTCAGGAAAGGTTTGTCTTTTTTTTGATGACACCAAAATCCATAACAGTATTATGGACAGCCAGGGATTAGTGGAAAATATGAGGAGGGATCTAGCAAAGCTCAAGGTATGATCTAAGGTCTGGCAGCTAAGATTTAATGCTAAAAAATGCAGAGTAATGCACAGGGATGCAAAAACCCAAGGAAAAGGTACAGAATTGGAGGTGAAATTCTTCTAAGCAGAAAGGAAAAGCTGAATCTAGGGACAATTTTATCTGATGATTTTAAGGTGGCCAAACAAGTGGATAAAGCCAGAAAGAAGAGGAAGAGGAATAGTCAGCAGAAAAAGGGAAGTGATATTGCCCCTGTACAGGCTCCCAGTAAGACCTCACTTAATGAGGGGTCATGTGCTGAGGTTGAAAGGAGGCAGACTCAGAAGTAATCTTAGGAAATATTTCTTTACAAAGAGAGGGTGGTGGGTGTATGGAACAGTCTCCCAGTGGAAGTGGTGGAAACAAAAACGGTATCTGAATTCAAGAAAGCATGGAATAAATACAGAGGATCTCTAAGGAAGTGACAAGAATTTCATATTAAATTAATTGGATGGATGGACAGACTGGATGGGCCATACAATCGTTTTCTGCCATCATGTTTCTTTGCTTCCCAATATTAAATTTTAAGTTAATATATCCCAAATATAAATGTACTTGCTACTTGGCATTCAGTATACTTAGCTTCATTTTGATCCCGATCATTCTGATGTATTTGCCCGGTTTTGAACAATATTTTATACCTGAAATGCGTGTTTTTTATTCTTCAATCAAAACACTTCTCCAAAAAGGAGGAATTATATTTTACCCTTACTAACACTCAAAAATGTTTTTTTGGGAAATTGTATCAGAATGATTGTGCCTTCACAGTCGCCTGGCTCTTGCCCTTACAGGGCTACAACCAGTATCGTGTATATAGCACACAGAGTCACCTCATTTACTCTTTCCCAATTTATTTTTTTAAAACCCCATCATGTGACTCACTATTTTCTTAAAAACCTATCTCTCATGCAGTATTTAAACTTTACCCACACCTAAGTGCTCCACACATATCCTCAAAGCATTTCTTTCAAATTCTCAATTATTGATCATTTCAAATCTCAAAAACATTTAAATGCTTATCTCTTTCTTTGCCCGCTATTCATTCAGTTCGCAATGCCGCTGTTATATAACACTCCCGCGCCTCCCGACATCGACGATGTTTCGGCGGAAACACCCGCCTTCTTCAGGGGATCTCTCCTAAATATGAAAACACAATCATTCTCACTTATCAAATTGTTTCTCAAACATTTTTAACTTTTTATGGCTCTCGCTACGTGACTTACTTTCAGTAATGGCCGCACCCGGCTCCTTGCCCCAGCTCTGCTTCAAAAATGGCGCTTGTCTCTAAAACTCCCAGAAACCACTGCTTTTAAACCAGGCAAGTTCCTGCTCTCTCATCCAATCAAATCTCCAGAAAGACTGACCAATCCACTTCTTTGTTCAGTCCCTCTGGATGAACCGTGTGTATATAACAGCGGCATTGCGAACTGAATAGCGGGCAAAGAAAGAGATAAGCATTTAAATGTTTTTGAGATTTGAAATGATCAATAATTGAGAATTTGAAAGAAATGCTTTGAGGATATGTGTGGAGCACTTGGGTGTGGGTAAAGTTTAAATACTGCATAAGAGATAGGTTTTTAAGAAAATAGTGAGTCACATGATGGGGTTTTAAAAAATGAATAAATAAATAAATAGATTGGGAAAGAGTAAATGAGGTGACTCTGTGTGCTATATATATGATACTGGTTGTAGCCCTGTAAGGGCAAGAGCCAGGCGACTGTGAAGGCACAATCATTCTGATACAATTTCCCAAAAAATACATTTTTGAGTGTTAGTAAGGGTAAAATATAATTCCTCCTTTTTGGAGAAGTGTTTTGATTGATAGATTTAATAAGGAGGATTTTTTAAGCCTTTTTATTATAGGTTTTCTGTGTTTTTTATTCTTTACATGTAACTTCATTTCACACATGTGATTTTGAGCTGCTCAAGTTCTTTAAAGGTGAATTTTTATGTTTAACAATTTTTATTGCTTTTTCCAACATAGCATCAAAAACAATCCAGCGTGCTGAACACAGTGGTTCTTCAGTGTTCAACATCTTGAAGCAATACTTGGTAACAAACCAAATAGCTAACACCCCAACTGGTCACCCACCCCTCACCCCCTCCCCCAACCAAGCCAAACCAGTTCATACTATGATGCAAGCGCTAGATCACAGCGATCAGTAGTCCCAGGACAGACCAGTGGATAAAATGTATCAGACATTCAAAATCCAACTGCGTGCTCTGTGTGGCAAAGCCTGCAGATAAAAATCCCAGATCTGTAGGAATGTGCGACGTAGTCTGGGTGATGCTCGAGCCGTGAGCTGTTCCATCTGCATCAAACGATGTAAGTGATTCCTCCAGGCCCAGAAGGAGTGTCCTGTCGCTTCCTTCCAATGAAGAAGTATCAATTTCTTCCCTACAAAACAAGCTTTCATAAACAGCATACAAGGCCCCACATCCCTAATACGTAAAAGAGGAATACATTCAAAGAGTATCAAAAGAGGAGACACTGGCAAAGAAATGCCCAACAGACTAGCCAAATAAGATATAATGCACCTCCAAAACTGCTGAATAAGCAAGCAACTCCAAAACAGATGTGAAAGGGTACCAATTGCCCGATTACACTTCCCACAAGATGCCGCCGGCACCAAGGTGGAATGAAAGGCCACCTGCATAGAAACGTACGCCCACTAGAGAAATTTATATTGCATTTCTCGATAATAGGAATTTGGAGAGACCTTCGCAATACGCCTAAAGCAGGAGTGCAATTGAACATCGTTTGATGTTTGGCTAAGGCCAAACACGGATTCTGATAGGTTGCAGCCGTAGCTTTTTATAATAATGTGAGAGCGATGGTATTTTTACTTGCTCCTGCAGAAAAAAATCAGCACGGAAGCCACTGGGCATAAGGCTGGCTTTCAGGAGCGATTTGACATAATGGGAAAGCTGCAGATAAGAAAACACATATAGATGCCGTAGGTCATAAAGTTCAGACATCGTTTGGGGGGTGAGAAGTTGCCCTGTGTCGTCTAAAATATGACCTAATTGAGTTATTCCCCGGATTGCACAGTCTTTCAAAACTCTGGAAGAGGAACCAGGGGAGAAATCTAAATTACCTTGCAGGGGCAAAAAATATGCGCACCCTTGTAGCAGCCGCAACAGTTTCAAAAATTGGAACCTGCCCAGTTGAGCCTGCCCAAACCAGCCAAGGGTTCGGGCTGGCTCAACTTGTCCCATGAGGTCTGCAAAGCAAAACGCAAGTCACTGGAGCCAAGGAGCGTGCGCTCAGCCTCCAAATGAATATAAAACCCTTCTCCAACCAACCACTCCCTCACCACTCTTCAGATTATACAAACGAAAATCAGGGACACTCAGACCTCCGTACCCCCATTTACTCTGCATCTGGGAGAGTGCTATCCTGAATTTTCTCCCCTTCCAGAAGAAGTGCCGCATCCCTCCCTCTAACTGATGATTATCTTCCTTGCTGCTGCCACCATCGGGGAAGACCTGCGCGATCGGCGCCGAGCCCCGCCGGGGGAAGGTTAGTGAAAAACACCCCCCACCCAGGCGGCCTCGACGCCGACAGTGCAGCCAAACTCGCTGCTCTTTTTAAAAAATAAAAGCGGCAAGAAAGCTTCACAAAACCGCGCCGAATACGGAAGGCCCGCCCGCCGAACCAGGCCTCCAATCCGAGCAAGCCCAGAGGGGCTTTAAATCCTCGTCCACCCGGCGCCGCGCGCCGGGCGTCGCGCGCACGAAGGAGCGCGACAAAGGGGCCTGCCCCTTTGTCTCGCTCCTTCGTCGCTGCCCCAAAGGAACCCCAACTCATCACCACAAAGAGACTACAGATTAACCTCAATACAAACCGTGACCGACAAGAAAATATCCGAAACCCGACGGATGTTGCAACGGGTATTACAACGCTCCACCTCCCGACCTCAACTACATCTCATCACTCCTCTACTAGGGCTCGCGCGGCCAGCGCCACCCACTCGGGGTAAGAGCCTTTTTCTCCTAACTCGCCCACCAGCGCTAGACCCACCTCGATCACCCTGCTACCTGTTTTGGTGATATAGCTTAATGGTTTCAAACAACAGTCTAAAACAAACTCTCTGGATAGCACCATACCTTTGAATGTTCGTTACATTTGATCACCCTGTATTTTCATTGTACCTTTGTTCGCCCTAAGCAAACTATCGTCAGCCACTCTATTGATTCATCTAACGCTACCTTCGAACGTACCATGCTTTTGAGTGTACCCAATATATCGTTATAACCTAACTGCCATGTAATTTATCTGTGCTTCTTACACCCTACTACTCCAACTACCACCACAGCCCCCCCCCTGTACTTTGGTGCTTATTTCAAGTCCACACTACCCTTGTCCCCTCTCTGCTACTAGAACCATGTGCCTACTCCCCATCCCAAGACGGCACCGCCCACTACTACGAAAGCCCCCTATAATACCCCCCCACCCCCCCAACCCTCGCAAATCCCTCATACCTATCACGACCCCACCTTTCTCACAACTCCTAGGCCTAACAACCTTAGCCATTACCCTCTTCAATGCCCAATCCATCCAAAAAAAAGGACCTATACTAAATGACCTGCTTACAGACGACAATCCCGACCTATGTGCCATTACCGAATCCTGGTTAAAAACCACTGACCAGGTTTTCCTTAACCAGCTCCCAACAAAGACATATGACCTCCTCTCCATCCCAAGACCAAAAAAGAGAGGTGGGGGCCTACTCTTGGCAGCCAAAAAAAGACTTAACCTCAAACTCCAATCTACTCAACCCCCACCCAAACTAGAAATTGCGCTATTTACATCTAAATCCCTACAAATCTGCCTAGTCTACGCCCCCCCAGGCCTAATTGAACAAGATCCCTCACCCATCACTGAATATTTCACAGTCAACATCAAAACAGACCTTCCTACCATTATACTAGGGGATTTCAATCTCCATGTGGATTCCCACCCCACCACCCCTGCCTGCGAGATTCTACTGGACACCCTCAAAGCCCTGGGTTTCAATCAAATCATCACCGAACCCACACACAAAGCGGGCCACACACTTGACCTAATCTTTGTGAACTCAAAAATAACCATTGCCACCCCCCCTGTAGTCACCCCGGTACCGTGGTCCGACCACTTCCTCATTAATGCCACCCTCGAAACCAAATCCCCCACTCCTCCCACACAAAAACTCCGTAAAACCATCTCCTTCCGTAAACACTGTAATACAGAAGAGCTTACCCTAGCTTTTGACAAAATAACCAACAACATCGACCTCACCAATCCAGACACCGCACTTCACTCCTGGAACAATCTTACAACGACCATAGCCAACGAACTATGCCCCACTATCCACAAAGAAGTACCCCTTGCACACTGTGAGAAAAGGAAACCATGGTTCTCCACCAAGTTAAAAACCATGAAACAAGACCTAAGAGCTAAAGAATGCGCCTGGCGCAAACAACCATCCGCCACTCTAAAAGCTACCTACTACAACTCCTTGCACGCATACCGTCATGCGATCACCCAAACCAAGCGTGATTTCCACGCAGCAAAGATCCATGACTACCAATTTAATGCAAATACCTTATTCACTTATATCGCAGAACTCACCAACCCTAATACACCTACTCTCAACGAAACCATCTCCAACAATAGATGCGAAGAACTAGCTATCTATTTCAAAAACAAAATCGACAATATTCTACTTCGCTTCCCTGCCAACACCACCCCCCTCGCCCCCATTCCCAATGACAAAAAGATCATTCTTAAAGCCTTTGACATCACCACCAACATAGAAGTAGAAGCTATCCTAAAAAAGATGAAACCCGCCACACACTCCTCTGACACCATTCCCTCAAAAACACTCCTCTCCATTACACCCGCCATCACCAAACCTATTAAGGACCTTATCAACTGCTCTATTACCGCAGGCAGTGTCCCAGACCCACTCAAGCTGGCCATAGTTAAGCCCCTCCTAAAGAAACCCACCCTCGACCCCACCGATCCTGCCAATTACCGCCCGATTTCCAATCTCCCTTTCTTATCCAAAGTCCTAGAAAGGGTTATTAACAAACAATTGACTGACTTTTTAGAAGACCACAATATCCTCCACACTCTACAGTTCGGTTTCCGTAAAGCCCGAAGTACCGAAACCTTACTACTGGCCATGACAGATACCATACTCAAAGGTATGGACCATGGAAACTCGTACCTACTCGCCCTACTAGACATTTCAGCTGCATACGATACAGTCAACCATCAAATACTAATGACCCGCCTAGCAGAAATAGGTATCGCTGGTACAGCCCTTTCATGGCTCTCTTCCTACCTCACACACAGAGAATACATAGTAAAACTCGACAAGCACGAATCCTCACGCATACCTATCACGCAAGGTGTACCCCAAGGCTCATCCCTATCCTCCACCCTCTTTAATATTTACCTCCTACCCCTATGCCACCTCCTCTCCGACCTAGGCCTAAAATTCTTCCTTTATGCGGATGACGTGCAGATCCTCATCCCGTTTCAAGGGTCCATAAACGAACCTCTGCAACGCTGGGAATCTTGCCTCACCACCATAAGCGCCCTGCTATCCAAGCTCCATCTAGCTCTAAATACTTCCAAAACAGAAGTACTCGTCATCTCTAATCAGCCTGAACGTTTCACTATCCCCCTTGCAACAGGACACTCCACATACGTCTACTACAGCCCTCTCTCAGACCCAGTTTGTAAGAGACCTGGGTGTCTTCATAGATCAACACTTGAGCTTTAAACCCCACATCAAATCTCTCCTAAAGGGGGGTTTCTATAAACGCAACATCTTAAAAAAACTCAAACCCCTCCTCCACACCCACGATTTCCGCACAGTCGTACAGACCACCATGCTCACGAAACTAGACTACTGTAACTCCCTGCTACTAGGACTTCCTGCATCCACCATCAAACCCCTCCAGATTCTACAAAACTCCATGGCTAGAATCATAACCGGTACACGCAAAAGGGATCACATCACCCCCATACTAAAGGACCTTCATTGGTTGCCAATATCCTACCGCTCTCAATACAAAACACTCACCATTCTCCACAACTCCCTACATAAACACAATCACACCTGGCTCGATGAAATGCCTCGTTACCGCTCCTCCGACCGCCCTACAAGAACAACCCATACAGGCACTCTCCACATCCCACCCCTCAAAGCAGCGCACTCAACTCACACCAGAGGGAGAGCTTTCTCCGTTGCTGGTCCCACCCTCTGGAACTCCCTCCCCACCCTCTTACGCCAAGAGACATCTTTTCACAACTTCAAGAAAGGAGTCAAGACATGGCTCTTCCGACAGGCATACCCCGACACAAACCAAACCTAACTTCTCCCCCCTCAGCTCCCCCTGTTCGACCTTATACCCCCTGCCCCCCCCCCCTCAGCTCCTCCCTACTCGGCCTCCTACCTTTCACCCTACCCCTTCGCCCGACCTTTCCCTCTTCTCCTCCCCCTCAGCCTCTCCCCCGATTCCTTGTCACCTGGCCGACTCTCCACCAACAGCATTCCCCCTCCCCGCTCCTCCCTTTGTACCCTCTAAAAACATATTTCCTCATGATCCCCAGTGATTACCGACTTTCAACCCTCCGTATCTCTACGTAGTTAAGAGATCCCTATATATTTAAACCTATGTACCCCCTCCCCGCCCTACTCACCCTGCCCCTCCACTACCCTCCTTTTGCTAACCCTTTTAACCCCTGCTTCCCTCTATGCCGCCCTTTAAATCCTCCTAACCCCCTTCTCATTTCATATTTAAGTGAATACTGTACATATCATCAACTGTATATAGTTGCCTCTATTTGTGTTCTTTCACTCCTATCAGTCCAGCCTTTGCCCATCCCCTTAGCCCCCCCTCTCCCACCCTTCCTGTAACCTCCCTCCCCACTCCCCTCCCCTGTATTATTGCTCTATTGTTCTATTGTTTTATTTATTTATCTGTTTTACTGTTTTATTGTTATATTGTAACTTTCCTCCTTTGAGTTTTTTGTAAACCGGCATGATGTGTTTCACGAATGTCGGTAAATAAAAGTTAATAAATAAATAAATAAATAAATCTTTAACCTTGAGGTGAAGCACCAGGTTCTGAAAGACATACAGCCATTGGGGTAAAATAATCATCTTAAATAGATGTATGCGACCCCCTAGAGATAACGGGAGAGACTGCCATTTGCGCATCCGGTCTAGAGTGGAGGCCACCAAGGGAGGCACATTCAATTCATATAACTGGGAAAGCTCAGTAGACAGATAAACACCTAAGTACCATATGTGCCCCTGGGCCCAAAGCAGTGGAAAGGGACCTTCCCATCTATCACCCAGCGCATCTGGGTATGCCAGTGCTTCAGACTTTTCCGGGTTTAAACAAAAACCCGAGAAAGAGCTGAACTCATTGAAAAGGGACAACAAATTTGGCAAGGAGGACTTGAGATTAGTTAAGAAGACCAATACATCATCGGCGAAAGCTGCATATTTGAAAGTCTGTGTTTGAAAATGAACCCCCTTAACCTGACGGGTCCCCTGGATAGCCAAAAGAAGAGGCTCAAGTTGTAGTAAGAACAGCAATGGAGATAGAGGGCACCCCTGCCTAGTTCCCCGATGGATGGAAAGGTGAATGTTTAAAGCTAGATGTGTGTATTAATTAGGGCCTCATTTTCCAATATCACATTGGTAACGCATTAAGGGGCGTTTCCCATGCAAATGAGGCTTTTTTCGTGCAGCGGGGAAACTTCGCGTGCCGCGATGTTTTCGCGATTTGCGCAAATGTATTCGCGAATCCATCTTTGCGGTGCACGATAAAACAACCAAAGAACAGCTGTTTCATGAAAGGTTTATTGCGGTTCACGACAGCCTGTTTCAGTATGAGTGAGTGAGTGAGTGAGAGAGAGAGAGTTACTATAATGTCTACTCCCTAGACAGGTATTTGTATCCCTATGGGAGGCCCACCTAGTAACTCGAGGTAGGGATTAGGTATGAGTGTAGGGGTTGGGGCCACTTTCACATTCAACATGAGACGTACGAACAGAACAGTGGTCTCTTGTGAAGATTTGATGGCCTTCGGAGTAAGGAAACTCACTCCAAGATGAGATTTGGGCAATGTTCTCTCCACCTAGCTTGTTGTTGCCCAGGTAGAGTGTCCATCAAGCTAGTTTGAGAGAACATTGCCCAAATCTCATCTTGGAGTGAGTTTCCTTACTCTGAAGGCCATCAAATCTTCACAAGAGACCACTGTTCTGTTCGTACGTCTCATGTTGAATGTGAAAGTGGCCCCAACCCCTACACGCATACCTAATCCCCACCTCGAGTTACTAGGTGGGCCTCCCATAGGGATACAAATACCTGTCTAGGGAGTAGACATTATAGCAGGTCTCTCTCTCTCTCTCTCTCTCTCTCTCTCTCTCTCTCTCTCTCTCTCTCTCTCTCTCTCTCTCTCTCTCTCTCTCTCTCAAACAGGCTGTTGTGAACCGTGATAAACCTTTACCAGCCTCTAGCGCACAATGTACCGCGAATGAAAGGGTTGAAGCTATTGGCCATGCTAACACTGCAGCTGTTTCGCCACACATGATAACACTTTACATATACTCCGCCCCCTGAATACAAAATTAAAACTTTGCATTCGCAAATCGTGTTAACGGCTGTTAGAGTGATTTGCAGAATTATCTCCTGCCGTAACTCCTTGAAAAATGACCCCCTTAGTGAGGAATTCACAAAACATAAATAAAGCCATTCATTATACAAAAATATCAAAAACTTGTATTCAAATATCAAAACATAAGTAAATAATAAAGATAACTAAATACAAAAAATCAAATTCAATCATATGTTTCAAACCACAAAAAACATCTAAAGATTCACAAAGCAAGCCCATGAAAAACATACATCTATACTATTTGAATGAGGACCCCAAAAAAAGACAGTTTCTCCCAGTTACACCTCTAGAACGTCCCTAACTTATCCGGCCAAACTGTAGCCAGATAAGGTTTTCTGCTAGAATTTAGCCAGATAATTGCCCAAATATTCATTTACCTGGATAACCCGAGTTACCATCTAAATTCTTCTGAATATGGACCTCCGGGATTTCAAATTATTTCCTAGGTTTTCCCATTTTATTCAGAAAAAGAATACTTGTCCCAAGCATCAGGATTCCTAAAAATTGGCACCTGGTACCTGTTGATGGCTAGGAGGAGCTGCCTCCCCTACAGCAGAACTGAGCTGGAGGAAGAGACAACTACTGTGGTTAGGCTCTGGCCAAGATTAACTGCTACTGCTGCAATTAGCTCATGTCTGATTAGATCTACCACCAGCACTGAATAGGCTAAAATGAAGGGGAAAAAATTAAAAAACAAAGAAATAAAAAAATCAACAAAAATAAACTAACAAACAAAATAAAAAAATTCTAAACAAGGTAAAAGAAGCAAATAAAAGAGAAAACTAAAACATCTTAAATATGACAAGAAAAAGCAAAAATGCAACAACAAATCAGGCAAAACAAGAGCACAAACAAAGGTTATAAGAAAAAATAAATTTTTGCTCTACCTAGCTTAAAAAATGTGTTGCAAGTGCCCAAGTTCTCTATATTTCTCTCTACCTCCATATACAAATCTAATGATAGAGTATAGAATGCAATAAATCTATATTTTATTGTACTGGTTGAACTTTACTACTCACTAAAAGGTGAATTTTCAAAGGTTTACACCTGCAAAAAAGGCCATATGCACAATCCTTATTTTAAAAAAGGGGTCTCACACACACATGGTTATGCAGGGGCACAAGTAAAGGTAAATGTGCAAAAAAGGGGTGGACCAGGGATATTCCGGGGAGGAGGGGCAACATTTACCTGTATAAGTTGCTATTTTATAACCTCTGAAAATGATGTGCATATTTTTACCTCTGCTATTTGGCATACATGAGAATAAAAGTCTTTATTATGAGGTATGTGAGTAAAATGGGGGAAGTTCAGGCTGAAGAACCAGGAGGATCTTAATGACCTAGAGATGGAGTGGGCAAACTGGTGGTTAAATTGGTAAAATAGTAAAAAATCTCACAACTGACAAAAATGACAATTCACAGAAACTACCAATAACCAAATGCAATGAAATAGCTACCTTCTTTAACGACAAAATCACGAATCTAAAAGCAAAAATCCCTAGAAAAATAAGCAGAAAATTAACATGCAAAAAAGAGATGTTAAACATTGGGAAGAATTCGACGAAATATCCGAAATTGAAGTTGAATCAATGCTAAAAAAACTAAACCCAGCCCCACATGCATTAGACACAATTCCAACCACAGATTTAAAAAAAGTAGCCAATGTAGTCTCTCCAACTCTAACAAAAATCATTAACCTGTCACTAAAAGAAGGAAACATGCCAGACTCACTAAAAGGAGCAATAGTAAAACCAATTCTAAAGAAAAAAAACAGCGACCATCTAGTCATGAGCAATTATAGACCAGTATCAAACCTGCCACTAATTGCAAAGTTAATAGAAAAAGCCATACAAAAACAATTAACAGAACACTTAGAGAACAACAATATACTATACCCATCACAACATGGCTTCCGCAAAAACTTCAGCACTGAAACACTACTACTTGCACTAACAGACAACATCATGAGAGGATTCGACAGCGGTAAACAGTACATTTTAGTAATGCTTGATCTGTCAGCGGCATTCGATACAGTTAACCATGACATATTGATAAATAGATTAGAAGAAATAGGACTAAGCAACTTGACAATCAGATGGTTTAAATCATACCTACATAACAGATACTTCCAAGTACAAATCAAAGAAGTAATGTCAGAAAAAATAAACCTTCAAACAGGAGTTCCACAGGGATCTGCCCTATCCGCCACATTGTTCAACATATACATGCTACCGTTATGTCACCTACTAGCAGGTTTAGGAATTTTGCACTACATCTACGCCGATGATATTCAGTTAATACTCCCAATTGACGACACAATTGAAAAAACACTAAACATAGCAAACATGTACCTAGATATAATAAAACAACTTCTAAACCAAATGGAACTAGTAATCAATATAGATAAAACAGATTTCTTACACCTAGAACGAAAAAACATAACTATCATCCAGAACCCAATTACACTCAACAACCAAAAAATACATCTAGCTGAGAAAGTAAGAAACCTGGGAGTGATAATTGACCCAGAACTAAGTATGAAACAACATATATCTCAAAAAGTAAAAGAAGGATACAACAAACTTATGACTCTCAGAAGATTAAAACCACTACTAACGCCCACCAACTTCCGATCAGTCTTACAAGCCTTAATCTTTTCTAGTACCGACTATTGCAATGCCCTCCTACTGGGACTGCCATATACCACAATAAGACCATTACAGATTTTACAAAACTCAGCGGCTAGAATTCTAACTGGGAAAAGTAAAAGAGAACATATCACTGAAACATTAATAGAATTACACTGGTTACCCACTGAACAAAGAATACAATACAAAACTTTATGCACCATTCATAAACTGATACACGACGAAAAAGCAGAGTGGCTGAACACAGCCCTCCGCTTACATACCCCACACAGAAACCTAAGGTCAGCAAACAAAGCACTGCTAACTATACCGTCAGTCAAAACAGCCAGATTAACACAAGTAAGGAACAGGGCCCTATCCCTAGCAGGACCGATAATATGGAACACCATGCCGGTAGGAATCAGATTGGAAAGAGACATCAAAACATTCAGAAAAAATTTAAAAACATGGCTATTTAAGCAAGCATACCACAAAGAGAATCAAGAGTAGAACCCAGAGAACTGTTAGTTGCGGTCAAGCAAACGCCCACACAAACACACTCCTTCCTTCTTAAAGTGTGTCTTCTCTCCTATATTCTAATCTCCACCTTTATCTTAAACTTCAAAGAACTAAAGTTAAGCAACACCAAACTTTTAGCAGAGTTAGAAAATCTAGACATAACTTATAACCCTCACCAAATAGTACTTATTATGATATAATGTTACAGTATTTTTGATGGCACCTGTTTAAGAGTTAGAATTCCAGACACTTTATACAACATAGTTTTTGTGCCTTATTGTGAACCGTTGTGATGGCACCCGCTTAACGACGGTATAGAAAAGATTTTAAATAAATAAATAAATAAATAAATAAATAAATAAATAAATAAAACTGGTAATTTCTTTCATGTGCACATGTTTAAAAATTGCCAGACTTGCGTATGTAAAAACCAAGTGCTAAGAAAAATAAGCATGTGAAATTTCCACGTGTAAATGTTTAAAATTTGAAGTACAAATACATGTAGAAGCGTGTCACGTATCTGGATAAGTCTTAAAAAATGCTACTTAACTGGCTAAGGGCCTGATTTACTAAGGATTTACTCCAATTCTGTCAATGGGAAAAATGCTTAGGGCCAGATCTTAAAATCTACACGCGGGCATAGATTTGTTCGCACAACCCGGCGTGAACAAATCTATGCCTGATTTTATAACATGCGCGCGCTGCTGCACGCATGTTATAACATCCAGGCTCGGCGCTCGCAAGGGGGTGCACACATGTGCACCTTGCGCGCGCCGAGCCCGAGGGGAGGCCCCGATGGCTTTCCCTGTTCCCTCCAAGGGCCGTTCCAAAATCGGAGCGGCCTTGGAGGAACTTTTTTTCCGGGCCCCCCCCCCCACCTTCCCCTCCCTTCCCCTATCTAACCCTTCCCCCATCCATAACTAAATCTCATCCCTAACTTTGCTGCAAAAGTTACACCTGCCCAAGGCAGGCATAACTTGCGCGCGCCGACGGGCTGCCGGCGTGCCATGCCCCAGCACAGGCCGCTGTGCCGGAGCACTCAACCCTGCCCCCAGACCGTCGCCACGCCCCTGAACCGCTGCTGCGCCCTGGCCACGCCCCCAAACCCACGCCCCCGGATCGCCCCTTTTTGCTAGCCCCGGGACATAAGCACGGCCCAGGGCTTGCGTGCGCCGCCAAGCCTATGCAAAATAGGCTCGGCGCGCGCAGGGGCAGATTTTCTTGGGTTACGCGCATAACCTTTGAAAATCTGCCCCTAAGTAAATCAGGGATGGACCCAAGAAGCAACAGGGTAGGCGATCCAGTGAAGCCGTAAGGAATAACAAAGTGGTGGATTTATTTTATTTATTTTATTTAACTTCTTTTACTATACCGACACTCAAGACCAGGTCTTATCGTACCGGTTTACATTAGAACAAGGGGAAAAATCAATTAACGTATAAGTGGAAAAGAGAAGTTACATTAAAACAGGGAGAGTAAAAACATGGATGTCGGAAGATAGGACAGAATTAAGTAATTGAACAATAAGTTAACAAAATTACAAACTATAAATTAACATAAAACAATAAATTAATAATACAGAAAACATGGATTATAATCAGCGGAAATATACATGGAAATATATATATATGGAATATATACAGCTGGAATATACATTGGGATGATGGTCAGAATAAATTCCAACGTGCACATATGTATCTTATTTGGACAACAGCACACTCCGTCTCTGCCTTTGAATTATTTGCGAGCGGAGACGGAGTGTGCTGTTGTCAAAATAAGATACATATGTGCACGTTGGAATTTATTCTGACCATCATCCCAATGATTCTCTGATATATAAGCCCCTGAGGCAGCCACCATTGGTGGCGAAACTCGGCCAGAGTCGGGCACTTGCATATGATATTTTACGTCTCCATCAATAAATATTTGAGAAAGACTTCTTGTGGCATCCACCACTTTGTTATTCCTAAGTAAATCAGGCCCTCAGTTAGATAGCCAGATAGATCTTCAAATGCTACTTATTTGGCTCTCTTAGGGGGTCATTTTCGATAGCTTTCGCACGCGAAAAGGGAGTGATCGGGGCAGAGTCGGGGCGGAGTCCGCCCCGGAAGAGGAGGAGTCGGGGTGGCACCGGGGCCAATGCTGTGGAGACATCACTGGCAGCGAAAGGTAAGGACCCTTATTGCTGCCAGTTTCGCGCCGAATAACTACACCTTTTATGGTGTAGTTATTTGGTCCGAAAGCCGGCAGCCAGCGCACCGCAGTGGTGCGATGGCTGCCGGCTTTCGCAGGCCCGCCCCCCGCTTCGTCCCTCCGCCCCCTGGTACCACGCAATTCACTATTCTCTGCAAGAATAGTGAATCCAGGCCTTAGTTATCCAGTTAAGTAGTGCTTTTATTTACTTAAGTCTTAAAAAAAAAAACTTAGGCCTGGATTCACCATTCTACCCCAGAATGGTGAATTCAGCAAAAATGGGGTCGGGCCTGCGAAAGCCGGCAGCCATCGCACCACTGCGGTTTTATTGCTGCCGACTTTTGCACCCAATAGCGCAACCGAGAAAGGTGGCGCTATTGGGCGCGCTACTGGCAACGATAACATGTCTTACCTTATCGCTGCCAGCGAAGACATAGCGGAGTCCACCAGGACTCCTCCCCTCGCCGCCCTGAATCCGCCCCAACTCCGCCCCTAGCAAGCTATCGCACTGGAAAAGGGACTTTTCGCATGCGATAAGCCTCAGAAAATGAGCCCCTTAGCCAGGTAAGTCAAACTGTATCCAGCTATACTGAAAATGTATATATTTAAAACATTTCTATACCATTCGAATTGGCCTAGGCCACCAAGGTGGCTTACAAATTAACATACACAATTAAGACATAAAACATACAATGTTAAAACATCTTCATCACCCTTCCATATACAATTTTATCACTCAAGTTCTATCACCATTATCCTCCATTATCAGACCTTCTTGCCCTCATTTTTTAAATACGCATGAATGCTAGAGGGTAGATTTATGTATATTTTATATCATGCACACACATTTGTGCACAAGATATAAAATACATGAACTTGTGCTCATGCGCCCTCCTACTCCCATATAAGGAAACACATACATATATTTTAAAGTTATCCTATATGTATGACTTACAGTGGGCCAGTGATTATTATGCTGCTTCAGCCACAGTCTTATCAGGGTTCAGGTGAGATCAAGGTACTCCACCATTATTTCCTATTTTTTTTTCCATCAACAATTTTTTTATTGTATCATACAACAACATATACTTAACCATAAATCACAGTTTTAAAGATTAACCATACTTGATACATTAGATTTCAGCTTTACAAGTAATAATAACACTTCTCATCCAAAAACAGCATTATACAAAGAACCCTACCCCGTCCCACCCCAAACAAGCATCCATATATATTTTGTATGCTATGAGAACTATAAATTCAGACATCACATTCAAGTATAGTAGCAACAATGATATTGTGAATTGTAATAATAATAGAACTACTACTAATAATAACCACAATAGTAGGACATGACTGTTTCAAATCAGTATTCAACTTAGTTTTCAATTAGTCAAATTTTCCTCAAATTAGTTCAAATGTGACTCTTCTGTCTTTTAAATACAATCACTTTGTTCATCTTATGAACCTGAATTAACCTCTGCACTACAGATGATCTAGAAGGGACACTTAACTGTCTCCAGCAACATGCAACTTCACACTGCTGCTAAAAAGATTTGTTTTAATAACAACTGAGTGTATTTGTTATACTTTTCATCGGAAATCCCCAGCAGGACCCATTTTGGATTTACAGATACTATTATTCCCACTATATCGGTACACAACAAAGCAATATCTTTACAAAATTTAGCTATCTTAATGCAATCCCACCAAATATGGAAGAATTTTGCTTTCTGTGAACATCTCTTCCACATTCATCCTGAACCATAGGATAGAATCTATGTAACCTTGTTGGCGTAATGTACCATCGGAAAAGAACTTTATAACTATTTTCCATCAATAGCTTAGAAATGGAGGTTTTACTCACATTTAAGTATGATGAGGCCCACTCATAAGAAAGAACTTCTCCCAAACCCTTTTCCCAAGCCACTAAATGCGATGGTTTTGTATTATTCTGATTTAAAACACCATATAATTTAGAAATTACTTCTTATCCTTCTCTACATTCTGGCAAAGGTATTCTTATAAAAGATTTCCCCTTCCCTAAATTAACATTGGCTTTGGTAGACCTCAAATAATGACTAAACTGTAAGTAGGCTAGATATTCTTCTCTGGGGAAATTATGCTTTTCATTCAAACATTCAAATTTTTGCCATTTCCCCGCTTTCCATAAATGTTCCATCTGTGTTATTCTGCAGTCCTTCCAAGCCTTAAAAGAACCTGAAGAGAGACACGGAATAAATATTTTATTATGAAATAAATCAGTGGAGTAAAATACTCCCTACCACCACTAAAATTAGTCCGCCATCTCCTCCAGACACCAAAGTATTGGAAGAACTCGGAGCCATGTTCTTAATCATGCGCCATGCATGTTTGAGTTTATTTATTTATTTAAAAACGTTTCTATACCGCCGTTTAGTAGTATACCATCACAACGGTTTACAGATAGGCACATAAATAAGTCTGATTAGGATTATAAATTAGCTAGTAGGTGCCAATAAAGTTTCGGTTACATGATTCAAATAATATACGCTATTTGGATTGTGGATTGGAAATTCCATTTATATGAATAATAGGATATCCATATATGAGAATACTGTACTGTTAAATTAATCTTTAGGTATGAGAAAAAATAATAAGGAGGGATAACTGCTATTTGTTGACTTTTAACAGTGTGTCGGAGTTCTCTTTCTTGTCTGCTAGTATTCCTTACTCCCCCACTCTCATTGTGAAAAGCTTTTTTGAAGAGCCATGTTTTTAAAAGAGTTTTAGATCTTTCAATAGTCTTATTTCAAGTGGTATTGTGTTCCATAATATTGGACCGGCAAGGGATAGTGCTCTCTCTCTTACTTGCATCAGTTTTGCTGTCTTTACAGAGGGGATGGTTAGTAGAGCTTTATTGGCTGATCTTAGATTTCTCTGGGGGATATGTAGTCGTAGTGCAGTGTTTAGCCAGTCAGTATTTTCCTCATAGATTAGTTTGTGGATTGTGCATAGTGTTTTAAATTGCACTGTTTGTTCAATAATATTGAGTGTTTGAGTAATGTGATCTCTTCTGCTTTTTCCAGTTAGTATTCTGGCTGCAGAGTTCTGTAAGATTTGTAGTGATCTTAGTGTTGTATATGGTAATCCAAGGAAGAGTTGCCATGTCATTGCTCACAAAGGGGTAGATTTTCAAAAAACGCGAATAGGCGTACTTTTGCTGGCGCATCAGGCGCCAGCAAAAGTACGCTGGATTTTAGTAGATACGCGCGGAGCCGCGCGTATCCACTAAAATCCTGGATCGGCGCGTGCAAGGCTATGAATTCTGTATAGCCGGTGCGCGCCGAGCCGCGCTGCCTACCCCCGTTCCCTCCAAGGCCGCTCCGAAATCGGAGCGGCCTCGGAGGGAATCCTCTAACGCCCTCCCCTCACCTTCCCCTCCCTTCCTCTACCTAACCCACCTGCCCGGCCCTGTCTACACCCCCCCCTTACCTTTCTCCGGGGATTTACGCCTCCCGGAGGGAGACGTAAATCCCCGCGCGCCAGCGGGCCTCTTGCGCGCAGGGCCGCGACCTGGGGGCGGGTACAGAGGGCGCGGCCACGCCCCCGGACCACCCCAGGCCGTAGCCACTCCCCCGTACCCACCCCCAAAACGCTGCCGACACGCCCCCGAAACGCCGCGACGACCGGGCCCGCCCCCGACACGCCCCCCTCGGAGAACCCCGGGACTTACGCGAGTCCCGGGGCTCTGCGCGCGCCGGTAGGCCTATGTAAAATAGGCTCACCGGCGCGCAGGGCCCTGCTCGCCTAAATCCGCCCGGTTTTGGGCGGATTTAGGCGAGCAGGGCTCTGAAAATCCGCCCCAAAGGCATTTCTCCTATCCCGTGTTGTTCTATTTGTACCCACTGCTTCACTTCCTTCTTCCCATACCAACCTACAAGAGCTTGTATTTGAGAAGCCACATAGTACCAAGTGATATTAGGTACACGAAGACCATCTTTCAATTTAGTCAGGTACATAACGCTTCACTTTATCCTTGGGACCTTCGCCTCCAAATATAATCAAATAGTCTTCTTTGCCATAACTTAAACATATTCTTTGGCACACCAATCAGTAATGTTTGAAATAAATAGCCCATTTATGGGACTATATTCATTTTAATAACTGTAAGTCCCACTTTTCTAAATCTTTCAGAATGTTATTCATCAGGGGTGGGTAATTAAGGGAATATAGATCCTCTAATTCTTTATCCGTATATATTCCTAAATATTTAACTTTATGGGGGGCCCAGTGAAAGAGGTAATACGGCCTCAAGTTATTTTTTGTGTCCTTTGACACCGATATGTTTAATATTTTGGATTTATCCCAGTTTATTTTAAACCCAGAAACTTTACTTAATTTGCTCATCTCATTAACCACTTCATCCATGGAAACCCCAGGATATGTTAGTGTAAACAAAATATCGACTACAAAGAGAGAAAATTTATAAGAAACATTCTCTATCTCAAAGCCCAAAATTTTAATTCACTCTTATTTTAGTAGCAAACGGTTCTAAAAACAATGCAAATAAGAGAAGCAAGAGCAGACATTACTTCCTGTTGTAAAATGTTATATACATTCTTTATCGAGAAACTTCAGGCAGATTCAGCCAGATCACATTTGTATATATTAATCTTGTAACTTAAAATATTTTCAGTTCGGAATTAAAATACTTATTTGTTGGTAAGAGTGGTGTAATTTTCAAAGAAGGGCAAAATGTTATATAGTCGCACAGAATTCATCACTTGTACAGCATTTAAAGACTGCAGAATTTTGGCACTGCAGACCAGTGACCGACCTTGGCTGAATTATCAGCCCACATAGGCCAAACAGAAGAGAATGCATTGTCAGTGTAATCTACATCAACCTGCACAATGGTGGTGCCCATGCAGACTGGAAAAAGGAGAAGGAGTGTGACAGGGACGGCCCTCTGGCCGCTCCAGGAGCTCTTTCAGCCTGGTTGGAGGTGGACATGTGAAACCTTAAGGACAGTGCCAGAAAGAAAAGGTCCAGTCTACGAACAGTGATCAGCTGACAGGTGACAGGCCACAACCAGACCAAAGGGGAGAAATCCAAAGAACAGGCAAGGGTTGAGGCAGACCTTTACCAGCACAATAAAAACAAAGGTTTTGAATCTTCCATCAGCATTTTTCCTCCTCAGATAATCTAGTGTCCAAGCTGCATGGACACCTCCTCAGTGGGCAGTGATGGGGATTGGCCAGGCAGCAGATTGGCCTTTGAAACCTAGGAGCCAGGCGAAATTGGAATCTTAATGTCTCACATTCATGGAATCATTCCTGGAAGCGGATGTCAATGCTGGTGCATAGTGATATGAGATTACCGTATTTTTCGCTCCATAAGACGCACTTTTTTTCCCCCTAAAAATCTAACAACCCCCCCACCCTCCTGACTCCCCAAGACCTGCCAACTTAATTTACTACAACCCCCCACCCTCCTGACCCCCCCAAGACCTGCCAAAAGTCCCTGGTGGTCCAGCGGGGGGTCCAGGAACGGTCCGGGAGTGATCTCCTGGGCTTGGGCTGTCAGCTGCCAGTAATCAAAATGGCGCCGACGGCCCTTTGCCCTTACTATGTCACTGGGGCTGACCAATGGCTACGGTAGCCCCTGTGACATAGTAAGGGCAAAGGGCCGTCAGCTGCCAGTAATCAAAATGGCGCCGACGGCCCTTTGCCCTTACTATGTCACTAGGGCCGACCACTGCCATTGGTCGGCCTCAGTGACATAGTGAGGGCAAAGGGCCGTCGGCGCCATTTTGTTTACTGGCAGCCGACGGCCCAACCGCTGCCATTGGTCGGCCTCAGTGACATAGTGAGGGCAAAGGGCCGTAGGCGCCATTTTGTTTACTGGCAGCCGACAGCCCAAGCCCAGGAGATCACTCCCGGACCGCTCCTGGACCCCCGCTGGACCACCAGGGGCTTTTGGCAGGTCTTGGGGGGGGTGAAGAGGGTGGGGGGTTGTAGTAAATTAATTTGGCAGGTCTTGGAGGTGGGTCAGGAGGGTGGTGGTTGTTAATTAATTTAAAGGGTTGGGATGGGGGGGGGGTCCTAGAAAAAGAAAAGTTTTCTGATCTGGGGAGTGGACCGAAATGGCCCTCCCCAGACCCGAAAACAAAACAAAATGGGGAGAAAAAAAAAAGCTATGCACTCCCCTAATTTGCTCCATAAGACACACAGACGCCCAGGAACAGAGCCGGTTTAGCACAAAATTTTTTTTTTTTAATTTCCCCCCTCTGAATCCTAGGTGCGTCTTATGGTCAGGTGCGTCTTATGGAGCAAAAAATACGGTATTTAAGGTGGCAGGCAGATCATAAGCAGCCAATTTGCTCTTTATTCAATCTGCCAGATTCTGTAGAAAAATTGCTATCTGTGCTTCCTCATGCCAAGTGAGTTCAGCTGCCAGCATCCAAAACTGCAAGACATACTGCCCTTTGGTCTCAGAACCCTGCCAAAAAAGGAATAGTTCCACAGCAGTGGATGAGACCTGAGCAGATTCATCAAAGACTCTCCGAAAGGTAGCTAGGAATTCTTTAAGTGTGGAGAAACTGGGATTGTGCCTTTCCCACAATGGAAATGCCCACACCAAGGCTCGACCAGACAGCAATGAAATCACAAGTGCCACCTTTTCTCTCTCAGAAACAAAACTGGTCGGCTGCAGTTCAAGTGGATTAGGCATTGGTTGATGAAACCCCTGCAAGCCTGAGGGTCACTGTCATACAAAGAAGGCATAGGCAGGTGTAAGTTAGGTATGACCCAGGACACAGTGGCGATGGCCTGGGGCTGTAAAGGTAACAAGAATGCAGTTGATGGAGATGAGAAAAGAGATCCTGTAATGACTGCAAGACCAGAGCTTGATTATTTTGTTGCTACTGGACTGCTTGAGTGAGGTTCCGTAGGAAGTGCAGAAATGGTACATGGCCTGAGCAAGTTGTGATGGGGGCAGCCCTAGCTGTGATGGGAGGAGCTCTCCAGTGCTACATGAGCCTTTTCAGACTGGTTGCAGATGGACATGTGAAACCTTAAGGCCAGTGATGGAAAGAGAAGCACCAGTCAACTGACAGGTGACAGACCATGATCAGGCCAAAGGGGGTGAAGTCCGAAAAACAGGCAGGGGTCGAGGCAGGTGGCAGGCAAGGTGAGATTCGGTAGCAGGCTGAGGTTGAAGCAGGCCGTAGATAAGATGAGATCTGGTGAACAGACAAGGACTCAGGACACACGGGAAATAGGATTGTTGCTGAGGCATCTCCTATCAGAATGAACAAACATATACAGGAAGAGTGATGACATCATCAGGGTGAGCCACAGGAAGCTCAGGGAGCTGAGCCTATAAAAGCACAAATTGAAGAGAGGCTAAGCCAAGCAGTAAGCAGACAAGGGACCAATGCCAGAGACTATGCCAGAATTCTCACAGGTGCCAAAGACCATGCTAGAGGGCTTTTACAAAGAGGTGTCAGTGGCATCATCTACACTGGGTCATGTAAACTACAAGAAAGACGAAGCATAGCGTCATCTATATCAGCCCATATGGGCCGGACAGGAAATCAGTGCAGCCTTGGCCTGCCACCCTTACCTGCAAAAGAAGAAGCTGATCAGGTTGAGCTGAGGAGAAAGTAATGAGGTCAGACTTGGGGTAGGGAAAAAGGTGACAGAGCAGTGAGCTCAGGCTAGGTAAGAAGGATGGGGAGAGAAGATGCAGAAGTAGTCGGGCCTAGGAAATGAGGCGCTATGGAGGAGGTCAGGCCTGAGAGAAAAAGAGAGCAAAAGAGCAGACAGCAAACAGGCCGGGGAGTAGGGAGTGAACATGGAAGAGACAACCTTATGATGTACTCTTACAGTAGTCCTGGGGTAAGTCTGCATAAAAATATTAAATTTTGCAGCTGAATAATAACTTTTACACTATTGAAGTAAAAATTAATTACTGAAAGACTGTGATTTATAGTATTATTTTGACAAATCCAAAGTACACAGAAGTTTGCAGATTTGTTTTTTTACACAGGATTCTCCCAGAAGTATACAGTATACGTACAATATTTTTGGCATCAATTATACTGATTTTTATTGAAGTACAAGAAAACAAGTGATATGGTGAAGAAAAATGACCCACCAGCCTTGAAACAAAGGTGTCACTCTCAGAATTCCTTCTATTTATTTTGCAAACCATCATGTATCATACGCAGAGTACTTATACTACACAGTGCAGACAAATGATGGACAGAGAAAAAGAGTATGAGTTGGTAGGTATGGTTTATAATAAGCACCTACTTCTTGATTAACATAATCCAACATATTTGAGTTCTTCCTGCATTAGTCACTCACCTACAGACTTTATCTCTTTCTGTTTTTCGTATTTCTCACTCCTCTTCGGGCAGTCAGCTGAATGGTGGCACATCTCCCAGCAACATATCATCCGATTATCTGTTGTATTTTCATTTTCTGGCAACACATCACCATAAAATACTAGTCATATAAAATGTAGGTTTCTTTCCTAAAACTATTAAAACCACATTTATGGCCATTGAGCCTCAAAACACTGTTATCTGGTTACATAAACATTTGGGAACTTATCTGACTAAATTTTAGCTACATATCTTATCTGGCTAAAATGTAGCTAAATAACTTAGGAGTGTTCCAGGTCTTTTGGGGGAGGAGTTACATTAGCCGGATAAGTGATCCAGCTAACTCCGATAATGAGAGTTAGCCAGATAACTTATCTGGTTAAGTCTAGTCGCACTAAAGAGCTGTCCTAAAGTTAGCCAGATAAAGATATCTGGTTAACTTTAAGATAGCTGGTTATAATCAATAGTGCGGCTGTACTATTGAATATACCTCCAAAATTAGCAAGATACGTTTATCCGGCTAACTTTACTCTCTGGACAGTGACTGAATATGTATCCTATGTTTCTAAAGTGCTAATTTTGGGCCTGATTTTAAAAAGCATTTACACATGTAAAAGTAGATTTTACTCGAGTAAATGCACTTTACTCGAGTAAGTAGGCTTTTGAAAATTGCTACAGTATATTCATTGAATTGTCCATAGATTTTCTTGTGTAAGTGCATATTATGAGCATGAATAGATTTTGAAAAAGGCTACAATAATAGTTACATTTATATGCATAAATCCTTTTGAAAATTCGCCTGTTTATTTCCTTGAGTCCTACCAGATCAGTCCTAACAAATTGGTAATGCCCTCCTGCCAGCAGACAGAGCCAGAGAATAACTATGCTGTTGAATTCCACTACAGGAATCCATATAACCAGCTGCAACTCAGTCTATCTGTAACACAGCAATGAAAACTTTCCAACTCCTCTGCCGAGCAGGGGAATCGTTAATATTCACTAACCAACTACTTACGACAGAAGTGGGGTAAAACAACCAGAACACTTAGGGGCAGATTTTTAAAGGGTTACACGTGTAACATATGCATGTAACCCCCGAAAAGCTGCCCCTGCGCGCGCCGAACCTATCTTGCATAGGCTCAGCGGGGCACGCAAGCCCCGGGACGTGCGTATGGCCTGGGGTTTCGAAAAAGGGGTGGTCCGGGGGCGGGGCCACGGTCCGGGGGCATGGCCAGGGGCATGATGGCGGTCCGGGGATGGGGCCGAGTGCTCCGACACAGCGGCCTGTGCCGGGGCATGGCACGCCGGCAGCCAGTCAGCGCGTGCAAGTTATGCCTGCCTCAGGCAGGCGTAACTTTTGGAACAAAGGTAAGGGGGGGGGGTTTAGGTAGGGCTAGGGGACGGGTTAGGTAGGGGAAGGTGGGGGGAGGCGGAGGGAATGGAGGAAGGCTGCGCGGCTCGGTGTGCACAAGTTGCACAATTGTGCAGCCCTTGCGCGTGCCGACCCTGGATTTTATAACATGCGTGCAGCTGCGCGCGCATGTTATAAAATTGGACATAGATTTGCGCCGGGTTGCGCGAACAAATCTACACCCGCGCGCAGGTTTTAAGATATGCCCCTAAACGTTTACCAAAACTGAAAATTATTTAGCTAATTAAACATCTCTGCAGAAAACAGGCTGAGGGATAACTTACAGGCCGATACAGTAAAGCGCAGCCGCAGTTACCCTGTTTCTAACCCGCTTTCTACCCACAATTTGGCTGCATAAGTCTAATCCACGATTCACTATCCGTATTTACCAATCCTTACCGCTTCTTTAAATCGATGCGTTTCCCTTTCCGCCCGCGGCAATGTATATGATATGTAAACGATCGGATTAGCTATCCCTCCCATACAGTAACGTGCAGCCCGATTATCGCCTTTTTAACCAACTGTTTTTGCTGCGTCTTTAACCCACTAATTACCGCCCCTACCCCTAACCCTGCAATAGGCAGGCTCCGGTCAAATAAGTGGGTGGGTGGAGCAAGCGAGTAACATAGTGTGGCCTGGTTCTCCTACGCTCGGGCATCGGGGATTGACAGTCCTCTCTCCCCCCCCCTCCCGAAGCAAGGCGCAGAGCGAAAATCGACTCGACATGTTATTAAAGCAAATAGAAATTGTTACAAAAGTAAACTTAATATATGCTTCCAGCAGCCCCAGTCTCTCTCCCCTCCTCCCAAGGCACGCACCGCGGCTCCCCTGCCTCCCGGGGGGCAGCCGGTGGCGAAATTTGGGCGCTCAAGGCAGCGAAGGCGCATGAGCACACGCCGTGACTGGGGGCATGGCCAGGGACATGACGGCGGTCTGGGGATGGCAGCAAGAGCCTTTGCTGCCTTGAGCGCCCATATTGGACGTGGGTTCATGCACCTTCGCCGGCGGAGCTGCTGGAAGCCGCTTTCGCCGCCGGCTGCCCCCAGGAGGCAGGGGAGCCGCGGTGCGCGCCTCGGGAGGAGGGGAGAGAGGACTGGGGCTGCTGGAAGCATGCAGTAAGTTTACTTTTGTTACAATTTCTATTTTCGCCCTGCGCCTTGCTTCAGGAGGGGGGGGAGAGAGGACTGGCAATCCCCAATGCCTGAGCGTTGGAGAACCATCCACTTCCTGGTACCTGTCCTTTCAAATGTCATTTGAAATGACATTTGAAAGGACAGGTACCAGCGCACCCAGGATACTGTATAGGCGCTGAATAGCGCTCTATACAGTAAACTGGATTGCGCACGCCTACCGCTTCATGGACGCGCTTTGGACGCGGCTTGCATTTGCGTCTAATTTAAATACTGTATCGAGCGGTATGTGATCCAAACTGTATACGCGGCAAACAAGCGGGCGCCCAGCACTGCCGCACTTTTTCTTACGCGCCCTTACTGTATCGGCCTGAGACTAAGTTCCTGAACTGGGCTAGCAGAATTCAAGGAAAGAAAATTTGAAGGTAAAAGACAAAATGTTCCTTCCTTTTTATCCCACCTGACCAGTCCAGACATAAGGGATGTACCCAAGCAACCCTCAAACTGGGTGGGATTCTGCCAAGCCTGCTTATAAAACCCTGCCCCAAAGGCTGTGGCTTCTCTAACTCAGACATCAAAGCAAACTGCTACCTTGCAGCTTTCCACTGATGAAACAGTTTAATGTTCTGCTCAAGAGGTTGCCTGTGCACTACTAAAGTGAGCTCTGAGCACTCTTGGAACCATATGCCCTTTAGGACACTCAAGCTGAAGCAATCACCTCCTATTAGAGACTGTTATGCTCAGGCTTGTGAACCCTTGGACTGATGGGAGGATGGTATACCTTAGGAGGTAGATCCGTAGGTTCTCCCGTCGGGTGGTGAGGCGGAGCAGAAGATGCAACCGGCTGACCCTAGGCACTTGGAGACTGAGGTGACCATGGAGGCAGACGAAGGAACGTGACGTCGAGGAGACTTGAGGGGCCTCAAGTCAGGGCTGTCATCTGGACCAGAAAGGGTCTCTAACCTTAAGCCACCTGTTAGTGGATTACTCACCCAGGGCTCTGCCCTTTCTGCATGCTGCTCACCCCAGGAGTCCTCTGCCCACAGATAGCACAAGGAGTGGAACAGATACAATCTAGCACTTCAAACACACAACTCTGCATAATTTGTAGGTGCATACATACAGCTTCACAAGCTGACTAGCCCTGAGCACCGTCACATCTCCATAGTTGGCAAAGGTTACCTGTGACCTGTCCAGCTACGCTAATTGCTTCTAACATACCTGTGCAATGCGTTAAATTAGGGGAAGGTTTGGTTAGGAGACATGTGGATGCTCTTAGAGTCCTTAGAAACTATACTGTAACCTTGACAATTGCGAGGTCACTTTCTAATACAAGTGAAGGCATGATACTATATGGTTTGCTATCCTGCCTACGCACAGTCAGAACAGCATCCTTGTTTAGCCTCCCTGAGAAGCACTCATAATCAACATGAAACCTCAACAAAGGCCTCACCATCTGGACATGATAGCTGACAGTTAGCCAAGGCAGCTAGAGCAGGTTGTGGCTGCACCCAACCATATCTGTTTGATATGCTGGCTTGGTAAGACCTGTGAACATTGTGGGAATGACACTATCCTTGACATGCAGTTTATGAAAGCCTGTAACTGCATACCTGGTAGATGAGCACTCTGATGTCTGCTGTTGCTCTTCCACAGCTGATGGAGTGCTGGCATCTGTGTCTTTACAGGCCCTTGTGACACAATGCATCCTATATACAGGCGCACAGTGTCTGAAGGACACGGATGCCCACTATGGCATGATCAGTTACATGTGTACTCTGGAGAAAGATATTTTTTACAAACAACCTGTAGCTTTAGAAAGTACATTCATACTTCTGAGTTACTTGGCTTGATCTGAATTCTAAGCTGGTGGCCCTCGATGTTCCTGGCCTTGCTGGAGTGCTAGCAGACCAATGTCCACTATGTTTGCCCATAATTGAGGCCTAGGTCTAAGGGGTTAGGGCCAAGCCAGCCAAATGCTGCAAGCTAGGGCAAGCTCTGTACACTATGTTGGCAGGCCTACACGAACACTGTGTAGAGACCATGGCTGTTTTACACTCACAAAATACCGAAAACCTTAGGGCAGCAACATGTATTTGTTTGTTCACTTGGAGTACACTTTTTCTAGTACAGCCAATTGCAGCATTGTCAAGATGAAGGCTAACTAGCCTAAATTGTTTCTTTACACATGGACTCAGACAGAGGAAGCAACTGCTAGATTATTAACTGGAACAAGCAAATTCGACCATTTAACGCCAATATTGAGCTGCTTACACTAGCTAAACATTAAAGCAAGGATAGAATTTAAGGTCCTATGTTTACTGCATAAGTCTTTGAACAATGAAAAAACAAAGTGGCTGAATGCTATTATTCACCTATATACCCACAAAGAAGCTTAAGATCGGCAAATCAGGGCTTGTCTGTAACACAATCAATCGCACAGCACACCTAAGCAAGGTGAGAGAAAGAGCAATATCTATTGCTGGATCAAAATTGTGGAACACAATTTCTACAGAGATAAGAATGCAAACTGACTATCTAGTTTTTCAACACAATTAAAAACATGATTTATTTGAAAGGCATTTAAAGATGTTATTTTAAGTTGACATTTATATTAGTGGCTGAAAAAAGTCTACGCTGGGGTAGGTCCTGAAGTATCTCTATTGGTAGACAAATGGCCTAAGGCGAGATTATGGAATACAGAGCAGATGATAGAGGCATTAAAGGTGCACTTAGGGAAGATATACCCAGAGTCTGAAAGAACTGAAAAATGAAATTTCAGATCTAATTATTAGTAATTTATAAGCTATCATTAAAATCGTCCATTGTACCTGAAGATGGTTGGTCAGTGTTACCCCGATATTTAAAAGTGCTCCAGGGGTAATCTGGGAAACTATAGACTGGTGAGCCTGATTCAGTGTCAGAAAAAATCGTGGAAGCTATTCTAAAGAACAAAATCATAGAAAATATAGATGGACATGGTTTAATGGGACACAGCCAGCATGGATTTACCCAAGAGAAATCTTGCCTCACAAATCTACATTTTTTTGTAGAGGTGAATAAGGATGTGGTTAAAGGTGAACAGGTAGATGTGGTATATTTGGATTTTCAGAAAGTGTTTCACAAAGTCCCCCACGAGAGGCTTCTAAGAAAATTAACTCATGGGATAGGAGTCAATGTCCTTTTGTGGACTGCAAACTGGTTTAAAAGACAGGAAACAGTAAGCAGGATGAAACAGTCATAAGAACATAAAGACTTGCCATACTAGTCAGACCAAAGGTCCATCAAGCCCAGAATCCTGTTTTCCCAACAGTGCCCAATCCAGGTCACAAGTACCTGGCAGGATCCCAAGGGTAGACATATTTCAAACTGGCTATCCCAACAATAAGCAGTGGATTTCTGAAACTCTACCTTAATAATGGTAATGAACTTTTCCTCCACGAACTTGTCCAAATCTTGTTAAATGCAGCTACACTAATAGCTTTTACCACATCCTCTGGCAAACAAATTCCAGAGCTTAATTATGCTGAGTAAAAAAATATTTTCTCTTATTAGTTTTAAATGTGTTACCTCTAGTAACTTCATTGTGTGTTACTCTGGTCTTTGTACTATTTGAAAGAGTAAACAACTGATTAAAGTTCCATTCCACTCATTATTTTATAGACTTCTATCATATTCCTCTTAGCTGTCTCTTCTCCAAGCTGAAGAGCCCTAACTCTTTAGCCTTTCTTCATAGGGGAATGTTACATCCCCTTTATCATTTTGGTCATCCTTCTCTGTATCTTTCTAATTGTGCTAAATCTTTCTTGAGATGTGGTGGCCAGAACTGCACACAGTACTCAAGATGAAGTTGCACCATGAGCGATACAATTTCTCTTGTTTTATTCTCCATTCCTTTCCCTAATAACTCCTAGCATTCTATTTGCTTTATTGGCTGCTGCTGCACACTGAGCAGAAGATTTCAACTTAATTTCAAAGATGACACCTAGATCCTTTTCCTGAGTGATGACTCCTAATCTGGATCCTTGCATTGTGTAGCCATAATTTTGGTTACTCTTTCCTAAGTGAATCACTTTGCACTTGTCCACATTAAATTTCATTTACACTTTGCATGCCCGGTCTCCCAGTTTGCAGGTCCTCTTGCAATTTCTCACTATCGTCTTGTGATTTAACAACTGAATAATTTTGTATCTTCCACAAATTTGATCACCTCACTTGTTCCCATTTCCAGGTCATTTATAACTATATTAAAAAGCATCGGTCCCAGAACAGATACCTGGGGCACTCCACTATTCACCTTTCTTTATTGGTAAAATTAACCAGTTTTCTACCTTTTAATCAGTTGGCACTCCATTATTCACCTTTCTTTATTGGTAAAATTAACCAGTTTTCTACCTTTTAATCAGTTGGCAATCCACAACAGAACACTGCGACTTAACCCATGACTTTTTAATTTCCTAGGAAGTCTCTCATGAGGGACTTTGTCAAATGCTTTCTGGAAATCCAAATACACTATACCGACTCACATTTATCCACATGTTTATTTATACCCTCAAAAAAATTTGGCAAATTTGTGAGGCAAGTCTTCCCTTGGTTAAATTCATGTTGGATTTGTCCCTTTAAACCAGTGGCGTAGCCACGGGTGGGCAGGTGCCCACCCAACTTAGACCCAGGCCCACCCAACTGGCACCGGAACTGCAAGGCTGTCGCGGGATCCATCCCCACGACAGCGAACAGGAGAACCCACGCCTCGCGCGGCCATCACGGCACACATGGGGAAAGCGCTGCTGCGGCCGTATGGCCAACCGGTCTCCTGTTGGGGGGGGGAGCGAAGCGCCGCGCGCAGCTTCCGACTCCTCCCCCCTAATGCAGGAAGATCAGCTGGCCTCTCCTGCTGCCACCCGTTCTCCTGCTATCTTTGGGCGTCGGGCCGTATGGCCCGCCGATCTTCCTGCTTGGGGGGGGAGGGAGGAAGCGGACGTTGTGCGCTGCGCTTCCGCTCCCCCCCCCCCCCACCACCGACAGGAAGTTCGGCGGGCCGTATGGCCAACGCCCGAGATAGCAGGAGTCGGTGGCAGCAGGAGAGCAGCTGATCTTCCTCTTTGGGGGGAGGAAGCGGAAGCTGTGCACGTGCTTGAATGTGTATGTGTGGATGAGAATGGGAGTGTGTATGGGTGAAAACTGGAGCCTGGGTGTGTATGTGGGTGAGAATGGAAGCTTGAATATGTGGGTGAATGGGAGCTCGAATGTGTGTATGTGTGGTTGAGAATGGGAGCCTGGGTTTGGGTGTGGGTGAGAATGGAAGCTTGAATATGTGGGTGAATGGGAGCTTGAATGTGTGTATGTGTGGGTGAGAATGGGAGCCTGGGTTTGTGGGTGAGTGAGAATGGAAGCTTGAATGTGTGTATATATGGGTGAGAATGAGAGCCTGGGTTTGTGTGGGTGGGTGAGAATGGAAGCTTGAATATGTGGATAAGAATGGGTGCTTGAATGTGTGTATGTGTGGGTGAGACTAGGACCTTAAATGTGTATATGTATGGATGAGAATGGGAGCTTGAATATGTGTGGGTGAGACTGGGAGCATGGGTTTGTGGGTGAGAATGGGAGTCCTGGGTTATGTGTGTGGGTGAGAATGGGTGCCTGGATGTGCGTCTGTGTGTGCATAAGAATATAAGCCTGGGGAGGGGTGAGAAAGTGAGAACTTGTATGTGTGTCTGCAGAGAATGTGAGCTTGTGGGGGGGGGGGGGAGAGCATATGAGAGTGAGAGCTTGAGTGTGTGAGAGAAAGCGTGTATGTGTGTGTTTGTGTGTGTGTGTGGAAGGAAAGAAGACAGTAATAGAAGAAAGGCACTGAAAAGGAATTAGGAAATGAGCTATAAGGGAAAAAATGGGAAAAAGAGACCAGGACCAACTGATTAGAAAAATACAAAGATCAGACAACAAAGGTAAAAATATATATCTATATTTTGAGATGTTAGCAATTTAAATATAAGCAACACAACCGCTCTCTCAAAATTTATGGACAGGTAGGAGCCGTGTATAAAATCGTAATAATAAGAAGGCTAAAGTAACACAAATCACCGTGAATTATGTTTGTATCATTAAGTAAACCTCATACTTAGGCGTAGATGTGAATGCTATGCTGCATAATTTGGCATTATTTATCAGTAAAAAAACAACTAGTAGACCTGCATGCCTACAGCCCACCCATGTTAACCTTGTGCCCACCCAAAAAATCAATTCTGGCTACGCCACTGCTTTAAACTATGCCTATCTATATATTCAGCAATTTTGTTCTTTATGATAGATTCCACCGTTTCATCTGGCATTGACATCAGACTCACTGGTCTGTATGGGATCAGGAGACCCAACGCATTCGCCAAGCAGCCGAGCGGGCCAAGAAGACCACCAATGCCCATCGACACGCATCGATACCTGGTCAGAAGGTATGGCTCAGCACTCGCCATATCCGGCTCCGCCTTCCGTCACAACGATTTGCACCCAGGTATGTGGGCCCGTTTCCTATCCTGTGTCGCATCGGGGTAGTCACTTACCAGTTACACTTGCCTGCTAGTATGGGAATTCACAACACATTCCACGTATCCCTCCTCAAGCCACTTGTTCTCTCCTGGCCTTCCCGTCGGCCATCTCCACCTGTTCAAGTGGCCACTGAACATGACAATATTTTACAAGTAAAAGAAGTCCTAGATGTCCGCCGCCGCTGGGGCAGTTGCGAGTACCTCCTTGCATGGGAGGGATTCAGACCCGAGAAATCGTGGGAGCCGTCACAGCACATCCTTGATAAGGATCTCCTCCAGACACTCCACAGGTCTCACCCCAAAAAACCCCGACCGATGAGGGGGAGGCCTGGGGGGGGTACTATTGTGCATCCCAGCCACGCTAGGCCCACGCCCAGGCCTGCTCACCTCGCACACACTCCAGCGGGGCCCAGTCTGACTTCTCCCACTGTCGCAGCCAGTTCCCTGCATCCGCGACGCCGTGTGGCGGCGTCTCCAGGCCCTTCGGGGCCTTCAACCTCCCAGCTCTCCTTACAACGGGGCTTGGCATCCTCCTCGGCATTGGGTCCACCCCTAGGCACGCGCGAGTGGACCGCCTGGCCCTTTAAAGGGCCAGGGGCGGGAAACTGCTCTGCGGCAAGCAGTGATGACATCACCTAGCTCTAGTATTTAAGCCAGGGCCCGCTCCTCAGTCCCTCGTCATGGCAATCAGGTCATCAACTCTGTGTGAGCTAGTTTGCCATTCTCATTCCTGTGCTTGTTCGTATTCCTGCGTTCCTTGTGCCTGTGCTTGTTCCAGTGTTCCTGCCTTGCTCCTGTGTTCCCGTGGTCCTTCTTGTGCTCCAGCGTCTGTTCCTGAGTTCCTTCATTCCTGAATCCTGTTCCTCATTTTGCTACCCAGGTAGTACCTTCTCGGACTGATACCCGGTACTGACCTCGGCGTGCCTTTCACCACGCTCGGACTGATCCCTTGAACTGATCTCTGCTTGCTTTTGACTACGCTCGGACTGATACCTGGAACTGACCTCTGCTCGCCTTTGACCACGCTCAGACTGATACCTGGAACTGACCCTTCCTTTGGCTGACCACTCTCGGATGGATACCCTGGCTTTGACCCTTGTGCTCCATTTGGACACTCTCTTTGCTCCTCCCATGATCACCAGGCCTGCCTGCTTTAACACTACCCATGGCCTTCTTTGAGCTGGACCACTAGGCGCTGCCTATCCTACCCGGAGGACCTTCAGTTCTTATCTTGTTCCAGTGGTCTCCGGTACTCTTGGTTCCGGTCTAGCTCGCCTGTTTGCTGACAGCCTCGCACCTCTTCTCTTGGTGGGCACACCTCTCCGTCATCTCTCCGGGAGACCCCCAGAGGCCCACCTAAGCCCAGGCAGCCCGGGAATCCAAGGGCTCAATCCGCGGAGCCCCTGGACTGTTATTGGTGAAGTTCCTGTCAGCCTCTGTCTCCTTATGTGCTCCGCCTCCTGGTGGCAGGCGCCCTCTGGGATCCCTCAGAGGGACGGACCAATCCCCTTTCAGCTGGTGAGTGTCCTTTAAAATTGTTAACTCCACTTTTCTCACTGCTATTTCTTTCTGTTTTATTTAATTTCCTGGAATTGTGTATAGGGATCTTTTTTGGGGGACTTTAAAGAATATAAGATTTACTATTATCTAATATAAATAAAAATGTTAAATAGTTTGTACATCGTCGCTAATCTCGCAACCGCTTAACCGAATGCGTTCAAATTGCACACAACATTCACTTCCCATACGGAAGGATCTTATACACTTACATTACATTTAGGTCACACCTGTGACAGGTATACAAGTTTTAAAATTGCTTACACAAACAGCGACATTTGGTGGCCGTCGGCGAAGCCGCAACCTCTTACACCTTTCACACACCACTCACACCACCACACCCCACCCCCACACAGGCTATTGTCTTTCATCACACCTCCCTCATAACACACAGAAATCCACACTCATCACACCACACACCCCCAGCCACACGCCTGCCAATGTCACTTATTTCACCCAACCTCCCAAAACACACCAAAACACGAATTCCTGGCTGCTACATTGGGAAGCCACGCATTTCACACACCCTCCGATTTTAAATTAAAGTACCCTCTTCCACTCACCCACGCACTGCACTGTGATCACACACTACACCTGAAACAAGTCCGTGCTTCTCCGCCGGCTCTACAGGAACGGTCCGGGACACATCGCATTCAGTAGGGCCGTCGGATGCCTGCAACTAAAATGGCGCCGGCGAACCTTGCCCTTACTATGCTATACGGAGACAACAATGACGTTGGTTCACCATGTGACTTAGTAAGGGCAAGAGCCCGTCGGCGCCATATCCTCAGCGGACATTTGCCCTTATTAGGTCAGGAATCCTGACACACCACTTTCACCGGTGAAGTTTTGCGACATGGCAGCCGGCGGAACAAACCCTAGCACACACCCTCGCCACCGGCTGGCAGTTTACACAGGTAGATGGGGAGGAGCACGGTGGGGGACCGTTCTCATTTTCCACCGTGTGTTTTTCACAGGGGGGGGGGCACTCATTCTCCACATCTCCCGAGAGGGGGGCTGTAGCGTGGGTTGCTCTATTTCGCCGGGTTGGGGGGGGGGGGGCCAGGAAGGTGTGCTTGCATATTTAAACTATTCTTTGCTAGTGCTGTTCATTTGGGGTAAAAAAAAAAAAACATACACACAAACTATAACCTTTACTGATCTCTGAAATCTAGCGGATTAGCCCTCCAAAAGAAACTTCTCTACAGACACATTACTATGTGGATTAGGCACTCCCCTATTTTTATCCCTAAGGATCATAACCTCCCACTGACTGACCACGTTTATACACACCAATTCATTTCTTATCTATCAGCGTCGTAACTGCTTTTTAAGTCTGGATCCTCTTACCTAAGAAGGCATTAATTTTTGCCCTGTGCATTTCTCTTGCTCTTCGGACATTACAGTCCCATTTCCCTTGATCCTTTTACACATCATTCATACATCTCTTGCAATTCACCAAATTGATGTCTCGCAGAAAATCTAACTTATGTCGGCGTACTCGCGCTGCGCTAGCGGCACAACGCCTTAGAACTAGGCGCACGGAGGAGGAACGGGCAGCAAAAAAACAGCACAACAAGGAAAGAATAGCTGTAGGAAGACAGCAGGAAGCGGCCGAGCAACGTGCATCCAGACTGCTAGAGGCACGCTTGCGATCACGGCAAGCACGTTCCGCTGCTCACAATCTCCTTCGTTCACAACACCATGCCCATGAAACGCTGACAGTGGCTGAAATCCCTCTAACACCGACAGCACCTCAACGTCAGCCATGGATCCCACATCAACTGGCCAAACATTATAATCGACTTGCTTTCCGATACAACCCACATCAGGATTATACTTTCATACTGCATGTTCTCATTGGCTCTATGACACACGTGTGTCCATACTGCAAGGCTATGAAATTTCTGGGAGAAACAAAGGGGATGTGTTGCTATCAAAAATTTAAGGACCAATATCATAGAAGCTACAATCTTGACAGGACCTTTCAAAGGTGAAGATGTACTCATTCCTCGCATCCCTATCATTCCACCAGATATGCCATTTCAATTTAAAAGATTGCAATTCCCAATTAGATTGGCATTTGCAATAACCATCAACAAAGCTCAAGGACAATCTTTACACCTCTGCGGTTTACATCTACAAACCGATTGCTTCTCACATGGACAATTGTATGTTGCATGTTCACGAGTAGGCAAACCTGACAATTTGTATATCTGCACTAACGATGGAACAATAAAAAATGTTGTGTACCAACAAGCATTGCAAAATTAAACATATTACAGATATCCCCTGGCTCTGTTCTGTTTTTTCAACTTACCCAGGCTCAGCCACAGCAACGCGTGGCAGGGTACAGCTAGTTTCCTATATTGTTTTTGACTCAGATTTGTGATTCATTCTTACTCCTTTTTTCAAAGAAATTTTTCTTCTTGTAATGCTATTAAATCTACATAAATAAAAAAAGAAAAAAGTTAAAAAAAAGAAAGGATAGAGCTTTATACTCCATTCCATCTTAAGATCTGCAGAAGCTAGGTTACTGGTCATACCATTGGCTCATTTATATAAGTTACAACACACCAGATCTAGTCCCTTGTATTTTATTGATTCTATGTTATGGACCAATAAAAGAAGGTAAGTAGAATTTCTCATTTCTTAGCGTCCAGTCTGATGAATCCAGAACACGTGGGATGTACCCAAGCTACTCCCAAATAGGGCGGGAGGCTGCCCGTATTCCAGTCAAAACCGCACGTGCGAAGGCCGAGTCCTCCCAAGCTTTCACATCCAGACAATAATACCTGGAAAAAGTGTGTAAAGAGGACCATGTGATAGCTCAGCAAATGTTGACAGGAGACAACAATTTCACTTCTGCCCTTGACATTGCCTGAGCCCTAGTGGAATGAGCCCTGATCTGACCAGGTAATGGCTTCCAAGTATCAACGTATGCAGCCATGACTACCTCCTTAATCCAGCGAGCTATTGTAGCCGGCGAAACCGGCTTTCCCTGCCTGGCGATCCGTCTTTTGTAAAGGCTCATTAACTCCAGATACCTGATAATGTCTCTTGACATTCAAGGGTCGCAATAGACAATACTCTTCTACATCTCTCTCTCTGTCCAGAGACAGCAGGGAGATGGAAGGAACAGTGAAAAGGAAGGAACAGTATGCAGCTATACCGCCCCTGGAGTCACCGAAGGAATGGCTCCCAGTAAGACAAAGCCTGCAGCTCAGAAACTCTACACGCAGAACAAATTGCCACAAGAAACACTTGAAACCCCCCCCCCCTCCAAACGGAGAGAGGAGTAAAGAGCATGCTACCATTCATGTGAACTGCAGCAGAGAGAAAAGAAGGACAATGCAGCTATGTAACATGAGCTGGCAGCCCACAGAATTCAGAGTGAGATTGAAAAGAATGCCGGACCTCTTACTGTGAAGATAGAAATAAATATAGAAATCACGGTAAGAAGACCAAATGGCCCATCCAGTCTGCCCAGCAAGCTTTCACACTTATTTTTTTCATACTTAGCTGTTACTCTTGGCCCTTATAAGTAACTTTTTGGTTCTATTTCCCTTCCACCCCCGCCATCGATATAGATAGCAGTGCTGGTGCTGCATCTAAGTGAAATATCTAGCTAATTGTTTAGGGGTAGTAACCGCCTTAATAAGCAAGCTACTCCCACGCTTGTTTACCCAGCCTGTGTAATTCAGTCCTTGTTGGTTGTTGTCTGAATATAAATCCTCTTTTCTTCATTCCCCCTGCCACTGAAGCAGTGAGCTGCGCTGGGTATGTATTCCAAGTGAAGTATCAGGCTTAATTGATTCTGGGTAGTAACCGCCGTAACAAGCAAGCTACTCCCCTGCTTTTTTCCACATTTCCTCTTGCCGTTGAAGCATAGAGCAATGTTGGTGTCGCATTAACCGTGCATATGTTTATTGAATAAGTATATTAATCTACAGGTAGTAGCCATCATTCCCGCAAGCCACCCCCATGCCTCTTCTCTTCATTCACATCCTCTAGACTTTATGGATCCACAGTGTTTATCCCACTCCCCTTTGAAATCCTTCACAGATTTGGTCTTCACCACTTCCTCCAGAAGGGCGTTCCAGGCATCCACCACCCTCTCCATGAAGAAATACTTCCTGACATTGGTTCTGAGTCTACCTCCCTGGAGCTTCAAATCGTGACCCCTGGTTCTGCTGATATTTTTCCGATGGAAAAGGTTTGTCGTTGTCTTTGAATCATTAAAACCTTTCAAGTATCTGAAAGTCTGTATCATATCACCTTTGCTCCTCCTTTCCTCCAGGGTGTACATATTTAGATTCTTCAATCTTTCCTCATAAGTCATTCGATGAAGACCCTCCACCTTTTTGGTTGCCCTTCTCTGGACCGCCTCCATCTTGTCTCTGTCCATTCAGAGATATGGTCTTCAGAACTGAATACAGTACTCAAGGTGAGGCCTCACCAAGGACCTGTACAAGGGGATAATCACTTCCCTTTTCTTACTCGATATTCCTCTCTCTATGCAGCCCGGCATTCTTCTGGCTTTAGCTATCGCCTTGTCACATTGTTTCGCCGACTTCAGATCATTAGACACTATCACCCCAAGGTCTCTCTCCTGCTCCGTGCACATCAGCCCTTCTGCCCCATCGAATACAGTTTATTCGGATTTCCACTCCCCATTTGCATGACTCTGCACTTCTTGGCATTGAATCTCAGCTGCCATATCTTCGTTGGGGATTTGCATGTCACAGCCCCCTGGACTACTGTTGGTGATTTACAGTGAAATATCACTTTAAATCCAAGGATAACAAAATACTAAATTACAGAGTTATGAATGGAAAAGTCCAACATTGGAGAATTCTGAATGAGAGGAATTTGTGAGAAAAATGTATTCTCATGCTAACAAGGGGAGTCAGACCCTTGGGTACCTAGTTCTCACACAACAGAAAAAAATACCGGCAGGATAGAAGGTTGTGCATACATTTTCTTCCCATGATCCTGCCTGGGTCTAAGCCAGGGGTCAGGAACCTTTTGGCTGAGAGAGCCATGAACGCCACATATTTTAAAATGTAATTCTGTGAGAGCCATACTAACTACAACCCCCCAACCTCCTGACTCCAAGACCTTCCAAATTTCATTTACTACAACCCCCTACTCTCCTGACGCCCCCAAGACCTGCCAAATTAATTTACTACAACCCCCAATTCCTCCTAACCCCACCCCCCCCCAAGATCTGCCAAAAGTCCCTGGTGATCCAGCGGGGGGTCCAGGGCTCGCTGACAAATCTTTAATAAAAAAGTAAAAATCTAACAAAACCCCCCACCCTCCTGACACCCCCCAAGACCTCCAAAATTAATTTACTACAACCCCCACCCTCCTGACGACCCCCAAGATCTCCAAATTAATTTACTATAACCCCCACCCTCCTGATGCCACCCAAGACCTGCCAAAAGTCCCTGGTGGTCCAGCGGGGGTCCAGGAGCGGTCCGGGAGTGATCTCCTGGACTTGGGCTGTTGGCTGCCAGTAGTCAAAATGGCGCCGACGGCCCTTTGCCCTATGTCACTGGGGTCGACCAATGGCGGCGGTAGCCCCTGTGACATAGTAAGAGCAAAGGGCCGTCGAACGCCATTTTGATTACTGGCAGCCGACGGCCCTTTGCCCTTAACAATGTCCACAAGGGCTACCGCCGACATTGGTCGACCTCAGTGACATAATGAGGGCAAGGGCCTTCGGCGCCATTTTGACTACTGGCAGCCGACAGCCCAAGTCCAGGAGATCGCTCCCGGACCGCTCCCGGACCCCCGCTGGACCACCATGGACGTTTGGCAGGTCTTGGGGGGGGTCAGGAGGGTGGGGGTTGTAGTAAATTAATTTTGGAGGTCTTGGGGGGCGCCAGGAGGGTGGGGGATTTTGTTAGATTTTTACTTTTTTATTAAAGATTTGTCTGTGAGCCAGATGCAGCCATCAAAAGAGACATATATGGCTCCCGAGCCATAGGTTCCTGACCCCTGGTCTAAGCAAACCATGTGGAGCTGTAAACCAAAGCCAGGAAAAGCCCTCCTACCAAGGGAAAGGAACTGAAGGACAGCAGCAGATCTGGAGGTAGAGCGGTCCCCCTTGAACAAGGGGATCCCAGCGGCAGATTGAACAGTCCCCCACGAGCAAGGGGATCCCAGCCGCATATTGAGCATACCCCAGGGGGGAGGAAACCAGCAGTAGGCCAAGAGGTGCAGATGAGACACACAGGAGGGTGTGGACCCAGCAACATTCCAGGAGAATGAGTTTGGCCCCCCAGGAGAGCATTGCCCCCAATGACAAACCTGGAGGTGGTCGGGTCCCCAGGAGGGCGTGGACCCCAGCGACTGAATGGAAGGCAGAATCAGGTCCACCAGGAGGGCATGGACCCCAACTTTGACACAGGAGGGCATGGACCCCAACTTTGACACATTTCAGTGGAGTGGAAGTGACACTGGGGAAAGAGCTGTTGTTTAGATGCAATGGACCTCCCAAGCCAACACTGCCCACTAGCCCAGTTGTATCTTTTCACATGAATGAGACCAGGAAAAAAAGGGGGAGGATAATAAAAATAGTTGATTACGTGGGAACGCAGGAGGTCCTTTCTATTCTATATGGTGGTATATTGTGGAAGCCAACAACTCCAAATTAACAAATATTAAATGTTTTTGCTATCTTGTAGAAAGCAAATGTTGCTTACCTGTAACAGATGTTCTCACAGGACAGCAGGATGTTAGTCCTCACATATGGCTGACATCACAGGATGGAGCCCAATCACAGAACACTTTTGTCAAAGTTTCTAGAACTTTGACTGGCACCTATTGGGCATGCCCAGCATGGCACTAACCCTGCAGCCAGCAGGGGTCCCCCTACAGTCTTGGTAAATAGCTACAGGAAGTGCGGAAAAATAAAATAAGAAATGTAACGAACCCAATACCGTAGGGTGGTGGGCGGCTTTCGTGAGGACTAACATCCTGCTGTCCTGTGAGAACACCTGTTACAGGTAAGCAACATTTGCTTTCTCACAGGACAAGCAGGATGGTAGTCCTCATATATGGGTGAGTACCGAGCTGAGGATGTCCGAGTATGTGCCAAATGTACCCAGGTGTGCAAGGCACTAGGACGGGGGTTGAATTTGGCGGAGGGCATCCTAAACCCTAACGGGCAGGCGGAAGGGTGTTGGTACATCAAGTTGTAAATACGTTGCACAAGACAGACTGGCCGAAAATGGAATCTTGTCTTCCGGCTTTGTCTAAGCAATAATGGGCTGTAAAGGTATGAAGAGAACTCCAGGTAGCAGCCCTGCAAATGTCAGGAAGGGCACCGAGCGTAGGTGTGCTACTGAAGTCGCCATGGCCCTCACAGAGTGTGCTTTAACACGGTCTTGAAGTGGAATGCCTCTTGCTGATAGCAAAAAGATATGCAGTCCGCTAACCAGGAGGAGAGAGTCTACTTACCAACAGGCTGCCCCAATATGATGTAATGGAAAGAGACAAACAATTGAGTGCTTTTCCTATGGGCAGCTGTACGGTCTAGATAGAAAGCTAGAGCCCGTTTGCAGTCAAGGATATGCAGAGCCTGTTCTCCTGGATTGGAGTGGGGCCTGGGAAAGAAGGTAGGTAGTATAATGGATTGATTGAGATGAAACTCCGATACTATCTTAGGTAAGAACTTAGGGTGAGTGCGGAGTACTACCCGGTCCTGCAGAAGTTTAGTGTAAGGCGGATAGGTAACTAGAGCCTGTAACTCACTAACTCTGTGAGCAGAAGTGATTGTCAAAAGGAAAATCACTTTCCATGTGAGATAGCGAAGATCACAGGAATGGAGAGGCTCGAATGGTGGTTTCATGAGCCGACCCAAATCCAGGTTGAGGTCCCAAGAAGGGGCCGGGTGACGCAGTGGAGGCTTGAGGTGGAGCAAGCCCTTCAGAAAACGTGTTATGAGGGGCTGTACTGAAATAGGAATGTCCCAGATACCTTTATGGAAGGCAGCTACTGCACTGACATGCATTCTGATGGAGGAAGTTTTTAGACCTGATTCTGACAAGTGCCAGAGATAGTCTAGAAACTTCGTAGTGGGACACGTAAAGGGGTCAAGGGATTGGGAAGAGCACCATGACTTAAACCTGTTCCATTTGTAAAGGTAGGATTTCTCGTGGAAGGCTTCCGCGAAGCAATCAGGACACGGGAACTGGTTCCGAAAGGTTAAGTGGCTGAAGAATTAACCTTTCAACATCCAGGGACAAGGCTTGAAGATTGGGGGTGGCGTAGGCACCCCGTCATTTTGAGTGATCAGAAGCGGGTCCATTCCAAGGGAATGTGCCTGCGAATGGAGAGATACTGAAGTATTGGAAACCACATTTGGCGTGGCCAGTGAGGTGCTATCAGAATCATGGTTCCCTTGTCCTGACATAACTTCACGAGAGTCTTCGAGAGAAGAGGAAGTGGAGGGAATGCAATATAGGAGACCTGGTCGCCCATGAGAGGGAGACCGCATCTCTTGGCTGAGAGTGTTGGCTGTGAGTGAGGAGAGCAAAAGTTCTCTACTTTGCGGTTTTGAAATGACGCAGAGATTTATATGAGGGTAACCCCATTGATGAAAGATCGAGTCCCACCACTGAGGGGTTGATAGAGACCATTCGTGCAGCTAAAAGGTGCGACTCAGCTTGTCTGCCAACACATTGTCCACTCCCGGCAAGTAGGTGGCCCTGAGGTACATCAAGTGGGAGAGGGCCTCTGTCCATATCCGTCGATGCCGGACGGTCACCAGCCAGTGGTCAATACTGGCGCGAAGTGGACGTGCCGGTTCTGATGACATCGATGCAATAGACGGTGTCGGGGTTTGAGCACAGAAGAGAAGTTCCATCTTTTCCATTCTGGCCTTGCAACCTTTGGTGTCATTAGAGCACATTTGGTGCAGGTCAGGACATCGTGCTCCACCTCCGAGACCCATTACACAGACCTTATGAGGGTCTGTTATGGACATGGTGCGGTTGCAGTCCAGGCACCGACGGAACCCCGATGCCATGGCCTTGAAATATTTGAGCCGCGGTACGGTCGACGGAAAGTAGGCTGCGAGGGCCAAACTTGATGGGAATCGACCGAAAATGGGTAAAAAACTCACCGGAGTACCGCGGCTTGAAAAAGTTATATAGTCTAATAAACCTGCATATATTTGTACATACTGCCAGTCTTGTTCTCAGTCCCATTTATTTCCTGGGGTGAAGGGAGGAAAATCCCACCCACTAATACCTTCTTCTCCAGGTGGCAGGACTAGGCGCCTAGAACATGAGACTGTCAGAGTCTGCCCTAGGGGGGGCTCCCACCAGTCAGTCCCGGACCCAGGATCGCCCCGTGAGGTAAGCATTCAAGGGGTGTTACACACTGTTTTTCAAGGTCAGTAATCACAAGGTCAGGATGCAGATCATCCTAAATGAAGGGCCCGCTAAAAATTCCAACATCAAATTAAGACTGCAAAAGATTACAAAGATGTTTCTCTCATTTCACGAAACGGGTCACAAGGAACCACCATTCACTTGACCCTTGAAACAGATGAGAACCGCTACTTGTACCTTTAAGGAATTAAGGTACCAATCCTTTATTCAAGCCATCTTACAAAAATTCCAAAAAGAGTGGGATCTTGACCGAATATGGAAGAGCACCTTGATCCTCACAACCGGCCTCAAACACTCACCAATCCCACACATAGGCCAAGGAAGTGGAGAAATTTCTAGCTCTTAGCAAGGTGAAAATCACTGTCAGTAGAATATCCGCATTTCAGCTGCGAGCCCTTTCAAGGGGCCATACTGTAAGTTCAAAATCGAGTCAGATATTCGTGGAGAACAGGACCCTGCCGCAACAGATCCCTGTGCACTGGAAGCGAAAGGGGCGGTTCCACCAGGAGCCAACACAGATCCGCATACCACGTTCTCCTGGGCTAATCTGGAACAACCAAAAGTACCAGCCCTTTATGGCACTCGATTCTTCAAATCAATCTGCCCAACATGGGCCATGGAGGAAAGGCATACAGCAACTTGTCTCCCAGCCACTTCTGCACTATGGCACCAAGCCCCGATTAAGAATTGCGGAACCTTCGCACTGCGAGAAGTCATCAGCAGGTCTAGGACCAGGAGACTCCAGCTATCCAGAATCAGCTGAAATGCTTCATCCTATTATACCCATTTCTCCTGGGTCCAGAATCTCCCTGCTGAGAAAGTCTGCTCTTATGTTGTCTTTTCCTGCTAAGTGTGAGGCTGAGATTATCTGGAGATGCACTTTGGCCCATTCCATAAGTTCCTGCGACAATAGATGGTTCTTGGTTCCTCCCTGCCGACCGATGTAAGCCACAGTCGTTGCATTGACTGACATTATCCAGACCGATCGACCCTGCAGCCTATTACTGAACTGCAAACATGCCCTGGCTTCCAGCCGATTGATGTACCAAAGCAACTCTTCTGCATTCCAGCACCCTTGCGCCATCAGCTCCTGACAATGAGCTCCCCAACCAAGGAGGCTCACAGCTGTTGTCAGTATTAACCAGTCCAGTGGTGCTAGGGAAACTCCCCTCCTGAGATGATCTGCCTGCAGCCACCACTGCAATTGGGAAGAGACCTCCATCAGCAGTTGGAGTCAAATGGAATAGTCCTAAGACTGCAGGTTCCATTGAGACAGCAGGGAGCGCTGAAGAGGACACATATGCTCCCTCGCCCATGGCACCACTTCCAGGGTTGTCGCCATTAGGCCAAGTACGTGCAGGTAGGACCATAGTCAGACACAGACAAAGCTGTGCCAGCTACTTCTGAATTCAACCTTCCAGCAGGAAAGCCTTGCCTTGCTTCATGTCAAACTGAACCCCGAGGTATTCAAACAACTGAGCAGGCTGAAGACAACTCTTGACTAGGTTCACCACCCAACTGAGTTCTTGCAACAAGGAAATCATCTTGTGTCGCCAGGAGGCTCTCTTCCAGAGACTTGGCCCGAATCAGCTGGTCGTCCCAAATATGGGTTGTTACAGGCTCCCATCCTTTTTCATTCTGCTGCCGCCACCACAAAACCTTGGAAAAAGTTCTGGGTGCCATTGTCAAAACCACGAATTGCAGAAAACATTGGTGCTCTAGTGAGATGGGAATATGCAGGCACGCCTCGGACAGATAAAGAAGGTCAGAAATTCCCCCAACTGCCATTATCACTGAGTGCAATGTGATGCGAAAATGAGTCACCTGGAAATGATGGTTCACCCCTTTCAGATCCAGGATGGGAAGAAAAGAGCCCTCCTTCTTGGGCACCATAAAATAAATGGAATATCAGGCCATATTATCTTGAGATGTGGGCACTGGATCCACAGCCCTCAGACTGAGGAGCCTTCACAACGTATACTCTGTCGCCTGCCTCTTCTGCAGGCAGTGACAAGGAGATACAATGAACATGTCCCGAGGAATACTGCAAAACTCCAGAGCATAACCATCTTATATCACCTCCAAGATCTACTAGTCTGACGTGATTTCGACGCATCTCTGACAAAAGAGAGAGGCGACTCCCTACCTCCTGTTCCTGGGGGCAGGTTGGCACACCTTCATTGGGAGGCTCTGGAGATTTCACTACCTGAGCCTGTGCCCCGTCTGGACTGTCTGAGACAAAAGGATCGAGACTTACCGAAAGGTCGAGTCCTCTGAAAAGTCACTCTTCTGTAGGGTAGAAAATGCTTGAATCACCTAATACAACCTCTCATGCCAAAGGAGCATTTCCATCTTATCCTCTGGCAACCGAAGAACCGGGAATTCACCCCAATTATTGGCCATTTTCTCCAACTCGCTCCCAAACTAGAGTGAGCCTTTAAAGGGCAATTTTGTAAGGTTAGCTTGGAGGTTGCATCGGTTGACCAATTTCTCAGCCATAATTGATGCCTGGCCGCTATTACCGAAACCACCCCTCTGGTTGAGGTGAGGACCAAATCGCAGCCAACATCTGCCAAAAATGTGGCTGCTGGCTCCATAACTGCCTTGGAATTCCTCCTGAGAGAAGTAAACAAGAGCGAGCCACTAGGGAACAACAACAAGCTATCTACAAGGTCACTGCCACTGCTTCAAATGCTTACTTAAGGATGGCCTCAATCCTTCTATCATGCACATCCTTCAAGGACACTCCTCCACAGGGGTAGTCGTCCACTTGAAGACGGCACACACAAGCGCATCCACTTTCAGAAAACGCAACCACTTTCTTGCTATTGGATCCAAGGTATACAGGCTTTCCAAGACTCAACCCCCTTTGAAATTAGCCTCTGGGGTGCCCCACTCAAGATCAATCAATTCCTGAATGGCCTCCATAATAGAAAAAACAAGAGGCTTTATGTAAAGAAATCAAAATGGGATTCTTCTTTCGCTCAGACTTGGAATCAGCCCCAGGCACCCCCAGCATCTTTAAAGTCTGGGAAATCAGAGCCAGTAACTCATCTCTATGAAAGAACCACAATATATTCCGATACGGTTCCATTCTCAGAGGAATTCCCCATCCTCCAGAGAATAGGGATTGGCTTCATCATCTGTGCCATCCAGAACCCTATCAGGAAGACCGGCTGCAGATCTAGTACTTTGGCACTTAACAGCAGTAACAGGTGTGTGGGTGGTCACCACGTGCGACTCTGACCTGGCAAGACCGGATGGGGCCAAGGACTGCACCTGAAGAAAGAATTGCAATCCTTGAAAAAATTCCACCCAAGAAAAGGCAGAAAGATCCAATCCAAAACCAGAAGGCCCCTGTTCTATGTCCACTAAGCTAGCTTTGTCTGCTCATGAACCAGTTAGGGGAGTTCCAAGATCAGGCGGCCCTCTGGCTGAGAAGAACCAGGCTTAGTAAAATCAGACAAAGGTAATTCTTCCTGAGCCTCTAAGCAGCGCTGGCACAAATTAGAGGGAACGTCAGGCTGAGATGCCCATATATGACAGGCAGCACAGAGGGAAAGGCGCTTAGCTATAGGCGCCATCAGTCTGTCAGTATACTTAAAAAGTGACTGATGGGTGTACATTCAGCTGAATTTGTGCTGTAAAATATATGCGCCCAAAATTTAGGAATCCAAAACGTAGGCATCCAAAATTTAGGCATCCCAAAAGTTAAGTGCACAACCCTGTGCATGGTGAGTGTCCTAGCTCAAATCTTGTGTACAGGCAAGCTCGCGCTGAACACAGACGACGCTACCAAATGGATGCCCAAGCTGGAGTCCAACTAAGTGTCCAAAAACATGGGCAAACAATTTGGGCGCACAGCCGAATACACTTGCATGAACTGACAGTCCTGAAGGGGCCAGCCTAACGTGCAGGAAAAAATGTGCAAAAATGGCTGCCAAAGCCTACCTCGCAGCCCACAGAGAAAAGCCTAACAGCGGGGCCTAGCCAAAAGAGAAGCACTACCCACCAGGCTGCCCACGTCCCTAATCCTCCCTCAGGGGTGGGAACGAAAGTCGAATCGGCACTCCAAGCATGCAGACTGAAGGAAGGAAGAAGCCCTTAAAAAAAAAAACCCTTTCCTTGTCTATTTCTTTTTTTTTTTAATATTTACCTGAGCTCAGAGCATCCTGGTTGAGTACTGAGACAGTCTACAGCTGCAGCGGGAGAGGTCATATACTGTCACCGCAGCACTCGGCTTCCTGCACCTTCTGCCTTTCAGCTGTTTCAACAGCTAAGTCTACACCAGCTGAAAAAAACAGCTTCCTGATCAAGGCACTCGTCTGAGGGACCACGGAAATCACCTCAGGAATTTTCAACAGAGGGAGGGACCATTTGGTATCAATGCAGGAGAGTGGGGCAAATTAAATTTCCTTCTTTCATTCTCCTTCCAAAACTTGAAGTAATCCCCAATAGGAAGATGTAGGTCCACCATCTGCTTGAGATGGGAATAGTGGCAGGCTAATGTCACTGCAGGAGTATATATACTGTGATGTCAGCTTTGCTCTGTCTCCATCTGCTGGTAGAGGTGCATAACCCACTGGCTCTGAATTCATCTGTCTGGACACTAAGAAATAAAAGGGTAGATTTTAGAGTGGGCGGTAAAATTTAGCAAATTTGCATGGCGACGAGATCGGGGCTCCTCCAGTTCCCTTCCAGTCTGCTCCAATTTAGGACCGGACTGGGAGGAAAATTTCCTACTTCAGGGCCTGACCTGAAGTAACTTGTGGGCGCCGGCAGCCAGCCGGTACGCGAGGCTCTGGGACAGCAAGGAATGTGGCTATCTTAGCCCACAGCCCGGCCTGCCCCACTCCCCCCCTGGACCACCCATCCCCGCCCCTCGGCCCGTCCATTTGTCAGGGCCCGGCACTTATGCACATATGACCACTTATGCATGGGCCGGGCCCTTTTTAAAATGCGCACAGCTCGCACAGGGCCCGGCCATGCTCTTAAGTGGCCATTTCTAAGAGCGTGGCCAATTTAAAATCTGGCCGTAAGGGATTTGCATACATTTAGTTTAAGGGTATTATTTTAATTTTTGTGCAACAGTATTATATAAAATACACTAGAAGTTGAAGGGGATTAAGAAAGAAGAATCTGGCTGGTGGCACAGTTTCTCTGAAGTGCCTGTTGACAAAAGAAAGTGCCCTCGGGCTGGCAGCATAGCTTCTCTAAAGTAAGGTTGGTCCAAAAAAGTAAAGTGGTAGACGGTAAAATAAGCCAGGAGGCGAACAAAAATCAATCAAGTTCTAAAAGAAAAAGAAAGTAAACCAGAGGGTAGTCCTGTTAATGAAAGAAGCATAGAATGCATGCAAAGCATCTCAGATGATACACCAGACCCATCAGACCATTATTTACAATAGCAACAACACATGTACCTCACACCTTAAAACTGACCTTAAGAACCAACAGCTTTTTCGATTAGAAAAGATATGGAGGAGAGATTCTATAAATCGCGAGTCACATCAAAACAAATGGGAAGACCCTAGGCAGAAGAGGGATAAGCAGAGGGAGAGGGTACCACAACCCACATCATTAGGTATCCCTCAAATAGAGGATAATAGAATTATTAATATTTCAGAACACATTTTGAATAAGGATGAGATTTCAATTCTAAATAAAGGTTTGTCTTTTGTACCATACCAATATATAATGCATTTTGTACTAGAATTGAGCTATTTAATTTTATTAGAAAACATAAGAACGTAAGAATATGCCATACTGGGTCAGACCAAGGGTCCATCAAGCCCAGCATCCTGTTTCCAACAGTGGCCAATCCAGGCCATAAGAACCAGGCAAGTACCCAAAAACTAAGTTTATTCCATGTTACCATTGTTAATGGCAGTGGCTATTCTCTAAGTGAACTTAATAGCAGGCAATGGACGTCTCCTCCAAGAACTTATCCAATCCTTTTTTAAACACAGCTATACTAACTGCACTAACCACATCCTCTGGCAACAAATTCCAGAGTTTAATTGTGCCTTGAGTAAAAAAGAACTTTCTCCGATTAGTTTTAAATGTGCCCCATGCTAACTTCATGGAGTGCCCCCTAGTCTTTCTACTATCCGAAAGAGTAAATAACCGATTCACATCTACCCGTTCTAGACCTCTCATGATTTTAAACACCTCTATCATATCCCCCCTCAGTCGTCTCTTCTCCAAGCTGAAAAGTCCTAACCTCTTTAGTCTTTCCTCATAGGGGAGCTGTTCCATTCCCTTTATCATTTTGGTAGCCCTTCTCTGTACCTTCTCCATCGCAATTATATCTTTTTTGAGATGCGGCAACCAGAATTGTGCACAGTATTCAAGGTGCGGTCTCAACATGGAGCGATACAGAGGCTTTATGACATTTTCCGTTTTATTCACCATTCCCTTTCTAATAATTCCCAACATTCTGTTTGCCTTTTTGACTGCCGCAGCATACTGAACCGACGATTTCAATGTGTTATCTACTATGACACCTAGATCTCTTTCTTGGGTTGCAGCACCTAATATGGAACCCAACATTGTGTAATTATAGCATGGGTTATTTTTCCCTATATGCATCACCTTGCACTTATCCACATTAAATTTCATCTGCCATTTGGATGCCCAATTTTCCAGTCTCACAAGGTCTTCCTGCAATTTATCACAATCTGCTTGTGATTTAACTACTCTGAACAATTTTGTGTCATCTGCAAATTTGATTATCTCACTCGTCGTATTTCTTTCCAGATCATTTATAAATATATTGAAAAGTATGGGTCCCAATACAGATCCCTGAGGCACTCCATTGTCCACTCCCTTCCACTGAGAAAATTGTCCATTTAATCCTACTCTCTGTTTATTGTCTTTTAGCCAGTTTGCAATCCATGAAAGGACATCGCCACCTATCCCATGACTTTTTACTTTTCCTAGAAGCCTCTCATGAGGAACTTTGTCAAATGCCTTCTGAAAATCCAAGTATACTATATCTACCGGTTCATCTTTATCCACATGTTTATTAACTCCTTCAAAAAAGTGAAGCAGATTTGTGAGGCAAGACTTGCCCTTGGTAAAGCCATGCTGACTTTGTTCCATTAAACCATGTCTTTCTATATGTTCTGTGATTTTGATGTTTAGAACACTTTCCAATATTTTTCCTGGCACTGAAGTCAGGCTAACTGGTCTGTAGTTTCCTGAATCGCCTCTGGAGCCCTTTTTAAATATTGGGGTTACATTTGCTATCCTCCAGTCTTCAGGTACAACAGATGATTTTAATGATAGGTTACAAATTTTTACTAATAGGTCTGAAATTTCATTTTTTAGTTCCTTCAGAACTCTGGGGTGTATACCATCTGGTCCAGGTGATTTACTACTCTTCAGTTTGTCAATCAGGCCTACCACATCTTCTAGGTTCACCGTGATTTGATTCTGTCCATCTGAACCATTACCCATGAAATCCTTCTCCATTACGGGTACCTCCCCAACATCCTATTCAGTAAACACCGAAGCAAAGAAATCATTTAATCTTTCCGCGATGGCCTTATCTTCTCTAAGTGCCCCTTTAACCCCTCGATCATCTAACGGTCCAACTGACTCCCTCACAGGCTTTCTGCTTCGGATATATTTAAAAAAGTTTTTACTGTGAATTTTTGCCTCTACAGCCAACTTCTTTTCAAATTCTCTCTTAGCCTGTCTTATCAATGTCTTACATTTAACTTGCCAACGTTTATGCTTTAGCCTATTTTCTTCTGTTGGATCCTTCTTCCAATTTTTGAATGAAGATCTTTTGGCTAAAATAGCTTCTTTCACCTCCCCTTTTAACCATGCCGGTAATCGTTTTGCCTTCTTTCCACCTTTCTTAATGTGTGGAATACATCTGGACTGTGCTTCTAGAATGGTATTTTTTAACAATGACCACGCCTCTTGGACATTTTTTTTACTTTTGAAGCTGCTCCTTTCAGTTTTTTTCTAACAATTTTTCTCATTTTATCAAAGTTTCCCTTTTGAAAGTTTAGCACGAGAGCCTTGGATTTGCACACTGTTCCTCTTCCAGTCATTAAATCAAATTTGATCATATTATGATCACTATTGCCAAGCGGCCCCACCACCGTTACCTCTCTCACCAAGCCCTGTGCTCCACTGAGAATTAGATCTAAAATTGCTCCCTCTTTCGTTGGTTCCTGAACCAATTGCTCCATAAAGCTATCATTTATTCCATGCAGTAACGTTATCTCTCTAGCGTGTCCCGATGATACATTTACCCAGTCAATATTGGGGTAATTGAAGTCTCCCATTATTACTGCACTACCAATTTGGTTAGCTTCCCTAATTTCTCTTAGCATTTCACTCTCCGTCTCACCATCTTGACCAGGTGGACGGTAGTATACCCCTATCACTATAGTCTTCCCCGACACACAAGGGATTTCTACCCATAAAGATTCAATTTTGTATTTAGTCTCATGCAGGATGTTTATCCTGTTGGACTCTATGTCATCCCGGACATAAAGCACCACACCTCCTCCCGAGTGCTCCTCTCTGTCATTGTGATATAATTTGTACCCCGGTATAGCACTGTCCCATTGGTTATCCTCTTTCCACCATGTCTCTGAGATGCCAATTAAGTCTATGTCATCATTCACTGCTATACATTCTAATTCTCCCATCTTACTTCTTAGACTTTTGGCATTGGCATACAAACATTTCAAAGTTTGTATTTTCATTCTGCTTTTTAATTGATAGGAATAAGTTAGAATTTTTTAGCTCAGGTGAGTTTTTAGTTACAGGCACTTGGACTATTTTTCTAATTATTGGAACCTCACTGTCGGGATGCCCTAATTCTAATGCATCATTAGTATCCTTTGAAGATACCTCTCTCCAAACCATGCGCTGCTGAGCGACTGTCGGCTTTCCCCTTTGTTCTAGTTTAAAAGCTGCTCTATCTCCTTTTTAAAGGTTAGCGCCAGCAGTCTGGTTCCACCCTGGTTAAGGTGGAGCCCATCCCTTCGAAAGAGACTCCCCCTTCCCCAAAAGGTTCCCCAGTTCCTAACAAAAATGAATCCCTCTTCCTTGCACCATCGTCTCATCCACGCATTGAGACTCTGGAGCTCTGCCTGCCTCTGGTGACCTGTGCGTGGAACAGGGAGCATTTCAGAGAATGCTACCCTGGAGGTTCTGGATTTAAGATTTCTACCTAAGAGCCTAAATTTAGCTTCCAGAACCTCCTTCCCACATTTTCCTATGTTGTTGGTGCCCACATGTACCACGACAGCCGGCTCCTCCCCAGCACTGTCTAAGATCCTATCTAGGTGGCGCGTGAGGGTCACCACCTTCGCACCAGGTAGGCATGTTACCAGGGGATCCTCACTCCCACCAGCCACCCAGCTATCTATATTCCTAATAATCGAATCACCAACTATGACGGCCGACCTAACCCTTCCCTCCTGGGCAGTAGGCCTTGGGGAGATATCCTCAGTGCGAAAGGACAATGCATCACCTGGAGAGCAGGTCCTTGCTATAGGATCCTTTCCTGCTGCACCTGGTTGGTGCTCTCCCATCATGAGACCTTCTTCCTCCAAGGCAGCACCAGGGCTGCCTTGGAGGAAGTTGGGACTTGACTACTATGTCCCTGAAGGTCTCATCTATATACCTTTCTGTCTGCCTCAGCTCCTCCAGGTCTGCCACTCTAGCCTCCAGAGATCGGACTCGTTCTCTGAGAGCCAGGAGCTCTTTGCATCGCATGCACATGTACAGCTTCTCACCGGTGGGTAAAAAATCATACATGTGACACTCTATGCAAAAGACTGGGAAGCCCCCCTCTTGCTGCTGGACTGCTGCCTTCATCTCAATTTTGATCAGTTCCTAGTTAAGTTTTAGGTTGCTATGGGAGTAGGAATGTGTCTAACGTCCTTTAAATGTATTAGTGAATTCACTATGTGTCTGGTAGTGGCCTACCGGGGACTGATCGAATTCTCAATAAAGTTTTTGTTGATGGTTTGTTGTTTTTTTTTGTGAAAGTGGCACCTGCCTATAAATTAAGGGATGAGCTAGGGGTGGGTGGGCGAGGGGTGGGAGGGTTGGGGAAATACAAACAGTCTAACTTCAGTTAGTCAGCCTGAGTGACTCACTGCTCTCTTGATTAACAAATATTGGTCCCTATTCAAACCCAATCACACTACCTCAACACCTTTCCAAGGTGAGTAACTGAGCTGAACTATTCAACTTTTTTACTTAGGTATTCACTGCTCCTAGCTTATTTCTAGCTTCTGGCTACTTTTTGGGTTGTTTGTTCTTGGGTTTTTTTTGTGGGTTTTTTTTTTCAATACAAACACTCAGTATTAAATACAAACACTCAGTTCTTTAAAGTCTGGAGAACACTCAGTTCTGCAGACTTTTAATAATAAACACACTACCTACTGCTACCTTCTATTTAAAAATACAAACAGTCTAACTTGTTTATTCACTGCCTTCCTACTGCTACCTTATTGACTGACTAGAGAAGGGCAACCAAAATGATAAAGGGGATTGAACAGCTTCCCTATGAGGAAAGGCTGAAGAGATTAGGGCTGTTCAGCTTGGAGAAGAGACGGCTGAGGGGGGATATGATAGAGGTCTTTAAGATCATGAGACGTCTTGAACGAATAGATGTATCTCGGTTATTTCCACTTTCGAATAATAGAAGGACTAGGGGGCATTCCATGAAGTTAGCAATTAGCACATTTAAGACTAATCGGAGAAAATTCTTTTTCACTCAACGCACAATAAAGCTCTGGAATTTGTTGCCAGAGGATGTGGTTAGTGCAGTTAGTGTAGCTGGGTTCAAAAAAGGTTTGGATAAGTTCTTGGAGGAGAAGTCCATTAATGGCTATTAATCAATTATACTTAGGGAATAGCCACTGCTATTAATTGTATCAGTAGCATGGGATCTTCTTAGTGTTTGGGTAATTGCCAGGTTCTTGTGGCCTGGTTTTGGCCTCTTTTGGAAACAGGATGCTGGGCTTGATGGACCCTTGGTCTGACCCAGCATGGCAATTTCTTATGTTCTTATGTTCTTATGACTATTTAAAAATACAAACAGTCTAACTTGTTTATTCACTGCTTTTCTGACTATTAAAGGCACAAACACACTAAATAATATTCCCAAATAGTTAACTTTGCCCCAATACTTTTAAAAAAGACAATGTCCCAAGCAAAAACTTACTGATTCCTTTCAGCCACCAGCAAGGTGATCCTCTCCTCTCAGTGTTCCCCACTAAAAATCATTGATGTTTTGTCAAATGAGGGAGAAAAGAGGTTAGAACTCTCAATTGTCAAACAACCTAGCACTTGGGTTCCCAAAGGCACTACAAATCCCATTATACATACCTATGGAACTCTAGTTTTAAAAGATTTGGAAAAACCAGAACACAAGGTGAACAAATTGTTGCGCCGGAGGTGGACCCCTGGGCTGAGGTGGAGTTGACGCTACCCGTAGGAAGGATCCTACGGATCCCCACCATCGGCAGGCGGAGTGGGCTGAAGGCCGGAGGCCAGCTAGTGCTTCACCAATACCAGCTCTCGTTCCCCACGGGTTGAGCCTTTGTGTACCGGGGCTGGCTAGGCTTAGGTGGGCCTCCATATGTTGTCGTCGTCGAGGGAAGGGTTAGCCCAGAGGCAGCAACAGTGATGAAAAGAAGTCTGTACTGGATGAGGCATAGTCCTGGAGACCGGGCGCCAATAGGAACAGAGTCAGACAGGAGGCGCCCAAGCAAGAACAGGCCGAAGCCTGAATACTTCAAGTCCAGGACGAAGACTGATGGAGCATCGTGGGCAAGATAGAGTCAGGGCTGGCGGCAATCAGGAAGCAGTGGCAAGACAGGCTGAGGTCTGGACGAGGAGAGAGTGAATGACGCAGTCAGGCAACGCAGAAGTCTGGGCTTGGAGAGAGTCGAGTAGTCAGGCAACGAAGAGGTGCGGGCTTGGAGAGAGTTAACAGTGTAGTCAGGTAATGCTGAGCTCCAGGCTTGGAGAGAGTCAGCAGCATAGTCAGGCAATACAGAGGTCTGGGCTTGGAGAGAGTCAACAGCACTTGCAATAATTGAAGAGATTTTCCAATTAAGAAATTTGCATGAACATGTGCCCAATTTTTTATCATTGAATTAATTAAAATTGCTTTAACAAAACATTTCTTCAAATTTGAAAAAGATTTTTTCATACAATCTAAATGTGTAGCGATAGGGGCAGCCAAAGCGCCGTCCGTAGCAAATCTATATGTTGCCAGTTTTGAGAAAAGATTTTAACAATAAAATGAACATAAGAACATAAGATATGCCATTTATTTATTTATCGAGTTCTATATACCGTCATTCGGTTTCGCCATCACAATGGTTTACAAGTTTCGATCGGTGTAAGACATTTTAAAGAGATAGTACAAAGATCATAATCAAAGTCAGCTAATAGTTAAAATTCGGGGGGAGTAAAAGTTCAGGGAGAGTAAAAGTAGGATAACAGTTAATATTTAAGGGGAGCAGTTATGTTAGAGTTTGACAATATTAAGTGTTCAAGGTGTTATGTTGATTGAGGGATATGTGCAAGTCGAGGTCCAGTTAGGAGGTGTGTTGCAAGGGGGAGGTATGGTTGTCATTGCGTGTCCTGGTAGGCTTTGGTGAACAGCCATGTTTTCAGATCTTTCTTGAATGTTTTTAAGTTTGGTTGCAGTCTTAGTTCAGTCGGAAGTGTATTCCATATTTTGGGGCTGGCGAGGGAGATTGCTCTTTCTCGGATTGTTGTGAGTTGTGCTGTTCGGACAGAGGGAATTGTCAAGAGGCCTTTGTTGTTTGATCGGAGGTTTCGTTGAGGAGTATGGAGACTGATAGCTATGCCAGGCCAGTCAGTTTGTTCCTTATGTATTATTTTGTGTATGATGGTCAGTGCCTTGTATTCTGTTCGGAATTTTATTGGGAGCCAGTGTAGGGTCATACTGGGTCAGACCAAGGGTCCATCAAGACCAGTATCCTGTCTCCAACAGTGGCCAATCCAAGTCACAAGTACCTGGCAAATATCTAAACATTAGATAGATCACAAGCTACTATTGCTTATTAATTACCTTCATAGCAGTTTATGGATTTATCCTCTAGGAACTTATCCAAATCTGTTTAAAACCCATTTACACTAATTGCTGTAACCACATCCTCTTGCAATGAATTCTAGATCTTAACTATGCGCTGAGTGACAAAGAATTTTCTTCGATTTGTTTTAAACGAGCTACTTGCTAACTTCATGGAATGCCCCCTATTCTTTTTATTATCTGAGAGAGTAAATAACCTATATACATTAACTTGCTCAAGAACTTTCATGATTTTGGAGATTTCTATCATATCTCCCCTCAGTTGTCTCTTCTTCAAACTGAACAACCCTAACTTCTTTAGCCTTTCCTCATAGGGCAGCCGTTCCATGCTCCTTATCATTGTTGTCGCCCTTCTCTGTACTTTCTCTAGTGCAGCTATATCTTTGTTGAGAAGTGGTGATCAGAACTGCACACAGTATTCAAGGTGCAGTCTCACCATGGAGCGATACAGAAGCATTATGACATCCTCCATTTTATTTTCCATTCCCTTCTTAATAATGCCTAACATTCTGTTTGCTTTTTTGATAGTCACAGCACACTGGGCCGACGATTTCAATGAATATCCACTATGACGCCTAGATCTCTTTTCTGTGTGGTAACTCCTAAGATAGAACCTAACATTGTGTAACTACAGCAAGGGTTATTTTTCCCTATATGCATCACTTTGCAGTTGTCCAAGTTCAATTTCATCTGCCATTTGGAAGCCCAGTCTTCCAGTCCTGCAAGATCCTCCTGCAATTCATCACAATCCACTTCAGATTTAACTACTCTGCATAATTTTGTGTCATTCGCAAATTTGATCACCTCTCTCATTGTATCCTTTTCCAGATCATTTATAAATATATTAAAATGCACTGGTCCAAGTACAGATTCCTGAGGCACTGCACTGTTTAACTTTTTCCACTGTGAAAACTGACCATTTAATCCTACTCTCTGGGCCGGATTTTAAAACCTATGCGTGCGGGGTACATTTGTGCACACTACCTGCCGCGCGCTTGTTATAAAATCCGGGGTCGGCGCGTGCAAGGGGTTGCACACTAGTGCACCTTGCGCGCGCCGAGCCCTATGGGAGCCCCGATGGCTTTCCCTGTTCCCTCTGAGGCCGCTCCGAAATCAGTAGAACTTTCCTTCCGCCGCCCCCCCACTTCTCCTCCCCTCCCTTCCCCTACCTAACCCGCCCCCCAGCCCTATCTAAACCCCCCTCAACCTTTGTTTAATAAGTTGCGCCTGCCTCTGGGCAGGTGTAGGTTGTGCACGCCAGCGCACCTCCCCCGGCACAGCCGCTGTGCTGGAGGCCTCAGTCCCGCCCCGCCCCGCCTCTTTCACAAAGCCCTGGGACATACGCGCATCCCAGGGCTTGCGCGCGTTGCCGGGCCTATGCGCTTAACCCTTTGAAAATCTGGCCCTCTGTTTCCTGTCTTTTAATTTACTCGGAATCTAAAAAAGGACTTCACCTCCTGTTACAGGTAAACAACTCTGCTTTCTGTCAGTTGGTTTAATATATATTGTTGTAGAAACACTTTCATCTTGCACCTGAACCAACATATCCAAAAAAGACATCCTCTGCTTATCCATCACATAAGTGAATGTAAGGTTAGGATCACTGATGTTTAACATGCAAAACAATTGTTTAAACTCCTCTTTAGAACCACAACAAATACAGAAAATATCAACTATAGATAACAGCCAAAGAGCTATATGTCCCCAAAAATCTAATGAATATACAAAATGCTCTTCAAATGAAGAGACAAACAAACAAGCCATATCGGGGGCCATAGTGGCCCCCATAGCTGTTCCTTGAATATGTAAATAACATTATATTATGGTGCAGACACATTGATGATATACTTCTGATATGGAAGAGCAATGTTGATAGACTGAATTCATTTTTTGTATGGCTGAATGGCCTAGACAACAATCTTCGATTCAGTATGGTTTTGGAAAAGAGAAGCATTTCATTTTTAGATATTTGCATCACATATAAGGAAGGTAGATTCTGTACTGATACAAACCACAAGCCTACAGACACCAAAGATTCTGTACTAATATATACCGCAAGCCTACAAACACCAACAAATTATTAGACTATATCAGTTGCCACAGTAGGCCCATGAAAAATAAACTTCCCTACTCACAATTCTTGAGGCTTCGGAGGTTATGCACCAAAGATGAGACATTTAAGTTAAGATCTGTCGAAATGAAATATAGGTTTGTAAATAAGATGTACCCAGAGAAATATACTGATGCTGGGTATAAGCGCGAATTAGAACAAAACAGAAATGACTTATTGAAACCTGAAAAGAAAGAGCATTTAAATAGCATCGTCTGCCCATTGACCTTTAACAGTATGTCAACAAAGATTTGTAAGATATTAAAGAAACTTGGATAATGCTTTTTCTCACTGGAAAAAGTAAAAAAGATCACATTACAAATACACTAGCTGAACTACATTGGCTACCCATAGAACAAAGAGTTCAGTTCAAAGCACTTTGCACAATACACAAATTGATCCATGATGAAAAAGCAGAATGGCTGAACACAGCACTTCGAGTACACGTCCCACATAGGAATTTAAGATCAGCAAACAAAGCCCTCTTAACCATTCCATCTGTGAAAACAGCAAGACTAACCCAGGTTAGGGAACGTGCACTGTCTCTGGCTGGTCCCATATTATGGAACACTATGCCCCTTGATCTAAGACTTCAGAAAAATCATAAACTTTTCAAAATAAACCTCACAACCTGGCTCTTCAAACAAGCCTTTGATAAAGAAAACGACGCAAGCAAATAAATAAGGATAAGCGGATATAGAGCACCCAGCACACAATCTCCAGATACTACCTGGAAATTATATTATCCCTCAGATAATCGTAGTCAACAAACCGACAGGTTGAAAAGCAAAACATATACTCTCCCATGAGAATTTCATCAATGTAATTCAATGTCAATTGTTACCGGATAATACTGGCACCCTCTATGTAAAGTATGATATATTTTTTGGATATATGTGCCCTATTATAAACTGTTATGATGGTAAATAACTTAATGATGGTATATAAAAACTTTAAAATAAATAAATAAATAAATAAATAAATAATACTACAAAGTCTCAAGTGTTTTGAGAACAGAGGGCTAATCGTAGCTAATAAATGCAAAAGAAATGTAAATGGTATCCTTGTGCCATCTGCACTCCCACAGAAAATACATCAGACCACCTGGGCTTCGTTCCTTTGGGTCATGCTTACTCTGTAAAGTTAATCTTAAAACAAAGGGGTAGATTTTATAATTTTGCGCGAGCGCGAACAAAAGTACGCTGGATTTATAAGATACATGCGTAGCCACGCGTATCTTATAAAATCTGGGGTCGGCGCGCGCAAGGGGGTGCACATTTGTGAGCCCGGCGCGCGTTGCCTGTTCCCTCCGAGGCCGCTCCGAAATCGGAGCGGCCTCAGAGGGAACTTTCCTTTGCCCTCCCACCTCCTTCCCCTCCCTTCCCCTCCCTAACCCCCCCGCCTTTGTTGCCAGATTTATGCCTGCTGAAAGCTGGCGCGTCATCACCCAACCCGGGGGCTGGTCCGGAGGCCTCGACCATGCCCCTGGGCCGGCGCCACGCCCCTGGTCCCGCCCTGAACCGCACCTGACCCCCCCAGTCCCACCCCCGGACACGCCCCCTCCCCGCCCCTTTTACGAAGCCCCGGGACTTACAGGCATTCCGGGGCTGTGCGCGCGCCGGCGGCCTATGCAAAATAGGGGGTAGATTTTATAATTTTGCGTGAGCTCGTACTTTTGTTCGTTCACCAGGCGCGAACAAAAGTACGCTGGATTTTATAAGATACGCGCATAGGCGCGCGTATCTTATAAAATCCGGGGTCGGCGCGCGCAAGGGGGTGCACATTTGTGCAACCTGCACGCGCCAAGCCCGGCACGCACTGCCTGTTCCCTCTGAGGCCGCTCCGAAATCGAAGCGGCCTCGGAGGGAACTTTCTTTCCACCCCCCTGCACCTTCCCCTACCTACCCACCCCCCCTGCCCTATCTAAACCCCCCTACCTTTTGTTGGCAGATTTACACCTGCTGAAACAGATGTAAATCTGCGCGCGCCAGTGGGCTGCTGGCGCGCCATCACCCAACCCGGGGGCTTGGTCCGGAGGCCTCGACCACGCCCCCGGGCCGGCGCCACGCCCCACCCCGAACTGCCCCTGACCCCGGACACACTCCAGGCACGCCCCCTCCCCGCCCCTTTTACGAAGCCCCGGGACTTACGCGTGTCCCGGGGCTTGTGCGCGCGCCGGCGGCCTATGCAAAATAGGAGCGCCAGCGCGTGCAGGGCATTTAAAATCCAGCCCTAGGCACGCCGGCGCGCGAGGGCCCTGCACGCGTAAATCCAGCCGGATTTACGAGCGCAGGGCATTTAAAATCCGGCCCAAATAGTATTAATATAACTGGCCAATCAAACCTTTCACACTAAAGAGCTTTTCAAACTGTAAGAGCAGCAGTGTAATCTGTGCAGCTAAGTGCCCACGTGATAAATGGTATATAGGCAAAACCATTTGACCGCTTAATAAAAGAATAATTGAACATAAAAGTGCAATTACTGAAGGTAAACCTATGGTGGAACATTCAATTTAGTGAATCATATTTTTGAAGATTACACAAACCAGTACAGAATTGGAGAGGTGGTGATTTAGACTTTTATCATATTTCAATAAGATCCATTTATAAAGATTTTTATTATATTTTTATTCATTCACCAACATTTTTTATTATCTTAATATTTGTTTCCCATTAAATATTGTTTTAATTTCATTATTTCTTATCCATGTTTCATTTTATATAGTCTTTAAGTTTTTTAGTTTTTCACTTTAACTTTTTATATTACAATTTAATTTAATTTTTCATTTTGTATTAATTTATTTTTTAACTATAATTTTTTGTTTTTATTTTATTTTATTTCCCTTACTCTTATTTTATTTTATTATTATTAGACAGTGTTTTAAGATTTATTTTAATTTAATCACTTATTTTTATCTTATATGATTTGTTTTGAATTTTGGCTTTTATAACACATTTATTCATCTATTTCAATAGAAGAATCTACTTCATATGTCAATCAAAAAACTATACAGCAGGAAATTAAGTCATTCTCCTTTTTTGTGCATTTTTATTTCTTTATATTTCCACTTGACTTGCCGACATCCAGATTCTGACTTAGGGCCTCATTTTCTAAAGTATCGCAGGCCTGTGATACTTTAGAAAATGAGGGGGCGGGGGACCGAAACGGGGGGCGGACCGCGAAGGTGCAATCACTGACGGCTAGCGCAGGCCCGCCCCCCCGTTTCGGCCCCCCCGCCCCTCATCTTCTAAAGTATCGCAGGCCTGTGATACTTTAGAAAATGAGGCCCTTATCCCGATGTACTATACCATATATTACATTGATACAGGTATGATCCGTTCATTACTCCTTGAGTAGTGTTTTTCTTTGTTCAAGTATATTCTTTTAAACCAGTCCTGAATAGCCTATTTTCTTTAAAAGTTTACATTATTTTGATGTGTATTAGATGATTCTGATCTGAGCTTAAGCTGGTTTGAAGCTTTTCCAATGCACGCATTCAGGTATAACATCGCTGTTAAATAAATCCAAAGTCTACTATTAGAACATGCTGACCGGCTGAGTGGATATATAGTTATTAAGATTAAGCGTATACATTTGTTTGGCACTATGGCGTCTTTTCTATTTAATCAAAAACAAGTGTCTGTTGCATTAGAGTATCACCTTTTACCATTTCCTGCTAACCAGAGTGAACCCAAGATGTTAATTATTATGTGCTGCTGTATACATTTAAAAAGTTTCTGCTCTCTACATGAATTGATGTAAAGCACACAACTATTAATATCTCTCATATTTTACTGTACAGAAGTAATACAAGGAGTATTGTTTGTGTGATTGATGGTTCCGATCTATTCTAGTATTGCAGTGGCGGTATTTTAAGTGTATACATTTTTTTGGAACTATGGCATCTTTCCTATTTTAATAAGACACCAATATTGCTTGTATTAGTATATCACAATTTTCCGCTTACCACAAATAAGAGGTATCATGATACATTCGTCATTACGCGCTGCTTATATACAATAAAAAAAGTCTACATTTTATTTAAGTTATTGTGCAGCACACAATTATTAATATTTCTCACATTTTATTATATAGCAGTACTAGCGGTACCCCGCCACGCGTTGCAGTGGCAAAGGCAGGTTCTTTTCCCTCCCTCCCCCTTCCCCTTGCTCATTTACCTCAATCACTCATCCTCCTCCCCCTTGGTCACTCACCCCCCCCTTCCCTCCCCTGTCCCCACTCCAACTCTCTCCCCTCACACTCACCTCTCCCCTCATTCTCCCTCCCCTGACACTTACCTCCCCCCTCATTCTCCCTCCCCTCACTGTCACCTCCCCCCGCCTACTGCCTACCCTGCAGATCAGAAAACTTTTGTCTTTCTATTTCTGTGGGACCCCCCCACCCCAAAAAAACCCCCCAATCCCAACCCTTTAAATCAAATAATAACACCCTACCCTCCTGCCCCCCCCCCCCCAAGACCTGGGAAATTAAAATTGTTGGTGCTACATGTGGTCTGTCCCTGGGCATCTGTGCACGTTATGTAGCCAAATAGGGGAGTGCCTAACCAAATTTGCACTCCCAAATTTGTTTTGTGGTCTGGGGAGGGCTATTTTGGTGCGTTCCCGAGATCGTCAAGTTTAGTGTATGTATTTGTGTGTGAACCTCCCCCTTCCCCCAAGAAACAAACCTATGAGAAACGTTCTCTTAAACTAACCACCCCACACTCTCCTACCCCCCCTCCCCCAGCTCTGCGAAAAACAGTAGCCCACCCCCCGCCCCCCCCCCCAGAGTTGCCGAATGAATGAAACCTGCCCCACCTCGTGACCCCTCCCCAAGATGTTCGCAATAAATTCATTACCACCCCCCACCCTCCCCACCCCCCGAGACCTGATAAAAATGTCAGTCGGTGGAGCAGGCGTTCAGGAGCGGTCCAGGAGCGATGTATTAGCGTTGGTCTGTCGGCTACGAGCACTGAAACGGGTTCTGACGGCCCTTTGCCCTTACTATGTCAGTGGGGTGGAGCAATGGCAGCGGTAGGTCCTCTGACATACAGGTCGATACAGTAACGTGTGGTTAAAGATTCCCCGTCTGTAACGTGCTGGGAGCGCACAATACAGACGAGTAAGGTGATCCAGCGATACAGTCTCCAGTTTCACGCGTCCTTAGCACTTCGTAAAATAGACACATAACCCTTTCCGCACGCAGCATGTATATGATGTGTAAATGAACGAATTAGCTGTATAATGAAGGAATTAGCTATTCCCCTCCGATACTGTAACGGGCGTTGATATTATCTCCTTAGTAACCTGCTGTTTTGCCGCGGCCTTAACGTGTTAGTTTACCGCCTCCCCCTAGTAGGTGTTAGGACTGTGAGTCTAGTAACAAATCCATCGACACCGCTTAAGATACTCAAAAACAAAAAAAACACAATTAAAAAAAAAGCGATACAGAGATGATCGAGAAAATGTAATGCTGTGGGACACATAAAACCTGTCAGAAAAAAAAATAAAAATTTTTAAATACCTGTCGGAGGGCCGCGTGGGTCCAGGCGGCCGGTGGCGGGAGCAGGGGTCGCGCGCCTGTGCGACCCCTGCGATTCTGTGCTCAAGGCAGTCACATGCCGTGACGTCGGGCGTATTGACGTCACGCCTTGAGCGCCGAATCGCAGTGAATGAATGCGCGCCTGTGCGACCCCTGCGATTCGGCGCTCAAGGCAGTCACATGCCGTGACGTCGGGCGTCGTGACATCACGCCTTGAGCGCCGAATCGCAGGGGTCGCACAGACGCGCATTCATCCAGGCGGAGGAGCCGGCGGCGAAAGCTGGCTTTCTGGAGGATTCAACATTACAAGTTCTCGACAGAAATACTCTAATTGTATCATTTATTACCACTGGGGATATTTCAAAATTAATGAGATATTATTTTCAAAAATTTCCAGTCTCCTTTATGGGACAGGAAGTAAAAATATTTCCTGATTTGGCACCAGCAACTCGTAGCAAACGTAGAGAATTCCTATTAGTAAAGCCCAGAGTTTAGCACTGGGCTTTTCGTTTCTTTTGAAATATCCATGTAGATGTTTGATAAAAAGAGGGAATGAATCCTTTAGTTTTAATTTCGTGGAACAACTAACCCAATTCATTGCGGCTAGAGAACCAATCACCTCCTCCCCAGTGGTAACCTAGGAGACAGGTAATTAAATATAAACTGTAGAAGTACCTATTCTGTTCTATTTTTTTCTGGTTAAAATTCTCCTTTTATGTTTCTTTATAAAGATTCTCAGATGTAGTATTTAATACTCCTGATGAAAAATTTATATATAATGATTACAATTCAACATAAGATAGTTTCTGACAAAGTTTATTTGTTATATAGTTTAATTTAAATTTATTGAATTGTAAAGGAGTGAAATTTTTTTTGTATTTCAAATGTTGCAATTTGAAATGAAAGATTGATTATTACAATTATATGAAAATAATAATAAATAAAGAGTTAAAAAAAAAAAAAAAAAAAAAATGGAAGTGAAACGTGGGCCTGGACTGGCGAAATGATTAGTGTAGCGTGTGTTAGTGTAAGGTGTAACAGATGGCGCTTACGTCCAGCAGGTGTCGCTGTTTACTGGAAAAAATCTTTAAACCTATTTTACCTGTCACAGGTGTGACAGATCTGTAATGTAAGTACGGAAGAACCTTCCTGTATGCGAAATGAAGGTTGTATCCAAATTTGAAAGCAATCAGTTCAGTGGTTTCTGAGATTAGCGATTTTGTCCAAACTATTTAACATTTTTATTTATATAGATTACAAGGAGCATCCTTTGGGTAAGAACATGCCATACTCGGTCAGACCAAGGGTTCATCAAGCCCAGCATCCTGTTTCCAACAGTGGCCAATCCAGGTCATAAGAACCTGGCAACTACCCAAACTAAGGGGTAGATTTTAAAAGCAGGGCACTCGCGCGTCGGCGCACCTATTTTGCATAGGCTGCCGGCACATGCAAAGCCCCGGGACGCGCGTAAGTCCCGGGGCTTCGTACAAGGGGTGGAAGGGGGCATGTCCGGGGCGGTGTCCGGGGTGTGTCGGGGGTCAGGGGCGGTGCGGGGCGAGTCTGGGGGCGTGGTGACGGTTCGGGGGTGGGCCGGGAAGGCGGTCCCGAGTCCCCTGGTCCTGCGGCCTGTACCAGGGGATGCCGAGGCGGTGTGCGCAAGTTACGCCTGCCTCAAGCAGGCGTAACTTGAACAACAAAGGTGGGGGGGGATTTAGGTAGGGCTGGGGGGGTGGGATAGGGGAAGGGAGGGGAAGGTGGGGATACGTGGAAGGAAAGTTCCCTCCGAGGCCGCTCCGATTTCAGAGCGGCCTCGGAGGGAACGGAGGCAGGCTGCGTGGCTCGGTGTGAGCAGGCTGCCGATTTTGCGCAGCCTTGCGCGCGCCAACCCCAGATTTTATAAGATACATGCGGCTACGCGCGTATCTTATAAAATCCAGCGTACTTTTGTTTGCGCCGGTTGCGCGAACAAAAGTACGCGCTCGCGTTCTTTTTTAAGATCTACCTCTAAGTCTATTCCATGTTACTGTTGCTAGTAATAGCAGTGGCTATTTTCTAAGTCAACTTAATTAATAGCAGTGGCGGTGTTTTAAGATAAAATAAATTCATCATGCTTGGTACACCATCAGGTATACTAATTCATTGTTTAATTTGACACATCTTGGGTTTTTTTTGTTTTTTTTTATTATTTATAGTTTATTGAATTTCTTTAACATTTACAATGAAAGAAATCAGGAAATCTTGGGATACATATCCATATATAAAATCAAGAAAAGAAAAAAATTACAGGAAAATAAAGTTTACATGTTAATCCCAACTATTTAGTCCACTTTATCTGGGAAGCCACTCAAAGAATATATAAGAGGTAATACATCTAATCATAGATCTATAGGTAGATCCTTATTTTATGACCAATTAAATTATCCGTCATGTAGGCTGCTCATGTTTTGATACATTGGAAATCTGTCATTTTATAACACAATAATGTTGAATGCATTTCAGAGAATCAACGCCGTCCTTGTCTTAAGAACAATAGCGGCATTGACTGCACAGAAATCATATTTAACATTGGGTGGGTTCTTTGGGCCTCATTTTCTAAACGGATCGCACGTGATACCAAAATGGGGGCGGAGTCGGCCCCGGAAGAGGTGGAGTTGGGGTGTCACCGGGGCCGACTCCGCGAAGACGCCGCGGATGACGAAAAGGTAAGGCCCTTTTCGCGTCCGAGTTCGCGCCCAATAGCTACATCTTCTATGGTGGCGCTACTGGATGCGAAACCGGCAGCAATCGCACCGCGATGGTGCGATCGCTGCCAGCTAGCGCAGGCCCGCCCCCCATTTCGGCCCCCCGCCCCTCATTCCCTAAAGTATCGCAGGCCTGCGATACTTTAGAAAATGAGGCCCTTTGTTTGGCGAATGACAATTTGTATCTAGCTGGAATTGCTATTAAATTGGAAGGTATAATATTGATAAATTTAATAATTTTTTTTTTCTTTTTTCTGTCCTGTTTTCTTAATTATATTTTAATATATCTGTTTCATCATGTACTTTGATACATCTTTTATGCGATAAACTTTAAACTTATGATAATTCATTTTTGTTCATCTGTCCCTCATTAGCTATTTTTGTCTGCCTAATCAGTTTCTCTTGGTATACTGAACTTTTAAATATGTGATAAAATATTAATTATTTTATATGTTTAATTGATATTAATATCATGACCTTTTAATTTATTTTGTATATCTTGCAGCCCCTGTCACAGCCACACATTTGGGCGAAACTCGGCCTGAGTCCACCAAGTTTTAAAATGTTTTAATTTGAACTGTATTTTAAATAAAATAATCAGTGCATCTAAGGAGATCGGTCTTATTCCACTTTGTTCGCCTAATAGCTTCTCTGAGGCACCTGCGGGGTTCCAACCCCGCGGACAGAAGAAAGCACCCACTAAGGCACAGCTTGCATGAAACCACCTCCATGGCACATCTTCAGTGACACAGCCCCTCTCACTGCAGGGCAGCTTCAGTGGCAAGGACTCCCATGGCGCATATTCAGTGACATGGCCCAGGAGCAAAAAGTGAAACTTGATAGGGCCACCTGAAAAGGCCATAAGAGAGGGTGAGACCTTGAATTTGTGTATGTTAGAGATTGCCTGTGTATGTGTGAGAGACAGAAATAGAGTGCCTTGGTATATGAGAGAGACAGCCTATGTGTGTGAGAGGGCTTGCCTATGTGTGGTGTGTGTATGTGTGAGAGGGAGAGAAAGCCACTGAATTTGAGAGACTGATTGTGTGTATGAGAGAGAGAGAGCCACTGAATGTGAGGGAGAAAAAGCCACTGGGAATGAGAGAGTGTCTGTGCCTGTTAAGGAGACAGAACCACTGAGCGTGAGAGAGTGCTTGTATATGTGAGGAAGAGAAAGCCACTGAGTATGAGAGAGTGCCTGTGAATATATGTGAAAAAGCACCACTAAGTGTCAAAAGGTGCCTGTGTGCCTGTGTGTAAGGTCACTAAGTGTGAGAGTATTTGTGTGAGTGAGAGAGAGCAACTGCGTTTGTGTGTGAGTCTGAAACAGAGAGTGCCTGTGATGTGTGTGAAGGAGAGAGAGACCCAATAAGTGTATAAGTGAGAGTTTGTGCATGTGTATGAGGGGGAGAGAATCAGGGCCAGATTTTAATACCCACGCGTGGGCGTAGATTTGTGCACGCAACCTAGCATGCACAAATCTACTCCCGATTTGATAACATGCGCACGCAGCCGTGCGCATGTTATAAAATCCAGGGTCGGCGCACGCACGGGGATGCACACTTGTGCACCTTGCACGCACCGAGCCCTGGGGGAGCCCCAATGGCTTTTCCTGTTCCCTCCGAGGCCGCTCCGAAATCAGAGCGGCCTCGGAGGGAACTTTCCTTCCGCCTCCCCCCCCCCCCCCCCCCACCTTCCCCTACCTAACCAGCCCCCAGGTCTACCTAACCCCCCCAACCTTTATTATGCAAGTTGCGCCTGCCTCTGGGCAGGCGTAGGTTGCGAGCGCCAGCTAAGTGCCGACGCGCAATCCCCTGGCATGGCTGCTGTGCCGGAGGTCTCGGTCCCGCCCCCGCCCATTTCACAAAGCCCCGGGACATACGCACGTCCCGGGGCATACGTGCATCGCCGGGCCTATGCAAAATAGGCTCGGCGCACATAAGGCTTTTAAAATCTGCCCCTCAGTGAATAAGCATGTGTGTGTGAGAATGAACATGTATGTCAGAGTGTGAAGAGAGAGAGAGAATGAACATTTGTTAGATTGTATGTATGAGAAAGAGAGAGCATAAAGTTTGTGCAGTCTCTTCCTCCCTTGCTCCTCCCTGAATAATCCAGAGAATCTCAGGATAGCTGGAACTCAAAGGTTTACAGATTGGAGAGCAGAAGATTCTTTTCCATCCCTATTAGTTTTAAATAACTGGATGTTATTTGATGTGCCTGTGTGTTTTGAAATATTTTATTGGTGTTGTTGGTAAATTTTTTAAACATTTGTATGCATTTTTAATTATTGGATATTTTACTATTCATTAGCGTGATTTGACATAGTTATTCTTTTTATTGGCATAGTTGATATTTTAGATTTCTTGATTGTATTGATGTTTAACAAGAATAGTGATGTTTGTTTTTTACAATTGTTTGCACTGTAAAACAGATTCTAGCTTGTTGAGGTTTCCATTTCAGTTTTTGTCTGCCTATTTCAATATATACTTTATAGTCAGTTTATTCTATTTGACAAGATTCTGTTGTGTTCTCATGTATACGAAGGTGAGGTATTCTGCTAGCGTATAGTTTCTGTGTAGGGACCTATAGTAGCCTGGCACGTTCTGTTTCCTAATAGGAGGTATATTGGGGTTGTAGGACCGGTTGTAATATTTTCAGTGTTCCCTTTTCATAGGTAGGGTTGTTACTGTTTGAGTGCTGGCATTCAGTGGCTGTTTTGGTATGGGAAGTGGGAGGAAGTGGTTGCAGGGCCGCTTCCTCCTACTTCCGCTCCAGCAGTAAATGAGCAGCCAAGTGCGGCCAAGTCCCAGAAGAAAGGAGAATGACAGAGAGGTGTTTTGTGTGTGTGTGTGTGTGTGTGTGTGTGTATGTTTATGAGAGAAAAAACCAGCATGTGTGTATGAACGAGAGAGAGCCTACATGTGTGTATGAAAGAGAGTAAGCCTGCATGAGTGTATGAAAGAGAGCCCGCATGTGACTATGAGAGAGCCTGAATATGTCCATGAGAGTGAGTGCCTGCATGTATGTGAGTGCCTCCATATGTATGGGAGAGCGCGCCTACCTGTCTGTATGAGTACCTGCATATGTGCATGATATAGTGAGAGCCTGCATATCTGTATGAAGCACCTGCATGTGTCCATGAGAGAGTCAGAGCCTGGATGTGTCCATGAAAGAGAGAGAGAGTCTGTATATGTATATGAGAGCCTACATGTGCATAAGAGAGAGAGAGTGCCTATGTGTGTGAAGGAGAGAGAGAGAGAGAGCAAGGATGAAGTCTGTTTGGGATTCTTCACCAAATCCACAACAATTTCTGAGAAATCAAAAGATGCCAGGTATTTATTTATTTAATGGTACGGAGAGCTGGAGATTTTTAAATTATTTTTTAAAAATTATTTTAAATTCTGGGGTGTTATTTCATGTGTCTGCTGTTTTGAAATATTTGATTGTAGTTTTGGAAATATTATAACAAATTTATGTGACTTTTTAAATCATTAGGGGCCCAATATTGAAAGATGCCAGTTTAAGTAACTTGGCCGGATATAATTTATCTGACTAAATTACAAGGTATATTCAGTGTCACGGCTAGTTTGATGAATATATGCATATATATTTGTCCTTAGCCATATCAGTTATAACTATCTAATGTAGCTGGTAAACTAACATGGCTAAGACTGAATATTGCTACTTAGTTGCATAAGTTATGTGGCTAAGTTGCTCCACCCACTGTCTGCTCACAATTTATGCAGCTAACTTTTATCCACATAAGGGATTTATGTGGCTAAGCAGCTGCCACATAATGGCCAATACTTAACCACATAAGTCCTACTTATCTGGCTAAGAAGCGCTGAATGCAACTGTTAGTCAGTTGTTTTGATATATTTATTCTTTTCATGGATTTATTATGAATGTCTTATATCTCTTGATTTTATTGCTTGATGTTTTGTGAAAAGTGGTTGTTTCTGGTTTTCTGTTGTTGCACTGCATAACACAGTCGGGCATCTTGTGGTTACCAGAGCATGTTTGAGAGAGAGAGAGAGAGAGAGAGAACGAGTGAGCAAGAGGACTTTTTAAGCCAGTGGGCCTGTGTGTGAGTATAAAAGAGAGTGATTGAGCCAGTGAGCATGTGTGTGAACAAGAGCATGAGTGTATGACATAGTGAGCATGTCTATGAGACAGAGCATGTGAGATAGTGAGCATGTACGAGGACAGAGTGTGATCTAGTGAGCATGTGTGAGAGTGAAACTAAGGGAGTTTGTGTGAGAATGAACATGTGTGTAGAGAGAGAACAAAGTAGTGCATTTCTCCCACCCCTTACTAATACATGACAATCTCAGAATGACTGGAATCTAAAGTTCCCAGGTACAGAGAACAGGGGATTCTTTTGCTTTAATTTTAATTATTGGGTGCTGTTTGCTGTGTCTGCTATTTTGAAATATTTTATCAATGTTTTTGAAATTAAGAAAACAATGTTATATATTTGTAATAATTGGCTGTTCTTTTCATAAATTGTTTTGAAATATTTATTCTTTATAAGACATAAGAACATAAGAAATTCATATTTTCGGTCAGATCAAAGGTCCATCAAGCCCAGCATCCTGTTTCCAACAGTGGCCAATATAGGCTATAAGTACCTGGCAAGTACCAAAACACTAAGTAGACCCCATGCTACTGATGCCAGTAATAGCAGTGGCTATTCTCTAAGACAACTTGATTAATAACAGTTAATGGAGTTCTCCAAGAGCTTATCCAAACCTTTTTTAAACTCAGCTACACCAACTGCACTAACCACATCTTCTGACAACAAATTCCAGTCCTTAATTGTGCATTGAGTGAAAAAGGAATTTTCTCCAATTACTTTTAAATGTGCTGCTTGCTAACTTCATGAAGTGCCCCCTAGTCCTTCCATTATCCAAAAGAGTAAATAACAGATTCACATTTGCCCATCTAGACCTCTCATGATTTTAAAGACCTCTATCATATTCCCCCTCAGCCCTAACCTCTTTAGCCTTTCCTCATACGGAAGCTGTTTATCTCCTTTATCATTTTGGTCGCCCTTCTCTGTACCTTCTGCATCCGTGTTATTCACCAGTCCTTCCTAATAATTCCTAACATTGTTTGTTTTTTGACTGCCGCAGCACACTGAGCCGACGATTTCAATGTATTAGCTAGTATGATGCCTGGATCTTTTTCCTGGGTGATAGCTCCTAATATGGAACCTAACGTTGTGTAACTACAGCATGGATTATTTTTCCCTCTATGCATCACTTTGCACCTTGCATGGCTTTACCCAAGGCAAGTCTTGCCTCACAAATCTGCTTCACGTTTTTGAAGGAGTTAATAAACATGTGGATAAAGGTGAACCGGTAGATGTAGTGTACTTGGATTTTCAGAAGGCATTTGACAAAGTTCCTCATGAGAGGCTTCTAGGAAAAGTAAAAAGTCATGGGATAGGTGGCAATGTCCTTTTGTGGATTACAAACTGGCTAAAAGACAGGAAACAGAGAGTAGGATTAAATGGGCAATTTTCTCAGTGGAAGGGAGTGGGCAGTGGTGTGCCTCAGGGATCTGTACTGGGACGCTTACTTTTCAATATATTTATAAATGATGTGGAAAGAAATACGACGAGTGAGGTAATCAAATTTGCAGATGATACAAAATTGTTCAGAGCAGTTAAATCACAAGCAGATTGTGATAAATTGCAGGAAGACCTTGTGAGGCTGGAAAATTGGGCATCTAAATGGCAGATGAAATTTAATGTGGACAAGTGCAAGGTGATTCATTTAGGGAAAAATAACCCATGCTATAGTTACACAACGTTAGGTTCCATATTAGGTGCTACTACCCAAGAAAAAGATCTAGGCGTCATAGTGGTTAACACATTGAAATCATCGGTTCAGTGTGCTGCGGCAGTCAAAAAAGCAAACAGAATGTTGGGAATTATTAGAAAGGGAATGGTGAATAAAACGGAAAATGTCATAATGCCTCTGTATCGCTCCATGGTGAGACCGCACCTTGAATATTGTGTACAATTCTGGTCGCTGCATCTCAAAAAAGATATAATTGCGATGGAGAAGGTACAGAGAAGGGCTACCAAAATGATAAAGGGGATGGAACAGCTCCCCTATGAGGAAAGACTAAAGAGGTTAGGACTTTTCAGCTTGGAGAAGAGACGGCTGAGGGGGGATATGATAGAGGTGTTTAAATCATGAGAGGTCTAGAACGGGTAGATGTGAATCATTTTTTTACTCTTTCGGATAATAGAAAGACTAGGGGAAAACCGGCACACCAAAACAACCCCTAAACCACCCCTACCCTATAAAACTAATCCCTTACCTTCCCCCACCCTCCTGAACCCCCCCCAAACTTTTTACGAGTATCTGGTGGTCCAGTGGGGGCGCGGGGGACCGATCTCCCCGCTCTAGGGCCATCGGCGCCATTTTGGCTGTCACTCAAAAATGGCGCCAAAGGCCCGATAAAAAAAACAACCCACCCGACCCTTTAAAAATGACCCCTTACCTTCCCCCACCCTCCGATCCCCCCAAAACATTTTAAAATTACCTGGTGGTCCCGGAAGCGATCTCCCGTTCTCGGGCCCTCGGCTGCCACTCATAAAGATGGCGCCAATGGCCCTTTGCCCTTACTATGTGACCGGGTATCCGTGCCATTGGCCGGCCCCTGTCACATGGTAGGAGCACTGGATGGCCGGCGCCATCTTTAAAGATGGCGCGAATCATTTCCGTAAGGATAATGGCGCCGGCCATACACGTATGGCCGGTGCCATTTTCCGTACGGAAAATGGCGCGGGCAGGAGATCGACTGCAGGAGGTCGTTCAGCGAGGGTTCCGGACCTCCGCTGAACGACCTCCTGCAGTCGATCTCCTGCCGGCGCCATTTTCCATACGGAAAATGGCGCCGGCCACACGCGTATGGCCGGCGCCATTATCCGTACGGAAAACGATTCGCGGCAGGAGATCGCTCCCGGACGCCCGCTGGACCCCCAGAGACTTTTGGCCAGCTTGGGGGGGCCTCCTGACCCCCACAAGACTTGCCAAAAGTCCAGCGGGGGTCCGGAAGCGACCTCCTGCGGTCGAATCGTGTTGGTCTATGGCCGCCGCCATTTTGCGGCGGCCATTTTGCAAAATGGCGCCGGCCGAAGACAACACGCTTCAACAGCAGGAGCCAGTTTCGGACCGCCGCTGGACTCCAGGGTACTTTAAGGCATTTGGGGGGGGGGGGGTTCGCGAGGGGGGGGGGATTTAATTTAAAGGGTCGGGGGGGGGTTTTAGGGGGATTTAGTGTGCTGGTTTCCTGCCCTCCCCCTTCCCCCGATTTAGCTATGGACCCGCCGCTGGATCCCAGGGTAATTTAAGGCATTTGGGGGTGGGGGATTTAATTTAAAGGGTCGGGGGTGGGTTTTAGGGGGTTTTAGTGTGCCGGTTCACGATTTTAACGATTTCGGGAGGGTGGGGGATTTAATTTAAAGGGTCGGGGGTGGGTTTTAGGGGGTTTTAGTGTGCCGGTTCACGATTTCACGATATTCTAAACACCCAAACGGCAACGATACGATTCCCTCCCCCTCCCAGCCGAAATCGATCGTTAAGACGATCGAGGACACGATTCACATCTCTAGTCTTTAAGATCATGAGAGGTCTTGAACGAGTAGATGTGACTCAGTTTATTTACACTTTCGAATAATAGAAGGACTAGGGGCATTCCATGAAGTTAGCAAGTAGCACATTTAAGACTAATCGGAGAAAATTCTTTTTCACTCAACGCACAATAAAGCTCTGGAATTTGTTGCCAGAGGATGTGGTTAGTGCAGTTAGTGTAGCTGGGTTTAAAAAAGGTTTGGATAAGTTCTTGGAGGAGAAGTCCATTAATGGCTATTAATCACTTATACTGAAGGACTAGCCACTGCTATCAATTGCATCAGTAGCATGGGTTCTTCTTAGTGTTTGGGTAATTGCCAGGTTCTTGTGGCCTGGTTTTGGCCCCTGTTGGAAACAGGATGCTGGGCTTGATGGACCCTTGGTCTGACCCAGCATGGCAATTTCTTATGTTCTAATGACTTTTCTCCATTTGGAAAACTAAGAGGTACATTTTAAAAGGAGCGTGTGTACGTTCATGTGCGTGCGGTTCCCGGCGCGTGCACATGGCAGCACCAATTTTCTTTCATGCACACACCGGCATGAACATGTTATAAAATCCATTGGCCGTGCACATGTGCGCTGAATTTTTATATCTTCTTGCACATGTGTGGGCGCACAGGAGGGGTGAGCTTTAGTAAATTACGCATAGCAAAGAAATCGGGCCTTCCCCAGTTCCCTACCCCCCCCCCCCCCCCCCCGCCTAACCTTCCTTCCCTTTCCTCTCTCCACGCCATCCCCTATCTAACTACCCCAAAATCTTTTATTTATGATTTACTGCTTCTCTGGAACAGAAGTAGTTTGCGCGCGCCGGCTGGCTGCTGGCGCATGCTTCCCCAGGATAGTGGCTAATGGCCGCTGTCCCAGCCGGCCTCCATGCCGCCCATCCCTACTAGACCATGCCCCCCTGGACTGCCCATTTTTCAGGGCTCAGCACTTATGCATGTATCAGGACTTACGCACGTGACCGGCCCCTTTTGAAAATGTGTGTGGTCCTTTAAAATTTCACGTTTTTAAGAATAGCTTCTACCATTTTGCATAGCACCAACATCAGGATCACAGGTTTCCCAGTTCACCCCTGAAGCACTTTTAAAAACTAGCTTCACATTGGCCACCCTCCAGTCTGCAGATATTGTGTCTGTTTTAAAATTATAATTTGCAGGTCCCCAAAAACAGGTGTTCATTTCACATCTGAGTTCCTAGCAATACTCTTGAGTTGAATACCATCTGGTACCAATGATTTGTTATTCTTTAGTCTGTCAGTCAGATTTATTACATCCTCCAGTTTCACAGTGATTTTGTTTAGTTGATCAGGTCATCACCACCATCAAAAACTTTTGGGTGTGTGTATGACCCCAACATCCTTTTCAGTAAAGAAATGGCAATTAATTTAACTTTTTTTCTATTTTCTTGTCCTCCCAGAGCACCCTTATTACCTCAGTCATCTAGCAATTCAATTAATTCCCACACAGGTTTTTGTTTTGAATGTATTTGAAAACGTTTTTAATACTTGCTTTTACAACCAAGGCACTTTTCTTTGCTAAATTTCTCTTAGCCTTCTTTATTACTTTTTTATATCTAACTTGCTAATGCCTATAATTTTCTCTATTTTCCTCATTTTTTTGAAAGATGCTCCTTTGTCTTTAATTGCCTCTTTCATCTCACTATTGAATCACTTCGGCAGATGTTTGGTTTTCCTTGACCTTTTTTAATGCATGGAATACATTTTGTCTGGGTCGCAAGCACAGGAGCACTAGACCCCACCCCCGGACAGCCACCATGCCCCCCGCCCACCACCACGCCCCGGCCCACCCCTTTTTGCAAGCCCCAGGACATATGCGCGTCCCGGGGATTGCGCATGCCGCCGAGCCTATGCAAAATATGCTCGGCACGCGCAGGAGAAGATTTTCTCGGGTTATGCATGTATGTTATGGGGCAGATTTTAAAACCCCTGTGCGCCGGCGCGCCTATTTTGCATAGGCCGCCGGCGCGCGCAAAGCCCCGGGACGGCGTAAGTCCCAGGGCTTCGTAAAAGGGGCAGGAGGGGGCGTGTCCGGGGGCAGGGGGCTGTCCGGGGGCATGGCGACGGTTCGGGGGCGGGCCGGGAGGGCGGTCCCGAGTCCCCTGGCACTGCGGCCTGTGCCGGGGGATGCCGGGGCGGCGCGTGCAAGTTACGCCTGCTTCAAGCAGGTGTAAGTTGCCCAACAAAGGTAGAGGAGGGGATTTAGGTAGGGCTGGGGGGGGGGGTAGATAGGGGAAGGGAGGGGAAGTTGGGGGGACGCGGAAGGAAAGTTCACTCCGAGGCCACTCCGATTTTGGAGCGGCCTCGGAGGGAACGGAGGCAGGCTGCGAGGCTCGGCGCGCGCAGGCTGCCGATTTTACGCAGCCTTGCGCACGCCGACCCCGGATATTATAAGATACGCGCGGCTACGCACGTATCTTATAAAATCCGGTGTACTTTTGTTCGCGCCGGTGGTGTGAACAAAAGTACGCGTGCGTGTATGTTTTGAAGATCTACCTCAGCGTGCATAGCTTTTGAAAATCTGCCCCACAGGGTTCTAGAGTCACAGCGTTACTTGGTGGTTCACAGAATAATTGCTGATTGTCATGAAACAGTAAAACAGAGAAAGTAAATGCTAATTATATAATTTAGAGAGAGAAAGAGCATCAAAGATTATATTCCCCTCTGCACAAGCATACATAACCTTTATATGTATTTATATATATATTTATATGCGGACATGAAAGACACAGGGTAATGGTACTGATCAAGAAAATATTCGCCAACCAGTCCTGCACCATAGGTTGTCAGTGGTAACGTCTATGACAACCGCTCAGACATAAACACAGACATAAACACAGCCTTGTATTCATGACACCACCAGCCCTTGTACACCTGCTGCTCCCCCAACATAATACCAAGACTCATCAGATCTCCAGGAGGACTACTGACCACTCAAGCCTCCCAGTAGTCCCATATCCCTTCTTAGACAGCTGAGATGCAAATCTCCAGCTGTGTTTCCCTATGCTGTCCAAATCATGCCAGCTCTGTATCACCTCATGATTTTTCCACATGCAGATCAAAATGAGAACTGAAATGAGCTGGCATCATCTGACAGTAATAAACAAGACTGCTGGAGGTGGTTCTAGAAGGCCAGGACCCTGGAGAGGTTAGAAAGGTGGGTGGCCTTGTTACTGAAAGCCCATACTTGGAATATTTATTTAAATGGAATGGGCTGACCATAGATGGGCAGAGAAGCCAGAATTTGTATCTGTACAATATACCCCCTCAATACAGGCCATTCTATGGGTCACTGGCTCTGGGGGCCAATGCAATCTTTTGGCTTCCTCTCTACTCATCTTGATACTCCACTGCCCTCCAGGCCTAATATTTATTTATTATTTATTTTATTTAAAATCTTTTCTATACCGTCGCTAAGTAGTCTACCATTGCAACGGTTTACATGATGGAACATAAATTAATGTAGGGAAAGTGTACTATCGTACATTCTAACAGGTGCCGTCAAAGGTTCGGTTACAATAAATCATTAAAGATAAGAAAAAAAAATTGTTTAGTGAAATAGGTCATGACCGGGTGTACCAGGAAGGTACAGTTTACGGGTAAAATTCACTAATTATAGTGTTACAAATAGTTTTTTAAAGTGATGTAGAGTTCATGGATCCCTCTACTGCACGATAAAAACAGGCATATCTAAAATTAGCAAGACATAGAATTGAGATGGAAAAGTAGCACTGATTATGCTCTTGTTTCTTGTCATTAACAAAGAGGTTTATATGAGAGATGTTTGCCAGTCCTGCCTGTCTGTTTTGTGGCCACCTCAAGACCGCTCATGGTGCCATAGTCCCCAGTGTCAGAATTTTGTAATTAAATTTTGTTTGGATTGTGAGATCATCCAGAGTCAGCCAAACAAGCAGATTCATTCTTAATTTTGCACCTCCTCCACCCATTGAAAGCATGGAGTAGAAATGTTAAATTGTCTTTATAAAATCAAAGACAGCAGCAGAAGTGTTGCTCTATATATGAGGATGATGCAATATCAGCGTGGGGAAAACGGGTGCTCATCATTCAGCACCCGCTCTCCCAATCCATGCCAATCGACCTCTCCAGAGCACCCGATTTAATATTTAAATCAGCTGCCATGGTAAAAAAGAGGCACTAGGGGAAATTTTGCATCCCTAGTGCCTCTTTTGTAGCGGGCGCCCAGGAGAGGCCGGATATCAGCCAATTAAGAAAACAGACGCTCAATTTTATGAGCGTCCCTGTGCAAAGCCACAGGTTAGGAACATGGATGCTCGTTAATTGACCTTCCCTTTCCCTAACTTGACTGCCGGCACATTATTATTTTTTTCTTTTTAAAGGTTTCCTCCTTTTTGCTCCTCCAACTTAATATCGCCACAAGGAAGTCGGAGGAAGTACAGAAAAGCAGTATTTTCTGCTTTTCTGTACACTTTTTTGGACTGCTCAAAAATTAATTCCTGCTCCAGGCAGGCGTTAATTTCTGAAACTAAAAATGCATCAGGCGCACTTTTTTTGTGAATCGGGGGAGAATAGCTAATAGTCTCATCAACATGCATTTGTATTTGATGAACGCTAACAGCTTTGCGCGAGGCTGGACATGAGTTTTGGATGCGCTAATCCCCTTATAGCATAAGGGATTGTGGATGCGCATCTAAAACGCATGTCCAACCATGCTCGGCTGAGCGCACTGTATTGCATCAGCCTATATGTATGCTATAGGAGAGGGGGCAGATGCGTCTGGTTGGTGGAACTAGGTAAATGTGTTTGATTTAGTGTTTTAAATGTTGTAAATTTTAAGAGAATGCAGTATATGGATATTTTATGATATAATCCACCTTGAACAATGAAGGTGAATTGTGCAGACTATAAAAGTTTTTAAATAAATAAGAAATAAAAATGGCTATCATATCTTTCCTTTCTCTGCTTCTCTCTTATAACATTTCTGCTGGTTGGCTCACGTCTGTTGCACGCACTCGATTGTTTGAGTTTGTCCTCTTCTCTCCTCATGCTCTAATCTGTTGTTTTTAGTCTGTAAACTCTTACAGACCGATAAATTAAATTGTGTGGGAAAATGGGCGCTCAGTGTTGAGTGCCCACTTTCTTAACGCGCCCAGTCACCTCTCCTGAGTGCGTGATACTGTACTTAAATGAGGGGTCACGTTAAAAATGATGCGCTAGGGACAATAGCATGCTCCTTGTTATGGAGTCTCAGTTTAGTGGACCCTTGGGCCGACCTGCAGGAGACTGGGAAAGATGGTGAAAGTCTCTAGTGTACGGCAGGCCGGGAAGCAGATGATCAGGCAGGACGTAGAGATGCTCTTCACCCTGGAAGCTGGGACTCCCCCGGGAGGAGCCCGTAGGAGCCCAGCCACTGGGACTTAGGCGGCTTCACCCTTGGAAGCCGGAGCCCCCCCCGGGAGGAGCCCATAGGGGCCCAGCCACTGGGACTTAGGCGGTTAGTGGATCAAGACCGGTAACTGGAACCAGACTAGGACAGTAGCAAGTACTGTAACAGGGCTCGGGTTCTGGAACCAGGCAGGAACTGTAGCAAGACTCGGGTACTGGAACCAGGCAGGAACTGTAGCAGGCAAGCAGGAACCAAGCAGGTACTGAAGCAGGCAAGCAGGAACGGAGCGAGTACCAAGGCAGGTCACTCCGGGGCACAACACAACAGGGAACCAGGAGGAAAACCCGTTGCAAGGCAAAGACTGAAGGTCCGCGGCCAGCTTATCAAGGCCGCGGCGTCTGACGTCAGGAACTGGGCGGAGTCACCCTTGGCGGGAAACGGCCTAGAAAAGCGTCTGAGTGGCGAGCGTGCACGCTTAGGAGCAGGACATCATGGGAGGCTTCCCGGCGGTGCGGCCCCCGCGGGGACGCCATCGAACAGGCCACAAAACAGCCCTCCAGAAGCGGGAACAGGTCCAGGAGCTCAGAGGTAAGGGTCTGGCCGCGGCGCTCGTGGCCAGAACCGTAACAGCTCCTAGCGACTACTTAGCAGCAGAAGCCCAGGAGAGGTAGCTGTCAGGGGTTTGGAAAATGGACGCTCAATTTTATGAGCGTTTTCCTATCCTAACCAGCCAGCGCATTTAAAAAAAAAAAAATGTTTTTAACCTTTTGGTTCCTCCGACTTACTTTCATCATGATATTAAGTCGGAGAATGTACAGAGAAGCAGTATTTTCTGCTTTTCTGTACACTTTTTTGGGCTGTTCAGAAATTAACGCCTTCTTTTGGGCAGGCGTTAATTTCTGAGTGTAAAATGTGCAGATTGGGTGCACATTTTTTTTTTCTGGATCCCGGGCGAATAACTAATAGCCTCATCAACATGCATTTGCAAGTGATGCACGCTATTAGCTTCACGCGGGCTTGGACATGCATTTTGGACATGCTAATCCCCTTATAGCATAAGGGGTAGTGAACACGCATCCAATACGTATTTCCAACCATGGGTAAAACAGTGCGCTCAGCTGAGCACACTTTACTATATCGGCTGCTAATGACAAGAGTACATTATATCTGAATACATCTCCATTCTACAAAGCTTTATACGTGCTGCAATGTGATAATACGGATATTTTTTTATAAGACTTCTCCCTGAATTTCCTTTCACCCTCTGACCTGCTTCTTTATTTGTAAGTGCTTTGGGAGTGTAACTCTATCCATCCACTGCCCAACATCTCTCCCTTTCTCTCCAGCCTCTGTTAATATTGCCCTGTATCTTCCTCCCCTCTCATTATCTATCTCCTCGCCATGCCTGCTCTCCTGCCTCCTCCTCCTCCCTCCCAGTAAAGGATTGGATCTTGAAAATCCTCAAGTCCCAAATACTCTTACCTGTGGTGGTTCCCATGGCGACAGAGTGCTCAATTAATCCATCCTTCGACTTCTCTGTCTCAGCTCTATTGAGCTTTTCCAGACACACAGGTCTATCCAGTAAAGTGCGGCCGCGTTTACCCCGCTCCTAACCCGCGTTCTACTCACTTTCCGGCCGCGTTAGCCCTTCCTGCGATCCACAACCCCTTTTAACCTACCCTTACCGCGTCCTAAAATCCCCGGGCAACCCCTTCCGCACGCGGCATGTATATTGCATGTAAACGAGCGAATTAGCTATTCCCTAGCATCCACTAACCCGCGTCCCGACTATCGCTATTTTACCCTGCCGTTTTGCTGCGCATTTAACCTGCTAACTTACCGCCTACCCTTACCCCTGTGTTAGAGGCAGGGGTAAGGGTAGGCGGCAAGCTTTCCCCCAGCCCCCGCTCACCTGCCCTGGCCGCGTCCATGGATGCTGGTCTCCGGGGCAGCCCCAGTCTTCTCCCCTCCTCCCGATGCAAAAAAAAAGCGAAAAAAAAAGTTGCAAGAGAGAAAGGGGAGAGGATGGGCAATCCTACGCTCGGCAACTTACTTTTGCAGCCCCCCTCCGGACATCGTGGCTTCCCCCATGCCAGTCCCCTCTCCCCTCCTCCCGAAGCAGGGTGCGAAAAGCAGCCTTGCTCCGGGAGGAGGGAAGAAGGGACTGGCAGTGTAAAGCGGCGAAGCGACTTACTTTTTGCACCCCCCCTCCGGACATCGGACGACCTCTCCTGCCTCCAGCTGCTCGCGAAGATGGACGCCTGCACGGCCGCTGAAGACGTGACATCACATGCCGTGACGCCAAACGTCGTGACGTCACGTCTTCAGCGGCCTTGCAGGCGTCCATCTTTGCGAGCAGCTGGAGGCAGGAGAGGTCGTCCGATGTCCGGAGGGGGCTGCAAAAGTAAGTCACTTCGCCATTTCGTACTGCCAGTCCCTTCTTCCCTCCTCCCGGAGCAAGGCAGCTTTTCGCGCCCTGCTTCGGGAGGAGGGGAGGGGGGACTGGCAGTCCCGACTTCCTGGTATCTGTCATTTCAAATGACATTTGAAATGACAGATACCAGCGTGGCCGTGAAGCATTAGGCCCGCGCACCCAGGATACTGTATAGGCGCTCTATACAGTAAAATGGGTTGCGCGGGCCTAACGCTTCACGGACGCTTCTTAGACGCAGCTTGCATTTGCAAGCTATTTACATACAGGATCGAGCGGTAGGTGAGCTGCACTGTGCGTGCGGCAACCGCGGTTGCGCCGGGCACTAACGCAGCTCTTCCTACCGCTCGTTACTGGATAGACCTGACAAAGATATCACACAGACAGTTCCGGAGCTCCACTTTCCCCCCACACACCTGCATTGTAGGCCCCCAATAACGAGATTATCTTGGAAATGCTATGTTATGGTTTAGTGTGGAGAGGAGGTGCCACACACTAACACATGCTTTCATGCTTTCTCTTTGCCCTCCCCTTCCAGCGATGTCACCAGCACGCTCCCTCTTCCTTGATCCCAGGGCTCATCACTTAGCTATGCAAATCACTCACCAGATAACATCCCTCTGTTTTTGGCTCCAGGCTCTCCTGTCTCCTGATAGCTGCCTGGAATGCAATGAGATAGAGGGAGATTAGCCTGAGGCTGGAACTAACAAATTAGGAATTATATATTTGTTTGCTAATGCAGACATGTATTACTTAAGTGAATCATTACAGGAATCAGGAAAAAGGGAAAACAGTCATCTAAATAGTGACAATAACAGATTCACTAAATTGGAGGCCAAGGAAAATTCCAAGGTGATATTGTGTGTTCTCCCGGGTCTGATATTTCAGTACTGTTAGCAAGATACCAACTATTTGACTGCTATAGTTAATGGGGACGATGCAATATCATGCGCTCAAAAAATGTGCATCCAACCTGGACGTACAGTTTTTGAATGCTCGCACATCCCCTCTTTAGGGTGCTCCATGTAATAATCAAATGAACTGGCGTGCTAAAAGGGACACACAATGGATAAATTGCATGTCCCTAGCTCATCCATGGCATCGAGTGTCTGTTTTACTAACTCAGGCACAGCCACGGATAAGGAAAATGGACATTCATAAATTGAGCTTCTCTTTTCCTAACCTGACCGCTGTCAAGATTATTTTTTTTCATGTTGCAGCTTTCTATGATTCCTCCTGCTTAGTATCGCAACAATATTAAGTAGGAGGAACCACAGAAAAGCTGTGTTTTTGCTTTTCTGAGCATGATGCCTTAAAACTTAACACCAGCTATGGGCTGGCATTAATTTTTGAAGATTAGAATGTGTGCGTTGGGCGCACTTTTTTTTTTTTTTTAAATATATGTTTATTTGGTTTTATAAGGCATGACAAATAACATCGAAATCTTCGAAACATAGGGGCGGATTTTCAGAGCCCTGCTCGCCTAAATCCGCCCAAAACCGGGCGGATTTAGGCGAGCAGGGCCCTGCGCGCCGGTGAGCCTATTTTACATAGGCCTACCGGCGCGCGCAGAGCCCCGGGACTCGCGTAAGTACCGGGGTTCTCCGAGGGGGGGCGTGTCGTGGGTGTGTCGGGGACGGGCCCGGTCGTCGCGGAGTTTAGGGGACGTGTCGGCAGCGTTTTGGGGGCGGGTATGGGGGCGTGGCTACGGCCCGGGGCGATCCGGGGGCGTGGCCGCGCCCTCCGTACCCGCCCCCAGGTCGCGTCCCGGCGCGCAAGAGGCCCGCTGGCGCGCCGGGACGCGACCGGGACGTGGCCGTAGCCACGCCCCCGTACCCGCCCCCAAAACGCTGCTGACACGCCCCCTAAACGCCGCGACGACTGGGCCCGCACCCGACACGCCCCCCTCGGAGAACCCCGGGACTTACGCGAGTCCCGGGGCTCTGCGCGTGCCGGTAGGCCTATGTAAAATAGGCTCACCGGCGCGCAGGGCCCTGCTCGCCTAAATCCGCCCGGTTTTGGGCGGATTTAGGCGAGCAGGGCTCTGAAAATCCGCCCCAGGGTGAACATGGTATAATGTCATTTTTCAATTTGAAGTAAACCAACAGTAGAAAAACCTTGCAAACAAGCCTTATTTCTTTTATCCCCTTACCTACCCCTGAATGTTAAAACCCTTAGAACCCTCGTCCTCCAAAATTAACCCCTAACTCCCTTTTGGTAGGCGACACTAATAACCATCTTCTGTGGTAAAAAGTAGAGACATCTATATGTTTGTAAAAGAAAAAGTAAAGCAGAAAGATTAATGAGAAAGGACTATTGAAGAAAGGACAAATGAAGCCAGGCCCGCGGAGTCTAAGTGAGCTATTTCATTGTTAGTCAAGGTCTTTTCAAAATTACTTTTAGGTGATAGATATTGCCTCCACTCAGAGAGCTAGCTAGTACTGTATCCTTGGTCTCTTGTGGAAGACTGGCTAGATAGGGTTGCCAGATTTTTTCTATAAATTTACGTTTCGGATCTGGTAAGGATTTGACTGACATATAATCAAAAGTTAAAAGATGAATCATCTTGTGCTCCCAGGACTTGATACTGGGGGATTCCTTGTCCAGCCATACTGCCAGTTTTACTTTTTTAGCTAATAAACTGGTTTTATTAAGTAGCATAATTTGATGTGGGAGTTTGTATCATGAAGTCCAAACAACCAGAATTTAGGGAAATAGCTCAATGGCACCTGCAAAGATAGGGAGCAACGAGCTCACATTTCTGCCCAAAATAATGCTACTTTCGGGCATAGCCAAAAGCTGTGTACTAAATCACACTGTGGGGCTTCACATTTGGCACAATTGGGAGAGTTGCATATACAAGCCTGAAATGCTCTTTTTTTTAATAATAGAGTTGCCAGGAAATTTAAATTGTAGTTCACGCAATTCAACATTTTCAGTGATACAAGTAATATTTTGAAAACAGTATTTGAAATCATTGTTTGTTAATGGGCTTGGTAAGCTCAAAGACCATCGTTAGGTGGTCTCAGTAAAATCAGACTGTTCATCAAAGGTTTGTAGGATTTTTAGGAAGTGGGTACATGTGGGTTTATGTTGCCGTTCATCCAAGAACAATTCGTTTAGCCGTGCCCACTTTTCGAATGGGAAGTCCCCAATGCCCACCGTGCCAATATAGTACTTCATTTGGAGATATGCATAGAAATCTGTATGTGGCAGGATACATTTTTCCTTAATTCAGAGAAGCTGTATAATACATTCAAGTTTAACGGAAAAGGTCATAGATATAGGTTAAACCTCAGCTGGACCATTCTGCGAAAATCTTATTTGCCACTCCGGGTGGGAAGGTGGGGTTATCACGGATGGTTAAAAACGGCAACAGTCGTCCCTGTGTAGTTATGGTCTTGCAAAGATATTGCCAGGCTCGCCGAATAGAGACGAGAATAAGATATCCTTGAAAATTAAAAGGGATATGAGCTTTATCTAATTGCATTAAAGACGATAAAGACCAATGTCCGAACCATTGCTGCAAGTAGGGTCCTGGGGAGAATGTAGCAGTATTCATCAGTAGTCTCGGACATGTCTGAGCATACATACAAAATAATATTTTTGCAAGTCCGGACAATTTAGGCCTCCTTGAAGCAAAGGTTTTCGTAAATGGGTGATAGTCTTGCTCGCCTTCCGGCCCACATAAAACTTCGTATGGTTTTGTTTATTTCGGTTAGGTCGGATTTTTTCAGCTAAATGGGCAGCATCTGTAATATGTATAACCACTTGGGTACCTCCATCATTTTTAATAATTGAATGTGTCCCAAGAGGGATTGTGGAATGGATGACCATTGAGCTAGGTACTTTTTCATATTTTGGAGTAACGGGGCAACATTAATTTTTATAATTGTGTGATGTCAACTGGGATTCTAATGCCTAAGTACTTCATATTACCTTCGACCCATTTAAGAGGGGATCCCCAGGAAGTTCTCAAGTTCCCCCATATATCCATGGCTTCAGACTTGTCCCTATTAATTATAAGGCCGGAAAAACATCCAAAAGACAGTTGGTGGGATAAGACCCTTGGTAGGGATGTAAGGGGATTAGTAAGAAAAATTAAAACATCGTCAGCAAAGGCAGCGACTTTAAACATAGTATTTGATGTTCCCAGGCCTGAAATAGCCACATCTTCATCAATCTTACGCAGTAGTAGATCGATTGATAGTAAATAAAGAAGGGGAGATAGTGGGCACCCTTGACAAACTCCTCTGCCGACTATAAAGGCTGTAGAGATACCCCCATTAGCTAAGATGTGGGAGCATGGTATAGCATAAAGAGGGAAATGCCCTTTATAATATCTCCTTGGAAGCCAAATCTTTACATAACAGAGAAGAGTTAGGGCCATGCAACATGGTCGAAAGCTTTTTCGGAGTCAAAGCTCACAATAATAGATGGAATTAGATGTTGTTTACAGTAGGCTATCGCTGTTGTGAGCTTAACAATGGTGGGAGATATCAGATGCGAATTGGGCCCATTTGGTTTGTAAAAAAGTTTGGAAATCTTTATCTTGTCTTAGGTAGGAGGGAAACCTCCAGATACGCTCCCCGGGGTTGGAATCATCACATTTAATATCTATCCATATTAACACGTGATCTGATACATCCACACCACCTATTACTGCTTCTTGGATGTGTGGAAATATGTCTTGGGAGCCTAATATGTAATCAATTCGAGATAATGTAGTATGGGCTCTAGAAATGTGAGTGTAGTCCCTTTCATCAGGGTGAAGCACTCTCCATTAAGTCCACAATTTGTAAATTGTCGCAAACATAGGCCGCTCCCTTTTGTTGGTCAGTTCTCTGGCCTGCTTGTATGTTTGATGATCGATCCATCCCCGGGTCATGAGTGAAATTAAAATCCCCAGATATAACCAGCCACCCCTTTCTATGAATGGTGAGGAGGTTAACCAAATTAGTAAAAAAATTCTGGTTGTAGGTATTTGGGCCATATAGATTACATATCGTGATATCCTTGCCCTTTAATCTTCCTATCAAGATAGTGTACCTCCCTTCTGGGTCTTGGAATTCTTTTTCCAGTTGGAAAGGGAGGTTTTTATGAGGTTAAACTGCTACTCCTGCCTTCTTTCCCATCGCCGATGCATAGTATATTGAGCCCATCCATTCACGGCACAATTTTCTGCTTTCAGCAGCCAAAAGATGGGTCTCCTGAAGGCAAGCAACATCCACCTTAGACCATTTGAGTTTCTGTAGCATGTTGGAATGTTTAATGGGATTGCCCAAGCCGTTTACATTTAATGAAGCTAGTCGAATATGGTTAACCATTTAATCTATGGGATTAGGACTTGTTATAAGGCTTTGGCCATGGTGGGGCTCCCAGCCTAGCTCCACCTCAGGTTTAACATAGCTCCCAGGTCTGGCAAGAACATGTTAAAGAAGCCAAATAATAAGAGTGAATTTTCTGCAATATTATAACCAAGCACGTTGTGAACATATAATCAGTGTCTTCCCTTCCCTTTTCACTACCATCCTGATGTCCCCCCCCCCCCCCCCCCCCCCAGAACTCTCTATTAAGAGCTCCAGCGTAGGAGCTTGAGGTACATTTATGATGTGCACAAGCATCATCCACCAGGAATGAGGTCCCAAGAAATTAGCAGAGAAAAAAAGAGCCAGAAAGATTAATAGCCGGCAGAAGGATGTAGGTAAAATAGAAAAAGAAGAGTTATTAACTCTAAACATTAATCTTTAGTTGCAAATCAAACAGCAAATGAGTGTCTCTCACCATTAATATCAAATTTGAAAAGTTCCAATTTCTAAAATATCCACTTGATTCAGTTCTACGGCAGAATTTCCAAGGGAGATGTGAGTATCATGGCACTGCAAAGAAAGAGGCCGGACTCCTTCAGATAAACATTACCGCTGTCTCCTCCAACGTATGATTCCACGTGTATGCAGAGAAATGTAAAACCCCAATCACTGAGCTCTTCCAGGTTGTGGCGTGACAGCTTGATGCAGTATATGCATGTCGGTATAATTTAGTAGCTATTCTGGGCTATATAGTCTATGGTCCTTTTTTTTTTTTTTGGCGACAGGCCAAGAAGTACGCGGAAGATTCCGCGATGTTTTCAGTAGCAGAATTTAGGTCTTATGTTCATTCTTAGTCTATCGCTATTCAGTTTTCATGAAAGGGGCTCAACGTGAGGCTTATTCACAGACATCCGTCGCCAGAGGTTTTGGATTTCACATTTTCAAGTATCGGAGTTTTATCCATCCCCCTTGAAGCTCCTGGGCTCCGGTCTTTTCCGGATTATGACATGGTGGCTCGATGAGACGAGGGTAATCTATAGTAAGGTATACTGCCCTCTTTGGGCTACAGAAGTCAAAAGCAGGTCTGTGGCGAGACCACTCAGTTGCCATAGTCTGGAACAACTTTATCAACAACGGTAATTCGAAACATACGGGCAGGTTACAGATGCCGGGTAGATAAGGCATCTTAAAGAAATGATTAGTAAAACAAAGTAATGGTGGACTCACTCACGATAGACCATCCACGAAGGCCTTTGCAGATGTCACATCTTCAAAAACATGAGTTTTGTTCGCATGCCATATGTTGAGCTTCGCCGGGTATTGCACCTGAAAACGTATTTGTTTTTGAGTAAGGGTTGTGCAAAGTGGGGTGAGAAGTTTTCTTCATTGTGTCACTAGCGAAGAAAAATCCTAAAAAGGTCTTATGGGGGAGCCATTGAAAGACAGGTCTCTCTGTTTCCGATATCTTTGCATTAGTTGCTGCTTGTGAAGCCAGTTCAGAACTTTTGCAATAACTATGCATGGTCTGGTATCTCCATCGTGCTTATTTCCCAATATATGGGCTCTTTCTATACAGAGTGCCCCCGTTAGGCCTTGTAGATCAAGAGCTGTCAGCAGCTATGTTTCTAGGAGAGATTCTAGGTTCCTATCTTCCACGGATTCTGGTAGTCCCATGATCCTGATATTGCTCCGGCGAGATCGATTTTCCAAGTCATCAATTTTTTCTATTTGAGCTTTCAGGTCTTTTTCCAAAAGGAGGATTTTATTGGTAGCAGAAAGCGAGTCATCTTCCAAACTCGAAACCCAGCCCTCTATTAAATCCATCCTTGGGAAGAGCTCTGATATTGTCTTTTGAGATCTGTGATTTTTCTGAAAGATCCTTAAATCTGGTGTCCAAAGTGGTGACGACTGCATTTGTGACTTGCATTAAGTGGAGAGGCTGCCAAGGTTTCTGTGGTCGCGGGCATCTTGTCTGGCGCAGGCCTGAGTTTTTCTTTTTCCTTTCGTCCCCCCTTCAGGGGCATAGTAAAAGGCGATCTTTGCATATATCTGTCAATGGACATGCAGAGGATATTGTAGGTGTCTGTTTAAATGTTGTAAAGTCGTGGATGGTCTCGATGGTATGAGATAAATGGGTGATGGTGCCCGGACTCTGAGCTTTTCGCGTCTGCTCAGGTTCACATCACGTGACCTCTCGCACTTTTTTTTTTAAACGGGGATACTAGCTAATAGCCTCATCAACATGGCATTTGCATGTGCTGAGCGCTATTAGCTACACGCCAGTGTGGATGAATATTTTGGATGCACTAATCCAAAAACTGCACTGGGCATATGTTTAGCACGTCCAAAATGCACGACCAACTGCGTGTTTAACGGCGCGCTGAGTTCAGCGCCTGATATTGCAATGTTAGTCACTTTTCCCCCAGGAAACAGCTATCATTCAGTTCCCTAACCTAACCCCATTTCTCCTGGTATGTGTTATGGTTAAGCGGTGTTTGCGTGGATTCTCGGGTACTGTGGCAGATGACCACGCCCACAGGGAGGAGCCCCGTGAGGCGCCACAGTACTGGGCGAAACGCAGGATGCACAAACGCAGAATTAGTTCTTTATTTATACAGCATGAAGTATAACACCAGAGGTGGCAGTAGTGAGGTATTCTGGATGTAGCAGTCTCAGGACACTCGGCAGAGGGGACCCTTCTCACCCCGTTGGTATAGGGAACTTCCGGTGTAGGTCTCCCAGTAAGGCAGTACTGTGGATAAGATAGACTGAGAGTTAGATTACTCACTAGATGGTTGCTGTATGTATGCGATTCCACCAGGTTGAAGAAGATGGTACAAGCACTGAGGCAGGGAGAGCAGGCCCTCGAGGAGCGAGAATCTGATCCCTGTAAGGCACCTGAAATAAAGCAGAGGGCCCCCGAGGAGCAGGTACCCAGGTTAGTAATTACCCCCAAAGGCAGAGAGAGAGCTTCCTGCGGCAGCACGGAAGCAGCAGAGTAGCTTAGACAGGCCAAGACCAAGTCCTTGCAGCTCATAGAGCTAGCAACATAGTACAGGCTAAATACCCGGATGGCGTGATGTCAGTAGAGGGGAACGCCCCCGAGGTTCGCACCATTGCTGGAATAAAGACGTGGGTGGCGTGCGTGCGCGCACCCTAGTAGGCCCTTGGGAGGAGCATGGCGGGAGGCAGCACCATAGCCGTTCCGGGGACGCTGAAGAGGTCAGCTTGTAGACGCAGTGGCAGCCATTTTCCCTAGGGATGCAGGAGGAGCCGTGAACAAGGTGAGGCAAACGGGGCAAAACCATCTAGCAGCGACGGACGCAACAGTACCCCCATTCAAAGGGCGTCCTCCGGACTTCCTACCTGGTTTTGGTTTCTGAGGATACATCTTATGGAAATCTTGCAGCATCTCTTTATCCAGTATATTAACCAAAGGTGTCCAAGAATTATCTTCAGGTCCATAACCTTCCCATGTCAGGAGGTATTCCCATACTCTGCCTCTTTTTGTTTCGTCAAGGACAGCATCTACCTTGTACTCGATGTCTTCTTCTGCATCTATTGGTGTCTTGTTGGAGAACTCACTAAGGATCAATGGCTTCAATAGTGAGACATGGAACAATTATGAATCTTCAATGTGGGTGGTAGCTTCAGACTATAGGTGAGATTGCCTAATCATCGGAGAATAGGACATGGTCCAACGAAGCGTGGAGCGAAGCAAGCTGAAGGTATTTTAAGTCTTAAGTGCTTAGTAAATAGCCCGACTTTGTCACCAGGCTGGAAATCTGGAGCCTTGCAGTGGTGAGCATCGTATCCTTTTTTAGCTCGAAGTCCTGCTTTAAGAAGCATCTCTTTGGTCTGAGTCCAGAGTTGTTGAATATCTTTGGCAGTTGATTGAGCTGCTGGGGATGACACGGCCAGTGGAAGTGGCAGTGGTGGCAATGGTAGTCATCCGTAAACCACTTCAAATAGTGTTGATCTAATGGATGTTGCTGGATGAGAGTTGATGGCAAATTCAACCCAGGGCAACAGTTCTGCCCAATCATTCTGGCGAGTGTTCACGTAGGCACGAATGAACTGTTTGAGGGTCCTGTTCATCCTCTCTGTTTGTCCATTAGATTGAGGATAATATGCTGAGGTGAAGTCGAGAGAAATGTCAAACTTCTTGCACAATGCCTTCCAGAATTTAGCTGTGAATTGGACTCCGTGATCGGAGACTATGTGCTTAGGCATGCCGTGTAGGCGGAAGATGTGCGTGATGAAGAGCTGGGCAAGCTCCATAGCTGTGGGTAAACCAGGGAGAGCCACGAAGTGAGCCATCTTTGAGAACCGATCTACAGTTACCCAAATCGTGTTGTTTCCTCCTGAGAGTGGTAAGTCCACCACAAAGTCTGTAGCGATGTGTGTCCATGGCTCATCTGGTACTGATAAGGGTTGGAGTAGACCCAAAGGACGACCGGGTGGCGTCTTCTGTCTGGCACAATTTGTGCAGGAAGCAACGTAGGAGAATATGTCTTCCTTCATGATGGGCCACCAGTAAAACCTTTGCAGTTTAGACAGAGTTCTGCGTTGACCAGGGTGTCCAGCCAGTTTGGAGTCGTGAGCCCATGCTAACAGCTTCTTTCTGAGGTACTTGGGTACCATGGTTTTTCCTGCAGGTACTGAGTGAGTAGCTGCCAAAATAACTCTTTTCGGTCGATGATGTGTTGCGGTTCCTTTGGGATATCTTCAGAGAGGAATGAGCGAGATAAGGCATCTGCTCTGATGTTTTTATCTCCAGGGTGGTATTTCAGCACAAAGTCGAATCTGTTGAAAAACATAGACCATCTCACTTGCCTATGGTTTAGACGCTGTGCATGGCGGAGATACTCTAAATTCTTATGGTCTGAAAAGACTGTGGACTTGATGTTGTGCTCCTTTGAGCCAAGGGCGCCACTCCTCGAATGGCATTTTTATTGCCAGGAGCTCTTTCTCTCCTATTCCATAATTTTTCTCTGCTGGAGAGAAACAACGAGAGAAGAATGAGCATGGGTGTAATGCCTTGGAATCACCGGCTTGGCTTAGCACAGCCCCTATGCCGACGTCTGAGGCATCGACCTCAACGATGAAGGGCTTAGTAGGGTCTGGGTGTCGGAGACACGGCTTGTTCTAGAAGGTGTCTTTAAGTTTCTGGAATGCAGCTATGGCCTCCATAGACCAATTAGCAACATTGGCACCTTTCTTCGTCATCGCTGTAAGCAGAACAATGAGCGAAGAGTGGTTCTTGATGAAAGTCCTGTAATAGTTGATGAAACCTAGGAAACATCTGAGAGCCTTCAGACTAGTGGGTTGAGCCCAATTCTTTATGCTCTCCAGCTTCTGTGGATCCATTTGGAAGCCTTGGTGGGAAACAATATAGCCCAAGAAAGGCACTGATTCCTTGTGGAATTTGCACTTAGACAACTTAACGTACAGATGATTCTCACGGAGTCTTTGCAGCACTCTTTTGACATCCTCCAGATGAGTGGTCATGTCCTGTGAGAATATCAAGTTGTCAGCTAAGTAAATGATGACACATTTGAAGAGGAGATCCCTGAAGGTGTCGTTCATTAAATTTTGGAAGACAGCCGGGGCATTGCACAGGCCAAAGGGCATTACTAAATATTCAAAGTGACCGTCCATTCATTGCCTGAGCGAATGCGAAGTAAGTTGTAGGCTCCTTTAAGATAAAGCTTGAAGAAGATCTTGGCTCCTTGAAGTCAGTCAAATAGCTCTGAAATGAGAGGTAGCGGATAACGATCTTTCACAGTTATCTCATTGAGACCTCTGTAATCTATACACGGACGTAATGTTCCGTCCTTCTTCCCCAAAGAAGAAGCCTGCGCCAGCAGGAGACTTGGAGGGTCTTATGAAGCCTTTTTGAAGGTTTTCCTGAATATATTCTGATATGGCCTTATTCTCTGCCACGGAGAGAGGTATACCCTTCCCTTGCGTGGTTCAGTGTTCGGCTTCAGATTAATAAGGGTGGTAGTATGTCTGCAGCTTCTTTAGAAAAAACATCTTGGAACGATGCATATTGAGGCAGCAACCCCAGCATCACTGGGGTAGTTGGCATGCAGGGTATAGGAGTGACCTCCATCAGGCATTTACCATGACAGTCTGGACCCCATCGTGAAAACTTCAGAGTAGCCCAATTGAATTGAGGCATATGCTGCTGCAGCTACGGTAGCCCCAGTACTATAGGGGGCATGGCCTTCTCTAAAACAAAGAAGGAGATAGCTTCAGAATGGAGAGCACCAGTCCGCAGACATACTGGTTTGGTGAGCTGGGTTACTTCGCCCGGCAGGGGCTCTCCATGAATTGAAGAAAGGAGTAGTGTAGACTTCATAATGGTAGTGGGAATCCGCAAGTGCTCCACTAATTGTTGAAGAATGAAATTACCTCCTGCCCCTGAGTCCACTAGGGCAAGAGTCTGATACTCTAAGGGTCCACAGATCAAGGATACAAGAAGAGAGAGCAGAAGAGAGGGGGCAGTAAAACCTAAGAAGAGTCCTCCCGCAGGATTTAGGTCTGCCAGTTTCCCGGACTTATAAAGCATGTCTGAATAGCATGGCCAGCTTGTCCACAGTACATACACAGCCCCAGTTTCTTCCATGTTATTCTCTCTTTAGCTGTCAGATGGCTGCGGCCTAATTGCATTGGTTCTTCTTCACCAGCAACTGGAACCGGGGGAACAAGCCTGGGTGTTGGCTTAACTCGTTTCACCCTGAAAGGGTCTTCTGGGAGTCTTGGTCTCTTGAACCTTGTCACGAAGTCGGCGATCAATCCTTGTTGCCAATTTCACTAGTTCATCCAAGGTCTCTAGCATTTCATGAGCAGTGAGCTCGTCCTTTAAATGAGGGTTCAGTCCTTCAAAGAAGAGGGTCCACAGGCATTTAGGGTCCCAGTGTAATTCAGACGCCAGTGTCTTGAATTCGATAGCAAAGTCAACTAAAGATTTATTACCTTGCTTCAGGTGAACCAAAGAAGATCCTGCAGTGGTATACCAGGCAGGGTAATCAAAAACAGACTGGAATAGCTCGAGGAATCCTTCAATATCATATAGAATAGGATCCTCGCATTCGCACAGTGGGAAAATTGCTAGGTTGCAGGGCAAAGTGCATGCAACACTGATTAAGAAAACCTCTGCATCCCCAAACTTCCCCCGAGAAGCGTATAGGAGTGGATAGAGGTACCATAGTCTTGAACGTCACTTCTGGCGGTGTAGCTTTTTTACCTGTGGTGGTGGGTAAATTCATCTGTGTGTGCGATAAGTTGAATGCAGTAGTCAAACACTCCAGCGCACTCTGCTGCTCAGAGATTCACTGGGCCAGGCCTGGAATGGCCTGCATTGTGGTGAGCTGAGCCGAATCCATGGAGTTAGCAATCTGTTATGGTTAAGCGGTGTTTGGGTGGATTATCGGGTACTGTGGCAGATGACCACGCCCACGGGGAGGAACCCCATGAGGCGCCACAGTACTGGGCTAAACGCAGGACGCACAAACGCAGAATTATTCTTTATTTATACAGCTTGAAGTATACCACCAGAGGTGGCAGTAGTGAGGTAGTCTGGATGTAGCAGTCTCAGAACCCTTGGCAGAGGGGACCCTTCTCACCCCGCTGGTATAGGGGACTTCCGGTGTAGGTCTCCCAGTAAGGCAGTACTGTGGATGAGATAGACTGAGAGTTAGATTACTCACTAGATGGTTGCTGTATGTATGCGATTCCACCAGGTTGAAGTAGATGGTACAGGCACCGAGGCAGGGAGAGCAGGCCCTCGAGGAGCGAGTACCTGATCCCTGTAAGGCACCTGAAATAAAGCAGAGAGCCCCAGAGGAGCGGGTACCCAGGTTAGCAATTACCCCGAAGGGCAGAGAGAGAGCTTCCAGCGGCAGCACGGAAGCGGCGGAGTAGTTTAGACCGGCCGAGACCAAGTCCTTGCTAACTCAATGAGCTAGCAACATAGTACAGGCTATATACCCAGATGGCGTGACATCAGTAGAGGGGAATGCCTCCAAGGTTCACGCCATTGCTGGAATAAAGACGTGGGTGGCGTGCGCACGCGCATCCTAGTAGGCCCTTGGGAGGAGCATGGCGGGAGGCAGCACCATAGCCGTTCCAGGGATGCCAGAGAGGTCGGCTTGTAGACGCAGTGGCAGCCATTTTCCCTAGGGATGCGGGAGGAGCCGTGAACAAGGTGAGGCAAACGGGGCAAAGCCGTCTAGCACCGACGGACGCAACAGTATGTTTCTCTCTCTGAGTCAGATTGCAGAGATCAGAATGAGACAGACTGGAACTTGAGATTTCTTAGGTGCCTCCAGAAACAACATGCTCACTCCTATCACCATCACCAGGAAACAGGGGAAGGGGAGTGTGTACCTCTTAGCATCTACTGTAGTGGGACTGAGAAACTGGAACATGTAAGAAATAAAAAGTTTGTTATATCCCCTTCCATTCTCTGCTCTCCCCTCCCACTGCTCCTGATCAGCTGTTGTTTCAAGAGCCCCATTTTTGCAAGCTTGGCACTGCAAGGAATTGGTGATGCCAGGCATAACCTTTACAAAATGTGGTGGTGCCTGTTCAATATAGTGCACTAATGACCCAATACCCATGCCCATATATCTTGCAATATCTGTGGTCCTATTTGTATCTCCTGCTTTGATTTTCCAGCTCCTCTAGAGAGACCAAGCTTTGAAGCTCTTTAGGCCAAGAATATGTGCTGGCAAAGACACATTTAAGAAACTGCATTTTATTGTGCAATATCATCACTCACTGTAAAGCTATTCCACCTGTTTCCAAAGAGCTCTGGTCCACCCATTCTCAATTTGGCAGTTAATACTTTTTCCCCATGAACACTTCTATCTAACTCTACCACCCAACTTTTTGGCTAATGCTTACTGGCCTATTATACCTCTAGAACCAAACACCTGGATTTTTTTTTGCTTTTAGTGCATCCCTCCTCTTCAATTATCCCACTATGCAACACTTTCCCTCAGCAAAATAAGGGGCTGATGCAATATAGTTCGCTCAGCCTAGCACACAGCTTGATGCACATTTGGATGCATGTTATGACGCGCTAGAATAACTCTCGCTGCAGAATTGGGATTAGTGCATACAAAATGCTTGTCCAAACAAGTGCGTAGCTAATAGCAGCTCATCAAATGTAAATGCCATGTAGATGAGGCTAACCATTAACCCCAATTTAAAAAATCACCATGCACCCAACGCATAATTGTTTAACACAGAATATTTTACACCTGCCCCGGCATAGGCATACGGTCTTGCTGCGCGTCAAGTGCTTAACTTATAAAAAAAAATACTGCATTTCAGTGGCTCCTCCTACTTAGTATCATTGCGATACTAAGTAGGAGGAACTGCAGAAAGTAGCTCCATGCAAAATTACCTGAAAAAAAAAATTTCTGGACGCACAATAGACATACACAATATACACACTCCAGGATGTATATATTGTGTGTGTACATTGTGCCGGTCAAATAGCTGCCGCAGGATTAAGCATCCATATTCCTAACTTGCACAAAGCCACAACTCTTGGGCGCCCAATGCCAAGGATGTGCTAGGGACACACAATTTCCCTTCGCGTATCCTTTTTATTAGCATATTTCATCACGCACCCAGGAGAGATGGATGGGTGCACATTAGAAAAATGGGCACTCAATACGAGCGCCCATTTTTAGCACATTTATATAATATTGGCCTGTAAAGGTTTACACATAGCACACATTAACATACATGTGACTGGCACATGCAGTTTGGCTACTAAGTCCCTACAGTACATACATATGTCGACTTGTTTGTATTTGGATGTGTATGCAGATCAAATGGACAAAGGGGCAAACATAAAAATCTGACAAATATAGTTTAGTTTAATTTATTTACTTAATGAATCACTATTTCTTACTAGGGCAAATCATAGTGATGTATAATAAAATATCATAGAATCTGAAGGACAATCATGGCTATATAATTGTTGGCCATTGTCAAGATGTCACACACATCAAAACAGCCAGACCAGAACTATGAAGAAAAACACACTGCAAAAGCCAGGGCCAATTCAGGTTAGCTGATCAGAAGGAAACACTACACCTTGCTATGGGCCTCTCCCACACAGGATGTTTTTTTGAAAGGCTTGAATGGGGATTTAAATACCTTGGCATAATGGTCTCGAGAGTTAAGAAAATCCAAGTGCAGCAGCTCCCAGACACCAGAAAGAAAAGATCTGCAAAGTGACTCCTAGAAGGCCATCAACTGTTATAACAATGTTACACCATTTACCCAACAATATCTCCAAATATCAAACAATGGTGTTATCAATTTCCAAATGCTTTATTTTATATAACACCCCAGTATACACAAAATGTAAAAACATACATAAACCCCCCCCCCCCCAATCTCAACACCCAACTAGGACCTAGTTTTGACAACCTACTCGTCTTCTTCAGGGGACATCCAATTAAAACCATGTCAACCCCCACATCTTTGTGTACATAAAATGTCCATAATATCTATACATCTTCAACACGATTCAAAAACCACCGCCTTAATTCTCACAAGACCACATCACAATCAAGTCAATTCAGTAAAAGTCGCAGGAGAGCAGGAGAGCACAGGCCACTCTCCTGTGCGCACGATTTAGTATTTAAATGAGGGCCCGTGGTAAAAAGAGACGCTAGGGACACTAGCACGTCCCTAGCACCTCTTTTTCGACAGGAGCGGCGGCTGTCAGCGGGTTTGACAGCCGATGCTCAGTTTTGCCGGTGTTGATTCTCAAACCCGCCATGATATTAAGTCAGAGGGTGTACAGAAAAGCAGTTTTTACTGCTTTTCTGTGCACTTTCCCGGTGCTGGCGGAAATTAGTGCTTACCTTTGGGTAGGCGCTAATTTCTTAAAGTAAAATGTGCAGCTTGGCTGCACATTTTACTTAGTGAATCGCGTGGGAATAACTAATAGGGCCATCAACATGCATCTGCATGTTGCGGGTGCTATTAGTTTCGGGGGGGGGGGGGGGGGGAGGTTTGGACGCGCGTTTTCGACCCCTTACTGAATAAGGGGTAAAGCTAGCGCGTCGAAAACGCGCATCCAAATGCGGGTTAACTGTATCGGCCCCTAAAGTTAACAGAAAAGCAGAAAATACTGCTTTTTTGTAGTTCCTCCTACTATATTAAGTTGGAGGAACTGAAAAAAGGAGGAAGATAAAAAAAAATTTAAGAAAAAAAAATTTCCATGTGGCTGTGCACAGGTTAGGGAAACGGGTGCTCATAAACTTGAGCGTCTTTTTTCCTACCCCACGAACAGCCACTTTCAGGTGCCTGATGCCGAGGAGGCACTAGGAATGCACAATTTCCTCAGTGCCTCCTTTTTTAAGCAGTGGCTCATTTCCCTACTGCATCATGCGCCCAGGACACATTAGGAAAGCAGGCACTCAATTATGAATGACCATTTTTTGCACACCAATATTGTATCGGCCAGTCCGTGTGGTTTCCCAAAGTTCAAGGTGAACACAGGATCATCCTCTAGATTCCAGTTCATTTCAGCTTGGATGCCATATTGGATAGCTATGTAATTAAGTATGCAGCAGGAAAGTGTTATTTCAGTTATTATGTGAAGATCGAACTGAAATGCTCCCTCTGCCATGGAAGTGACTTTTCAACACACCTAAGGTACACTCAAGTGGATGTGAGTGCCTCATTATACCTCCTCTCTACTGATGAGAAGCCATAATTAATAGCCGTATTCATCATCACCTGTGCCAGGGGTATGCAGATGGGAGGGGGGGGGGGGGCAGGCCATAAATGATCCTGAAAGGGGACAATCTGGCTGGATAATTGAGGAAGAAAAGAATGGCTTTGCTGTCGAGTTTTGGTGCAACAGAGGCACTGCAAGTTTAGGAGAGAGGGAGAGTAGTTACATTGTTATAAGCATGCTTTTATTTAGCCTCATTCTGTTGGCCTGGAAGAAAAGACGCTTCCACTGTGGAGGGCTTGGGAGAAGTGCTGCTTCTGCTGTGTTGGGCCTGGACATAATCTACTGAGATATTCCACAACCCAGGAAGTGTTGCCACCCTTAAACTCTAGCCCAGAAGGAGTTCTTGCTGCCATGGTGTCCCTATCCAGGAAGAGAGATTACAGTTGCTTCCCACCCAGAGGAAAAGAATTGGTGAGGCAGGGGAGGCGAATTATTTATTATATATTTATTTATTTGATTTATATTCCACTTTTTCAAGCACTTCTAAACAGATTACAATCCAGTACTATAGGTATTTTCCTATCCCCAGAGCGCTTACATGCTAAGGGTGAATTCTCAAAGAGTACATGCATAAAACTTTGCAAATACGCATAAAAAGGTAAATTTTAAAAAGGACGTGCCGATTTTATAACACGTGCACATTGCCGCACGCTTGTTATAAAATCCTATACCCACGCGTGCATATGCGCGCGGGTGCCCACTCACGTACACGAAAGGGGTGATTTAATTTAAAAGCGCATGGTGATGCGATCAAGCCTTTCCCACTTCCCTAACCCCCTAATTATCCTTCCTCCCTTTTCCCCTCTCCATCCCGACCCCTAAAGCCCCTCTAACTCACCTAAATTTTTTGTTTTAAAACTTACCTGCTCTCACGAGCAGAAGTAAGTTCCACATGCCAGCCGGCTGCTGGCGCACGCTTCACCAGAATGGCACCCAATGGTGCTGTCCAGGACAACCCCCTCTCCGCTCTGATCCTGCCCTCACCCCTCCCCCAGCCCGGCACTTCCATGCATACCGGGAGATACATGTGTGGCTCGGCACGCACTTGGCCTGGCCATGCGCGTATCTCCCCGTATTGGCACGTGCCGTATTTTAAAAATTCAACCAATAGGTAGTTTGTACTTATGCAATCACTATTTCATAAACATCAAAAGTGCATGCATATTTTATGCTTCACACACACAGACGTAAGAAAAAAGGGGCAAACTAGGGGTGTTGCAAGGCAAGGCCAACAGTTTCGTGCAGTTCTATTTTAGAATACACTTACGCCTGCACATTTGGAAACCTACTCGCATAATTTTACACCTGCTAAATATCTTGATTAATTGATATCAGACTTATTTATGGTGTAGTCTTGGCTGGCTAGGAGGACTGGGTAAACTGGGGGAAAAAAAACAGGAAAGTCTCGATGACCTAAATAAGGACTGGGAGAACTTGTAGAAAAATCTGAAAACTGGCAATTTCAATTATGTGTGCATATTTTAAAATATATCAACTTCAGCATGTAAATCGGGGTTTACGCAAGCAAGTCTTACCTTTTTTTCTTAAAATATATGCACATAAATTTTTAAAACTGAGAAAGTACAAGCATTCAATATATTGAAATGTTCATGAGTATGCTAGGTGTTAGACATATGCATATTTTATAATATGCGTGTATCTGATACTTGCAGGTTATAAAATACTATTGTAGATCTAGGCACAGCCATATATGCACATTTGAAAGCTATCTTCTAAGACTTATGTGAGGCAATGAAGGGTGAACTGGCAAAGTTGCCAGAGAAAGGGAGAAGGTGGAGAGGACAGGAAGATAAAGTAGGCAATGTTAAGTTTGAGGACCCTTGGATTGATGTGAGGTTAGCGCTACCCTCAGGGAGGAGCCCTGCAGGTCCCCACCATCGGCAGGCAGAGCTGGCTGGAGCAGAGACCCAACAGGGACTTCGCCAATACCAACCTACGTTTTCCGCAGTTTGAGCCCTTGGGTGCTAGGGATGGCTGGACTTAGGCACGGACTTCTGGGTGCAGAAGAGTCCGACGAGATAGAAGAAGACCAGCAAGAGGAAGACAAGTCAAATTCGGGCAGAGGTCGAGGCAGGCAGCAAACATCAGAAACAAAGTCAAACCAAGACCGGGGCAGGCAGCAATCCGGTGAAGTCAAGGAAGTCCGAGGTCAGCGGAGAATCCAATATCAAAGAAGAAGCCAAAGTCCAAGCCGAAGTCCAAAGCCGGAGAGACAATCCAAAGAAAGAGAAACAAGGCAAGACACCAGGGAGCAGAAAACCAGGAACCACCAGACGAGGAGACAGGAGCCAATGAAGACACAGGAACAAGAAGCAAGGAACCGGAGCCGAAGATAGAGCACGATGACTTCGTAGCAAACAGCTACTCAAAGAGTGGGACCTATTGCTGAGGAATCAGTAGCAGATCCAAATAGGCTTATATGCAGGAGAGTGCTGCAGTTGTATTTCCCACTGCGAGCCTTTTAAATGGTGCTGAGCCATGCGCGCATGCACCTAGAGATGTACTGCTCAGCTGAGCAGTGGCCTTAGCTCCACAAGCTGGGCCTTCGCAGTGGTCAGCCTCATATTTGGAATCAGGAGCTGCGCTGTAAGCCAGAAAGGTAAGAGCGGCCAGCCGAACTCAACAGTACCCCCTCCTCTAAGCCCCCCTCCCCCAAAGGGTTTTGGTTTCTTAGGGTGCGATGCGTGGAATGTTCTTAAAAGGTTTTTGTCCTGTATATTCATGCCAGGCTCCCATGTATTTTCTTCTGGGCCAAAACACTCCCAGGAAAGCAGATATACCCATTTCTTGTTCCTCTGATAATACCTCCTTCACCTGGTGCACCTGTTCCTCTTCAGCAGGGAGGACTCGAGGTTTAGGCACCCTCCGGGAGGGCCACGTTAAACTTATGGGTTTAAGGAGGGAGACACGGAAAATGTGAATTCCCAGGACTGTGGTAGGCATAGTTGGTATTTTATAGGCCCCACTTTGCGTGACACTGAGAATGGTCCGATATAGCAAGGTGCAAGCCTAATACAAGGTATTCGGAGCCGGATGTGGCGACTACTTAGCCGCATTTTGTCTCCAGATCTGAAACAAGGTGCCAGTCTTCTGTGTGCCTCGGTAGTTTTCTTGGCCCTTTGTGCAGCCTTCCTGAGCAGCTTCTAATGTGAATCCAGAACTCCTGGAGTTCCTGCGCAGTTAATTGGGCTGCCAGGGAAGGCACAAACATTGGCACAGGTAGCGGAGGTAAGGGCTGCCTTCCATACACTATCTGAAAAGGTGAGGTTCCTGTGGCAGTGCTGATGTGGGAATTGTGCAAGAACTCTGGACATAGGAGAAGGGCCGCCTAGTCATTTAGACACTCATTGGTGTAGGACCTCAAGAAGGTTTTTAAGGTCCAATTGGTGCATTCCGCTTGGCCGTTGGCCTGTGGATGGTAAGCAGTGGTATAATCCAATGTGATATTCAACGTACGGCAAAGGGAGCACCAATATTTGGCAGTGAACTGCGCGCCCCTATCCGAAATAATATGTTTAGGTAAACCATGCAGACAGAAAATGTGATGAACAAACAGCCAGGCCAACTCAGGTGCACAGGGGAAGCCAGGAAGAGGAATGAAGGGAGCCATTTTTGAGAATCGGTCGATAACGATCCAAATAGTGCTGCAGCTGTTAGAGAGAGGGAGGTCCACCATGACGTTGGTAGACAAATGGGTTCAGGGTTCCTTGGGGACTGGCAATGGCTATAACAGCCCCCAAGGTCGTTCCACCCATTGGTTTTTGCTGGGCGCAGGTAGGACAAGAGTCCACATAGTCCTTGACATCTCGTTCCATCTGGGGCCACCAACAGTACCGCTGAAGTAGTGCAAGAGTCCAGGCCCGCCCAGGGTGACCTGCGACCCAGGCATCATGGGACCATTTCAATACCTTTGGTCAGAGGTGATGTGGAACGACCATTTTCCCGGGGACAACAGTCATAGTGGAAGCCAAAAGAATTCAAGCTTGATCTATTATGTGCCGAGGAGGATCAGGCGTGTCTTCAATCTCGAAGAATCAGGAGGGGAACATCGCCCTATTCTTTTAGAAGCGGGGCAGTATCGTACCTCCAAGTCAAAATGTGTGAAAAGCAGGGACCACCTAGCCTGACAGGCTGCGCTTGGTGGAGATGCTCCAAATTTTTATGTTACGTATATATTGTAATCCTGTATTGTGCACCTGCCAACCATTGTCGCCACTGCTCAAGCGCCAACTTGATGGCTAGTAATTCCTTATTTCCCATTCCATAATTGCACTCGGTGGGTGTGAATTTTCGCAAGGAGGAGGAGCAAGGGCAGAGAATCCCAGTGCTGGAAAGCTGGTTTAAGATTGCTCCAACACCGAAGAGGAGGCATCGAGTTCTAAGATGAATGGGCAAGCAGGAGCCAGATGGTGGAGGCATGGTTCCTGAAGAAAGGCCTCTTTCAATTCATGGAACGCCACGGCTGCTTCCAGCGGCCAGGCTTTGTATTAGCCCCTTTTCTGGTAAGTGCTGTGTGAGGAGTGGCGATCCTAGAGTAATGTGGGATGAAGTGGCAATAATATTTTCAAACCTCAAAAACCTCTGCAATGCACAAAGACCTGTAGGTTGGGGCCAGTCCTGGATGCTTCAATCTTTTTCTGGATCCACGTGAAAACCATGGCTGGAAATGATGTATGCAAGAAAAGGTAGGTTCTCCTTCTTAAAATACATTTCTCCAGTTTGATGTACAATTTATTTGCACGTAATCACTGGAGGACCTGGCAGACATGCTGGTGGTGCAATGTAAGGTCCTTCAAGAAGACAAGAATATCGTTGAGGTAAATCACAACGCAACTGTACAGAAGATGCGAAAGATATCATTCATTAGGTTCTGGAACACCGTAGGAGCATTACATAGGCCGAAAGGCATTAACAAATATACGTAATGGCCATTTCGCGTTTTGAATGGTCTTCCACTCATCTCCCTGCTTGATGGAAATCAAACTGTAAGCTCCACGGAGATCCAACTTGGTGAAGACTTGAGCCCCCTGTAGGCAATTAAAGAGCTTGGGAATGAGTGGCAAGGGATAATGATCCTTCTTGGTTATGGCGTTCAGGCTCCGATAATGCACAGCCTTAGTGACCTGTCTTTTTTAGACACAAAGAAGAACCCCATTCCCGCAGGAGATGTAGAGGGCCTAATGATATCCAGGTCCAGATTTTCCTTAATGTATTGAGACATGGAGCAAACCCAATCAAATGCAGCGAGTGGAGCTGCAGCCAACATAACTCCAGGATGATAGGATGGACTGCTTTCTCGATTACCAGGAGGGTTATACTCTCCACATGCAGAACCCTGCTACAGAGTTGGAGAGGGGCTGTGCTGGATGTGATGCAGCCAGCAAGGGGCTCCCCATGGATGGAGGAGATAACTAACAGTGTCTCATAGGGCACAACCAGAAGCTTCAAGTGGTCCATGAGTGCCCTCATAATGAAGTTTCATCCAGCACCAGTGTCAACTTGCACTAGTGTGGAGAACTCCTGGCTGCCCAAGGCGATTGATACTGGTAATGTGAGTTGGGGAGCTGGTGTGGATAATCTCCCCACTGGCTTCTAGGCTTGTCTATTTTCCAGCCTTGAGGGCAGTGTGCCAGCTGATGCCCCACTCCGACAAAGTAGTAGCTTGGTCCAAGATCCGGTGACATATCTTCTCTTCCATAGAGAGGTGAGTTTGTCCCAACTGCATGGGTTCCTCGGGCTGTGAATCGGCAGGGGCGGTCACTTGGGGCATGGCAAGAGAGCACAAGGATGTAGGGGCTAATATCACTTGCCGCCGTGGAGGTCGAGGCAGGCAGCAGAAATGAAGTTGAACCAAGGTCGGGGCAGGCAGCAATCCGGTGAAGTCAAGGAAGTCCAAGGTCAGCCGAGAATCCAATATTGAAGAAGAAGCCAAAGTCCAAGCCGATGTCCAAAGCCAGAGAGACAATCTGAAGAAAGAAAGAAAGACAGGGTGAGACACCAGGGAGCAGACAAACCAGGAACCATCAGATGAGGAGACAGAAGCCAACGAAGACACAGGAACAAGAAGCAAGGAACCGGAGCCAAAGATAGAGCACAAAGACTGCGTGGCAAACAGCTACACAAAGAGTGGGACCTATTGCTGAGGAATCAGTAGCAGAACCAAACAGGCTTAAATGCAGGAGAGCCTGTGATGTTATCTGTTGGCGCTGCGGTTGTATTTCCCACCGCGAGCCTTTTAAATGGTGCTGAGCCATGCGCGCAGGCGCCTAAAGACGCACCACTCAGCTGAGGGTGACCCTAGCTCCGTGTGCCGGGCCTTCGCAGTGGTCGGCCACGTCTTCAGTATCAGGGGCTGCGCTGCGAGCCAGAGAGGTAAGGGCGGCTGGCCAAACGCAACAGGCAAATGTTGTTAGGGAGGGAAAATAAAGGCAAAAAAGGTTAAAAAAATGTCAAAAGATAAAAGAGGAACATAGGAAGAAGAAAGAAAACTATGAAGAATTAGTGAAAATAGTAAAATAGTAAAAAACAAAACAGTGTTGGGCAGGGTTGGACAGTTTTTACCCAGTCCTAAAAATTTTGGCCAACACCTAATTTTTTTGAAAAATGTTTCACCCTAATGTGTCTGGATGTCCATATTTCTGAGTGTGTGGTATCTTTGTTTACATGTGTCCAGGTATGGGGTATCTTTGTCTGTCTTTAGGTGTGGAGTGTATGTCTATCTGGGCATGAAGTGTCTGTGTCTGCCTCTATTTCTATGATTGACAAACTGAAGAGTAGTAAATCACCTGGACCGGATGCTATACACCCCAGAGTTCTGAAGGAACTAAAAAATGAAATTTCAGACCTATTAGTAAAAATTTGTAACTTATCATTAAAATCATCCATTGTACCTGAAGACTGGAGGATAGCAAATGTAACCCCAATATTTAAAAAGGGCTCCAGGGGCGATCCGGGAAACTACAGACCGGTTAGCCTGACTTCAGTGCCAGGAAAAATAGTGGAAAGTGTTCTAAACATCAAAATCACAGACATATAGAAAGACATGGTTTAATGGAACAAAGTCAGCATGGCTTTACCCAGGGCAAGTCTTGCCTCACAAATCTGCTTCACTTTTTTGAAGGAGTTAATAAACATGTGGATAAAGGTGAACCGGTAGATATAGTATACTTGGATTTTCAGAAGGGCGTTTGACAAAGTTCCTCATGAGAGGCTTCTAGGAAAAGTAAAAAGTCATGGGATAGGTGGCGATGTCCTTTCGTGGATTGCAAACTGGCTAAAAGACAGGAAACAGAGAGTAGGATTAAATGGGCAATTTTCTCAGTGGAAGGGATGGACAGTGGAGTGCCTCAGGGATCTGTATTGGGACCCTTACTGTTCAATATATTTATAAATGATCTGGAAAGAATACGACGAGTGAGATAATCAAATTTGCAGATGACACAAAATTGTGCAGAGTAGTTAAATCACAAGCAGATTGTGATAAATTGCAGGAAGACCTTGTGAGACTGGAAAATTGGGCATCCAAATGGCAGATGAAATTTAATGTGGATAAGTGCAAGGTGATGCATATAGGGAAAAATAACCCATGCTATAATTACACGATGTTGGGTTCCATATTAGGTGCTACAACCCAAGAAAGAGATCTAGGTGTCATAGTGGATAACACATTGAAATCGTCGGTTCAGTGATGCTGCGGCAGTCAAAAAAGCAAACAGAATGTTGGGAATTATTAGAAAAGGAATGATGAATAAAACGGAAAATGTCATAATGCCTCTGTATCGCTCCATGGTGAGACCGCACCTTGAATACTGTGTACAATTCTGGTCGCCGCATCTCAAAAAGATATAATTGCGATGGAGAAGGTACAGAGAAGGGCTACCAAAATGATAAGGGGAATGGAACAACTCCCCTATGAGGAAAGACTAAAGAGGTTAGGACTTTTCAGCTTGGAGAAGAGACGACTGAGGGGGGATATGATAGAGGTGTTTAAAATCATGAGAGGTCTAGACGGGTAGATGTGAATCGGTTATTTACTCTTTCGGATAGTAGAAGGACTAGGGGACACTCCATGAAGTTAGCATGGGGTACATTTAAAACTAATCGGAGGAAAGTTCTTTTTTACTCAACGCACAATTAAACTCTGGAATTTGTTGCCAGAGAATGTGGTTCGTGCAGTTAGTATAGCTGTGTTTAAAAAAGGATTGGATAAGTTCTTGGAGGAGAAGTCCATTACCTGCTATTAAGTTCACTTAGAGAATAGCCACTGCCATTAGCAATGGTTACATGGAATAGACTTAGTTTTTTGGGGTACTTGCCAGGTTCTTATGGCCTGGGATTGGCCACTGTTGGAAACAGGATGCTGGGCTTGATGGACCCTTGATCTGACCCAGTATGGCATTTTCTTATGTTCTTATGTTCTTATGTGTGCTTGCTCCTTTCAATAATGTGAAGAGAAACAAAACAGGGGCTTTGAGCCATTGGTTAGCAGTATGGCTACCTGATGACTTGGAAACTGGTTCAAGAGCTGATTGGTTGGAAAGAGAATTTAGGCCCAGAATCCAGGAGTTTGTGTGTGTGCCTCAGGCATTTTGTGAAAAGTTTGCATCAATTTTCAATGAGAAAATCGCCAAAACTGTGAAGTCATTTGCTAGCTATTTGACAATCTGTTCTGCACAGCCTAACACAGTGGCTCCGAACTAGCGTGAGTTTACTTTAACTTAGATTCTGACTTGATCTGTTACGATCCCTCCTGTGGCTGCCCCTCAGGAGGCATCTTATCTTTTCCTTTGGAGGCCGCTCTGAAGCCAGGGCCTTGCTTGAGCAAGTGTCCAGGATTTGCTCCAGGGCCTGGGAGGCCTCGTTGTTCCAGGGGCCTGCCTGAGGCTGCTTGTGTTTGTTTGGACTTCCTGGTTCCGGCCACGCCCTTCTCCTAAGGGGCGAGCCCGCGGCTCCTCTCCACAGTTATAGGGCCAGCGAGGGGCGGACCATCTAGACTCCTCCCAGGGAGTTGCCTGTTTATGGACTATAAAAGCCTTGCTTCTGCACTCATACTGGGCCTTGCATGGAGTTACAAGACTCTGGTTGTCTTTGCTTCCAGTGCGCCATCTGGTCTCTGGATCTCCTTCAGCTTGTGTCCGTGTCTAGCATTGCCCTGATGTTCCTCGACGGTCCATAGTGTTTGTTCCTGCCCTTGATGTTTTTAACTCTGCTTTTGGCTGCCAGGAGTGCATCAACCTACCTTTGACTGCCAGGAGTGCAGTACATTCCCCAGACTGTGTATTGAAGCATTGCCTTTCCTGTGCTGCTTCCGCTCCCGCGGTTGTGGGGACAGGGTGGTCCACGACCAGTCCAGCTGTGCTGACTGTGTAGGGTGCCCTGAGGGATGGCGCCACTGTCACCCTTCCTGTTGTGTCAGAGTCTATGTCCATGGTATCCTGCTTCATCAGCGTCTGTCTACGTCCATGGTATCCTGCTTCAGCGTCTGTCTACGGCTATGGTTCCCCAGTCTTTCGTCTTCTGCTTTGACCTTCGTCTGCCCATGCCCAGTGTCCGCCTGCTGCCTCGTGCCATCCCAGCGGCAGGTCTGAAAGGGCCGGGAACAGTCGGAGGACCGTTCATCTCCAACATTCCACATGTTGGTTCCCGACGCATGCAGGTCTGGCTGGGGGCCAGGTCCACGCTCACCTACCCTTGGTGCGGGGTCGTGCCAGGGGCCCAAGGGCACACTAAAACCCCGACGGGGATCGCTCCGCAGCGCCCCTGCTTGGTAACATGATCTCTGTCATTATTAAGCAGAAATACAACTATTATACATTCAAGTCTTGCTCATCCATCCTTATCAAATTCTTGCGTGGCTCACTAATGCTTTCTTAGCTGAGGGTCAGTTCCCGACCAATTAAAAATGGAAAAGTTTATCCGCTACTGAAAAATGTTAATACCGATCCAGTGGATCCTTCCAATTTTTGCCCGTTTCTATACTGCCACTTTTGGCAAAAGTTATTGAAAAGTAGTATTTACACACATTTCATGAATATTTTACAGACAAGAATCCTCTGGATAGTTCCAAATTCAGCTTATGCCCATTTTACAGCAAGCAGAAATCTCTTTTATTGTCCATTTTTGATAGCAATCAGGCAGGGCTTTGACTCCGGTATGCAATACTTACTGGTACTGTTGGAACATATCCTCAGCCTTCGACCACCGTAAATCATAACGTCCTGCTGGACTAGCCAAGGACTCCAGGAATCAGTGCCACTGTCTACTCCTGGTTTTCTCTTTTTGTCAATCGATCCTATAAGGTGCAAATGGATGCAGTTTCTTCCAACTTTTATCCACTCACTCAAGGTTCTTCCCTCTTTACCTATTCTATTCAATATCTATCTTACTTCTCTTTTTTTCCTTTCTTTCTAGCCTGGGAGTCACTTTTAAACTGTATGCTGATGACATCCAGTTTCTTCTTTCCCATCAATTCTTCTATCAACCTGGCTCTGGAGAAGGTATCACTGTGCCTATTCCAGATTATTTATTTATTTTTATTTACCGACATTCGATCTGACATCACATCGGTTTACAGAAAAATAATGGTGCTGAAAACATCAATGTTTTCCTATTGTTTGTTACAGTAAAACTTAGCAATAACTTTGGCTGAAACTAACATGTTAAGAGATTAAAAGGTATTAACGGGAATTTAACTGAAATTAACATAGGTAGAGGTCACTTGTTATAGGAATTATCAAGGAGTTTCAGTAGGGAGTAATCATAGATATTCTACAAGTAAGCAATCTACACTTTACTCAGTGTCTGTGATTGATGGTCGATTTTGATCGGCGTCATGTTATTGATGCAAAAGGCTTTATGAAAAAGCCATGTCCTTTAGGCTTTTTCTTGAATTTTAGGGATTGGCTATCAAAAAATAAGCTCCTGCTGAATTTGGGAAAACAGAAGCTATTCTTCTTTCACGAACTAAGGTAGACACTGCTTCTTAGCTTTATATTGATGGTGTTTCTGTATTTATAAGGAACCAAGTCCATAATATAGGGATCCATATAGACTCCTCATTATTTTTAACAACCATACTTCTTTCACTAGTTCAAAACACCTGATTTCCGTCAGTTACTCAATCTCTTATCCTGTCCTCCCCTTAATTATTGTAATGTCCTCATACTTGAAAACTCTCTAATACAAAACTCTGCTGCTCGCCCATCTATGGTTCAGAATTGCGGGAGCATATTTCCCGTTTTAAGCCACCTTTCAACTGGCTAGTAGTCTCATGGCAAATCAAAATTCAAAGATCTCACACTGGTTTTTAAAGTTCAACATAATTTGGTTCTGCATGTATTATGACAGTCCATACATATCAGCCAGGATGATTATTCCATCATCATCACAATACCCTCACTAAAGGAGACATTGCTATCAGAATCAATAAACTGTATGCTCAGGGTCGCTGGTCTGACTGTGGAATAACCTACCAGAAGAGCTTAAGGCTGAGAAGGATTTTTTATGGTTTAGAAAAATTCTGAAAGCTCATTTCTGTTGTGATTCTGCCTGTTATGCAAACTCCCAACCACCAGAGGACCTTGGGGAGTTACTCTTACCCTCTTTCCAGTCACAGCCCACCGTGATCCCATAACAGCAGGGTCCAGACTATTTAAACCTTCCTCTGGTTAATGCTTAGCCTTTGTTATCGAGTCTGCTCAACTCCTTGCTTGGCCCCACATCTGAATGCTTTGTGGCTTTCTAAGCCTTCTGTTCCAAGTTTGCTCTGTGGCTTTCTAAGCCTTCTTGTTCCAATTTCACAACTATGGTTTTCCTAAGCCTTCTGTGCAAGTCTGCTCAGTGGCCTTCTTGCTTTTGGCCTTGTTCAGTGGCTTCCCTAGCCTTCTGCTTTGCCTTGTTCAGTGCCCTCCCTAAGCCTTATTTTCCCAGATCCTAGCCTGTTCCAATGTTCCACCAACCTGCTTCAGTGTGGCACGCCTCCCTGCATCCCGGTTCCAGACTCCAGTTCCCCACGCTTGCCTCAGCGCCAGCCTAGCACCAACTGAAGTCCAAGCCCCCATCTAAGTCCTGCTAGAGGCTAGAACCCAGGACTCAGACTGTGAGGGAGGTGGCTAGTATAAGCTGTAGATTCCCTAGCTTAGTTCTGTGTTGCCCTGTAGCCCTGGACTATTCCCATGGGGGTTCCCCAGCCTAGCTGGGTCCTCAACCACAACAATTTCTTTACTTTTCCTCTTTCCTTCTTAAATTTTCCCAATAAACTGGCAGGGCTAGCCTTGTTTTATGCAATAATTAACAGGTTTATGGGCTGTCTGATCTTTGGTTTTGCTTGGTAAGATGTGTAAAAATATATTCTAAATGTTTATGGATATTATTTGCTTTAATGTATTATTTTTGTAATGATATTTGTTTTAAATTATGTATGTATGATTGTTATACTCCAAGATCTGTGGCTTGGTGGAATATAAAATATTTAAAATAAATAAATATATACATATATATACATTATATATACATATATATACATATATATACATGTATATACATATATATACATATATATACATTATATATACATATATATACATATATATATACATATATATACATATATATACATATATATTTTACATTAATTGGCTGAAATGTAAATATTGCTCTGTTCCTTTATCTCCCCTCTTCCAGTTCCAAGTTAATTTTCCCTGTTTTTTGTAACTTTCTCACATCCTTTTCTGATTCCCTGTATTAAAGTTCAAGGTTTTTTATTGAGAATATTGTTTATTACGCTACGTTATGCCTTTCATTCACACTTTGTTAATTGTAAACCGGGTTGATGTGATGCCTGTCATGAAACTCGGTATAACAAAAACAATAAATAAATAAAAAATAAATAAATAAATATATGGATTTTTTTTTACATAACCTAACTTGGGGGTCCTACCAACTGCATAGATGGAAGGGGGTTTTGGCTTTAACCATCTGCAACAATATTCTGAACAAAGCTGGAACTGTAGCTTGGCATTACGCAACCAACCCAACTATCCCTGAAAAAGTCCAGTGACCTCACCATAAACCATATAGCTAATTGCAATATATTCATTTAATTGCAGCCCATATCTGTCGCACTGATGCTGTTGTAGTAAAAAAAACAACCATCCAAACATCCACCCATGAATTTAACTATGTTCATAATGCTTTCTGTGCACAATGTAAATAGTCACTATAAGTTACATGATCTATTTACAATAGATATGTAACACAGGCATTTTTCACAGACGTTCTCCTTGTATTACATACAAAGGGGCCGGATTTTAAAAAGCCCTGCGCGCGTAAATCTGGAAGGATTTACGCGCGCAGGGCACTCGCGCGCTGGCGCACCTATTTTGCATAGGCCGCCGACGTGCGTAAGTCCCGGGGCTTTCTAAAAGGGCCGTGTCGGGGTGGGCGCGGTCTAAAATGACGTGGCATTCGGGGGCGGGCGACACGCATGACGCGGCGTTTCGGGGGGGCGGCGACGTGGGCGTGGTTTCAGCCTGGGGGCGTTCCGGGGCATGGCCACGGCCTCCGGACCAGCCCCCGGGACCAGAACACGGAGCGGGGCTGCCGGCCGCGGCCTCCGGACCAGCCCCCGGGACCGGAACACAGAGCGGGGCTGCCGGCCGGCACGTGCAAAGTTACGCCTGCTTTCAGCAGGTGAACTTTGCCGACAAAGGTAGAGGGGGGTTTAGATAGGGCCGGGGGGGGGTGGGTTAGGCAGGGGAAGGGAGGGGAAGGAGGGGGGAGGGCGGAGGGAACAGGCAGCGCGCGCTGGGCTCAGCGCGTGCAGGTTGCACAAATGTGCAACCCCTTGCGCGCGCCAACCCCGGATTTTATAAGATACGCACGGCTACGCACGTATCTTATAAAATCCAGCGTACTTTTGTTTGCGCCTGGTGCGCGAACAAAAGTACGCGATCGCGCAATTTTTTTAAATCTACCCCAAAGAGAATAATATGGTATATGTTCACCAAGCAAACTTTTTAACATTTCCTGTCGCTAATAGCCAGACATGAAGCTTAATAGTGGATTTGTTCAGATGAGTTGTTTGTGCCTTACTGTCTGCAGATCCTGCATCTCTGACAATAGGCTTTACTATATGTACATACAGGTCATGTGTGAAATGTAAAAGAGAACAAATGGCAAACATATCTACAATTGTCAGACACATGCACTGCAGCTAGTATCCTTAGACTTACATGTAAGTGCTAGTAATTGTTGATGAATGGAACAGGACCTTATATGTGACATTATGTGGGACTGAGCATTGTGAGGAGTCTGTACATGTACACAATATAATACCAAAAAATTACAGAAGCAACTCTCCTCTCACAATAATCACAAACCACCAAAAAGAGAGGAAAATAGAATATAGTTCTATTACTCATAAATCATATACAAATGAGAGACAATATCATCAACAGATGCTCTAAGGTATTTTAATCTACTGTCTTTCACTCACAATGGGCCACAGGCAGTCGTCAGACTTATAGAGCAAGTTTTCATTTAATCATTTACTGTCTCTCAATGTAATTATCTCAAAAAATTTTATTTTTATTTAAAGTGCTGAAATAGTCTATATTAACGCATTTCTTGTAGCAAAAAATTGTGCAAAAAAGCTAAAGTGCAATTAATCATAAAAATTATACTTAGCCCGCCATGGTTTTGATCTCTTAAGAGACGGTAAAGATTGTCCGGGATCTATGAATAGTTGTGCCCAGAACTTAAATAATGATGTCCCCTGAAGAAGTCTGTTTTTACAGTTGAAACATGTGCCATGTTGGGAGATAAAGAATAATAGTGGCTTTTTTGAATGATCATCAACTGGGCTAAGTATAATTTTTATGATTAATTGCACTTTAGTTTTTTTACACAATTTTTTGCTATAAGAGATGCGTTAATAAAGACTCAGCACTTTAAATAAAAATAAAAATAAATTTTTTTTTAGATAATTACATTGAGAGACAGTAAATGATTAAATGAAAACTTGCTCTATAAGGCTGACGACTGCCTGCGGACCATTGTGGGTGAGAGACAGTAGATTAAAATACCTTAGAGAATCTATTGATGATATTGTCTCTCATTTGTATAAGGTGTCATAATATAATACCTACATATACAACAACAAAGGACTTCTAAGGGGCAAAGCTGTGCAATCTGCTCTGCATATTTAAACATTCCTTGTTTGCCCGTTGTTATGCTCTGGCTTGTGGACCCTTGGCCGACGAGAGGATGGTATACCTTTCGGAGGATCCGTAGGTTCTCTCGTCGGGTGGCGAGGCAGAGCAGGAGACAGGACCGGCTGACCCTTGGCACTGGAGACAGAGGCGAGCGCGGAGGCGATGAAGAGACGAGATGAGGCGCAGTGTCTTCACCCCTGGAAGTCTGTGGTCCCCCCGGGAGGAGCCCGTAGGGACCCAGACCACTGGGACTTAGGTGGACCTTTGAGAAGTCAGGGAGATGGGCAAGGGCTGACTGGAGCTTCACCCTGGAAGCCCGTGGTGCCCCCGGGAGGAGCCCATAGAGACCTGGACCACTGGCACTTAGGCGGGCCCTTGGAGACGCTGGTCTGGAAGGAGTCCTAGGTCGAGTGCCAGAGGGTCGTCGCGCGCCAGTCCGAGGTCATACACCGAAGGATCACCACTTGCCAATCCGAAGTCACACGCCAGAGAATCACCGCTTGCCGATCCGAAGTCGGGAACCAGAGAATCACCGAAGGCCAATCCAAAGTCAGGAATCAGAGAATCACCGAAGGCCAATCCGAAGTCAGGAACCAGGAACATCAAGACGGAACAGGAACAAGATCCAAGGCTCAGAGACTCACCGAAGCAAGCAGACTAGACAGCGCTAGTGGACGTTGCGTCGCTGGATGAGCAGAGGAAGCTGCCTTTTATACTTCCTTGCTCTGCCTGATGGAGAACAGGTGAAGCCATTTAAAGGGATTAGGTCCCTTTAAATCAGTGGAGGAGGCGCGGCCTCGTGCCTAAGGATGGCGGCGGCCATCTTAAATTTCCCCTGCGGAGGGGAGACGCTGCAAGGGAGGAAGCAGGACGGCTTCCCCTGCGGTGAGCAGAAGCGGAGGCCGCGCAGGCGCGGCGGCCCGAATCAGAGCCCTCCCCCGGGCTCCCGCGGTGAGAGAGCACCGTGAATCAGGTAGGGGGCCGTGGTTGTGGGGCGCCACGGCCGCGGGACACAACACCCGTGCTCTGTAGAGCTTACCATACAAGGAACATGAACTGACAATGCACAAGAGACTCTGTCACTTTTTTTAAAGTGAAACACATGAATTTTTTTTCTATCAGGCTGAGAGGGGTCATAAGAGAAAAGTTGCCTTTCAAGGTGGTAGCCCCAGCTCTGGGCCCTCCCTGGACCCTCTCCACTCCCGACCACTGAGTCGTTTATAAGATCAGGCTGTGAGGAGAATGTTATGTAGTTATATATAATTTAAAAATCTTTGCTAGTAGCCATAAAGCGCAGTTGCTTACCTATAACAGGTGTTCTCCTAGGAAAACAAAGAGGTAGGTGATCTATGATAACCGTCAGGTGAACACAAAAGAATAATTCTTTTGTGTTCACCTGACAGGTGTTCTCCTAGGACAGCATGTGGGTGACATCATCTGATGGAGCCCAGCACAGAAAACTTTTGTCAAAGTTTCTAGAAGCTTTGACCAGCAACTGAGTATGCCCACATTGCCGCTATCCGTACGTCCTTGCAAGGTCCCCCTTCAGTCTTGTAACATAGATGAAAATACGAGCGAAAAAATAAAACAAATCGTAAAGAGAACCCAACTCTGTGGGGAGGCGGGCAGGATTCCTGAGGACTAACATCCTGCTGTCCTAGGAGAACATCTGTTACAGGTAAGCAACTGCGCTTTCTCCTAGGACAAGCAAGATGGTAGTCTTCACATGTGGGTGAATACCAAGCTCCAGACTGTCCCTGTTAACAGGAGAGACCAACAGCAACCGAACAAGGCACAACAACTGTGGCATTGTGGGTCAGTAGGGGAATGTCTGGTTCCCACAAGAGGCACGAACAGGAAGAGTTGGGTTCAGGTATGGAACAGGTTGCACAGGACGGACTGACCGAAGGCAATGTCCTGACGCCCATCTTTGTCCAAGCAGTATTGAGCTGCAAACATGTGAAGAGAACTCCAGGTTGCAGCTCAGAAACTTTCGATGATGGGGACTGCATGCAAATGAGCCACAGCCACCACCATAGCCCTCACAGAGTGAGCCTTTACTCTGCCGGCTAGTGGAAGACCCACCTGCGCATAGCAGAAGGTGATGCAATCCGCCAACCAGTTAGACAAGGTCTGTTTACCCACCGCCGTTCCCAGCCTTTTGGTATCAAAAGACACAAAGAGCTGTGGCCGGCTTTGCGATCTAAATAGAAAGTCAAGGCCCTTTTGCAGTCCAAGGTATGAAGAGCCCATTCCCCTGGGTGGGAATGAGGCCTTGGAAAGGAGGGTAAAACGATGGACTGATTGAGGTGGAAATCAGTCACAACCTTGGGCAGAAACTTAGGATGCGTACGCAAAACCACACGATCGTGAAAGAACCTTGTGTATAGCTGGTATGTAACCAGAGCCTGAAGCTCACTGACTCTACGAACTGAAGTGATGGCCACCAGGAATATAACTTTCCAGGTTAGGAACATTAGATCACTGGATTGCAGCGGCTCAAAGGGAGGGCACATGAGCCGTGCCAGGACAATGTTGAGGTTCCAAGATGCAACAGGAGGCCAAAGAGGGGGCTTCAGCTGGAGGAGGCCCCGCATCAAACGATCAACTAAAGGCTGCACCAAAATGGGCATGACAGTGGCACCCCGATGGTATGCACTAACAATGCTAAGGTGAACCCTGACCGAGCTGGTTTGAAGCCCAGACTCAGAGAGGTTGTCAATAGGTAGTCCAACAGCTGGGGAAGGGGACATTCCCTGCACACCAGATGGAAAATTGTTTCCACTTTAAGCTGTAGGACTTCTGGTGAAAGGCTTCTGAGTCGCCACCCAGCACCTGGAAGACACAGGTCTGAGAGCGGCAAGGGCTGAAGGACTACACGCTCAACAGCCAAGGCTCGCGGAGCCAACAATCGGATGTTCGGATGCGCAGAGTGCCCTGATTCCATGTGATAAGATCAAGCGCCATCCCCAGCAAATGGGGGCCTGCACCAACAGATCCTGTAGAAGTAGGAACCATACCTGTCGGGGACAAAAGGGCGCAACAATGATCATAGGCTTGCTGTCCTGTTGAAGCTTCAGCAGTGTCTTCAAAAGGAGAGGTAGAGGTGGGTATGCATACGGAAGGCATCCCCCAGTGGAGGGAGGAAGACATTGCAGGCCGGATGTCTGCCTCCTGACCACAGGCAGCAGAACCTACTTACTTTGTAGTTGTGTGGAGAGCTGAAGAGATCCACATCCGGCATACCCCACCAGCGAAATAGCTCAGTCGCTACCACCGGGTGGAGAGACCATTCATGTGGCTGGAAGGAGCGACTTAAGCAGTCCGCCAGCACGTTCAGATGTCCTAGCAGGTATGTTGCTCACAGAGACATCCCCTGTGACAGGGCCCAGGTCCACATTTGCACTGCCTCGTGACAAAGAAGGAACAAGCCCATACCGCCCTGCTTGTTAATATACCACATCGTTACTTGGTTATCCGTCTGGATCAGGACTTCCTTGTGCAACAATCATTCTCTGAATGCCCACAAGGCGTAGCAGATCACCAGAAGCCCCGGGAAGTTTATCTGACAGCAGGTTTCAGAGGCAGTCCAGACACCATGCGTGTGGATGCCATCCACATGGGTTCCCCCGGCCCTGAGGAGAGGCATCGGTGGTGAGGATCACCTAAGGTCTTCCCACCAGGACAGAGAGACTCGCAGAGGTTCCGTGACTGCAACGTGAGTCTCGAGGTCCTGGAAAACCTGCCGCCGTGGCAACTGCAGATCCACTGAGCCCGTCCGCATGGACAGGGCAGCTAAAGGGGTGACATGGACGAAGCCGCCATGTGGCCTAGCAGACGAAGCAGAAGGTGGGCGAATACCTGCCAGCTGTTGCGGACAAAGGTGCCAGTGAGGATAGGGCATAGAACCTGTTCACGAGGCAGAAACAGTTTTTGTCTGTGCTGTGTCCAGCCTTGGCCCCTATGAAGTCCAGCTGAGGAAAATGGGCAGAGGTGAAGTTGATAACAAACCCCAAGGCCTGTAGCGTCTGCACTGTCAGGGCTAGAGCGCTCAGAGCCCATATATGAGAATCGCTCTTGACCAACCAGTCATCTAGGTATGGAAACATGCACCCACCCCATTTCTGAGAGATGGCCGCCACCACCGCCAGACATTTGGTGAAGACATGGGCTGAGGCCAACCTGAAAAGCAGCACCCTGTACTGGTAATGGGTGTTCCCCACCACAAAGTGAAAATACTTTCTGAGGTCGGGGAAAATGGCTATCTGTGCGTAAGCCTCCTTGAGGTTGAGGGAGCAAAGTCAGTCTCTCTACTTTTGAGGAGGGGAATCAGCATGCCCAGAGAGACCATCTTGAACTTTTTTCTTGCGAGAAACTTGTTCACCGCCCTGAGGTTGAGGATGGGGTGCAAGCAGCCATTCCTCTTGGGAATGAGGAAGTACCTTTGAATAGAACCGTTAGCCCTGCTGGGGGCGAGGGGACCTACCCCTCCTGTTACAAGAAGGGTGGAGAGTTCCATCTGAAGGATGACCCCTGCTAGATGGACGAACCCAAAGATAGACATAGGGGAGAGGTCTCTGGGAGTCAACTGAAGTTGAGACGATACCCCTGACGAACGATGGCAAGGATCCAACGGTCCGATGTAAACAACCTCCCAGCGATGGGCAAAGCCAAGGAGCTTGCCTCCCACTGGCGGATCCAGCGTCAGGGATATGCTCGACTGACTTCGCTCCCTCACCACCCAGTCATAAGCCCGTAAGTGGAGCTTGCTGGGGTGCCAGCTGTGGTCTGGGCGCATGTGCTGGCGAGGGCGGCCCCTGGAGCTTCTGTGTGGCAGACGAGACCTCTGCTGTAGAAGGGCTTCAGGATCCCGGCCTGAAAGATTTCCTGGCCGAGGACGGGGCATCAGAGATGCTGGCGGCAAGCTGTTGCAAGCGTGTCATGGTGGTCCTTCAGTTGCCACCAACGCATCCCAAACCTTATCCCCAAAGAGGTTTTCACCTGTGCAGGGGAAATCCACCAGCTTTTCCTGTACCTCCGGATGGCGGTCAGAAGCTCTAAGCCTGGGCGCCGATGCCCATCACTGCCACGCGAGACACTGTCTGAAAAATATCATAGGTGGAAAGCACCTCAGGCTTGCCAAATTCTAGACCCAGAAGGACGATGGCCGAGAGATCCTCTTGTTGTTGAGGATGGGGTGCAAGCAGCGCAGTCCTGGACCTGGACCCATTTCCAGAGATTCCTGTTATACTGGTTCATGTATAACTGGTAGGTGGCAATACGGGAGACCAGCACAGCAACCTGGAAGACCTTCCTGCCCAAAGCATCAAGCTCCCTATGCTCTCGCCCCGGGGGAGTGAAAGGCATGCGTGCGGGAGTGCCAGGCCTTCCTCAGGACAGACTCCATGACCACCGACTGGTGGGGGAGGTGCCGCCTCTCAAATCCCATGGTCTGCTGCACCAAATAGGTGGCATCAGCCTTTCTGTTGACAGGAGAGTTAGAAATAGGGTGCTCCCACATCCGGAGGAGGAGGTCCTTGAAGAATTTGTGAATTGGAACCGCTATGATCTCCTTAGGAGCGTCAACAAACTGGAGTACTTCCAGCATCTTATGTCGTACATCCTCCTCCATGAGCAACTAAAAGGGAAAGGCTTCTGCCATGACCCTGACAAATCCCGCAAAGGACAGATCCTCAGGGGGCAACCAGCGCCATTCCTCCGGCGGGGAAGGCTCTGAGAGAGTGTCATCTGAGTAATCAGAGGACGACTCAGTGGAATCATCTCCCCAAGGGTCATAAAGCCCTTCCTCCTTACTAGGGCCAGCGTGATGCGGTCAAGGCCCATGATGGGCATCAGCCCTGAGCTCCGAAGGCTTCGGAGGCCTCGGGGGCACCGCAGGAATCAATGGTTCCCCTAGCATCATGGGTACGGGAGGCCGGAAGGACCCGGAAGGGTCTGGGAAACATGGTACCAGCCATATCTTCCTCCTCGGAGGACCCAAGGATTTGGGTCACTCTGGTGGGGAGCATCTGTGGCTGTTGGGGAGCCAAAGGCCCCTTGGGTACTGGTTGCATCGGTAGGGCGCCTAAAAGGATGTCCAGACACTTCAGCAGAGGTGCTAATATCGACATCAGAGGCTCGAGCACCAGTAAGGTGGCCAGAGGCGCTAGCAGCTCAACTCTCTGAAGTGCATTGAGCATAGAGGACTGCACCCTACGGTCCAGCTCCTCCTGAAAGTCAGGAGTGATCAGGATTGAGGGAGGGGGACGAAGCATCACTGGCTCTTCCATGGGTCTCCGTGGTGGCATGGTGCTCAGCACTGATATCGGTGTGTAACGCCTGGGACTCCCGGAGGCATCAGAGGATGGGGCCTCCGATGGCCGGTGTCGCTTTGATGGCGGCTCGGTAGCCGCTGTGCCACAGTGTAACCTGAGCCATGTGCCAACGGTGACCGGTGACAATGCTTGTGGGATCTCCCACAGTGCTCAGCCCAGTCTTTCCCTGGTGCCGAGGAGGCAGAGGACCCCAATGTCCAGGAGAGCGGTGAAATTACTGAGGATCTGACACCGTTCCTGCAATCCTTTGAAGTGCTAGCGAGAGGAATGGTGAGAGGGATCGTATCAAGGCTACCCGCGACTTCTTGGCATCAATGGTTCCGACGCAGGAGTGGAAGGAGCAGACTTTGAGAAACCGGAAAGTTTCTCCATCTTATTAAGGCATGCCCGACAGCCTTTGGGAGTCATCTGGTCACATAGATGTCACCCCCAGATGTCATGTGAAGCCCCCAGGGAGAGGATGCAAATTTCATGTGGATCCATGATAGATATGGTCCACGGGCACTGGGGACACAGAAGAAAACCGGTTGACGCCATGTAAAAATACCCGCCGTGCGGTCAATGACAGCGGCCACTGGAAGGCGAGAGGTTGGGAATCGACCACAATGTTGAAAAAAACAATAATAACCTACTACACCGAGGAGGGACTGACTGCGAAGGGGGAGATGATGAGAAAAAACCGGGAGAAAGACCTGATACTGTTGACAAAAAATAAGAAATATAAGAGCTCCACGAATCGCGAGGCAACTGCACTGCAGAAAAGGAGAGACTGAAGGGGGTCCTCGCATGGGCATGTGGATAGCGGCATGCTGGGCATGCTCAATGTCCTGGTCAAAGCTTCTAGAAACTTTGACAAACGTTTTCTGGGCCGAGCTCCATCGGATGATGCCACCCACATATGAGAACTACTACATTCCTGCTAGCAGAACATAGAGTGCTTTTTCCTGCTGACAATTTTCTGCATTATCTGTGTTTTCTTGATTTTAAATCTCTTTATTTTAAGAATCTTTGCTAGCCTTTTTTAAGTTACTGTGTTTATTAAAGAGAAAAAAGGGCTGGTAACTACAAGAATTGTTTATTCCCTCCCATCCTGCCCATCCCCACCCATCCATAGGGTGTTTTCTTCTTTAATATTTCTTCAAAGGATTTAGGTTGAACTTGAATTTGGATTTTGAATGTATTTGTTGTTCACACCCATCACAATATAATTTGAGGCAGGTTAGGAAAATGGACACTCATTAATTGAGCGACCGTTTACATAACCTGACAACTGGCAGGTTATGTAAACGGTCCCCCCAAAAATATTTTTTTTAAATATTTTTTGGGGGACATTTTGAATTTTTTAGTTCCTCCAACTTAATATCGCCATGATATTAAGTCGGAGAAAGTACAGAAAAGCAGTATTTTCTGCTTCAGTATTTTCAGTTTTTCTGTACACATTTTGGGCTCCTCCAAAATTAATGCCTGCTCGGCACAGGTGGTAATTTTGGTGAGTAAAAATGTGCGCATTGGGTGCACATTTTTTTTTGTATTGGGGGAATAAATAATAACCTCATCAACATGCATTTAGATGTGATTAGAGCTATTATCTATGTGCGCGATTGGACATGCGTTTTGGGCATGTTAACCCTGTTGCAACCCCTCCTGCGGCTGGAACCATGGGAGGCCTCTTACCTTCCTCCTTGTGCCGGCCCGATTCCCCGACACCACTGCCTTCATCCCACGTGGTCAGGAGACCACCCACTGCTACTCCTGCATGGCGGGCCTTGCCGCCGTGTTTTCCCGCAGCAGGCGCTGCCGACCAGGCCATCTTCGCGGCTCAGGAGCCACCGCCATCTTGCCTCGCGGACCGGAGGCCGCAGTCCTCGGGCTCTCCTGCAGCATGGAGCCACCTGCAGCTTCCTCTTCGCGGTTCGGATGCCGCCTCTCTCATCAGGGCCTGTTACTCGGCCCAGCCCGGCTCCTGCTCTCAGCGGCAGCATGGCCGCTGACCAAGGTCCAGCCCCCTATGTATAAGGGGTGCGGCCGCGTCTTCTTCCTGCATTTAAAGGGCCAGTAGGGAGTAGTCCCTCTGAAACTCCTCTCTTGGCGTAGTCATCTTCAGCCCTACTTAAGCGTCCTGCTTCCACTTCATCCTCACCTTTGCAAGGAGCCAGTTCAGGAGTTGGACTGCTCCTGGATCCTGTTCCAGCTTCCGAACCAGAAGCCTCCAATGATGTCCTCATCTTCTTCAAGGCATTCCATTCTTCATCGTCCTTGTCTTCTCGTTCCAGTCCTGATGTCCGTGACCCAGTCCTGATGTCCAAATCATGTTCCATGAGTCAAGTCCTGATGTTCTAGTCCCAAGATGTTCCGTGTTCCAAGATGTTCCGTGTTCCAAGTTCTGAGATGTCCCGTGAGTCCAAGTCCTGAGATGTTTCTAGTCCTGATGCTCCAGGTACTGATTAACCCGTGCCTCCGGAGGTTCCTTGCTTTTTATCCGAGTTCCAGTTTCCAAGTTTAATCCTTGTCTGTATCCTTTTCTGACACTGAAGGATCCGAGGGGTTACTTCACTCCTGTGCTGTGAGACGTCCTGAGCTTGCCCCGCTCTCCTAGTGGTCCGCGACCAGCCGTCCGGCTATGTAGGGCACATAGGGGACAGTGTGGTCCGCGACCAGCCTACGGGCTGTGTAGGGCCTGAGGGGGTCTTGCTCGTCCCCCTTTGTGCCCTCGTTCCTCGTCTGAGTCTCCACTGTGGTTCGCGAACAGCCCACGGGCTGAGTAGGGCACCTGAGGGACTTTGCTTGTCTCCACATCTCGTCTACATTCCAATTCTCCACATCTCCTCGTCTACGTTCCAAGTCTCCACATCTGAGTCTTCGTTCTAAGTCTCCAAGTCTGAGTCTTCGTTCCAAGTTCCACGTCTGAGTCTTCAATCCCAGAGCCTCCGTTCGCCCTTGTCTCCTGTCCGGCCTGCCACCTTTGCCGTCCCCAGCGGCAGGTCCAAAAGGGCTTGGAGTGGTCGGAGGACCACTCAGAGACCAACCTTGCGTGGTTGGCCTCACCAAGGCAGTGCAGGTCAGCGGAGGCCTGGGCTTCCGGTCCTAGCCAGACAGACCTTGTCTAACCTGCCTCGGCGCTTCCTTGGAGCTCCTCTCCTGGTTCGCCAGGGCCCAAGGGCACACTTCTCCCGGGGATCGGGAGCATTCCCTAGTGTTCCTTCCTACGGATCCCCAACAGATTGCAAAGGCCATGTGTCCGGTGACCTTGTTCCAGTGTTGGGCCCACGTTTGTTGCAGAATCTCCGATCCACGAACTTTCGTTCCTGAACTTTTGAGTATCCCTTCAACCTGCTGGAGGTGCCAGTTTTGTTGAAAACTATTTTGCGGGGGTTCCAGCCTGTCCATTCCCAGTTTCTGGAGATTCAATATTCTGCTACTAACCAATGTTTCCCTTCTCATTCCTTAGTTGTTCTTCCACAGCGGTCTGGATTCCACGACCCTCAGGAGGCGCCTGCGTCCAGACCCTCTCCAAGTCCAGTCCTGGAACCCCTCTCAACCTGCAGGGAGCGCCTGCTTCCGTTCCAGGAATCATCTCCATTCTTCCCACTATGATGTTCCAGCTTTCTGGGTTCCATAAGACCTATAGGAGGCACCTGCACCCAGGTTTCCACATCCAGTGCCACTTCTGATTTCCTCATCATTAAGTATCTTCAGACCTTTGGGAGATTATCATCACTCCAAGTCTTCTCCATAGCATTTTAGGTATTTGGGTTAAACGACCTGCAGGGGGCTTCTGCACCCAAGACCACTGGTTACCAATGTCCATCTCACCAAGATTTTGCAATTTTCCCTGGGTATATCTTTTAAACAACCTGAAGAGGTGCCTGCACCCAGGAGTGATCATCGTACCTTTACGTCTTGTGTCCTTTCTGTCAGCTCTGCTGTCTTCTAGGAGTATCAACACTTCATGGTTCCCAAATCACCAGCCTTTGGTACCTTTCTTCCGATGACTGGCACCTACGATCTACCTTCACATAGCGGAAGGACTATTACTACAATCAATCAGTGTCACCACTGGGTAAGCAGCAACTGCTCTGCTTGGTTTCCAGTGCCACAGCCTGTTTAGGCTTCCCCTTTCCAGACGACCGCAGGATGGTGCCTGCACTTCCAATTACACTATCATTGATTGGGGTCTGGATTACTTCGTCCTTACTCATCAAGTTGAACCAGCAAGTTAGTCCCGCTCTTTCTGCTTCACACTTAAAGATCCAATTGATTTCCATATCTCAGTCTGGCCTACCATCTGGTATTCCAAGTCCAACGACATATCCTTGAATCCCTGAGAACCCATGTGGTTATCTTTAGTCCATCACCTCAGAAAGCCTTCCGAATGGCTGTATGAGGACACTGAGTATTCGCCAACCCCTGTGTCTTCCACCAGTGACTTACTTCTGCAGGGACGTTCACCATCACCTGCATTTGACTTCCCAGCTGTGAGGATTCACTGCGTACCAACTGAAATCTTCTGCTGTTTTCGAGCCTGGTTTCTTGAAGCTTCATCCACCTTAAGCAGCTCTTGTCTTAGTCCTAAAGGGAACTTCATCTTCATAGTCATCTGGATAATCCCCTTCAACAGATCAGTTCCTTGCAAAAATGCCAAGCAACACCTACTGACCGTCAAGTTCCTCTATGAACCACTTTGCCACCTTGTGGGAGCCTGTAGCTACTCATGGGTTTTCCAAGATGCAACTCTCTCTTCACCAAGCTATAGAGACTCCTCTCGTCTGGTCTTGCATCCTGGAAGCAGTAATCCTGAGCTTCCTCATACTGCCTTTTTCAGCCTTGAATCAACCATCTTCTTCAGGTAAAAGTTGCTTTCAGGATCAACTCTCCATCAGCTTATCTATGTTCATTGGACTTCCACTCATGTCCTCCCAGTACCACTGCCTATCCAAGGAGACCGCCCACTGCTACTCCTGCATGGCGGGCCTTGCCGCTGTGCTTTCTCATGGCACGACGCAGCCGACCAGGCCATCTTCATGGCTCAGGAGCTGCTGCCACCATCTTGACTTGCAGCACAGAGGCCGCAGTTCTTGGGCTCTCCTGCGGCATGGAGCCACCTGCAGCTTCCTCTTCACGGCTCGGATGCCGCCTCCCTCGTTGGGGCCTGTTCCTCGGCCCAGCCTGGCTCCTGCTCTCAGCGGCAGCATGGCCACTGACCAAGGTCCTGCACCCTCTGCCTAAGGGGCGTGGCCACATCTTCTTCCTGCATTTAAAGGGCCAGGAGGGAGAAGTCCCTCTGAAACTCCTCCCTGGGTGTAGTCATCTTCAGCCCTACTTAAGGGTCCTGCTTCCTCTTCATCCTCACCTTCGCAAGGAGCCAGGTCAGGAGTTGGACTGCTCCTGTTCCAGCTTCCAATCCAGAAGCCTCTGATGACGTCCTCCTCCTCATATTCTTCAAGGCATTCAGTTCTTCATCATCCTTCTCTTCTTTTTCCAGTCCTTATGTCCGTGATCCAGTCCTGATGTCCATGATCCAAGTCCTGATGTCCGAATCATGTTCAGTGAGTCAATACCTGATGTTCTAGTCCCAAGATGTTCCGTGTTCCAAGATGTTCCGTGTTCCAAGTCCTGAGATGTCCCGTGAGTCCAAGTCCTGAGATGTTTCTAGTCTTGATGCTCCAGGTCCTGATTAAGCTGTGCCTCCGGAGGTTCCTTGCTTTTTATCCGCGTTCCAGTTTCCAAGTTTAATCCTTGTCTGTATCCTTTTCCGACACTGAAGGATCTGAGGGGTTACTTCACTCCTGTGCTGTGAGACGACCTGAGCTTGTCCCGCTCTCCTCGTGGTCCACGACCAGCCGTCCGGCTATGTAGGGTGCGTAGGGGACAGTGTGGTCCGCGACCAGCCTACGGGCTGTGTAGGGAACCTGAGGGGTCTTGCTTGTCCCCCTTTGTGTCCTCATTTCACGTTCCTCGTCTGAGTCTCCAGTGTGGTCCACGACCAGCCCAAGGGCTTTCTGGGTGCCTGAGGGACTTCGCTTGTCTCCATGTCTCCTTGTCTACGTTCCAAGTCTCCAAGTCTGAGTCTTCGTTCCAAGTTCCACATCTGAGTCTTCAATCCCAGAGTCTCCATCCGCCCTTGTCGCCTGCCGGCCTGCCGCCTTTACCATCCCCAGCGGCAGGTCCGAAAGGGCTTGGAGTGGTCGGAGGACCACTCAGAGACCAACCTTGAGTGGTTGGCCTCACCAAGGAAGTGCAGGTCGGCGGGGGCCTGGGCTTCCAGTCCTAGCCAGATGGACTTTGTCTCACCTGCCTCGGCGCTTCCTTGGAATTCCTCTCTAGTTCGCCAGGGCCCAAAGGCACGCTTCTCCTGGGGATCGGGAGCACTCCCTAGTGTTCCTTCCTACGGATCCCCAACAAACCCATTTTGCATCAAGCGTTATGGACGCACATTGAGCCGTGCACTGCGGCTTGTGCACAGTACTGCATCAGCCTGAATGTGCATAAAAGGTGTGCAGAAAGTGGATTACAAGCAGCAATCAAAATTATAAACACCTTCTTAAATATTTTTTCGCATTTGATGGATCGAATGAGGTCTGGCAAAGAATTCTATGTTCATGGGCAGCAACCAAGAAGGCCCCATTTCTAGTATTGTCAAGCCATGCATGTTTAATGACTACTTGTAGCAGTATTTTACCCTCTGACCTTAAAAATTGGAGGGGGGGAGTTGTAGACTCTCAAAAGCTTATTAATCTAGCAGTCAGACATTGCGTATATAATTCGATGGATAAGAGATGCTACTTTAAATTGGGCCCATAGAGCGAAAGGCAGCCAGTACAAAGAAACAAGCACTGGAGTGATGTGATTACGCATGGGTGTTCCACTCAGAATCCATGCTGCTGCATTCCGCACCAGTTGCAATAGGTGTACAGTGTTTGCACAGAGACCACGATAAAGTGCATTACAATAATCAAGGCCATTCAGAATTAATGTTTGGAGAACAATATGAAATGCATCTGGCTCTAGAAATAGATGTAGTTGTCTGACCATATATAATTTGTAAAATGCTGTTTTTGTGACAATGTTAATGTAAGGGGTTAATGATAAGCTTGAGTCAATTATTACCCCAAGCTTAGGCACTTGTTGGCAGACTGGAATGCTGTGACTGTCAAAGCAATAATAAGAACATAAGAAAATGCCATACTGGGTCAGACCAAGGGTCCATCAAGCCCAGCATCCTGTTTCCAACAGTGGCCAATCCAGGCCATAAGAACCTGGCAATTACCCAAAAACTAAGTCTATTCCATGTTACCATTGCTAATGGCAGTGGCTATTCTCTAAGTGAACTTAATAGCAGGTAATGGATTTCTCCTCCAAGAACTTATCCAATCCTTTTTTAAACACAGCTATACTAACTGCACTAACCACATCCTCTGGCAACAAATTCCAGAGTTTAATTGTGCGTTGAGTAAAAAAGAACTTTCTCCGATTCTCTCTGTCTGAGCAAGATTTACCATGAGCTTATTATGAAATAATTATTGTTTGTACATACTGTAGGAAAGAGAGATCATTCTGAATGTTTCAGCCCGAGAAGATGAATACCATACAAAAAACTGGATATTGTCGTCGTAAACTACAGAGTTTATGCCATGCAAAGTTTTTACAGATTGGAACAAGGTAAATATCGAATAGAGATGCCAAAGCAGCAGATCTTTGTGGTACTCCAGTAGTCACAGCATTCTAGTCAGAGCCATAGCTTCCCAATCTAACCTGTTGCAATCTGTTGGATACAAAAGAAATAAATAATTTATAAATTTTTCCTGAAATTCCTAGGGATTTTAACTGTGATAAGAATATAATATAGTCCAGGGTATCGAAAGAGGCAGTGATGTCTAAACGAACCAAAATATATTCCATACTGTTATCGAAGCCCCGGATCATTGTGTCGAAGTTAGGCAGATGTAGTGTTGCTATACTGTATAGTTTCCTGAAACCAAATTGAAAACTGTTAACTATTTCATTTCTGTTAACAAAATCTGTCAACTGATGTAATACTACAGCTTCAATTATTTTGGCTAAACTGGGCAATGATGAGATTTGCCTATAGTTTGCCAGTATGCTTCAATCCACCGTAGGTTTTTTAATCAAACTGTTGCTTGTTTTAAGCAATTTGGAAGATCTCCAGATGCAAGGGATAAGTTCACAATATCAGATAGTGATTCACTGATATCTTCTCTCAAGATTTTAAGTAATACTGTTGGACAGGGATTAAGAGGGGATAGGATGATTTCATTTTAGCTAGAATTTCTTTTATTTCAGTTTATGATGTTGGTTCAAGGTACTCTCATTTTGATTCTGATTGGATATCAGCCACTGGTGTTAAAATAGAGATTGAGGTAAACATGTTGTTGATATTAGACACTTTTGAAGTATAAAGAGTTTCATCATGTATGCGTGTAAATGGGCTAGTGGTTAGAGATTTCAGCAGAATTAATTTTCTGCGAGCAGTATCACTTCTTAGTTGCATTAATCATAACTCTATATACTGCTAGTTTTGAAAAGTAAGCTGTTTTGTTAGTGGAGGATGGGATTTTTCATCAACAACGTTCTTTGCATCTTAGTTGTTGCTTCATAACTTGCAATAAAGCAACGACTAAGACACAAGGAATGTTTCATATTTGTACCATTTTGGATAGAAGGTTTTTTAGGAGTTATATTATCCAGCATCTGAGTAATAATAGAGTTCCCTGACTCTCCTGTAGAATTAATATTATACATAAAAACTTCAGGAAAAAGGAATAAAGGCAATCATAAATAGGTCAGAATCAATATGACCTCACTTCTCTATTTGGTGTTTTGCAGTATTTTTGCGACACGGTGTAGTTTTAAGAGAATAGGTCATTTCAGTTAGGTAGTGATCAGACCAGGAAACATTTGAGGTTTTTATTTGAATGGAGTTTTTTAAAAATAAAACCCCTATTCAAAAGATCAAATCCAAAGTGTGTCCCTGCTTGTATGTCAGACCCTTATCCTGCTGATCCCAACCTAAATGGGACATAGTTAACAAGAAAATAAAGATGTAGTTGCAATGCTCTGCAGCTCTGATTCCATTTATCTCTACTTGTTTCTTTTGCATAATGCCTCCAAAATGGAAAGGCAAATTGAGGGTCTATCCTCCAGACCCTGCCTCCTCTTCGGGGCAGCAAGTTATCCCTGCATTTGCAATTCCGACTACAGCCTCGCAAGGACATAAGGAACCTGGTGCGATATGCAACAAGGGAGAGCGTCATGGTCCTGCAGATGAGGTGTCCTTGAGCCCGGATCTATGAACTCTCCCAGCACAAAGGGCTTCTCAGCAAGCACCCCCGTGGAGCCTACTGATGACGTGTCAGCGTTATCTCTGGTGGAAGGGTCGCTTGCTAGCTTGGAACCACTTCTACAGGAGACATCTTTCCAGTTGAAGACCAGTGGTTTGGGTGTTGAGAGTGCTCCCTCTCCCCTTTCAGTGGTGGGTTTGCCGGCTTTAGACTGCCTTTGATGGGGTTACCCCAGGAAGACCAGGCTACCGTGACTAGTGAATCTTTCGCTATTCCTTCGTGCCCAGAGGTGGTGACACTGGAAGCCATCTGGGACTTGGCTGCTGGTCTTGGGAAGTCCTTTAAGGCACTAAATACTAAAATTGACCTTCTTGCTTCAAATTACCATCGAAAATCAATTGACTTACAAGACCAACTGACCTCAACTAACTCATCTGCTATTGAACACTGTTAAATCTCTTCAGGATTTTAATGTTTCCACCATCAAAGATTGCAACACTCTTTGTAGTCGGATTGAGTATTTGGAAATTAATGAGACACTTATATTTGTGATTTTTTAATTTTCCACAAGTTCTAGGGGAAATGTCATTAGTAACCTTAAACAGATTTTTTCAAGATATCTTAGGTTTCTCATTAGAGTCAATTCTGTCTTTAATACTTGTTACTTTTTTCCTAACAAGATATATGCCCCTTTTCAAAATGCTGAAGTTAAACTTCCTAATTTGACACTTTTTCTCGAGAATTCTATTTTGGAGGTTTCTATACCTTATTCGTTTCTTTTATTTCCTCCTCTAATTTGAATAATGTTATGCAAAAATATTTCAGAAATCTTTCCTCAGATTTATGATCAATCTGTCAGGATTTTTCCTGACTTTGCACAGGTTACTCAATTTAGAAGGAAAGGCTTCCTAACTGTAAGGCAGGAAACTATATCTCAAGGTTTTTCTTTTCTTTTACATTATTCCTGTAAGTGCGCAATTAAGTGCAAAAATTAATGTTTTATTTTTTTCCTGCTGGAACAACTAAAAGCTTTTTTGGAAGCTAGAAGACAGGTAACCTCTTTCCCAATGTCTAGTAATTAAATAGGCAATTGTATTAGTTAGATGCAAGCTAATAACTATGTGATAGCCATTTCTTGTTATTATTGTTTTTCTTCATATTCTCCTAAACATGTTCTTTGTTCTTATTTTGTTCTGCTACGTTTTAGAAGTTAGCAATTTTCTTGGTTTTTCTTCTTTTTTCTGTTTCTGTTGCCTAATTAAAAATGTTATAGTTCACTGTTAATCCACATTTTCTGTAACAAAGAATATTCTTTGTTCTTGTAAAATTTGAGAACATTATAAATAATAAAAAAACAAAAAGGTCTCAGTTGATGGTAGTGCAGGTGTTTGATCTATGTGAATGTTAAAATCACTTAAAATAATGGTGTGAGACAAATCGACATTTAATGTCACCAGGAATTCGATTAAGGAGAAAATATTACGCACTATTTGGCCTGGAGGGCAGTACAACAATCTCTACAGGTAATCTTAGGTCAAGTATAATTTGAGCAGGGTGGAGACATCGTTTTATGATTACCATAAGACCTCCTCTGTGCCTGTATGGATGCAGTACAGAAAATGCTATATAAACAGGCAGACAGATCTGACAACTGAATCAACATCAGAAATCCAAGTTTCTGTTAAACATAAACAGTCTGGGGAGTTTGAGCTTAACAGATTGCAGAATGTTTTTCCCTAACAGATTACACATTTAGAAGTAAAGATAAGGTAGACAACACTATTAATGCATCAGGTAATTTCATACTCTCAGCTATAAGGTGGGAGGAATGGCCATAAACTGTTTTTTTTATTGCACCTAGTTAAATTACTGTAATGAACTTGGTCTACAATCGTGGGTATAATAAACGTATACATGGTGACTGCCATTAAAACTGAAATAGAGAATCTAATAAACAAGTTTACTAAGAAAATCTCTAGGCTTTACTGGTTTTCATTTGTTCTCATTGTGCATGAAATGGCGCACTAAAGGCAAGCCCCTTTGTCATGCCTCTTCATGCACACAACAAGGTACGTGCATCTCCGCCGTGCACCTCCAGAGTTCAAATAAGGGCCCAAACAGATGGTGTCACGGGGGCAGAGCCAGATGTCCAGGCCTTGGGAAGAAGCAGGCTCTAAACAAACTCCGAGGCCAGACAAGCAGGCATAGTCTACAGAGCAGGTGACTTGAAGCACTGGAAGTTAGGACAGGAGTCCAGCATATAATGACTTCTCTGGCATCACCACGGCTCAGATAAGGGGCAGAACCAGATGATCCGGGCCACAGGAAGCTAACTCTATTGGAAGAAGCAGGCTCCAACAAACTTCAAGGCCCAAACAAGTAGGCATATTCCACAGTGCAGTAACTTGAGCACTGGAAATTAAGGCAGGTTTCAGAACTTACTGACTTCTCCAAGCATCACTGCAGTTCAGATAAGGGCCACACAGATGATGTCACAGGGGGTTGGAGCCAGATGGTCTGATCCATGGGAAGCTAATCATGCTGCAAGAAGCAGGCTTCCAAACAAACTCCGCCGAGACAAGAAAAGCAGGTGTAATCCACAGCACAGATGACTTGCAAACCTGGAAATTAGGGCAGGTGTTCAGAACTTACTGACTTCTTCCAGGCACCACACTGCAGTTCAGATAAGGGGCCACATAGATGATGTCACAGGGGGTGGAGCCAGATCATCTGGTCCATGGGAAAGCTAATCGTGCTTGCAAGAAGCAGGCTTCAAAACAAACTCCGAGACAAGAAAAACAGGTGTCCACAGTCCTAGTTATTAAGGTTAAGAACCAATCTAACAACTTGTATATCTGTGACTATTGTGGAATGTTTTTTATTCAGTGTAACAACTGGTGCTAATGTCTCAAGGGCCTACCATTTGGAAAATTAAGGGTTGTCCAATTTGCCTTCAGCTGTCCTGCAATGAAAAAAGAACTGATTCACCTTGCAGCAACCAGAATATGTACCCCCAACTCCTACAGAAGATTCAGAAACCTAGGAATATATTTTTACAGTGAGCTCGGGAAGAACAAGACCTGTAACTCTGAGGACACCAGGAGGTCAATATTCAAAAGCTATTTAGACGGAAAAACTCAAGTTATCCGGCTAAATGGCTAATGCGGCATATTCAGCCACTTTTTTATCCGTCTATAATTTAGCCGGATATAAAAGAGGCATTTCAGGGGCATTCCAGGGAGGGACTGAGATATCCAGCTAACCTAGCCAAATATCGAGTATATCCGGCTAGGTATGCCAGATAATTTTCTACCTGCTTAAAGCAGGTCTAAATTTATCTGGCCTTGTATGGCCGGATAACTGCTACTTATTTGGATATCTTTAAAAGATATCTGGTCAGTAGAGCTGTATCAGTACAGTACAAACAGTCTAGTCCTCGTAAAGTACATCCGGGTCATCTCTGTCCCCCCCTTCTCCTTCATTCTTTTCCCATTTTCAATTTAAATTTCTATTGTGCCCCCTCCCCAATTTGGAACCCATTCCAGTCTAAAAATATTTGCTCCCTCCCCAAACTCCGATCACATTCCCTGGACTACCACCTCATTCCACCCTCCGCCCCCGGTGATGAAAAATCATCCTGTCGGAAGCGAGGATCTCACTCACCCATTCCCGGCAGTTCCAGTTGCTGCATCTGATAGGCAGCGCTGGAAGCGTAACCAGGCTCAGTTTATGCTTCCAGCACGTCCAAGTGTTACACATGGGGTTATGCTTTGTAGTCTTTTACAGCTTTTGTTTTTTAACTCTTTAGTTTTCATTTTTTAACAAATATAATTTTACATATATTGCAAGAAAATAGTTATAAAGAACAAAGGAAATAGTTATATATGATTAAGTTTAAACAAAGCAAAATAATTTCAGTAAGACTGCTATCTTTAACAAGCCCATCATAGCAAAGAGAAGGAGGATAATGAGAAGCAAATACACTTGAAAAACTTAAAATAAAGAAAAATGTGTCCTAGAGGCATCAAATTATTATGCGTTCTTTATTCATAGATCTAGATAGATTTAGCAGTAGTAGATGAAGCAATCATTGTTTCAAGAAATATTTTTAACTGTGAAGGGTCAAAAAAGGTATAATGATCATCTTTATATTCTACAAGACATTTGCATGGAAAGTGAAGAAAAAAGTTCACGACGAATATCAAGCACATCCTGCCTCTCCTGCAGGAACTGCTTGCGTCTAACTTGAGTCTCAAATGGTACATCAGGAAAACACCAAATTTTTGACCCATAAACAGAGATTCTTTATATTTGAAAAAAAAAAAACCCAAGAAAGAGTTTTTGTCCTACTCAAAGACAAAGTATATCAACAAGATGGCCTGCGAAGTAACTTTGTTCTGCGAACTCTCCAAAACATCAGACAATTCTAAGGTATCCATATCCAGCTGTGGTTGCAAAGAGTCTTCTTGTGCTGCAGACAATGCTACCTGTTTCTTTTGAGGAAGATAAAATATCTTATTCAAAAGTGGTCATGTTTCTGGGGTAAACTTTAAAACCTCCCGCAGATATTTTTTAAACAACTCTTTTGGGCTGATCAAAGAAGATAGTGGAAAATTCAAAATTCTCATATGTAAGGATCTTAACTTATTTTCTATCACTTCCAGCTTGCTCTGGAGTTTTAAACTGTGTTGTGATTCTGCCTATTGTGCAGCCTCGCAACCATCAGACATCCTTGGGGAGCTGTTCCTACCTTCTCTCCAACTATAGTTTTCATGACCTCATGATTCAGCAGGATCCAGCCTATTTAACCCTGCTTCTGTGTTTGCTTGAGGCCTTGTCATGGAATCCGCTTGGCTCCCTGCTTGGCCCAATGTTCGTGTATGCTCTACATTCTTCCTAGGTCTCTGCTTTTGCCTTGCTTTGTGGCTTCCCTAAGCCTTCTGTTCCAGTAATGCTCTGTGGCTTCCCTAAAGCGTTCTTGTTCCTAAGTTGCTCTGTGGCTTTCCTAAGCCCATCTGTTTCTGCATTGCTCTGTGGCTTTCCTAAGCCTTTTTTATGTTTAAAACGTTTTTATTAACTTTTCAGAAATGTCTATCTACAACATTACTGTGAGGAGTGGGTTCTGAGCTCCCCACAGTCCAACCATTACAACAGTACAAGTGCGAAGGATTTACCCCCCCCCCCCCCCCCCCCCCCCCCCAATCCCTTCCCCCTCAACCCCCCTTGGAGTGAGTTTACTCAATAGCAGGTCATCCACGGTCAACCATTGGTCAAATAACACATCATTGAGTTAAGCTAATACTTTAGATGGCTAATCATTGAGAACTAAACTGCGGGCATGATGAGATAACGACTGTATATATAACTGCCACTGTGCAAGAAATCGGCGTCTCCTTTGAGGGGATGAATGAGACGCCAACTTCTCCATTGTCATCAGGTTGTGTAGGCCATTTCTCCATGCCCAAAAGGAGGGAGTCTCTAAAGACCTCCACTTAGAGAGGATCGTTTTCATCCCCACCAAGCAGGCTTTACGTAGTAACATGCGAGAGCCAGGATCACGAATACGGATCGGGGAAATACAGCCAAAGAGTAACCACAACGGTGAGATTGGGAATACAATATCCAATAAATCGGCCATGTATTCTGCCACCCGTCGGCAAAAGCGATGAATAGGTGCACAGGTCCAGAAGGCATGAGATAGCGTACCCGGTCCCTGGCCACAACGAGGGCACTTTGCCATGGAATCCGGTATAAAATGAGAGGCCATTTGCGGGGAGATATAGGCTCGACTAAGAAATTTAAACTGCATTTCCCGGTAATACATATTTTCCGTTATCCTGGCTGCTCGCCTAAAACATCCATGTAAAATGGAGGCCGTCACCTTGAAGTCACCATCCCGGTTCCATCGAGCCTCCAATATGGAACAGTGGTCTAATTCCAGGCTCCTTCGTAAAGATTTATAGTACCATGATAAGGATGGAGCCACCCTGTCATTGAATCGAAACAATTTATCTAAAGTTTGGAATACCAAGGGACTCCTAATTTCTGCTAGCAAAGCCCTTATGTAATGTCGAACCTGTAAATATGGAAAAGTATGTGTAGCTCCAAACCCATACGTGGTTAGAAACTCCTGGAAGGGAAGTGGTGTCCCCTCCAGCGTTAACAAGTGACCCAAATATGTTACCCCCCTAGCTTCCCATTTGCGAAAGTAAGAGGAATAGATTCCCGGGCTGAAATCCACATTTCCCACTACCGGGAAAAGATAGGCACACTGTGTCTGTGTCTTCAATAATTTTGTTACTCTGCACCATGTCTGCCTCAGTGGCCGAACCAATACTGTGTGGGTGAGGAAAGACGGTAAAGACGCTGCGCTGGACTGTACTACATAGGCTGGTGCCATCGGATGCATCACTGCCCTATCCGCGGAAATCGGGGTATGTGTCTTCTTATTTAACAACCAGTCCCTGATTATCCTGAGGTTACTAGCCAGGTTATATGCTATTAAATCTGGGAATCCCAGACCCCCCCCCCCCCCGACTCCACCTAGCTTGTAACCATGTGAGCGGTACTCTTACTTCCCCCCCCCCCCCTCCAAAGAAACCGCCTAACTGCGCTCTCTACTTTCTGGACATCTTTCCTCTTCAGTATTATGGGCAAATTTTGGAGAGTATAAAGCCACCTGGGCAAGATTGTCATCTTAAACAGATTGGCCCTGCCATTTAGTGAAAGTGGGAGACTACTCCAGCTAACCAAACTGTCAATCGTTTTTTGTAGTAAGCTGGGAATATTTGTGTGGTATATGTGCTCCGGATCTGCCGGGATACGAACCCCCAGATAGCCCAGCGATTCAGTAGCCCATTGTAAGGGAAAGTCATCCGCCCAGATCTCCGGAAGCGTTGGAGGGTAAGCTAAAGCTAAGAACTTAGACTCGTTTAGTTTAAATCCAGAGAACACACCAAAGTCCCAAATCACCCGTAACAAGGATGGCAGGGAAGTCCGGGGGGACGTGACGAAAACCATCAGGTTGTCAGCAAACGCCACACTTTTAAAGATGTCCTGACCCATGCGCACCCCCCTTATCCCCCTATGCTGTTGAATGGTGAGAAGCAAAGGCTCCAATTGCAATATAAACAATAGTGGTGACAGTGGACAGCCCTTTTTAGTGCCTCGAGCCACATCAAGGGGTTCGGACTGCGCACCATTTGCGAGAATAATCGCCATGGGATCTTTGTAAAAGAGTTGTAGGGCCCGCAGAAAAAGACCCTCAAATCCCATAAGGGTTAGTAAATTGAATAAATAGCTCCATTCTACCCTATCGAACGCTTTCTCAGCGTCAAAGCTTATAGTGAGATAAGGCATATTTATTTGGCAACACATTGTCATGGCTGTGAGTACACTGCGGATGTTGGCCAATGCATAGCGCTGCCGGACGAACCCCACCTGGTGATCCCCTACAAGGGATGGTATGATTAATGCCAGTCTGTCCGCCAGGAGTTTGGCCAGCAACTTGATATCTAAATTCAATAAGGACGATATGATTCAGGAAGCTGGGGATCCTTGCCCCCTTTATGGATAAGGGTGATCAGTGCCAAATTTTCGTGCACTGGAAAAGTGCCTTGTTCAATCATCGCCATGAATCCGGCTGCCAAGGGGCCCGCTATTTGGTCCACCAACGCCTTAAAAAACTCTGCAGTGTAAGCATCGTAGCCTGGCGCCTTGAATGGTTTAGCATTTCGAATAGACTCCCTGACCTCATTTTCAGTAATAGGGCGATTCAACCACTCCTTCTGTTCAGGCGTCAAACTGGGGATAGGCAATGGGTCACAAAATATTTCGCAGGACTCTGTGCTCCCCCCCTCTGAAGAATACAGATCTGAGTAAAAGTCCCTAAAGGTTCGTAATATGGAGGGGGTATCCTTAATTCTCGAATTGTTGGCCCCTCTTAACACCGGTATGTACCGATTAGGGTGGGTGGAACAAATCAAATTGGACAGCATGCGCCCTGTTTTGTTAGCGTACTGATATAAGCGGAATTGGTAGTATATGAAGCTTTTCTTACCCCTCTCGTGTACAAGTGAATTTAAGGCCGCCTGTATAGAGCGGTACGTGTCCCTCGTCTGAGAAATGGTATGTTCATTTAACCGTTTACGGGCCTGTCGTAACTGGGCATTCAGGGATAGAATTCTTTTGTTAATCGCTTTCTTTCTATGCGACACATATGAAATTATATCACCTCTCAGTACCGCCTTAGCGGTGTACCAAAAGAGGGCTGGTTGAGAGCTATGAGCTTGGTTTAGGGCAGCGTAATCTCTCCACTTCTCCCGAATGTAGCCTTGGAACTGTGCATCATGGGCCAGAAAATATGGATAGCGCCAGAATCTTGCACCTGTTAAGTCGCCCGAAAGCTGGAATTCCACCCAAATCGGGGCATGATCGGAAATAACAATGTTTCCGATACCCGCCTCTTGGATCCTCGAAAATATGTGGCTACTGACTAGAAAATAGTCCAGTCTTGAGTGTGAGGAGTGCGCCCTGGAAATGTGGGTAAAATCTCGCTCCATGGGGTACAAAATCCTCCATACATCCAACAAATGCAATTTATCTTCTAGGAACTGTGGACCTTTACCTAAACCTGGATCTCGCCTTCGCGGCGGGGCTGCGTCTAGCTCCGCATCACGGACTGTATTAAAGTCACCTCCTACTATCAAGGTGTCTGATATGTACGGGAGCAGGTGAGAGTAAATTCCCCGGTAAAAACCAGGCTAGTAAACATTGGGAGCATAGATGTTACAAAACACAACCGTGTGACCTGAGAGCTCTGCAACCAAAATCAAATATCTACCCTGTGGGTCACTAATCTCTTGGAGAATTTTTAGAGGAAGGTTCTTGTGAAAGAGAATCGCCACTCCCGCCGACCTCATGGAGGCTGAGGCCGAGCGGACCTCCCCAACCCAATCTCGTCGCAGTTTAGCGTGTTCAGCCACCGTAAGGTGTGTTTCTTGCAAATACGCTACTTGAGCCTGGTGATTCGATTATTAGGAATGTAGATGGCTGGGTGGCTGGTGGGCGTGAGGATTGCCTGGTAACATGCCTACCTGGTGCGAAGTTGGCGGACCTCACGCGTCACCTAGATAGGATTTTAGACAGTGCTAAGGAGGAGCCGGCTGTCGTGGTACATGTGGGCACCAATGACATAAGAAAATGTGGGAGGGAGGTTCTGGAAGCCAAATTTAGGCTCTTAGGTAGAAAGATTAAATCCAGAACCTCCAGGGTAGCATTCTCTGAAATGCTCCCTGTTCCACGCGCAGGTCACCAGAGGCAGGCAGAGCTCCGGAGTCTCAATGCGTGGATGAGACGATGGTGCAAGGAAGAGGGATTCAGTTTTGTTAGGAACTGGGGAACCTTTTGGGGAAGGGGGAGTCTCTTCCGAAGGGTGGAACCAGACTGCTGGCGCTAACCTTTAAAAAGGAGATAGAGCAGCTTTTAAACTAGAACAAAGGGGAAAGCCGACAGTCGCTCAGCAGCGCATGGTTCGGAGAGAGGTATCTTTAAAGGATACTAATGATGCATTAGAATTAGGGCATCCCGACAGTGAGGTTCCAATAATTAGAAAAGTAGTCCAAGTGCCTGTAACTAAAAACTCACCTGAGCTAAAAAATTCTAACTTATCCCTATCAATTAAAAAGCAGAATGAAAATACAAACAAAAAACAAACTTTGAAATGTTTGTATGCTAATGCCAGAAGTCTAAGAAGTAAGATGGGAGAATTAGAATGTATAGCAGTAAATGATGACATAGACTTAATTGGCATCTCAGAGACATGGTGGAAAGAGGATAACCAATGGGACAGTGCTATACCGGGGTACAAATTATATCGCAATGACAGAGAGGAGCACTCGGGAGGAGGTGTGGCGCTTTATGTCCGGGATGGCATAGAGTCCAAAAGGATAAACATCCTGCATGAGACTAAATACAAAATTGAATCTTTATGGGTAGAAATCCCTTGTGTGTCAGGGAAGACTACAGTGAAAGGGGTATACTACCGTCCACCTGGTCAAGATGGTGAGATGGACAGTGAAATGCTAAGAGAAATTAGGGAAGCTAACCAAATTGGTAGTGCAGTAATAATGGGAGACTTCAATTACCCCAATATAGACTGGGTAAATGTATCATCGGGTCACGCTAGAGAGATAACATTCCTGGATGGAATAAATGATAGCTTTATGGAGCAATTGGTTCAGGAACTGATGAGAGAGGGAGCAATTTTAGATCTAATTCTCAGTGGAGCACAGGACTTGGTGAGAGAGGTAACGGTGGTGGGGCCGCTTGGCAATAGTGATCATAATATGATCAAATTTGATTTAATGACTGGAAAAGGAACAGTGTGCAAATCCAAGGCTCTCGTGCTAAACTTTCAAAAGGGAAACTTTGATAAAATGAGAAAAATTGTTAGAAAAAAACTGAAAGGAGCAGCTACAAAAGTAAAAAATGTCCAAGAGGCGTGGTCATTGTTAAAAAATACCATTCTGGAAGCACAGTCTAGATGTATTCCACACATTAAGAAAGGTGGAAAGAAGGCAAAACGATTACCGGCATGGTTAAAAGGGGAGGTGAAAGAAGCTATTTTAGCCAAAAGATCTTCATTCAAAAATTGGAAGAAGGATCCAACAGAAGAAAATAGGATAAAGCATAAACACTGGCAAGTTAAATGTAAGACATTGATAAGACAGGATAAGAGAGAATTTGAAAAGAAGTTGGCTGTAGAGGCAAAAACTCACAGTAAAAACTTTTTTAAATATATCCGAAGCAGAAAGCCTATGAGGGAGTCAGTTGGACCGTTAGATGATCGAGGGGTTAAAGGGGCACTTAGAGAAGATAAGGCCATCGCGGAAAGGTTAAATGATTTCTTTGCTTCGGTATTTACTGAAGAGGATGTTGGGGAGGTACCCGTAATGGAGAAGGTTTTCATGGGTAATGATTCAGATGGACTGAATCAAATCACGGTGAACCTAGAAGATGTGGTAGGCCTGATTGACAAAATGAAGAGTAGTAAATCACCTGGACCGGATGGTATACACCCCAGGGTTCTGAAGGAACTAAAAAATGAAATTTCAGACCTATTAGTAAAAATTTGTAACTTATCATTAAAATCATCCATTGTACCTGAAGACTGGAGGATAGCAAATGTAACCCCAATATTTAAAAAGGGCTCCAGGGGTGATCCGGGAAACTACAGACCGGTTAGCCTGACTTCAGTGCCAGGAAAAATAGTGGAAAGTGTTCTAAACATCAAAATCACAGAACATATAGAAAGACATGGTTTAATGGAACAAAGTCAGCATTGCTTTACCAAGGGCAAGTCTTGCCTCACAAATCTGCTTCACTTTTTTGAAGGAGTTAATAAACATGTGGATAAAGGTGAAACTGTAGATATAGTATGCTTCGATTTTCAAAAGACGTTTGACAAAGTTCCTCATGAGAGGCTTCTAGGAAAAGTAAAAAGTCATGGGATAGGTGGCGATGTCCTTTCGTGGATTGCAAACTGGCTAAAAGACAGGAAACAGAGAGTAGGATTAAATGGGCAATTTTCTCAGTGGAAGGGAGTGGACAGTGGAGTGCCTCAGGGATCTGTATTGGGACCCTTACTGTTCAATATATTTATAAATGATCTGGAAAGAAATACGACGAGTGAGATAATCAAATTTGCAGATGACACAAAATTGTTCAGAGTAGTTAAATCACAAGCAGATTGTGATAAATTGCAGGAAGACCTTGTGAGACTGGAAAATTGGGCATCCAAATGGCAGATGAAATTTAATGTGGATAAGTGCAAGGTGATGCATATAGGGAAAAATAACCCATGCTATAATTACACAATGTTGGGTTCCATATTAGGTGCTACAACCCAAGAAAGAAATCTAGGTATCATAGTGGATAACACATTGAAATCGTCGGTACAGTGTGCTGAGGCAGTCAAAAAAGCAAACAGAATGTTGGGAATTATTAGAAAAGGAATGGTGAATAAAACGGAAAATGTCATAATGCCTCTGTATCGCTCCATGGTGAGACCTCACCTTGAATACTGTGTACAATTCTGGTCGCCGCATCTCAAAAAAGATATAATTGCGATGGAGAAGGTACAGAGAAGGGCTACCAAAATGATAAGGGGAATGGAACAACTCCCCTATGAGGAAAGACTAAAGAGGTTAGGACTTTTCAGCTTGGAGAAGAGACGACTGAGGGGGGATATGATAGAGGTGTTTAAAATCGTGAGAGGTCTAGAACGGGTAGATGTGAATCGGTTATTTACTCTTTCGGATAGTAGAAAGACTAGGGGGCACTCCATGAAGTTAGCATGGGGCACATTTAAAACTAATCGGAGAAAGTTCTTTTTTACTCAACGCACAATTAAACTCTGGAATTTGTTGCCAGAGAATGTGGTTAGAGCAGTTAGTATAGCTGTGTTTAAAAAAGGATTGGATAAGTTCTTGGAGGAGAAGTCCATTACCTGCTATTAAGTTCACTTAGGGGGTCATTTTCAAAGGAGTTACGCATGTAAATGTGACATACTATCGTAGCAATTTTCAAAAGCTATTTACTCGAGTAAAGTGCACTTACTTGAGTAAATCCTATGGACAATTCAATGGCATATATTGTAGCAATTTTGAAAAGCCCACTTACTTGAGTAAAGTGTATTTACTCGAGCAAAAACCAGTTTTGCTCGAGTAAATGCTTTTTAAAATCCGCCCCTTAGAGAATAGCCACTGCCATTAGCAATGGTTACATGGAATAGACTTAGTTTTTGGGTACTTGCCAGGTTCTTATGGCCTGGATTGGCTACTGTTGGAAACAGGATGCTGGGCTTGATGGACCCTTGGTCTGACCCAGTATGGCATTTTCTTATGTTCTTATGTTCTTATCTTGTTACACATGTGAACACATTCAACTTTTTTTTCCATTAATAATAAATCTCTTTTGATAAATTTTGCTCTTCTTAAGGCTCATTTTACACAGGCACTTCCTATTCTTCTCACTTCACTCTTAAACCTGCCTAATTCTGAACAGTTCCTTTTACATCTTATAAACTCCAATACTGTTAAATTTATCTTCAATTGAATAGGATGAAAACTGCTATAATGTAAATCCTAATTCCTGTCAGATGGTTTCACATATAGAGATGTCTAGAAATGTCTTCAGAAAATCTTCATATCTTTAAATGTCTCAAGATCCAGAAATGGTATATACTGGTCATAACTAACCATATTGAATTGTATATTTCTTTCACAAGAATTAATCCAGTTATGGAATTGTGGGAATTATGAGCTTTGCCGGCTGGCCATGTCAGGGTTTAACACTAACTTCCCTTCTCCCTGACCTTTGCATTAAATGAAGCATTACTTGTGCTTAAACCTCTCTGCCTAGGAGAGGATACCTGACTGTCATGTATTTCTCTAGCTTATAATTAACCCTGATTGCCTGAAAGAAGGGCTAGTTGCCCCTAGTCAGAGGCAAGACAAAGACAGGAGGTATAGGATTCAGCAGCCAATGAAATGATCTGTACACACCCCCTGAGCCAAGCCAATAGTGTAGTGACACATCTGTTGCTATGTGGAGAGGAGCCAATGATGTGATGACACATAGTATACTTTTGAATGTATGTACAATAAAAAGGGGATCCACGGGAGTGCCCGGCCCTTTTCCTGCCTGCCATGAATCCTGTCTGATGTGTCTTCATTGCTGCTATATCTGGTGACCCGCGCCGTGATACTCCCTGCTCATCCCGGCTGGACATAGCTTAGGTGCGCACCGTACAGCAGACTTGCCTTCGCAATCGTAAGTATTTTTAAAGTACTTTTTAGTATTTTTTAAGTATTTATCAGCAAGTTTGTTCCCCACATTCGTGAGCATGGGAAGTGATTTGACTGTACAGCAAAGGCTTCATGCTAGAGAGCTGCAGAAAATAATCAAGAATCATTATTTCATCACCAGGGGAAAAATAGCACAAGTCAGAATAGGGGACTTAGAAAAATTGATAAGTGAAATAGCTTGCCATTGCTCATGGTATTCAGAGGCGGGAACTCTGAATGTCCAGGACTGGGTAAAAATAGACAACAGTCTTCATACGGCCCCAAGGGCCCCCATAAAGCAATTATTAATCTGGCAAAAATGTACAGAGGCCATAGAACACATAGGAAAAAAAGGTCTCAAGGCACCATCTCCAATTCATGTGCCCTTAGAAGCAGACAGTAAAGAATCAGGCAGACTGCCCATCAGTACACTCAATCAACATACCCTTCCCCCACCTTATCCACAAACTCCCTCAGAGACAGCAAATTCTTTGTATCTGCAGCTCCCCATACCCACACCCAAGACACAGCCCATTCACACCTCCCCGCCTTCTTTAGAAAAACAGCCCTTGAGCACAATTAAGCCACAACCTGGCCTGGGTGGGGCGATTCGCATCGGATTTCACCAGAAACAGCAAAAAGAAAACCTTACAGAAAAAGAATTATTAGAAGGACTTCAAGCCTTTCCCATCACAGAAAAGACCCATGAACTAAGGGGGACAGAATATGAAATAGAACATCTGGGGACACACACTCACAAAGCACCGTCCCCTACCATGGCTCCTGAGGCTTCCTCTGCGTCCACCTCAGAGAAAAAACCCCAGGAAACTAAAGACACTGAAATCAGAGAAACTAGCCTCCCTCCACCTTACCCGCAAGCCCTTCCCCCACCAACCACCAACTCCCTGTACCCCCATTTGCCATTGCCTGAGACAGTCATTGATTCTGCATCACCAATTTGTCCAGGTAAATTACCATCTCAAACCGCTGCTCCCGGTAACAATTAATGTGCTGCGGTCAGCATGGAATTTCACCTAGAACATGGAAATCTCACAAGGGAGGAATTATTGGAAGGGATTCAAGCCTCTCCCATTACAGAAAGGATCAAAGAACTAGGTGGGGCAGCAATAGAGTTGAGTGCCGCCCGGAGTGCCATGGGCAGTGGCTATGCCCCCAGGTCTTCAAAGAAATTAGCGTATAAGACCTTGGGCCAGGCAGCTGCACTCCTGCGTTTCAAGCAAAAACAGTATCGATATGAAAGAAATGATTTAATTAGACACTTCAATGACCTATTGCAGACCAGATTAAACAGAGTAATTGAGCAGACAGGGCAGACTTGGAAGGAGTGGTTTCTCTTGGTCTTTGATATTCAGTTACAGAAAGACTGCATACTTACAGCTTTTCCCCCACAGAAAGTGTATGCAGAGCCTTATGTTATAACTGTACTGAAACTTGAACAGTATACTGTGTAAATTTCCCTTTTGCAAAGTTAATTTGGCTCACATTTAAAATGACTCCATTTCTCTGAGATTTAAGTTTTTAGCAATTGCTTGTATTGCCAGTGCACAGAACTTGTATTTTTATTGTAATTTCCCCTTAAGGACAAAAGAAAGTTAAGATAGAATCTGCCTACAAGAAATCAGCAAGTCCTTGCCAGTCATTGTCTCTGGTTGATGTTATCTAGATTGTTAACAATGCTGTCTTTCAGTCCCTATTGACTGAAGGATTAATTCATTGAATGAAATTCTCTGCTCTCTTTATTTTCTTTTGAGAAACACTGTGCCTCCCCCTCTTACTCTGTCTTTCTGTTATTAACTCTTGGTAGCCACTCATGGGGGGGAGGGAGAACTTTTAAAAGAAAAGAAAAAACTGGACTTAGTACTGCAGTTTCTCTCCCTAATTTCTGTATTTGTTATAACTCTGATACATTTCTTTAACTGTGCTTGCAGCTTTCAAAGGAGAGCACGAGACAGATCAGATCTCCTGCTGATCCAAATCTTTACCCTCAACCTTCAATGCATTCCTACACTAGCCCTTCCTCTCACTCTGTCTTTAATCTTTTTAATACTTTCAAACTTCTTTAATACTGAACTGAGGTTACTGACAAGGACATTTAATAGTAATAACAGTCACTTTAGCCTGCAGCAGACAGAGCTGAGCGAACAGCGTGTTTAATTTTCTATTCTAATAATTATATGAAGAAATTCTATTCTGATATTCCACATTGAAAGTAAGCTCAGAGTATTATTGATTGAATTTATTGTTCCAGGTTGCAATCTATAAAGTAATGATGGTGTCTCCACTAGGAGGCGCTATGCTATTCTACCAGTTATATTATATTATTATTTAAATAATTCTGTTGTATACTAGTTTTTATTTTTCAGGTCTACAGTCCTCCTGTCTTAAGGAAACTTCAGTTTTATTTTCTTTTTCAGAAAATTTTACAGAATTCTGAACCTTAAAATTTTTTCTGATAGAGGTTGCTACATCTAAAGCAATCCCTCCCAAGCCTTTTCTTGCAAATCCAAATTGATTTTATTAAATTGAATAATAGAACTGATTTCTCCAAGGTTAAAAAAGTAAGAATTTCACTTTAATCCTTACCTTAGTAAATTTTTTGCTGTATGCCAGTTTTTAATATTTTCCAGATTGACAGCCTTCCTGCCATGAGAGATGTGAAGATGAACACTTTGCAGCTTATTTTAACATTTTTCAAACATTTTTCTGACATCTTTTGATTTTTGATCTTTGATCTAATTTTGTTTTTTATACCTTTTGATACGAAATTTTTAGCTCAAATTATGTGTTATCTGTTGTCTGTCTTGATGTCAAGAAGACTATGAATGAATATTTGCAGGATGGATGAATATGTGTCAGTCGTGTGTAACATATGTTTAATGTAATGTCTGAAAGACTTGTTTGTGGTTCAGCCTACTGCAACTGACTTTTCCTTTAAATGATTAATTTACATGTATGCTATGTTACTGAATGAAAATTGATCACTGCATAAAAACTTTCTTGATAATGGGGTTACCCTCTGTTCTGAAAACTAATAATGGCTCTACTTACTGCAGCCATTCCTTTGCATGAATTTTGTCAATAATTGAACATTAAATACGTATTTGGCATCCCCTACAACACCACAGGGCAAGCCATTGTGGAGAGAGCCAATCACACCCTCAAGAACACAAACAAAAAGGAGGGAATGTCAATGGACTTCCCCCTAGGAAGGACTGGCTGAACAAAGTATTGTTTACTTTAAATCATCTAAACATATCAAATTCAAATAAGACCACAGCCATGGGTAATCATTATGGGACTAGGGTTAGTCACCCACAGCCATCAGTCTTGTATAGAATGTTACCTAACCCTGTCTGGCATGGAAGCTGCTGTGCTTGCTTCCACAGGTCCACTTTGGGTTCCAAGCCATTATATCAAGCCGTGGAAAGATGGAAAGGTGTCCAGGTCTACAGGACCCAATCCCCAACTTCTCCCTGAGCCTCCACAGCCCTCAGAAGGACAGAGACCGGACTCCCCGCAAAAAGCAGCACCACATGACCTGGGGACAGATCAAGGCCCTATCCAACCAATCTGCACAACTCTTGGAACAGCAAGGCCTTGAGAAAACTCCAGAGAACTTATTAGCCGTCTTTTCTTGCCTGAATGCCAACTCATTAACAATTGTATTCTGCACCCTCCTCCTTTGCCTTATTTCTCCAGCTATGGCGATTTCCGAACAAGGACTTTGGCAGGACAACATGTACATCCTCGATGCACAGAACTTTTCACACCTGTTGAATCGACTGATGCATGCTGTACCATTTAACCTTACAGTATGGACTAATTATCCTTTACAGAGAGGTGTTTTCATTAATTCTCCAGTTGGTAATACCATAATACCCATCGGCAGCCGTATTCAAGAGACTGCCGCTCTTTGTTGGGACTATGATCCAGGGGATGGGAAGGGGCTTCAGGTGGGAAATATCCATATTGTAACCGAACCTTTGTATTAATCACTGAACACTTACATAATTATACCACATATATGTGCAATTGGCAGATTTCAGGATGTGCAGTGGGAGACCCAAGCAGGTGCAGAGAGTATAGAGGGGACGATGGATTTACCCTTTGTAGTTATATAGCCCAAATGATAACACAAATTAAAAATACAATTTACCCAAAGCAAGACTCCGTAACAAAAGGGAGGCGATCAATAATCCCATAGAAAAGTATACAGAAACTCAGATAGCTAGAAGCCTGTTTCCCCCAATGGGGACAGCTATGAATTACAGAGACTTACACATCCTAGCTAACTGGATGACTGCCCTATTTAATCAGACAGTCCATGCATTAAAACTACTCACAACAGAAGTCTCTCAGATTAGAGAAGTAGCATTACAGAACCGCTATGCCTTAGACACCATTTTAGTTTCAAAGGGTGGTGTTTGTGCATTAATTGAATCTCATTGCTGTGTGTACATATCAGTTTATAAAGCAAACCTCACACATACCATAGAGCAGATAGAAACCATGGTTGCTGATGCACCACTTTCAGGCGGAATACCAACTTCTCCATGGAACTGGCTATGGTCCTGGCTCCCTGATATTTCTGGTCTCAAAAGGGTGATTTCTATTATAATGACCATAATTGTCTTAATTATTTGCCTGTGCTGCTGTATTCAGTGCATACCCAACCTCATATCCATACTGAAACCTTGCTCTCAGCCCGGATACAAAGATGTCTTGTATGCTGCTTAATAGGGAATCCTGAGCCCTGCAGCGGTTGGCACACCACGCTGCACCAGCTCTGGGTGATGTGGAGATTCAGGAGCTCTGCGGCGGCTGGCACACCACGCCGACTCAGCTTTTTCTCTCCATATCCCCCTTCCCCTATCTCCAGCCCAATACCAAGACAGAACAGATTTCAGTAAGGGTCTAAAGCTTTATTGAGCTGCCTAAATAAAAACAGAAAGGGTGAGATGTGGGAATTATGAGCTTTGCCGGCTGGCCATGTCAGGGTTTAACACTAACTTCCCTTCTCCCTGACCTTTGCATTAAATGAAGCATTACTTGTGCTTAAACCTCTCTGCCTAGGAGAGGATACCTGACTGTCATGTATTTCTCTAGCTTATAATTAACCCTGATTGCCTGTCTGATGTGTCTTCATTGCTGCTATATGGAATCTATTCAATTCTTCCGCATTTCCTGACAGCATCATCTCTTCATCTATGTGCCTTTTCCAGACACATATCTTCTCTAAAAATGGTGAATTTGAAAAACATTTTTCCTCAGAATATGCCATTTATAAATTTGCCAATGATGGTGCAAAAGTCACTCTCATTGCATCAACGGATGAATGTACAGGAGTGAGTAACGTTTGATTCCTCGCGTGATAGTTCCTCAGGGGGGTGATCTGGAAGTCAACCTTTTTTTAGGAGAGAAAAGAAAGGTGCTGAGAGGAAGAGGGACATGAGGCCCAGAAGAAATCAAACAAATTTGCAATTACAAATGCAAACCAGATCAATGACACGTCAAATGTTTCCACATAATCCATAGTAATGAACTTATCAAAGCGTTATTTGAATGCTGATAAAATTTCATTATTGAACAAGGGGTTATCTTTTGTTCCCAGATCAATGCATGACCGATTTCAGTTACGTTTGGATTTTCAAACATTTGTGAGAACATTATCTGTTAAGCAGTTTTTATGCAGCAAATCAGTCTGCTCCACTAAGAAGCTCTGTGGTATAAAACTGTTTGACGTGGATTTCGCCTGGCCCTTTGGGACCGGCTATTGAGGTATTAAAGATCTTGTTATAAGAGACATTGAGAAATTGGAGGTTCCAACTTTGAGAGCTCATCTTAATTTGACCAAAGGGGAAAGGATCACGTTGAAACAATTATCAGAAGATCATACTATAGTTATTAAAAAAGCAGATAAGGCAGAGCAATAATTGTAATGGACAGAGTAGAATATGTGGAGGAAATTAGTAAGCAACTATCTGTTGACACATATATGGCCCTCCCCTTTGTGCAACCCTTGTGCTTGTAAAAAAAAAAAAAAATCTTTTATATTTTACTTTTATTTAAACTGTATTCCAATTCTTTACCTTTTCTTTTCGCTTGTTAATAATTTTAATTAGAAATGTTCTTTGTATTAGACTATGGAAATTTATTTCCTGCTATTCTGTTTAATGTAAACCGGTATGATTTACATCGGATGTAAGATTGTCGGTATATAAAAATTAAAAATAAATAAATAAATAAATATAATCAATCTGTAAAGTTAGATTCCACAAAAATGACTATTATTCAACTGTAACAAAATTGGGGATTTGATCAAGGCTTTGTAAACAGAAAAGAATTTGAATATTTCAATGTCAAGTGTCCTCATATTGTTGCAGTTCCGGCCATGAACCTCGCGGCCGGCTACTTACCTTTCTGCCTGGGGGGAACACCGCCGAAAGCCGCCAATCCTTCAGGCCTGCTCAGGCCTACATCGCGGCGTCTCCTCGAGGGAGACGCCGTCGTACGCAGTCCAGGCCCCACCCCTTAGGCTCACGCGCGCATAGAGCCCCTTTTTAAAGGGTCTCTGGCGCGAAACTCAGGTCAGTCCCTTGTGTTGACGTCAGACGCCGGCGGGGATTTAAACCTGGTGTCTGACCCCAATTCTCTGCCTTGCAACGTGGTCGACTCGGTAGAGTGCTTAGTTGCTGTTACCTGTTCCTGTTTGTTCCTGCCTGCCTGCCTGCCTGTTCCTGCCTGCCTGCTCCTTGCTTGTTCCTCTCAGCCAGTTCCTGCGTTCCTCGGCCCATCTTCCAGTCCGCCTCCTGCCACCTGCCTCGACCCTGGTACATTCTCCCATCTTCGTCTCCGGTCGGATCTCCTAAGTCCCAGCGGTCGGATCTCCATGGGCTCCTCCCGGGGGGATCTCGGCTTCCAGGGCGAAGCCACCTAAGTCCCAGTGGCCCGGATCTCCACAGGTTTTCCTGGAGAGGTCACGGGCATCCAGGGTGAAGATCATCAGCTCTCGTCTGGCTACCACCTTCCGACCGAGTTCCATCCTGGAGAGTTCTTCTACTTCATCTCCATCCGGTCGGACAAAGGATCCACCTTCCAGTCACAACAGTTTGCAAGGCCATGGATCCGGCGGACCTCACTGGCCTCCAGGCCATACCCGGAATGGCGCAGCGTATACAGCAGCAACAACAATGTTTGGACGCTTTGGCAGCCACAGTAGAGCGCTTGGCTAATCAGCTGGACGTCACGCCTCCGGAACCGGTCCAGCAGCAAGTGCTGCCTCCGGTGGTGAATATTCACACTCCAACCCAGCTACCAGTCCCGTCTCGCTTCTCAGGGGAGTCGAAAGCATGTCAGGGTTTCCTGAACCAGTGTTTCGTGCGGTTCTCTTTGCTGCCTGCACAGTTCCCCACGGACTTGGTCAAAGTGGCCTACATCTTCTCCCTCTTGGATGGACGAGCTTTGAGCTGGGCGTCTCCCATGTGGGAGCGGAATGACACCATGTTAAACAACCTTTCGCTGTTTGTGGAGAATTCAAACTGGCTTTCGATGAACCTGCATGTATGGCTTCTGCAACCTCGGAGTTGCTCCAGTTACGCCAGGGAGCTCGCCCCTTGGCTGAATATGCCCTCGAGTTTCATACCTTGGCTGTGGAGGTTGGTTGGCGCGATGACTCCCTATGCGGAGTATTCCTAGAGGGTTTCTCGGCAAGGATCAAGGATGAGTTAGCCGCCCGGGATCTTCCCGAGGATCTCAACGCGCTAACTGACGTAGCAGGGCACATTGATCGGCGCCTCCAGCAGAGGGCTAGGGAGGGGCGGCCTCCGCGCCGGATGGCTCCTTTGGCTTCAGCCTTTTCCAGGCCACTGACACCTGCAACCAGGAACGCCTCTGCGCCCCCAGAGAACTCCACGGAGGAGCCAATGCAACTGGGGCGTACATCTCTATCCCTCGAGGAGAAGCCCTGGGGTTATGCCTGTACAGCAGTGGTAAGGGGCATTTCCTGGCCCAATGTAAAGAGAGGGAGGAAAACATCAAGGCCTAGGAGGGACCGGGGAGCTACTCCTAGGCTGTGCCAACTCTGCTCCTCAATGTACTGTACCAGTAACCCTGAAGTTCCCTGGAGGGTCTTTCGAGACCCTAGCCTTCATCGATTCCGGTGCCGGCGGGAATTTTATTCTCCGTGAGCTTGTGCAACAGCTCCAGATTCCCATGCTACCTTGCAACCCTCCACTACTGATTACTTCCATTCGAGGTACTGTGCTGCCCGGAAAGATTTCTACTGTTACCACACCGCTCACCTTGCAGACAGGAGTTCTGCATTCTGAGGAGATTTCCTTCCTGATTCTGGAGAAAGCAGTACACCCGGTGGTCCTCGGACTACCCTGGTTGCGACAGCATTCCCCGGTGATCCCTTGGGATTCTCTACAAATCGCCCGATGGAGCTCCCCTGGTTCAACGATTAACGCTGGCGCGTACCAAAGTGCTGCTACTGACACCTTACGAGGATTTTGCGAACGTTTTTTCTAAAGAAAAAGCGGAGATTCTGCCTCAACACCGGTCGTTTGACTGCACCATCGAGCTTCTGCCCGGAACCACTCCACCTTGAGGAATAGTCTACCCTCTGTCTCAACCAGAGACACAGGCAATGTCGGAATACATAGCTGAAAACCTAGCCAAGGGGTTCATTCGCCCCTCCAAGTCTCCTGCTGGTGCGGGATTCTTTTTTGTAGGAAAGAAGGACGGTTCCCTGAGGCCTTGTATTGACTATCGGGGCTTAAATGCCATAACCAGGAGGGACCGATATCCTCTTCCGTTAATCCCAGAACTCCTGGACAAGCTTCAAGGAGCCAGAATTTTCACCAAATTAGATCTACGAGGAGCCTACAACCTTGCCCGGATCCGTCCCGGGGATGAGTGGAAGACCGCTTTTAACACCCGGGATGGACATTATGAATACTTGGTGATGCCCTTCGGGTTGTGCAATGCCCCAGCAGTCTTCCAGCATCTAATGAACAAAGTGCTCCGCGAGATGTTGTACTCCTCGGTAATCGTGTATCTGGATGACATCCTCATCTACTCCCGCGATTTGTTCTCCCATCGTCAACATGTCAAGCAAGTGTTACAGCTTCTTCGGGACAATCACTTATATGCGAAGTTGGAGAAGTGCATGTTCGAACGGGAGTCGTTGCCGATTTTGGGATACATCATCTCAGCAACTGGCTTTCATATGGACCCGGAGAATGTATCGGCCATCAGGAACTGGCCTCGCCCTACGGGCCTGAAGACCCTACAACGTTTCTTGGGGTTTGCAAACTTCTACAGACATTTCATACCTCAGTATTCGCGCTTGGTAGCGCCACTGACTGCCCTGACCAAGAAGGGAGCGGACGCCCGTGTTTGGTCCAATGAGGCTTGTCAAGCCTTTGAAAGTCTTAAGGAGGCCTTCCTGTTGGACACATGCTTACACCATCCAGACCCACTTCGACCCTTTTCCCTGGAGGTGGATGCCTCAAATATTGCGGTAGGAGCCGTACTGTGCCAGAGCTCCAGTACCGGGTGACTTCTACCCTGCTCTTACTTCTCCAAGAAGTTTACCCCCACGGAGTGCAACTACAGTATAGGTGATAAGGAGTTATTAGCCATCAAGTTGGCTTTCGAAGAGTGGAGACAGTGGCTGGAGGGAGCCAAACATCCCATCACAGTGTATACCGACCATAAAAACTTGGAGTTTTTATGCCGGGCTCAACGACTGAATCCCAGGCAGGCCCGCTGGTCCCTCTTTTTTAATCGATTTGATTTTGTTCTCCGGTATCATCCAGCCTCTAAAAATGTCCGAGCAGACGCACTGTCCCGCAATTCCGTATTGGAGGAGAATGATGACCCTCCACAATACATCATAGACCCGGCCAAGATCAATCTGTCTGGTACCACGGTGTCCGCTCTCGGAAGGACTGTCGTTCCGCGTCGGGATCGCAAGAAGGTCTTAAGTTGGGCCCACGAATCTCTCACAGGTGGTCATGCAGGCCAGGAGAGAACCCTTGATTTCCTTAATCGCTACTACTGGTGGCTGAACTTGCGACGAGATGTCCAGCTGTACGTAGATTCCTGTCCTATTTGTGCCAGGCAGAAACCCTTGAATGGACGACCCTGGGGACTTTTACTGCCCTTGCCAGTACCCTCGGAACCCTGGACGCATATAGCTACCGACTTTGTGGTAGACCTGCCAGCCTCCGAGGGAAACACGATTATCTGGGTACCGTGGACCGCTTTTCGAAGATGGTTCATCTGGTTCCACTGCCAAAGCTCCCTTCTGCACCCGAACTGGCCCTACTCTTCTCCCAACACATCTTTCGTGCTCACGGCCTCCCTCAGAGCATAGTATCCGATCGCGGGCCCCAGTTTACTGCACAATATTGGAGGGCTTTGTGCATGAAGTTAGGGGTGCAATTAAACCTATCAACAGCTTTTCACCCGCAGAGCAACGGGCAAACGGAACAAATGAATTGGTCACTAAAGGCTTTCCTTCGCAGTTTTGTCACTGAAAGGCAAGACAACTGGACTGCGCTACTCCCCTGGGCCGAATTCTCGTACAACAATCATACACATTCTACTACCGGGAAATCCCCTTTTCAGATAGTCTTTGGACGACACCTCCGGCCTCCGGTTCCTCTCCCTACTCCTGTTCCCTCTCCAGCGGCTCAACTATCGGCCATGCAGCCACATAACCTCTGGACCGCCGTACAATGAAGACTCACCAAGGCGGCCAGTCTAGCGCGAAGAACCGCTGACCGACACCGGCGCCCGGCACCAGTCTTCTTACCCGGTGACAAGGTTTGGTTGTGCACAAAGAACCTGCACCTCTGGGTACCCTCCCGGAAGTTAGCACCCAGGTATTGTGGTCCATTTCGCATTGCAGAGAGAGTGGGCATGGTATCCTACGGGCGTCGTCTTCCTACCACACTGCATGTGCACAATGTGTTCCACGTATCCTTATTGAAACCCATGGTACTCTCCAGATTCCATCGTCCTTCACCAGACCCTGCTTTCACGCCGGTACAGAGTGATCCGACTTATCAAGTTCGTGAAGTACTCGACGTTCGATTTTACCATCGTTGCTGAGAGTACCTTTTAGCCTGGGAGGGCTGTGATCCTGAGGAGAACTCCTGGGAACCTGCTCGAAATATTCTGGACAAGTCCCTGCTACTTCAGTTTCATCAGGACTATCCTGGGTACTGTTGCGGTTCTGGCCGCGAACCTCACAGCCGGCCCCTTACCTTACTGCCCGGGGGGAACGCCGCCGAAAGCCGCCAATCCTTCAGGCCTGCTCAGGCCTACATCGCGGCGTCTCCTCGAGGGAGATGCTGTCGTACGTGGTCCGGGCCCCGCCCCTTAGGCGCGCGCGCGCGCACATAGAGCCCCTTTTTAAAGGGTCTCTGGCGCGAAACTCAGGCCAGCCCCTTGTGTTGACGTCAGACGGCGGCAGGGATTTAAACCCGGCGTCTGACCCCGATTCTCTGCCTTGCAACGTGGTCGACTCGGTAGAGTGCTTAGTTGCTGTTGCCTATTCCTGCCAGCCTGTTCCTGCCTACCTGCCTGCTCCTTGCTTGTTCCTCTCAGCCAGTTCCTGCGTTCCTGTTTCTGACCGCTCCAATCCCTGGTTTTGGAGCCCTCTTTTGGATTCTCTTCTGGTTCTGACCTCGGCCCGTCTTCCAGTCCGCCTCCTGCTGCCTGCCTCGACCCTGGTACATTCTCCCGTCTTCGTCTCCAGTCCGATCTCCTAAGTCCCAGCGGTCGGATCTCCACGGGCTCCTCCCAGGGGGATCTCGGCTTCCAGGGCGAAGCCACCTAAGTCCCAGCGGCCCGGATCTCCACAGGTTTTCTTGGAGGGGTCATGGGCTTCTAGGGTGAAGATCATCAGCTCTCATCTGGCTACCGCCTTCCGACCAAGTTCCATCCCGGAGAGTTCTTCTACTTCATCTCCATCCGGTCGGACCAAGGATCCACCTTCCAGTCACAACACATATGCCCATAATATATACTTTGCCTAAAGTGCATAAGAACAGAGAAAAGTCTCCCAATTGTTTCGGCGAATGAATCGGTGTTAGAAACATTATCAGTATATGTGGATAAATTTATAAAAGTTTGAGCAGGCCATTCCATCATATCTTTGAGACTCTATGTATGTGATAAAGATTTTGGAAGATCTGGGTGATCAATATTCAGAATGTTTATTAGTAACAAAGGATGTGGTTGCGCTTTACATGAATATTCCCCAGAATGAGGCACTTGATTCATTAAAGAAGTTTTGGAAGAATGGGAATGTCCTCATAATATACCAATGGACTTCACTGTAAGACTAGCAAGCATAGCATTGAAAGAACATTATTTTTATGTTCGAAGGCCAATTATTCAAACAAATATCAGGTACTCCAAAGGAAGCGACTTTTGCACCATCATTGGCAAATTTATACATGGCATATTTTAAAAAACAATGAATTTCAAATTCACCATTTGCAGAGAAGATATGTGTCTGGAAAAGGTACATAGATGATGTGCTGATTTTGTGATCAGGAAATGCTGAAGAACTGCAGAAATTCCATAAATGGATTAATTCTTGTTCAGGAAATATACAATTTAATATGGTTAGTCATGACCAGTGTATACCGTTTCTGGATCATGAGATATTTAAAGATAATGAAAGTTTTCTGAAGACATCTCTATATGTTAAACCGACTGACAGGATTCTGGGTTTGCATTACAGCAGGATTCATCCTATTCTACTGAAGAAAAATGTATCTGTATCAGAATTTTAAAATGTAGAAGGAACTGTTCAGAATTAGACAGGTTTAAAAGTGAAATGAGAAGAATAGGAAGTAATTTTGTGTCAAGGGGTTACCCAGTTACCTATGTAAAATGAGCCTTAAGAAGAGCAAAATTTATCAATAGAGACTTATTATTAATGGAAAAAACAAAAGAAGTTGAAGAGTATGTGTTCATATGTGTAAAAAGGCATTCGCCTATATCATCAGGAATATATAAAATCATTGGGCAACATCGGTCAGTTGTACAAATGATACCACAATTTCAGAATAGTGTGGTAAGAATGGCATATACCCAAAATCATAATTTAAAGGAGCACCTGTCCCCTTCAAGTTTATCGAAGGATGAGAATCTAGCCATGCAAACATTATCGAAAACAACAGTGACAGGTCATTTTAAGTGTGGACACTGTTTGGTATGTATGGTTAATGTTCAGATAAAACTTTTTACAGATCCAGTAACAAGTTATGAACAAGTATGAACTGAGAGAATTTTTTAAATGCTCAAAATCCTCAGTAATTTACATGATGAAATACCCATGTGATTTCATGTATACTGGGAAGACGAGTAGAGTGTTATGTGTGAGATTAATCGAACATAGAAGCTGTCTTCGTTTGCAACTGAGGTGGCAATTTGGATGCATACTTGTTGAAAAAGGAATCACAGTAGTTATATCGGTTAAACACTATCGAACCAAGAGGGTTGAATACAAATATGGACTGGAATTGTATCCAATGAGAATGCAGAATAAGCGATGTTATTGGTAATTAGTGGGTGCAATGCAAAATGAATGGTTTGTGAGGGAACTTAAGGTGTGTATAAAATGGAACGCCATTAATCACAGAAGTGTTCGTGTTGCAAATAAGTGTACTATTATATTTTTGTTGAATAAATGCATATCCTTTCTGAAAAGTAAAATTGATCTGCATGTTCACAGATTATATCCTAAAGCAGCTGATGAAACAAAATGCCATCAGCGTCAGGATTTTGGAATGCGATAAATCTATATAAGAAGCTAAGTACAACTTAATGGCTGTTTTTGTGAACATGTCATTATAACAGAAATGTGTAAGAATGGTGTCAAAATTTAAAAATTGATGAACTGAGCTATAAAATAGCCGCCATTTTTGTTAAAGTTGAGGAGTGACACCAGCTGGGATATGCTTCATTTTAAGTTTTTGATATACTGTTACGATTCCGCTCACGGAGCCCATCCCGCAAGCAGCCTCTCACCTCCTGTGCTGGTCGGGCCAGCGCCCAACCGTCTTTTCTTCATCTTCGCGGCCCAACGCCACCGTTGTCACTTCTTCATGGTGTGCAGCTACCGCTGCCGTTGGCAGCAGAAAGGGCTGCTGCAGTTTTCGACTCTTTGCGGCATGGAGCTGCTCCTGGGATGCTCCTCTTCGTGGCCCTGGTGCCGCCATCACCTCTGTCTCAGCACAGCAGGGGAAGCCGTTGCTGACTTTGCCTTTTTGCGGCAGGCGTGCCACCACCGACTTCTTCCTCGCAGCGGGGAAACCGCCGACACTGCTGCCTGCTCCTGCTTGTCCCAAGGTCTCTGCACAGGCGCGCCTCCTTTCAACATTTAAAGGGCTATCAGCGGGAAAAGTCCCGTGGCCCCAACAGACGATGTCATCAACAAGTTCCTTCACTAGCCCTATAAAAGGGCTCTGCTTCCTCTCCTCGGGGCCTGCGCATGGATCCTCATAGTTGTCTGTGCTTCCTTCACCATGCAAGGTTTTCCGTGGTCTCCGCCTGTCTTGATGGTCTTCATGTTCGATGTTCCTGGTCTCCTGCAAATATTCCTGGTCCTGTTCTGCATTGGAGCTCCTTTGTCATCTCTCCAGTGTTCCTGTTGTTCCATGTTCCTGATGTTCTGAGCTCCTGGTCCTGATGTACCCATCTCCGGCTCTTTATCCTGCTTCCAGGTTTCCTGTTCATCCACCTTTCCTGGCATGCCACCGTCGTGGTCCATGACCAGCCCATGGGGGGCTGTGTAGAGCACTTCGTGGCACAAGGCCTGTCTTCATGTCTGCAGCACAAGTCTCTGGAAGGCCTTTGCTTTTAATGCCGAAGTCTGTTCCGAATTCAACTTCCTGAATCCGAGTTCTTGAATCCTGAGTCTTGAATCCTTGAATCCTGTTCCCAGTCTTCAGAGTTCCTTTGTTCCTGCCTCCGTCCATGTCCTAGATTCAAGCCAGAGCCTGCTCTTCTTCAGCATGGTCCGCAACCAGCCATGAGCGGCTGCGTAGAGTGCGCCTTGGTGCAGGCCTCTCCTGAATCTTCATGTTTTCAGCTTCAAATCTTCGTCTCATCTGGAGTCTGCTTCGTTTCCGGCGTGGTCCACGACCAGCCATGGGCGGCTGTGTAGGGCATGCTGCAGTACAGTACTCACCCTGTACTACTGCCTGAATTCTTCAATCCTCATTTGAGTCTTCCAAGTTCCTCAAATCTTCATCTGAGTCTTCCAAGTTCCTCAAGTCTTCATCTGACTCTTACAAGTTCGTCGAGTCCTTGTCTTCCAAGTTCTTCAGTTTCATGTCTTGTCATGTTCCTGCCCTCAGCCTCCATCTGGCCTCACGCACTCGTCATTCCCAGGTGGCGGGTCCGGAAGGGCTACCGAGTGGCCAGAGGGCTACTCTTGAGACCAGCATTGCGTTGCTGGGTCTCACCTGTGCGTGCAGGTCCAGTGGAGGTCTGAGCCTGCCTCGTTCCAGGGCCTACAATACTCTACGTCTTGATCCTGGTCCAGCCTTGTTCCAGCTCCAGCCTATGCTTGGACACCCTCACCTCCCATGGTGTGCACCTTGGGCCTCCTCTGAGCCACGCCGTGGCCCAAGGGCTCACATTCCCCTAGAGCAAGCGACTGCACCCCCGCGTGCGCAACAGGATGCGAAGGCCATGCGCTCGGTGAGCGTGTGCCTGCGACGGGCTCAAGTTCCCTGGACTTTTTGAAATCCTGTTCCTAGCCAAGAATTTTTTCTTTTTTATGTTGGTGTGTCTGGATTTTTTTCACGTTCCACAGGAAGCGCCTGCATCCAGATCCAACTCAAGTTCAGTCCAGTTCTGGAACTCCACTCAACCTGCAGGAGGCACCTGCAATTGTTCCAGGGTCTATCTCTGGTCACAAGAGATGCCTGCATTTCTTCCTGGGTTCCATATGACCTGCAGGAGGCACCTGCACCCAGGTTTCAACACTTGTAATTATTTCAAATCTCCTTGTTCCTCTGCTGAGTACCATCGATCTTCAGGGGGCGTATACCCTCGTAAGTTACAGATTCCACAGCAACTCCAGGCCCTTGGGTTTTAACAACCTGTAGGAGGCATCTGCACCCTAGGCCTGGTTCCTTCTCGCCAGTTTCAATTCAGTCCCTGCTTTATACAGCTCTGGTTTGTGCCACGGGACCATCTACTGCCAAGATCCTGACTCTGCTCTGCGCAAGTGGTGATTCCAGTCACTGATCCCATTCCAAGTTTCCTGAGATTTCATCTTGTTTATTACTTCTCCATAATACCGACATGGTGAATCTTCTGAACCTATAACTTTCAGGCTACCATTCTCCAGTATCTTTCCTGCAGTTTTTTCTGAGCTGGTAGTATCAGAGTGCAAGGTTCTGATTTGTCTATTTCATCTGCTCTCCTAGTGCTGTCTCCGCTGCCAGCCACAGGACCGTAATTGCCACCTTCTGTCTCGTCTGGTAAGCTTACATAGTTCTTCTGCTGCAAATCCTTCTAGAGGGACACTTTACTGACGTCCAGGGACTCCATGTCTTCCCGCTAAGTCTAAACTTGGGATTCAGCACTGCTACCTGTGGATCTACTGAGAGCTATTGCAGCCATCTTCTCCTAGGGCTTTGTATCCCCCATACTTCTGGGAGCTGTCTATCAATCTTAAATCCAGGAGATCCATTTCAGGAGAAGAGGACTGCCCTTCATGAACAACCAAAAACTTGCCAGTCTTGTTTGATACGAATTTGTAAAAGCTGTCCCTACAAGGATCTTTGCCATCAGCTGCACTTACAATCTGTTTGGGATTTCCCTCTATGAAAGGTCTAGATGGGTATCCGTCAATGACAGTGAAAAAGCGTGCAATATCTGTACCAGGATTGCATTAAGCAAGGCTTTTAAGAACATAAGAACATAAGAAAATGCCATACTGGGTCAGACCAAGGGTCCATCAAGCCCAGCATCCTGTTTCCAACAGTGGCCAATCCAGGCCATAAGAACCTGGCAAGTACCCAAAAACTAAGTCTATTCCATGTAACCATTGCTAATGGCAGTGGCTATTCTCTAAGTGAACTTAATAGCAGGTAATGGACTTCTCCTCCAAGAACTTATCCAATCCTTTTTTAAACACAGCTATACTAACTGCACGAACCACATTCTCTGGCAACAAATTCCAGAGATTAATTGTGCGTTGAGTAAAAAAGAACTTTCTCCAATTAGTTTTAAATGTGCCCCATGCTAACTTCATGGAGTGTCCCCTAGTCCTTCTACTATCCGAAAGAGTAAATAACCGATTCACATCTACCCGTTCTAGACCTCTCATGATTTTAAACACCTCTATCATATCCCCCCTCAGTCGTCTCTTCTCCAAGCTGAAAAGTCCTAACCTCTTTAGTCTTTCCTCATAGGGGAGTTGTTCCATTCCCCTTATCATTTTGGTAGCCCTTCTCTGTACCTTCTCCATCGCAATTATATCTTTTTTGAGATGCGGCGACCAGAATTGTACACAGTATTCAAGGTGCGGTCTCACCATGGAGCGATACAGAGGCATTATGACATTTTCCGTTTTATTCATCATTCCTTTTCTAATAATTCCCAACATTCTGTTTGCTTTTTTGACTGCCGCAGCACACTGAACCGACGATTTCAATGTGTTATCCACTATGACACCTAGATCTCTTTCTTGGGTTTAGCACCTAATATGGAACCCAACATCGTGTAATTATAGCATGGGTTATTTTTCCCTATATGCATCACCTTGCACTTATCCACATTAAATTTCATCTGCCATTTGGATGCCCAATTTTCCAGTCTCACAAGGTCCTTCCTGCAATTTATCACAATCTGCTTGTGATTTAACTACTCTGCACAATTTTGTGTCATCTGCAAATTTGATTATCTCACTCGTCGTATTTCTTTCCAGATCATTTATAAATATATTGAACAGTAAGGGTCCCAATACAGATCCCTGAGGCACTCCACTGTCCACTCCCTTCCACTGAGAAAATTGCCCATTTAATCCTACTCTCTGTTTCCTGTCTTTTAGCCAGTTTGCAATCCACGAAAGGACATCGCCACCTCTTTGGAAGTTCAACCTAACTCTATCTCTGGAGGGTTAAGAAGCAGAACGTTTCAAAAGACATTAGTTGGAATCCTACGTTGTTTCAAGCTTTGCCTCCTTGAGCTTAACTCCCAACCTTGACTCATCTGATTCAAGCCTGAGGGATGTTACATCTAACAAGCCATTCTTAGAGATCTCTTACAAGGAAACAATATCCTGTGTAAAATCTGAGCAATTATATCTATCGACTACCAAGCTCCTTCAAGAAACAAATTCACTGCCATATAGGAGTTTGTGCTAATATGTGGATTTTACCTAAAGTGCAATTTCCTTCTTGACCTTATAAAAAGGGTTCCCTGTACGTACCAGGATCAGTCCAGACTGCTGGGTTATGCCTCCCGTCCAGCAGATGGAGTCAGAGAGAAACTGAAAAGGCACCACCTATATACCCTGGTGTGCCCCCCTGCGATCCTTCAGTATATCTCTGACTCCAGCAGATGAGAGAGCATAACCTGCGGTCCTGATCTACTGAAAAAAAAAAAAAAAAAAACGAAAGCACAGAAAGTTTATTGAGAGGAGTGAGGTGCTTCACTATTTCAGGTTTGATTTAAGTTATCTAAGAGGCAACTGTGACTAGAACTCGAGAAAAGTTGAAGTGAGGAGCCATAGCAGGCAAGGCAGGGCTCTGCCCTGAAGCCTTTTCCCGGTGTACATTTTGCCCAGCCCAGGGAGAGGAGGGGGAGTATTCATCGGTGGGCCAGTCACTTTCCCCCTCCGCCTCCAGAGAGGCCCATCCCTCGGAGAAAGTTGGCAGAAGGAGTTTTCTCCTTTCTGCAGGCTCCAAGCGTTTTCAAAGTTTGTAAAAAAAAAAAAAAAAAAGGAAGTGCTGCATTGCTAGCTGCCGCGGAAAGCGCTGTTGATTTAAAAAAAAAACAAAACAAAGTGTTTTTACTAATTCCCTGCCTGCTGTACTCTCTGGGTCTCCGGAGGGGGTGGCCTGCCACCCGTCCCTGTTTCACGCCGTTTCGCGCTCATTTCGCTTCAGGGCAATGCCCAGGGGACTCGTGTGTGTCGCGTGCGGGGAGTCGGGGCTCCGGCTCTCGCGCGAAGGCCTCTGTTCCCGGTGCATTCCCAGGGATGAATGAGGGGCCTTCGCGGAGAGCAGCCCCGACCGAGAAGTCACTCCCTTCGCGGTTGATCTCCTCGGGTGGCATCGCGGGAGCGTTCCCGAGTGCGGAGGCGGCGGCCATTTTGGATCGCGCGGCGGCCATTTTAAATCGACCCGGTCGTGAAACGGAGCTGTCAGAGGAGGATGAGGATGATGATCCCCTCTCCCCGCCGGACTTAAGTCCTCCCAGGGGCTGCAATTCATCTGGGCATACTAAGGGGGATACTCGGAAGAGGCCACACCCCTTCTCGTCTCAAATTTGTGCTTTGCTGCACAAAGCTTACCTGGAGGCAGAAGCAGATTGGGAGCAGGGGGCTTCGGCTCCAAATAGCGGGGGAAAATTTCTATAAGTCCTGAGGGACTAGGTTTAGGAAATTCTGCTCCTTCCCCAGCTCCTAAGCCACCGCAGCATAATCCAGTGGAACCTGCCCTCAAGATCCCCCTACTCCTGATTCAGGGGCAGACATGGGGAGCACGGATCTCGTAGAGGGCGATGATCCGCTCGTCCTCAGAATTGTTTCCATAAGGAGGAGTTGGACCCCTTGATTTCGCATGTTCTTCAAGAACTGGGGATCCCAGTCCCACAGATTGATTCAAATTCTTTATCAGGCGACTTGGAGTTGACGGGGCTCCGCGCGCCATCCCATGCATTTCCTTATCATAACAAACTTTCCAGATCGTGTCCCGAGAATGGGATGCTCCGGAGGCTACCTTGAGAGTTGGCCGGGCTATGGATAAGCTGTACCTGCTTCCTCTTGAGGCTTTGGAATTGCTTAAGGTGCCTAAGGTGGATTCGGTGGTCACGGCCATCGCTAAGCATACCACAATCCCAGTTACAGGGGCAGCGGCCCTTAAGGATCCCCAAGATAGAAAATTGGAAGTGTTGCTGAAGCGAATCTTTAAAGTGTCAGCCCTAGGGGGTGCGAGTGGCGGTTTGTAGTTGCATGGTAACAAAGGGCTACCCTCCGCTGGGTGCAGCAAATGTTAACGTCTCAAGTTTGCCTCCAGGGGAAAACAGAGCAGGCCGAACCGAATGGAATCTGCGTGGCCTATGCGGCGGACGCCCTATATGATCTTCTCCGTACTTCAGCCCGCTCCATGGCGTCAGCAGTCTCCGCGCGCCGACTTCTCTGGCTGCGCCATTGGGCGGCGGACTCATCCTCCAAAGCGCAACTTGGTTCCTTCCCTTTCCGGGGTAAGTTGTTATTTGGGGATGAGTTGGAGCAGCTAATTAAGTCCTTGGGAGAGAACAAGGTCTTCAAATTACCGGAAGACAGGCCGAAATCATTTCGTTCCTCGGGATCTTTTCGTGGTCGTTTTCACGGACAGCGCCGGTATCGCTCCGGGAGAGGTTCCTCCTCATTTGCACCGCGGCAACCGCCAGCATGCTCTCAAGGATGTTCTCCTTCCCTTTCGTGGCCGGCGGCAATCGCGCGCTGGGGGCGAGCCATTACCTTCACCAATAATAAGACGCCACAATGAGGGGACGCCGGTCCATCCCTCCGTTCTGGAAGTGGGGGGTCGTTTATTTCACTTTTGGGAGGAATGGGCCAGAATAACCTCAGACCAGTGGGTCCTCGACATTATAAACCGCGGCTACGCTTTGGATTTTGCACGACCCCTGCGCGACCATGCGGGTCGCGAGAAAAGCAAGAGGCTATTTCGCAAACGCTAGCGCGGTTACAGGCTCTGGGGGCTATAGTTCCCGTACCTGTGGCCGAGCAAGGCACAGGTCGCTACTCCATCTATTTCATCATCCCAAAGAAGGAAGGAACCTTCCGTCCCATCCTCGATCTAAAACAGGTGAACAGAGCTCTAAGAATCCCGCGTTTCCGAATGGAGACTCTCCATTCCGTCATTGCGGCGGTCCACAAAGGCGAATTTTTGGCTTCTTTGGAGCTCACGGAGGCTTACCTGCACATCGGAATACAGGAATGTCATCAGAGGTTCTTAAGGTTCATGGTACTGGGAGCCCATTACCAGTTTTTGTGCTCTCCCCTTGGTCTCGCACAGCCCCGAGGGTCTTCACCAAAGTATGGTAGTCATCGCCGCAAGTCTCCGAAGAGAAGGAGTGCTCGTCAATCCTTACTTGGACAACTGGCTCATTCGGGCAAAATCAAGACGGCTTTGCGAGGAGGCAGTACGCACAATCATTTCCCGTCTGAGCTCCCTAGGTTGGGTCGTCAACTACTCCAAGAGCCAGCTGATACCCTGCCAGACCCTAGAGTTTCTAGGGGCCTTGTTCAATACGGAGTGGGGCAAGGTTTCCCTGCCGCAGGCGCGAATGGAGTGGCTGATGGCGCACGTTCATCGTCTTCTAGCTCTGTCGCTGCCCGGTGGTATGGGATTATTACAGGTTCTTGGATATATGGCGTCCACCCTAGAGTTGGTGCCTTGGGCCTTTGCGCATATGCGACCATTACAGAGAGCGCTATTATCTCGATGGGACCCCAAGTCGGAAGAATTCTGGGTGCCGTTACCACTTCTGGACCCGGAAAGGGCCAGTCTGCAATGGTGGTTGCAGCCGACCCATTTGCTCCAGGGAGTCGATTTGGAACCTCCGAAATGGATCATCGTCACAACAGACGCCAGCCTGTCGGGTTGGGGGGGCGGTCTGTCAATCTCAATCCGCACAGGGGCGTTGGACGGCTTTGCAGTCCAAGTGGTCCATCAACCGTCTGGAGACCAAGGGCAGTCCGCTTGGCGCTGCGATGGTTCTTCCTCTGATCCGACATCAAGCAGTCCGAGTCCTGTCAGACAATGCAACGACGGTGGCATATATAAATCGCCAAGGAGGAACCAGGAGTTACTTGGTTGCGTCCGAGGCGAGCAAGTTAATGGATTGGGTGGAGACGCATCTGTCTCGCTTAGCGGCATCACACATTGCCGGCGTCGACAACATCCAGGCGGACTATCTCAGCCGGCAGCAGTTGGATCCAGGGGAGTGGGAACTGTCACAAGAGGAACTCAAACTCATCGTTCAAAGATGGGGAACGCCCCACATAGACCTCATGGCGACGCACCTAAATGCAAAGGCGGCGCGTTTCTTCATCCGCAGACGAGAGCACGGCTCGGAAGGAGTAGACGCATTGGTTCTTCCATGGCCCAAACATGTTCTCCTGTACGTGTTCCCTCCGTGGCCACTGATAGGCAAAGTGTTGCGTCGGATAGAATCCCATGTGGGTCCGGTCGTTCTCGTAGCGCTGGAGTGGGCCAGGAGGCCGTGGTTTGCCGATCTGATCAATCTGGCGGTGGATGGTCCCGTGCGTCTCGGTCACCTTCCCTGCCTATTGTGGCAGGGTCCAGTGTTTTTCGACCAGGCTGATCGCTTTTGTCTAGCGGCTTGGCTTTTGAGAGGCGTCAATTGAGGAAGAAGGGATATTCTGATTCGGTCATTACTACTCTTCTTCAGGCTCGTAAGCCGTCTACTTCGGTTACCTACGTGCGGGTTTGGAAGGTGTTCGACTCTTGGTGTCGTGGTTCCTCCATGTCCCCAAGACAAGCTACGGTGTCACAGGTCCTCCAGTTCCTGCAGGAGGGCCTAAAGAAGGGCTTATCCTATAATTCCCTTAGGGTGCAGGTGGCGGCCTTAGGCTGTTTTCACGGTAAAATTGACGGCGTTTCCATAGCCATGCACCCCGTTGTAGCCAGATTTTTGAAGGGGGTCAAGCATTTGCGCCCGCAGGTACGACCTATCTGTCCCGCTTGGAGTCTAAATTTAGTTCTTCGTGGCCTTAGTTCTTCTCCTTTTGAGCCGCTGAAGCGGGCCACACTCAAAGATCTCACTCTCAAGACAGTTTTCTTGGTAGCTATTTGTTCGGCGAGGCGCATTTCAGAGCTCCAAGCGCTGTCATGCAGAGAGCCTTTCCTTCGCATTTCGGATTCGGGTGTTTCATTTTGAATGGTCCCTTCCTTCTTGCCTAAGGTGGTTACGTCTTTTCATGTGAATCAGACGGTAGAACTCCCAGCCTTTTCGGCGAAAGACAGTGAGGCTTCGGACCTTAGAAGGCTGGATGTTCGACGAGCGTTGTTGAGATACTTAGAAGTTACCAATCCTTTTCGCTTGTCTGATCATCTTTTCGTTTTATGGAGTGGCCCTAAGAAGGGGGTCCAAAGCTTCTAAGACGACTATAGCCCGCTGGCTGAAGGATGCTATTGCTTCAACTTACATTTGTAAGGGACGTGCAGTTCCGTAAGGTCTTAAGGCTCATTCTCTGCGTTCCCAGGTGGCGTCTTGGGCGGAGAGTGCCTTTTTTTCCCCTCAGGAAATTTGCCGGGCGGCGACTTGGAAATCCTTGCACACTTTTGCTAGACATTACCGTTTGGATGTACAGGATCCGACGGTACCTTCGTTTGGCAGCGGTATGCTTCAAGTGGGACTGTCAAGGTCCCATCCCTTTTAGGGCAGCTTGGGTACTTCCCAGCAGTCTGGACTGATCCTGGTAAGTACAGGGAAAGGAAAATTAGGCCTTACCTGATAATTTTCGTTCCTGTAGTACCAAGGATCAGTCCAGACGCCCGCCCATGTCAGTAACAGTCCCGACACTCTATTCTTGTATTTCAGAATTCCTGTATGGAATGTTTGCACAACCTTATATTGTTTCGTTCAGCGGCATTTTCAGCCAGGGTTTTTTCCTCGTTTTCCAAGAGTTCATGTTTCACTTGTTCTAGTCACAGGTTCTTGCCTCGGATTTCTTCTATCATTCTGCTTTGTTATCGATTATACTGAAGGATCGCAGGGGGGCGCACCAGGGTATATAGGTGGTGCCTTTTCAGTTTCTCTCTGACTCCATCTGCTGGACGGGAGGCATAACCCAGCAGTCTGGACTGATCCTTGGTACTACAGGAACGAAAATTATCAGGTAAGGCCTAATTTTCCTACTATTCTCACCTATCACCGTTTCCGCAAAAGTCTGGGTTGGTAACCCTGAGTCCCATTCTGCCTAAAAACCCTAAGTTCATATACCATTTATCATCAAGGGTATAATGATGCTTCTCCAGGACAGCTTTTCAGCATCTGAATAATATCTGTTGGGCTTACTAGTTCAACCATTTGCTTCCAGTACCAATGCCAACTTAAGAGAAAGTGGTAATCTGTAGGTTTAGCTACGCATTCTCCTGGTACAACACCTTCTCTTCTAAGAATCCAGCAATGATGCCTTAATCTAACCACCTTTGCCATTGCTAACAGCAGAAAGACGACGCTAATGAGTTACTCACTTGTTGCGATTCCTGGCCGAGGTAGCCCTCAGCCAGGAACCCCTACCTCCTTCAGTGCTTCGGAGCGGGGCCTTCTCCGGTGCGGCAGACGGCGCGCGGCATAATTTCCCCGGCGTCTGTATTACAGCATCGGGGAGAGCGCGGCAGGCCCCGCCTCTTAAAGGGGCCACGGCGCGCGGTCCAGGCCGGCCTCGGAAGATGACGTCAGCACCCAGGGAGATTTAAACCTCTCCCTGGGACCTAGCAGACGCCTTTGCAACAAGGTTCCTGAGTAGCTGTTCTGGTGCTTCTCTGCTGTGCCTGCCTTGACCCTGCCTGGACCTGGACTCTGTTTGCCTGCCGCCTGCCTTGACCCTGCCTGGACCTGGACACTGTTTGCTGGCCGCCTGCCTTGACCCTGCTTGGACTTAGTTTCTGCCTACTGGCCGCTTGTCTGGACACAGCTACACTAATTGCACTAACCACATCCTCTGGCAACAAATTCCAGAGTTTAATTGTGTGTTGAGTGAAAAAGAACTTTCTCTGATTAATTTTAAATGTGCTACATGCTAACTCCATGGAGTGCCCCCTAGTCTTTCTATTTTCCGAAAGAGTAAATAACTGATTCACATTAACCCGTTCTAGACCTCCGTTACACCTCTATCATATCCCCCATCAGCCATCTCTTCTCCAAGCTGAAAAGCCCTAACATCTTTAGTCTTTCCTCATAGGGGAGCTGTTCAATTCCCTTAATCATTTGGTCGCCCTTCTCTATACCTTCTCCATCGCAACTATATCTTTTTTGAGATGCGGCGACCAGAACTGTACACAGTATTCAAGGTGCGGTCTCACCATGGAGCTATACAGAGGCATTATGACATTTTCCGTTTTATTCACCATTCCCTTTCTAATAATTTCCATGACCCTTAAAGGTGCCAACCCCTCTGAGTGGTCACTCGAGGCCATGACCACCTTCCAGGATCTCAAAGCCGCATTTCTACAAGAACCATGCTTGCGCCATCCGGACCCCCGACGTCCCTTCATCGTCGAAGTCGATGCTTCGGATGTCGGTATAGGAGTGGTACTCAGCCAGTATTCAGCCAACCATACCTTACACCCATGCTCTTTCTTTTCGAAACGCTTCTCCCCTGCTGAGCATAATTATGCAATTGGGGACAAGGAGTTGCTGGCGATTAAACTGGCCTTTGAAGAGTGGCATCCCTGACTTGAGGGGGCACAATACCAGATCACAGTATATACTGACCACAAGAACCTCGAGTACTTGCACCATGCACAGCGCCTTAACCATCGACAGGCCCGCTGGACCCTTTTCTTTACTCGGTTTAATTTTTTGCTACAGTACCGGCCAACCAATAAGAATGCTCGAGCCGATGCACTCTCCCAATTTTTTTCCACTGAAGATGTTCCGGATGTTCCTCGGCACATCATTGATCCGACTAAGGTCCTTCTCTCTGCCACCTTCACTGTGCCATCAGGGAAGATGGTGGTTCCCCAACAACTTCGAAGAAGGATACTCTAGTCACAAATCGTTGATAGCAGGCCAGTACCCTTTCCACTCTCCAACGGTTCTATTTGTGGCCCACCATAAAAAAGGATGTTCAGGCATATGTGGAATCATGCCCTACTTTGCGCTCATCACAAGCCACCGGCGGACCGTCCTTGGGGTCTCCTGCAATAGCTTCCTTCAGCCAGTGAGCCATGGACACATATAGGCACAATACAGTTTGGGTCACCGTGGACCGTTTTTCTAAAATGGCTCATTTTGTGGTATTACCTGGCCTTCCCTCAACTCTGGAACTAGCAAATTTATTCATTCGCCATATCTTTCACCTCCACGGACTCCCAAAACATATTCTCTCTGATCGGGGAGTACAATTTACGGCCCGGTTCTAGATATCCCTCTGTAAGAAGTTCGACATTGCCTTGGACCTCACATCGGCCTATCATCCTCAGGTCAATGGTCAGACAGAGAGAACAAACTGAACCTTAAAACAATTTCTCTGTGCGTACGTAAACTCCAGGCAGAATGACTGATCTGATCTGCTACCCTGGGCCAAGTTTGCCTTAAACTCCCATCAGTCTGCATCCTCCGGGTCTTCACCCTTCATGTGGTTTACGGACAACAGCCGCTAGCTCCTCTTCCACTGTCTCAGTCTGTGCCATCTCCTGCGAACAGGCTACCGCACAAGAGCTGCATCACCTTTGGGATCATACCAAACAACTTCTACAGCAAGCTGCCCAGAGGATAAGACGTTCTATGATGCCCATCATCGGGCAGCTCCGCTATTCAACCCAGGGATAAAGTGTGGCTCAGCACTTGTTTTATTCACCTGAAACTGCCTTTGACCCGCTTCGCTCCCAGATACATTGGGCCTTTCCCTGTACTCCAAAGGGTTAGGCCCGGTTACTTACAGCCTTCGCCTGCCCACATTGCTTAAGATTTACAACGCCTTCAATATCTATGTAATGACACTGCCAAAAAGTTTTAAGTTATCTGTAAACCGACACGATGTGCAAACGGTTGTCGGTATATAAAAACCTATAAATAAATAAATAAATAAAATATCTCACTACTCAAACCTTTCATTTTGTCCGATTTCTCCAAGAAGCCATCTGAGCCCCAACCTCTGGCGTTGGAGGAGGATGTTACTTATCAGGTGCAGGAAGTCTTGGATGTCAGGAAGCATGGAAAAGATGGGAATATCTCCTCTCATTGGAAGGATTTGAGCCTGAAGAGAACAGCTGGGAGCCTGCAGTCAACATCCTTCACAAAGAGCTAATCGGACAGTTCCAAGCCTCTCATCCAAGAAACCCAAACCCCCGGGTGGGGGGGCCCTGAGAGGGGGGGTACTGTTACACCTGTCAGTTGCAGATGGCTGCAACCGCTGCTGCTCACCTCATGTCTCACTGCTCTCCTCCTCGGGTAGACTCGCAGCCTCCGCCAGCTATCTTCGGCCTTCCTTTCTCCTCTCCCGGGCCTTCCAGGGCGGCAAGGACGCTGCTGACCGCCATCTTACCCTTGGAGTTCCTTAGGCACGTGCGCACCCCCGGGCCAGTCTTAAGCACATCATGGCGGGAACCTCAGGGGCGTTTCCCTGGATGACGTCAATAACCATGGACTCTTAAGCTGGCTGGCCCCGACTCTCAACGACTTGGCAATGAATTCCCTCAATGTTGAAATCAGCTGCTTTCACTACGGACTTCTCCTTCCGGTTCCTGCTTCCTTGGCGTGAGATTCTCTTGGGTACCCGCTCCTCGAGGCCCTTTCCTCGTCTCTGGCTATCTGCTCCTCGGAGGGCCCTGCACATCAGATTGCTGCTATCCCCATTCCTTGGGGCTACTTCTGGAACTACCTCTACAGTGAGTACCTCTTTGGTATACCCCGCTCTGCGGACCATTGCCTTAAAAAAGGATTGGATAAGTTCTTGGAGCAGAAGTCCATTACCTGCTATTAATTAAGTTGACTTAGAAAATAGCCACTGCTATTACTAGCAAACGTAGCATGGAATAGACTTAGTTTTTGGATACTTGCCAGGTTCTTATGGCCTGGATTGGCCACTGTTGGGAACAGGATGCTGGGCTTGATGGACCCTTGGTCTGACCCAGTATGGCATGTTCTTATGGCCATGAGCCATAAGAACTTTGTCAGTGTAGAGTAGTGGTGGATGAAAGACCTGTAGTAGTTGGTAAACCCAAGGAATCTTCGTAACGCCTTGAGATCTATCAGTTGCGGCCAATCACGGATACTTTTGGACTTCTGTGGGTCCATCCGGAAGCCCTGGCTAAAGACCATATATAAGACCATATATAAGAAAGGGACAGACTCCTGTTCAAAAGAACATTTCTCCAACTTGGCGTACAATTGGCTGTCTCTTAAGCGTTGAAGAACATTGCAGACATCCTGATGATGGCTCTGTAGGTCCTGTGAAAGGTTGTCGTCCAAGTCGACTACGACGCAATGGTAGAGCATGTCTCTGAAGACCTCGTTCATCATATTCTGAAACAACACTGGAGCGTTACAGAGGCCAAACGGCATTACCAGATATTCAAAATGGCCGTCACGTGTATTAAATGAGGTTGTCCATTCATCGCCCCAGCATATTCTGACCAAATTGTAGGCCCCTCTCAGGTCCAATTTGGTAAATATCTTGGCTCCCTGGAGCCTGTCAAAAAGTTTGGAAATTAATGGCAAGGGGTAGCGGTCCTTCTGGGTAATCTCATTTAGGCTGCGGTAATCAATGCATGGCCGGAGGGAGCCATCCTTCTTCCCCACAAAGAAGAATCTCGCTCCAGCAGGAGACTTGGAAGGTTGAATGAACCCTTTTGCCAAATTTTCCTGTATGTACTCAGACATGGCTTTCGTCTCAGTTAATGAAAGTGGATAGACCCTACCCCGAGGAGGCTCTGTGTTTGGCAGTACGTTTATTGTGCAATCAAATGAGCGGTGCGGAGGTAGGGTGTCCACAGCCTTCTTTGAAACACATACGCATAAGAGGAGTACTGCGGCGGAAGGCCTGGAAGGGAAATAGCAGTAACAAGGCAAGGTATCGGTGACACGACCTCCAAGCAATTCTTATGGCAGGAACTACCCCATTGAGACAGCTGTAAGGTGCTCCAATCGAACTGTGGGGTGTGTAGTTTTGGGTTTTTTTTGTCAAAATCATTTTTTTATTAAAGAGCAACACAGGTACAATCAAGAGCCAAACTTTGGGAAAAAGAAGCACAATACGAATCAAATATTAGTAGCAAGGTACATTACAAGAGCAATTCCCCAACATAACAAGGTCAACTGGAACAACACCCCATGGACTCTCCTTTTGAGGTCCTCCTGACCAAGAGGAACAGAGAAAACTCCAATCATATCCCACCGCCCAAGCACAACACAGACAACCACAAACATTCCACACACTACACACAACCCCTTCCCCCCCTGCCCTGGGAGACAATCCATTCCATGACTAGTATTGCCCAACATTTACAATGAAGAGACATCGACTGTCTTTTCAAAGTGTAGTCCCCACTGTAATAGACAATAATCACAGATCTAGTTTTAGGTCACAGGACAAACCAGGTGGCTTAATAGTTCCAATCACTTCCAAGAGGAATGATATCCAGCTGCAGTTAAAGTAGATTGAAGATCCGACAGTAGTAGGCCATAACAGGTTGACCAACAAGACTGGTATAGCAGATCTCTTTCTCTCTCACTGTTCAAGGCAGCCAGCCGTTCCATTTGCATTGAAAATGCCAGCCGCCCAAACCAGGCCCGCAGGTTGGGCAGCGTGTCTGGTGTTATCCAGTCAGCTAAGATAGTGCGGCATGCCAGTAATATTGCAGTATGGCCAAATTTATCCAAGGACACTTTGTAAAAAGGAAGGGCTCCTCTCAAACCAGATAGAAGCAACTTGCCCGTCCAGCCAACAGAAGAGCCAGTACATTGAGCTACTACTGCAAGCACCTGCACCCAAAATGGTCTCAGAACAGGCAAAGAAACAACCTGTGTGCCAAAGTACCTGTCACTTGATGGCATTTAATACATTTAGGGGAGGATAACCGTCTCATCCGACAGCGGTGAACATCGTCACAAAAAATGTGGTGCAAAATCTTAAATTGTAGCTCTTGAAGGGAAAGATCTGGTAGGCTTTTGGACATAAGCTTAAAACATGAAAGCAAATATGGAGTAGAAATATCCATAGTCCATGCCTCAGTCCAGTATCGAGATAAAGAAGCCACATGCGGCACAGAGCGATACGCTCTGCCAAACTCACACCAACCTTTGATGGAGTTACACTTTAGAGCCCCATCAAAAAAACGCTGTGTAAAAGCTGACTCCCAATGATAGGTCTCCGCAATCCAATGAAAAGATTGGAGATAATGACGAGTCTGCAAATATGCATAAAAATGTTTAGCAAGTAAATCATAGTCTCGGGCCAAAGATGTAAAGTCATGTTTAGCAAGTCATGTTTAGCAAGTAAATCATAGTCATGTTTAGCAAGTCATGTTTAGCAAGTAAATCATAGTCATGTTTAGCAAGTAAATCACAGTCTCGGGCCAAAGATGTAAAGTCATGTGAAAAATGAATGCTAAACCTTTCTGAAGCCAAGCATCAAAAAGAAAATGGTTGGCTCGGCCTGGAGGAAAGTCCAAGTTACCCATCAATGGCATGAAGAGAGATGAAAGACCAGCCAGTCCTCCACGGGACCGTATCCAGCTCCAAGCCTAGCGAAAGGGTTGCACCAAACTGCGAGAGATATTTAAGGTCCGGTAAGCCCCAGGACTGGCCTGAATCAAGTAGGGAGGAGACCAAGGTGCGACCATACTAATAACCAGTCCATCTTCACAATATGCATATTCATCAAGGATCCATTCCCCCACATATCGAAGTTGGCAGGCCAAGGCCCCCCTCCCCTCTCTGAGGCATCAACACCTGATAACGTAACCTCGCTTTTTTCCCCCTCCCAAAGAAATTTTTGAAAAGAAGACTGCAACCACTTTACATCTCTGCTAGTAAGCCAACATGGCAACATATGCAATTTATAAAGGAGCTTAGGCATGAGGACCATCTTAAGGAGAGCGCTTCTACCAAAAAGGGAAAGGGGCAAAGAGCGCCAAGCCTTAAGCTGAGCATCCAATTCTATCAGTGTGGTTTTTATATTCAGGGCATAAAGGTCCATAGGGTCTCTGGAGATCCAAACCCCCAGGTATTTCATTTTATTCTGAGCCCATTTGAATGGGAACCCTCCCGGCCAATGTTGTTGCACCCCGGGATCAAGGGCAAGCGCCTCTGATTTAGAAAAATTAATAGTCAGGCCCGAAATAGATTGAGAAACCGTAAAACACTGAATAATGACAGGAATGCTAGTCCGAGGTTGTCCCACAAACAACAAGATGTCATCAGCGAACATTGCTAACTTCATCTGATGACGGCCAATGCGGAGGCCGTGAAACCCATCCTCCAAGCACAGCTTAATAGCCAGGGGTTCCAAGGCTAAAACAAATAAAAGAGGAGACAGAGGGCATCCCTGGCGTACCCCACATAAAATAGGGAAAGATTCCGACAAGGTACCATGATAAGTAACCTGCCACTCGGACTAGCATACAGGGCACGCAGCCAAGATAAAAAAAAGCCCGATATGCCATACGCTTGCAGAGCCCAGAACAAATAGTCCCACGAAAGTGAATCAAAGGCCTTTTCTGCATCCAAGCTCAGCACCAGGGCCTCCGTCTTAGGGTGAAAATTTAAAAGGCCAATCAAACGCCTCACATTTTTAATGCCTTGGCGCCCCTTAATAAAGCCTGTTTGGTCGCCATGGATCACGGAGGGCAAAAGGAGACTCAATCTAGCCTCTAGCTCTGCTGCCAATATTTTTAAGTCCCCATTTATAAGAGAGATAGGCCTGTATGAGCCCAGGGGTGTGTAGTTTTAACTATGGCAGTCCAAGGACCACAGGGTGTATAGCCTTGTCCAGCACTAGGAACGATATGGTCTCAGAGTGCAAGGAGCCAGTACAGAGTCAGACGGGGACCGTGGAATAAGTAACCTCGCCTGTTAAAGGTTCACCATAAATGGAGGAGAGTAGCAATGGAACTGAGGTGTGGATGGTGGGAATTTGAAGATGTTCCACTAGCTGTCTTAGGATAAAATTCCCACCGGCCCCAGAATCTACCAACGCCAGTGATTGAAATTCTTGATCAACCAATTTTGAGACTGGCAAGTTTAACGGAGGAGAGGGTGAAGTCAGGCCTAGGAGTAGTCCTCAGCAGAACATAGGCCTGGGAGTTTCCTGGATGGACCAGACAAGAGGTTACGGCATGTCCGGCCTGCCCACAATACATGCAGAGGCCTGATCATTTGAGACGACATTTCTCCTTCGAGGAAACTTGGCTTTGACTTATCTGCATAGGTTCTTCCTCCTCGGTGCTCTGAGTAGTGTTAGTCTTAGGGAGCGGCATTGGGCGAATGCGGGGTACACATGATGCCAACCTCTTGGATCCTCTAGCCTCTTGCGAACGTTCATGAAGACGGCAGTCAGTGCGACCAGCGAGGTCTATCAGGGAATCCAGTGCCTCCGGAAGTTCTCACGCCACTAATTCGTCCTTGATACATGGGCTTAGGAAGATAGCACATAGGCAGTCCGTGTTCCAGTGAAGTTCAGATGACAGGGTCCTAATCTCGATGATGTAATCAGTCAGGGATCTGGAGCCTCGTTGAAGGTGAAGGAGTGTAGACCCGGATATGGTCTTCCGACCTGGGTTGTTGTAGCGGAATAGGGCGAGGAAGCCAGGCAGATCTTGGAGGATCACATCTGCTCATTTCCAAAGGGGTGATCCCCAAGCCAAGGCCTTCCCATCCAGAAGGGACAAGATATATGTTGTCTAGAAACTACGTCAGGAAAATATGCAGGTTGTAGACAAAAGTGCAAGTTGCACTAGTTCAAGAAGCCCCTGTACATCAGGGGATCGACTGTGAAATGAAGAGGTGTCAGTAAGGGCACTGTAGGCCGAAACGGCGTCGTATGTGCAGCTGAGCTGGGTTTGGTAGACGTCAAGGCGGAGTCCAGCTGGGTACTCAAGTTATTTATGGCTCTAGCCAAACTCTTCAGAACCTTTTGCTGTTCAGAAATTCATTGGGCCAGGCAAGGAATGGCTTGGAGAGCAGAGACCTCTGCTGGGTCCATGGACTTGGCAATCTGTTAGGATTTGTAGATTAGTGGGCCCTTGGCCCGAGGTGAGAGATGGAACTGCTCAGGGGGTGGAGCTCCTCTGAACCTTACCATCGGGAGGCGAGGTCTGAGCTGCTGGAGACGCAACCCAGCAGTAGCTGGAGGTAGTAGAGAGAGAGCAGACAGGGTCAGGAAGGAGCTGGTGAGGATGACCCCAGCACTGGCAACTGTCATCAGCGATTCAGCTCGGGACGCCCTTGAGTCTCTCTAGTAGAAGTAGAACAGCACTGACCCGTGGAGCGGGGTACGCCAGGAAAGTCACACAGTCCAAGTAGTACAGCAGTGGTCCGCAGAGCAGGGTGCACCGATGAAAGTCTCCACAATGGAAGTAGTATGGCAATGGTCCGCAGAGCAGGATACACCGATGAGGGTCTCCACAATGTAGAAGTGTCATGGCAATGGTCCGCAAAGAGGGGTACACCGAAGAAGTACTCACTATAGGAGTGTCACGGCAATGGTCCACAGAGCGGGGTACACCGAAGAAGTACTCACTATAGGAGTGTCACGGCAATGGTCCGCAGAGCAGGATACACCGATGAGGGTCTCCACACTATAGAGGTGTCATGGCAATGGTCCGCAAAGCGGGGTACACCGAAAAAGTACTCACTGTAGAGGTGTCACGGCAATGGTCCGCAGAGCGGGGTACACCGAAGAAGTACTCACTATAGGAGTGTCACGGCAATGGTCCACAGAGCGGGGTACATCGAAGAGGTACTCACTGTAGAGGTAGTTCCGGAAGTAGCCACAAGGAGCGGGGAAAGCAACAGTCCGAGGCACAGGGTCCTCTGAGGAGCGGATAGCCAGAGACAAGGAAAGGGCCCCCGAGGAGCGGGTACCCAAGAGAGTCTCACGCCAAGGAAGCAGGAACCAGAAGGAGAAGTCCATAGAGAAAGCAGCGGATTTCAGCAATGAGGGAACTCATTGCCAAGTTGTTGAGAGTCGGGGCCAGCCGGCTTAAGAGTCCAGGGTTGGTGACATCACGCCCCCGAGGTTCCCGGCATGATGTGCTTAAGACTGGCCCAGGAGTGCGTGTTCACGCCTAAGGAACTCCAAAGGTAAGATGGCGGTCAGCAGCGTCCTCGCCACCCTGGAAGGCCCGGGAGAGGAGACAGGAGGGCCGGAGATAGCTGGCGGAGGCCGCGAGTCTACCCAAGGAGGAGAGAGCAGTGAGACATGAGGTGAGCAGGAGCGGTCGCAGCCATCTGCGACCGACGGACATAACAGGTTTAAAGAGCCCAGAGAGTGAAAAAGAGTCAAGCTATTACAAATTTCTCTTCTCATAGACTTCTGGCCACCACTTGTGTAAAAGAGGAAGAGACAAAGAGAGTGGGGGATTTTCTTTGCTGCATAATTTGTTTTCTTATGGATCACACTAATCTGCATATAATTATAATCATATTTGTTATTAGAAATTATGAATGCCCTTTTGTAAACACCAGTATCCTATCTGAAACTTCTATGATCTAAGCCCTCATGAGAAAAACAACAATGAATTCTTTCTGTAACAAATTTTTATATGGAGCCTATACATGCAGCATAATTTGAATCTCTAATGTTTTGGTAGTACATCTGGACCTTGGTCAATAAAAAAAAATTAATGTAGTGACTTCCTGTTCTAGAGAAACTGCATTGTAAATTATTGACAATTTAATTTTCTTTATAATTCTGATAGTTTCCTGGCAGCTTCCTTTTTCTATAATTCTTTTCTAAGCAAAGTAAATTTTTAAACATTGTTATTTCGAATTAAACTCTATAATGTCAGAAGGAGAAAAAGAGGAAGGACTTTGAAATACTGTGAAACAAAAATCAGAGGAACAGGGGCTTCCAGTGATGACATCACTTTGGTAGGAAATATTAATTATTCACTCCCTTAGATCTAGCTAAGAATCAATATTATTTGACAGAATTTCTTGCTGCACATTGCAACTTTTAGTCAGGTGGGCTATTTGAATACATGGACAATTTTTTATTTTGGTTAACTGAGGAAATGTCCATTCATCCGAAGAGAACAGGAACTAAGAAATCAGGGCCGGTGATCGAAGACAAAATTATGCCAGAGGCAAACTCTAATAGAGAAGGCATAACTGACACAACAATTAGAAAGCTAACTAAAAGCAGTAACTTCTGTGATTACAGATCAGCTTAAAAAATTGCAATCCTTGATGGACGAGCTGAAGGAGAAATTTGAACCTTATGGCCCAAAAATATCAGAGGTCAGTGAAAGAGTAACGTATACAAGATTTGTTTTCAAAGTATGGACAATGCTGTGATGACACTGACAACCCAAAATAAAACCTTGGTAGAAAAGAATGATGAACTTGAAAACAGAAGATTACAAAACAACCTTCACATAGTAGGAATTTCTGAACAGCTCCAGAATGAAAGTCTGCTTAATTTTTGCGAAATATAGTTGCTGGTTGTCTTGGGTGTGAGTGTGCAGGACAGAAAAATCTTAGTAGAACATGCACATTGTGTGGGTCCTATGGGTCAACCCACAGGTAAGTCCAGCAAATCATTGTGAAATAACTTAAATTACATGGGGGCACTGTGGGAGTGTGAATGTCAGGTTAGGCCTCAGAAGAGGAACCAGACAGAGTGTTATAGTTTAGGGTTTTAGATGGAGAGTGTAATGTTAAAAGATTATTGGCATAGCTTGTTGCCTACATGACTATTGAAGCTCAGTATCCTGGTTCTTCAGGGTTCATAAATGTTGTTATACCACTCATTGTAACATTCCAGTATGCAGGTCCTATTAGCACCATCAGAGTACACTTATGGTTCTCGCTTCCTTTTTTTCTAATAGATAGAGGGCTTGAAGAAGAAGGCCAGGTGGCTGCGCCTAAAGAGGAGGAGGTGGCTGGAGCAGCTGCAGGCGGAGCGGGTTGGGCCTGGTGGTAAGTTCTCCTTCCATGCTAATGGAATTTTCAATCTTCTTTTTGAACCTGAATGTACAGTTTATTCTGACCTCTCCTTTTGTTTTACAATGTTGCAGACTCTGAAGAGACCAGGCCAGGCCTGGCCCAGCTCCAGCACCCCAATCAGCAGCATGAATCAAGCTCCGGGGTGAAAGCTTAATTCCCCCCCCCCCCCCCCCCTGCGTGGAGACATCACAGGCAGCGGCCACCTCCCCGCGATAAGGCGCACCTCGGGCTTCCCCCTAGCTCCCCCCCCCCCCCCCCCACATAGGCCATCCTCCCTGTTTTGCCCGGGAAGTTAGGAACATGGGGTCACCCAGGGGGCAGCCTTTGCTGGTCCAGGAAGGCATGCCCGGAATGTCTCGTGCCTCTAAGACCCCTCACGCCAGAAGCGCAGAGGCTCGCCGTGAGTTTCGAGCTTACGTGAGGAGGGTCCGAGAGGCACTGTGGGTGGAACATGACTACCTTCCAGGAGAGGATGATCCGGAATACGGATCAGATCCTCAGGGCCATACAACTGCTTGGCGCAGCTGTAAGGGTCCTGAGGAATCTGATCCGTCGGTCCTGATCTTCCTCCCTTGTCCCTGCCTCCCTAACTTCCCCGGGGGTGGGGGGGGGGAGTTTCTGTAAATAGTTTTGCTCCCTAGTTCTCCCCTTCCCATACTTTTTTCTTTTAAAAAAAGTTTACATTGTAAATAGTTTCGTACAACTTGTTATTAAAAATTATTTATTTCTAAACTGGTGTTTTCATTTCAGATGAGGGCATGGTGCTTGGTGATGGGTGAAGGGGGAAGGGGGTCATGTATTGACTGGGTGGGTCATGGAAGGGGGGTATGAAGGAAGGGGTTGGGGAAGGGGAGTATAGTTACAGTAACACTTCAATTAATCATCCAGTGGTCAAGGAGGAAGAACCAGATTGGAATGCAAGGAACGGTATCGGAGTACCCATCATCAATGAAGATCGCCAGCACCATTTCCAGCAAGACATACAGCTGGGATGTCCACTGACCTGGACATGCAAGAAATATAGGAAAAGAGATGACTACAAATTTCCTAGCTATTGGTGACTTTAATATGCCAGATGTAGACTGGAAAATCCCATCTGCAGAAACTAAAAATAGTAGAGCGATAGTGGATGCCATGCAAGTATCTTTGTTCAAACAAATGGTATTGGAACCCACGAGAGAAGGAACTATACTCGACTTAGTGCTCACTAATGCAGATAATGTCTCTGATGTCCAGGTGGGCGCCCACCTCAGCACCAGTGATCATCAAACGGTATGGTTTAATATCACTAAAAGAATATGGAAAAGAACCACAAAGACCCGAGTTTTACAGTTCAAAAACATGGACTTTGAGGAAATGCGGAAGTACCTGGAGGAAGAACTAAAAGGATGGGAGAACGAGAGAGATGTGGATCAGCAGTGGACCAATCTAAAAGGAGCAATCACCAAGGCAACTGCTCTATATGTTAGAAATGTAAAGAAAAGCAAAAGAAAATTGAAACCTATCTGGTTCTCAAAGGAGGTGGCTGACAAAATTAAAGCTAAAAGAACAGCATTCAAGAAATATAAAAGATCCCAAAGGGAGGAGCACAAAGAAGAATATTTGTTTCAACTGAGGAAGACAAAGAAATTAATCAAGTTGGCAAAAAGTCAAGCGGAAGAGAGGATTGCCAAGGAGATAAAAAATGGTGACAAAACATTTTTCAGATACATCAATGAAAAGAGAAAAGTCCAAAGTGGTATAGTGAAATTGAAAGGTGGTAATGATCAATGTGTGGAGAGAGACGAAGAAATGGCAGAAAGGGGGGATCACAGGGGGCGTTGTAGAGAGAGGATGTGATTTCCTTTCTCTCCGAGCCAGGCCTCCTAATCGGACCCCATCCTCTCTGGCATTGGAGTTGAAAACGTCCTGACTTAATTGCTTTGGCAGTGCCAACCTCGGGCTGGAATCTGGCGGGCATGTCCACCCGGGTGATCCGCAAGGATAAAGACAAAGTTAAAGACAAATCGAAGCCAGCTCCCTCTTCAGACATGGCGGAGGTCGGTAAATGCTCTATTTCTCAAGTAGCGCCTCTAGCTGATATTAAATGTGCAGTGCTGGAAGCATTAGGACCTGAACTACAAAATCTCTCCTCAAAAATTACAGAACTGTCAGCTAACTTAGGGAAATTTGAAAACAGATTTGAGGAGATTGAGTCCAGGGTCTCAGAAGCGCAAGATGGCCTCCACACGGCCCAAGCGGATATCAGTGAGCTGAAAAAAACAGTGGGGGCTCAGGCAGCAAGACTTGAGGATCTGGAAAATAGATCACGCAGATCTAATCTGCGATTCATCGGTTTGCCTGAATCAATTGAAGACAGAGCTTTAGCCCAGCGGTTGGAGGCATGGTTGGAAAAAGAATTGGTACTTTCTAAAACACATGGCAGGTTGCACATTGAGAGGGCCCACCGTCTAGGTCAGCGCAATCCCACTGCCTCGAGACCCAGAGTAGTTATTGTAAAAATCCTAAACTATGCACATAAACAGGAAATACTACAAGCTGCTCGGAAAACAAGAGACCTTACCTTTGAAAATTCTAAAATAATGATTTTCCAGGATTTCTCCGCGGCTGTGTCAGCACAGCGAAGGCTCATGGCACCGGTCTGCACTCAGCTCATCGACCAGGGGATCCGAGCCACCCTGGTCTATCCAGCGCGATTGAGAGTAGCATTGCCCTCCGGGGTGAAGTGGTGCGAAACGGCTGATGAGGCACGTCTTTTGTTACAGCAGCAGGGAGCGGCAGTGAAGACTTAATTGGCTGCAATCAGCGTGGAGAAGAACTCTTAATTGACCACGTGGCAGCTGGCTGGAGATCTTAAAGTGATATACCGCGGGACTGGATGGTGAGGAGCCCCCTTGGACTGCGGGAACTTGGTTTTGCGATTTTGCGAACAATATTGGTTTCAGGAGCATTATCAGGACTGCATTCTTTAAAATGCAAGGTGTTTGTTTAACAATGCCACGGGACGATGGAGGGCGGAGGGAGGAGGGGGGAACAGGGAGAGAAGAAAATGGCGTGTGCAGTCAGGTTTCTATTGTTTAGATATGTGAAATGGTGGGCATTCGGGCGGGAGGTTCGGGGGGGGGCACTTGGGGTGATTTTGGGCATTAATGCTCGTATGCATATTATTTTTACTATGTATTTTTCTTATTTCATAAAAGGCGGTTGTTGTTTGACTGTTTCGATTCTGCTCGGGATTGTGGGGGTTGTGGAGATTCGGGAGCGTAGGGAAGAGGGGGATGCCCTCCAGCTTGGCTGGCGATTGAATACTTGAATTCCCCTGCACTAGTAGACATTGGCATTATTATTAATTCCTCAGCAGCTCGGAGACCTGGGAGAGCACAGAGAGGATAGTTTCTCCATAGCGAGTACTCAAGTGCTGGCGGGAAGAGCCTTGCGGAACTTGTCTGGAAGGGTGCATAACACTTCAGTTTCCCAGTACTCATTTAACTTAAAGGTTTGGGGAAGTAATCCGCAGCTGGGGGACTTGTAGCAGATAGGGTGGCTGGCCAGAAGTGGCGGTTGGCGACAAGTTTAGCAGTAGTAATAGACAGAGATGTCAGAAGGGGAGGGTTTGAGAAAGCAGTGTTATTACTTAGATGGTTAACGTTGCACAATGGCATGGCTGGGAGGAGGGCGGAGGGGAGGTGGAAAGTGTGGGAAAGTGCGGAATGTGTCGATCTGTTTGGTTTGAAAAGTTTAAAATGCTAAGGAAATTAACTTTGGTTTTGTAGAACTGTGGGGGAACATTAGACTGCCCTTAGGGTACTATATTCCTGCTTTCCCTATCTTTAGGTGTTTAGGTGTTAGGAAGCGGCCGCGCCTCGGACGCTTTCATTTTGTAGGGGACAGTGGGGATGGCGGGAATTCGGAGACATAGGGAGGATGGGGAGGTTTTTATAGTATGACCTGTCTTTGCCCAACTGAACTTTACCTCAAACAGCACCTAGCGATGCTCTCCATTGAAAATTTGCTGTAGATGGAATGTTACCTGGGCGAGTAATGCATTACAGGAAAATAACAGGATTTGGATGGATGGAGGTCCTCAGAAGGGGTTGGGCAGTAACCATAATGGGAGGTTTTTTTTTATCAATTGCTCCTAATAAAAAGAAAAAAGGGGGAAATATATGTGGTGCTGGGATGGGTGGAATGGTGGGTAACGGATCGCACAGTTAAGGTTAGGTTGAAATTGTTGTTGTTGTTATCTGTGTAGTTTAGTACTATTAATAGGATCGGGGGTGGTGGCTCTGAGGAGCGAGGGAAAGAGGATGGGGTCCGGAGGGGGGGTAAGGGGGATCTTTGGGAGGCCAGTGATCTCGATCTTAGTTTAAGATCAGGAGTAATATGGGAGGGATTGTGATAAATGGGGGGGAGAGGGAGGGGGAAAGATGGGGGGGGGAATCAAACCGGGAGTTCTAGTTGCCATCATATTCAAGTCATTTAGGTGCCCACGGGGTAGTGGGGACTGGAAATTGGGAATCCTGAGATATGCAGTGCGAGACCTTGGCTGGGAGGGTCTCCACTGTCAGAATTTATCGAGTTGGTATCGCACTATGCCTATTACAGTACTAAATCTCTAGTTCCGTCACTAATGTACTAACGTGGAACGTCTGTGGAATTAATTCGCCTATAAAAAGGAAGATCTTATCTTTATTGAAAAGACGAAGGGCTCATATAGCGTTCTTACAAGAGACACACTTGACCGATGTGGAACATTCTAAATTGGGTCGCCTCTGGGGAGGCGATATTTTCTATGCTTCCGCTAGCACACGATCGGCGGGAGTGGCGATTTTGATTCAGCGAGAGTTGGACTTTCACTTGCATAAGGAAATTAAAGATCCGTTGGGAAGATATATTATCTTAATAGCGGATATATTTAATACCAAAGTAGTATTGTGCAATCTATACGCCCATAATGCATATACTCCTAGCTTTTATAGAGAGTTGCATAATCACTTGATCCCTTATCTGGGGGACCTTGTGCTAGTGGGGGGGGACTTCAATACGGTTCGTGACCCGACAATGGATAGATCCCCTCAGAGCACACAGTCCTCAGTAATCGGTAGAGGCCCGGCCTTTCTAGAGTCCTCCTTACAACTGATGGACATATGGAGGGTGCTCCACCCGGGTGAAAAAGATTTCACACATGTCTCGAGGGCACATGGGACCTTATCCCGGCTAGATTATTTTTTAACAAGTATACATGGGTGTGCGAAGATTCGGGCGGTTGAGATTGCGGATATTATAATTTCGGATCATGCCCCAGTAACGCTAGAGGTGGAACTGAACTCCCATACTCAAAATTCATATTTTTGGAAATTTCCTTATTTTTTGGCAGCGGATGACAAGTTTCGAGACCACCTTTTCAAACGATGAGCTGAATACGTGGCCTTTAATGAAAATCAGGTTTCCTCTCCTACACTTTTTTGGTATACTGCTAAGGCAGTGCTAAGAGGTGATATTATCTCTTATATGTCACACAGGAAAAAAGTTATGACCCATAGACTCTTGGCTTTAACGGCACAGCTTAAACAGGCGCGTGTACACTTAGTAAGGAGACCAGAGCATACTACTATACGGTGCAGGGAGAGTTAAATACCTTATTGCATCAGAGGGCGAGTAAAAGTATTTTGTTTTTTCAATATAAGCTGTACCAGTATAGTAATAAGTCAGGGAAAATGCTGGCCAATTTAGTGAAGTCGGCGCGGGGCTCCAGGCATATTCCTGCGATAAGATCTACAACGGGCCGCCTACTCACTGATCGAACAGAAATTTTACAGTGTTTTAAAAATTTTTTCATGGATTTGTATGCCGCGGAGGGTTGGAACAAAGAGGCTTGCGATCAATTTTGTTCTAAAATCCAATTACCACAACTAACGGTGGAACAAAAAACGTATTTGAATAGGCCGGTGTCTGAGGAGGAAATAAGTCGGGTAATTCAGCAGGCAAAACGTTTTAAGGCACCGGGGCCTGATGGATATGGGGCAGAATTTTATCAGTGTTTGCGGGACCAGGTAGTAGGTCCCTTGGCTAAATCCTTTTCGGCTATGTTGGACACAGGTTGTTTCCCGACATATGAAAATAGGGCACATATAACTCTTATCCCCAAACCGGGTAAGGATCCCCGTGCACCGGAGTCGTACAGGCCCATATCTTTACTAAATTTTGACCATAAGATTTTCGCAAAGGTAATGGCCGATAGGCTGGCGGTTGTTCTTCCCTCTCTGATTGGTGAAGATCAAGTGGGGTTTGTGCAGCAAAGATACGCGCTCGCTAACATACGGAAAATATTAGCTGCCATGTCCATGTGTCACTCTACAGATACTTCTTTCTTGGCTATCAGCTTTGATGCTGAGAAAGCCTTCGACAGGGTAGAATGGCCCTATCTCTTTCATACGCTTAAGTTAATGGGGTTTGATGGTTTATTCCTTCAGGCGCTTCATTTACTCTACTCTAACCCGGAGGCATTAATTCTGGGCAATGGAGCGCATTCGGATGTTTTTCCAATCTCCCGTGGCACGAGGCAAGGCTGTCCATTATCCCCGTTGCTGTTTGTACTACAATTAGAACCATTACTTTTAACTATACAGCTCACTAGGGAGGTGAGGGGGGTGCGGTTTCTATCAACACTTTTCAAATATGCGGCATTCGCCGATGACATGCTGATCTTTTTAACTGACCCAATCTCCTCTTTGAGGAGGTTATTACAAATTATTTGGCAGTTTGGATCCTTTTCCGGGCTGCGATTAAATATGAGCAAATCAATGGCTCTGGCAAGTTCCGTGAGTCTGCAGCGGGAGTGGGAAGGGGATTTCCCATTGCAATGGGCGGTAGAATCCTTTAAATATTTGGGTTTTATAATCCCTCGGGATTTATCTAGGTTGTATGCTCTGAATGTCCTCCCGCTGATGCAAAGTACACTTGGCAAATTGAATATGTGGGCAGATATCCCCCTATCTTTAAGGGGTAGAATACAGTTGTTTAAGATGGTGATTTTGCCTAAATGGCTTTACCTTTTTCAAAATCTGCCGCTCGTACTGCAAAGAGCTGAGTTGAGGCAATTAGACAAGATGCAGAGGCGGTTTTTCTGGAGGGGGGGTAAGGCCAGAATTCCATTGGAATGGTTACGTGGAGCATGGGGGAAAGGTGGAATGGGAGTTCCGGACTTTGCCTTATATAATCTAGCCGGGAATCTCAGGGTTATCAGAGCCTGGTTTCTGGGAAACTCTACCTATGTGAATCTGCAGGTAGACAAAGCGTGGACACATCCTTATGCATTACCCTTTGTGTTACAGGTTCCCACTGCCAGTTTGAATACCATATTGATGCAGAATATATTAGCTACCTCTATGCGTATGACGTGGGCTAAAGTCATGCGTTTATTGAAGATGGGCAGGATATGCACTTATCTTATGCCCATTCAGGGTAATCCTGATTTTTCCCCTGGGATGCAAACTCTTCCTTTTCAAAGGTGGGGTAAACTGGGAATAACATATGTGGGGCATGTGGTGAATACAGAGGGCAAGATTTTCTCCTTGACGGAACTGAAAGATACGTACGGGGTCTCCACTACAGAGGTATTCCCATATTTGCAACTCAAACATTACATTGCTTCCTTAAATTCTCAAGAGGATCCAGCAGTAGCGCTAGATAACATCAAGAAATACTTATTACTAGAGCAGACCAAGCCTCCGTCCCTTTCGCAATACTATCGGTTGCTTAGGCAGTTAACTTTCAAAGATACTTGTAAGATTTTGGTGGAACGATGGAACAGGGATGGGATATTTGTATTAACTGCAGCGATTCTTAACGCAAATTTTCGGCGTATCTCACAGCTCTCACCTAACATGTATTATCGTGAAATGCAGTATAAATTTCTTAATCGTAGTTATATAGCTGCACAAGAGGCGTTCCATTCTAAAATAGCGGCTTTGCCTAGTTGCCAACGATGCGGCGCAGCAATGGGCTCATTATCTCATGTGTTTTGGGCTTGCCCACAGATACAATCCTTTTGGCAGAAGGTGGTGCGATATTTGGAAACTGTGTTGGAAATATCCATTCCGTTGTCTTATTATTGGCTGCTATTTGGCTGCATTTCGCCATTGAAAGTGAGAGTTCTGGGAGCTCGCCTGTTTATTCATAAAGCGTGTTTAGTGGCTAAGAAGACTATATTGATCTTTTGGGAGGAGTCACGTGATGCTGTGCAAGGGAGTGGATGTAGTCTGCCCTTGCTGGCGCCCTATCCCCCCATCCACCCCCATCTGTGACTTTTAAAAAAAAATTTTTTGGGCCATACGAGTGTCAGTGCACTGCATTATCTGGCAAGGAATATTAAATCCCAGCGATTTCTACCAGAACATCCAGAAAGGAGAGGGAGAAGGATAAAGAGAGACCGAGGCCTACCGATCCGATGTCGGAAGATGAGGGGGGGCCTCCTGAATCGATGGTGCCTGCCAATTGGGCAGACTTGAGAACCGCAGTTGTGGAAGCATTGGAGCCGGAGTTCAAAAAATTATCCCATCAGCTTTCTGATTTAACAGCGTCCATAGCCGGGTATGAAGCTCGCTTTACTGAAGTCGAGCAGCGAGTCTCGGATGCTGAAGAGGGCCTCCAAACCACGAGGGCTGAGGTAGCGAAACTGCAGGCGGCGATGGCTCAACATACGGACCGACTAGAAGACCTGGAAAATCGGTCTCGTCGGTCAAATCTTCGGTTCGTGGGGCTGCCGGAGTCCGTGGAGGAGCGGGAACTGCCGCGGCGCCTTGAGAGCTGGCTGACGCAGGAGCTGGGCCTGACCGGGATGCGAGGCCCCCTGCGCGTCGAGCGTGCACATCGGTTGGGCCAACGCCGGGAGCAGCAGGATAGGCCCCGGGTCGCAATAGCGAAAATACTCAATTTCGCTCACAAGGAAGCTATTCTGCAAGCGGTGAGGGGAGGTAAAGTTCTTACCTTTGAGGGTAAGAAGATTCTTGTTTTCCAGGACTTTTCGGCGGCCCTTTCCGCCCAACAGCGCCTGCTTTCCCCGCTTTGCGCTCAACTACACAACCTGGGTCAGCGCGCGGTGATTATCTACCCGGCCAAGGTCCGAGTCTCGACCCCGGAGGGGCCGCGCTGGTTTTCAGAGCCGAGTGCACTACGCGAATACGTCGCGAATCTGGAGCGGCCGGTGGCGCACAGCTGAGAGCTTCCTCGGCGCTGGATGAGTTTGTTGACAGTTTTGTTTCAGTTCTTGGGCCCGGCCTTTGTCTCGGTGCTGCAAAATGGCGGCTGGATTTGTATTTGGTGCTGTATCCCGTGAGTAGCTGGCGGGGGATCGTGACAGGGTCCCCTGCATAGTTTTGGGGGACAGCTGATTTCCTTACCTTGGTTCGTCGTGACCTCTGCTGCCCCTAATTTTCAGTGGGCAACGTGGAGTATACAGCGGGGGACATTTTTCATGGCCGGGACGTTTACCTACTGTTTATGTGCGGTGAAGATTTTGTTTGTTACCTTATACCTGCCGATTCCTCCGTAGCTAAACCACAAAGGCGGTGGATCAGCTGATTACAATTTTTCAGTAAACTCACAGACTGCCTGTCAGGCGGAGGCTCCCTGCATTCTGGGGGGTTGCATGCAGTGTAATGATACACGCTCACTTTGTTCTTTTATTATGTGTTCCTTGTTTTTCTCTGTGCTGAAAGTCATCATAGCAGTGTTTTCTTATTCATTTTTACCGTTTTAAACTTTGGTCCTTACATATGGGGGCGCGGGGGAGGGGGTTGGATGGGGAGGGGGTGGTCCTTAGTGTCTTAGGTGACTCCGTGAGAAGGAGTAGTATGCATGGGTTAGGGGAGCGGGGGCAAGGGGAAAGGGGAGGTGGGGGGAGGCGTACAGGGGAAGCTGGGGGGCTGCGGGCGGGAGGGGTGAGCGGGAGGCGTTCTGGGAGGGGGAGTGGGGTGGGAAGGGATGGGTTCCGGGGGTAGGTTGGTTCGGGAATGTTTTGCTAAACTGGATTGTCTTGGGTCTGCGGGCTATGGGTGGTCCGGCGAGTGGGGGGTGGTCCATGCTGGGACGGCCATTTCCCTCCTCTAGGAGGCACTGTACTTTTCAATTAGGTCCTTCTTTGGAGACGGATGGCTAGTCGGGGAACAGTCTTGTTGTCCTGGAATGTCTGTGGCATTAACTCACCCATAAAGAGGGCCAAGATCTTGCGGGCGCTGCGGCGGAAGTCCGCAGATGTGGCATTTCTCCAAGAAACACATCTGACGGATGCGGAACATGTTAAGTTGCGGCAGGGTTGGGTGGGGGAGGTACATTTTGCCTCTGCCAGTTCTAGATCTGCGGGGGTGGCTATCCTAATTCGTAAAAATCTCCCCTTCACGGTGCTGAAAGAAATTAAAGATCCCAAAGGTCGGTATTTGATTCTCGAAGTGGAGCTTAACCATGCTCCTATGGTGTTTTGCTGTGTCTATGCCCCTAATACTGATCAAACCCCATATTTTCAGACCTTGCAACGCATGCTCCTTCCCTATATTGATCAGGCCCTAGTGGTGGGGGGTGATTTCAGTGCCTTGCGGGACCCGGTGTGGGATCGGATTTCCAACGCCCCGATGGGGGGAACGCAGTGTAGGGGGTTCCGTGTATTAGAGAATGCCTTACACCTCATCGATTCCTGGAGGGTTCTTCATCCGATGGAGAAGGATTTCACTCACGTGTCGAGGGCCCATGCGACTCAGTCGCGCTTAGATTACTTTTTCGTTAGTGCGCATTTCTTTTCCAGGGTCGCAGCGGCTGAGATAGGCGAGATTCTTATATCGGATCACGCCCCTATTTCCTTAGAGTTCACTTCGGGGGGATTGGGTCCTTTGGCAAAACCATGGCGTTACCCATACTTTTTGGCGGAGGATGGTCCCTTTCAAGCTTTCATTAGGGAAAGGTGGACGGATTACGCCAACTTAAATGGCCAACACAGGGATGATCCCATTTTGTTTTGGTATACCGCAAAGGCGGTTTTGCGTGGAGATATAATCTCGTATTTGGCATATCGGAGGAAATCCATGGACAAACGGCTTCTGTCTCTGACGGCACAGCTCCAGAAAGCCAAACGCAATTTGTTGCGGCACCCTTCCCCCCAGCACAAAGTATCCTTTGTAGCCCTGCAAACTGCCATAAATTCTCTTTTACATCAAAGAGCAAAGAAAAGCCTTTTATTTTACCAATTCCAGCTTTACAAGTTTGGGAATAAATCGGGGAAAATGATGGCAAATCTGGTGAGATCGGCTAGGAGCACGCGATACATCCCAGCTATTAGAGTGGATGGAGGCCGAGTGGTTAACTCTAATTCGGGAATCTTGGACGCCTTTCATACTTATTATTCAAGGCTTTATGAGTCTGAGGGGTGGAGCGCGGATGCTTGGGACGCATTTTTGGAACGTTTTGATCTTCCGTCCATCACCCTGGAACAGCAGCGGAGATTAAATAAACCTATTAAACCAGTGGAGGTTCAACTGGCGATTAATAGAGCCAAAAAGTTGAAAGCTCCGGGCCCTGATGGGTATAGCGCGGAATTTTATAAATGTTTAGTCGAGCCTCTTACGGAATTTCTTCCTTCTGTGTACACTGCCTTGATAGAGCAGGGTTCCTTTCCCTCTTCCGGTAATAGAGCCCATGTTACCCTTATCCCGAAACCGGGGAAGGATCCGCTGATGCCGGCGTCCTATTGGCCTATTTCCTTATTGGATGTAGATCACAAGTTCCTAGCTAAAATCCTAGCCGAACGTCTGGGTGATGTCCTGCTGCACTTAATTAAGCCAGGGCAAGTGGGGTTTATTCGGAAGCGTTATGCCCTTACCAATATCAGACGGGTAGTGGCTGCAATGACGATCTGTCAACACTCTGAGGTCGAATATCTCCTGGCTAGTTTAGACGCTGAAAAAGCGTTTGATAGGGTGGAGTGGGGCTATCTATTCCGATTGCTGAACGGCATGGGGTTCGCTGGGTTTTTCCTTCAAGCCATACAGCTTCTCTACCAGGACCCGATAGCTTTACTGTTGGTCAATGGTATGCTCTCCTCACCCTTTCAGGTGAGACGGGGCACCCGCCAAGGTTGCCCGCTCTCTCCTTTACTTTTTTTACTCACTATGGAACCCCTACTGCTGGCTATTCAGGAGTCGCCCCGTATCCGCGGAGTGCTGTTTCATTCGGGACGTCAGAAAGAGATATTTAAATATGCCGCTTTTGCGGACGATGTCTTAGTATTTCTTACTGCTCCCCAACGTTCTTGCCTGTGCTTCTGGCTCTTTTCCAAGATTTTGGGTCCTTTTCGGGGCTGCGCATCAATTGGGACAAATCTGAGGCTTTAGCGTTTCCTTTGGTGCTTCAGGAGCGTTGGATCGGCCCCTTTCCTTTACAATGGGCTACGCGTTCGATAAAATATCTGGGGATATTTCTGTCGAATGACCTTGCAGCCATCTACTCACTTAATATCTCGGGCCTCCTCCGGCAAATGCGGGACAAATTGACGCAATGGGGGGAGCTTCAACTATCCCTGGGGGGACGGGTAAATTTGTTTAAACTGATATTTTTGCCCAAATGGCTGTACGTACTGCAGAACTTCCCGCTATCCCTTAGGCGCAGCGATTTAAAGGCCCTCGACACTCTCTTGCGTGTTTTCTTTTGGCGGGGGAGGAAGGCTCGCATCCCCTTGTCGTGGCTCAAATTAAAGTGGGGACTTGGAGGAATGGGAGTGCCAGATCTTCTACGCTATAATATAGCTGCCAACTTAAGATTGGTCAGAGACTGGATGCTGGGAGAATCGACGGCGGTAAGTTACATTGCGGAAAGCACATTAGTTGCGCCCTTTGATCTTAAATTTGTCCTCATGTGTCCTTGTCCGACGCTCCCCAGGGGTTTATCACAGCACTGGCTAATCAGACCGATTAGAGAGGCCTGGCGATTTTTGACTACTCACCTGCGCATTCCCGCGCAATGTGCCTTTTTCCTACCCCTAATGGGGAACCCTGAATTTACACCGGGAACCCAGTCTAGTGGATTTCGGGAGTGGGAATTGAAAGGTATAGCACTGGTGGGCCATATCGTAGACCCCGGAGGTGAGTTACTTCCATTTGCGGACCTACAGGCTTTGTATGAGCTATCCAATACTCAGCTCTTTAGTTATTTGCAGGTACGCCATTATGTCCAGTCTCTGGAGCTTTCCACTAAACTGCCTGCTAATTATCAAGCGCTAAATCAAATTTTTCACTTTGACAGCAAGCAAGGGATATCTCTTTCCCGGTTCTATCAGGAATTACTTAAAGGTCATGTCCCTGAGGCATGTCGCACCTCTGTGGAGCGCTGGGGGCAGGATGGCGATTTCACCATACCTGTGGCAGCGTTTAAGGCTTGTATGAAGAATGTAACCCGAGTTACTGGAAATATGTATTATAGGGAAATGCAGTTCAAATTCTTGCCTAGAGCATATGTGACACCCCAGCGGGCATTTCCGATCAAGATAACTCCCGTAGCGACATGTCCGCGTTGTGCCGCGGCCTTGGGGACTATGTCTCATGTCTTTTGGACCTGTCCTTATATGCAAACTTACTGGGGTAAGATTCTGTGTTATTTACGACAGTTGTTGCATATTAACCTCCCGCTTTCTCCGTATATGTGTTTATTTGATTGCATCCCACACCCGCTTGTGCGGGGCGTGGGTACTCGTCTGTTTTTGAGAAAAGCAGCGGCGGTGGGGAAGAAGGTTATACTGCTTAACTGGAGAGAGTCGGAGCCCCCCTCGATCTGGGCTTGGCGGATTCATCTCCATCGCATGATGCAAATGGATAATTTGGATTCCAGAGCCTGTCCGCAACGTCGCCGTCGGTTCCTGCAGATCTGGGACGCCTATCTCCAGGCACTGCCACATCGTTCCAGAAGTTTGGTGCTAAATGATGGACTGTAGTGGGTATGGACTCGCTCGTTTGCTCGCAGATGCCAAAAGAAATGATTAAAGAACACAATTGACGTGGTCTTTGGGTTGGGGGGGGGTGAGGGAAGGGGGGGGGAAGGTTTTGGTAGGATCCTGGCATGTAAGGCATAGGGGGACGGTCCTTCTTCTAGAGTTAGGAGTCCGGGGGGCTGGTATTTGTTGTTGCTGTTTTGTTTATCCAGGTGTCTCGCCTATGCCAGTCCCAGATGGCGTCTATTGGATACAGCGGAGACTATCAGGAGGGGGTTAAATTGTGTCTGTATATAATTGAGCTTAAGTTTGACTGTTACCTGTATTAGCTCCCGGGTTGTGGCAGTGTACACACAGCCTGGAGGCTCTGTATTTTCTTGTCTGCTCAATAAAAAACTATTTAACCATAAACATTTACAGAAGGAGGGGTGCATAGATATATTTCAAACCTAGGCAGATCGCTGGACCAGTGATGGCGATTTTGTGGTGACTGCATCCATGCTTCGCATCTGTTATGGGGGAGTGGCCAGGATCTCATGTAATAGCTACTATCGCGAATTGCAATACAAATTTTTGGGAAGGGCCTATATCTCCCCACAAGTGGCATATCGGCAGCGATTTGCTGTCTCTGCCTCGTGTGTTCGATGTCCGGGAATCATGGGTACCCATGCTCATGCTTTTTGGTCCTGCCCTTCTATTCGGGGGTTTTGGATGTGTATTGCCAAGTATTTGGCTGGGGTGTTGGGGGTCTCTATCCCCATTGTGCCTTCTTGGCTATTGTTTGGCCATATCCCCGCTGTGCGGCTTCGAGATCCTGGTACTCGTTTACTTATTCAAAAAGCATGCTTAGTGGGGAAGAGAGTTATATTAATGCAATGGCGAGAGATGGATCCACCCTCCTTTTGGGTGTGGAGAAATCTCTTTTTTACTCTAATGTACATGGAGGCTCTTTCTTCTCGTAGCTCACCCCGGAAGAGGATGCAGTTTTTGGCGATTTGGGAACCCTATCTCCAAACACTTCCGCATAAGGCACGGAGTAATATCCTGAATGCTTGACTGTTACCGTTCACCATCTAACCTGCATGTACATGAACTGTTTCCCGGAAGACTGGAACTGCTACTATGTTTAAGTGATTTGGGTGGGGGAGGGGGGTGGAAGGGGTGATGGAGTGGGTACGGGGAGGGTTAGTCAAATTGACCAGGTTTTTTTGCTGTATTGGCTGGGAGTGGTAGCAGAAACCACCCACTCCTAGATGTTTGTAAATTTGCATAAATACCAATAAAATCGTTTAATCATATTGATCTTTTGGAGAGAATCTGCCAGTCCGTCTTACTGGGCGTGGAGAAATAGTTTACATCAGATGGTGCAGATGGAGGCTTACATAGCACGTCACGAACCTCGACGGAAAAAATACTTCCTGGACATTTGGAATCCTTACTTGCAGAAGCTTCCACATCGAGTACGAAGTTTACTAGTAAATCAGTGACTGACATATCGAGGATTTCCCTGCAAAGGACTGAATACTCTGGTCAAAGAACTGGATTACAGATGGCAACGGAACTCTTTGGGGGGGGGGGAGGGGGAAGGGAGGGTTATTAAAGGGGTTTATTGTGTCATTGGGTACCCTTGTTTGTTTTGTGGGGGCTGCTCGTTTTGGGAAGCCTCCCGGAAAATGTTAATGTAGTTAAAATCAATAAAAACCGTTTAAACATAGAAATGGCAGAAATATTAAACGAATACTTCAGTTCTGTGTTCACTAAAGACGACCCTGGAGAAGGACCATCTCTACACAAGAAACTGGAGGGAAGTGGAATAGATGAAAATCCTTTTACAGTAGAAAATGTATGGGAAGAACTAAAGAATCTGAAAGTGGACAAAGCCATGGGGCCTGATGGGATTCATCCAAGGATACTGAGGGAGCTCAGAGATGTTCTGGCAGGTCCGCTGTGTGACCTGTTCAATAGATCCCTAGAAACGGGAGTGGTACCAAGAGATTGGAGAAGAGCGGTGGTGGTCCCGCTTCACAAGAGTGGGAACAGAGAGGAGGCTGGCAACTACAGACCGGTTAGCCTCACTTCGGTGGTGGGAAAAGTAATGGAGTCACTGCTGAAAGAGAGAATAGTGAACTATCTACAGTCCGGAGAATTGATGGACCAGAGGCAACATGGATTCACCAGGGGAAGATCCTGTCAGACAAATCTGATTGACTTTTTTGACTGGGTAACCAAGGAATTGGATCAAGGAAGAGCGCTTGATGTCATCTACTTGGATTTCAGCAAAGCTTTTGATACGGTTCCGCACAGGAGACTGGTGAATAAAACGAGAAGCTTAGGAGTGAGTGCCGAGGTAGTGACCTCGATTGCAAATTGGTTGACGGACAGAAGACAATGTGTGATGGTAAATGGAACCTTCTCTGAAGAGAGAGCGGTTTTAAGTGGTGTACCGCAAGGATTGGTGTTGGGACCGGTCCTGTTCAATATTTTGTGAGTGACATTGCGAACGGGATAGAAGGTAAGGTTTGTCTTTTTGCGGATGACACTAAGATCTGCAACAGAGTGGACACGCCGGAAGGAGTGGAGAGAATGAGACGGGATTTAAGGAAACTGGAAGAGTGGTCGAAGATATGGCAGCTGAGATTCAATGCCAAGAAGTGCAAAGTCATGCATATGGGGAGTGGAAATCCAAATGAACTGTATTCGATGGCTGATGTGCACGGAGCAGGAGAGGGACCTTGGGGTGATAGTGTCTAATGATATGAAGTCTGCGAAACAATGCGACAAGGCGATAGCAAAAGCCAGAAGAATGCTGGGCTGCATAGAGAGAGGAATATCGAGTAAGAAAAGGGAAGTGATTATCCCCTTGTACAGGTCCTTGGTGAGGTCTCACCTGGAGTACTGTGTTCAGTTCTGGAGACCGTATCTACAAAGAGACAAAGACAAGATGGAAGCGGTACAGAGAAGGGCGACCAGGAAGGTGGAGGATCTTCATCGGATGACATACGAGGAGAGATTGAAGAATCTAAATATGTACACCCTGGAGGAAAGGAGGAGCAGGGGTGATATGATTCAGACTTTCAGATACTTGAAAAACTTTAATGATCCAAAGACAACGACAAACCTTTTCCGTCGGAAAAAAATCAGCAGAACCAGAGGTCACGAGCTGAGGCTCCAGGGAGGAAGACTAAGAACCAATGTCAGGAAGTATTTCTTCACAGAAAGGGTGGTGGATGCCTGGAATGCCCTTCCGGAGGAAGTGGTGAAGTCTAAAACTGTGAAGGACTTCAAAGGGGCGTGGGATAAACACTGTGGATCCATCAAGTCTAGTGGGCGTAAATAAAGAGGAGGCAGCAAAACACTGCACGGAGCGGCAGTAGCCACAGAGGCATTCACGGAGCGGGATGCCAGTGGCCAGTAGTTGGTGTTCCACCTTCAGGCAGCAAAACACTGCACGGAGCGGCAGTAGCAACAGAGGCATTCACGGAGCGGGATGCCAGTGGCCAGTAGTTGGTGTTCCACCTTCAGGCAGCAAAACACTGCACGGAGCGGCAGTAGCCACAGAGGCATTCACGGAGCGGAATGCCAGTGGCCAGTGGTTGGTGTTCCGCCTTCACGGAGGGCTGCCATCTCCAAAAAAAACAAAAACAAAAAACAAACAAAGCAGGGGTGAGTAAGAGTATGGGGCAGGGGTGTGGCCTGCTTGTTGCAGCGGTTGCTACCCCTGATTGAGCTGGATGTTCACCGGGATGCGGATACGGCGCTGCTCTCTGCATGGTGGAGGGGTGGAAGGGAGTTGGGGCCAGAGGGTGCTGGAAGCCAATAGTGACGGGGTGGGAGGGAGAAAAAGGGGGGGGGGGGGGAATGGATAAACTGCGTGGCTTGCTGGGCAGACTGGATGGGCCATTTGGTCTTCTTCTGCCGTCATTTCTATGTTTCTATGTTTCTATGTTTGACAGCTGTGGGCAGAAGGGAGGCAATCAGGGTAGTGTAGGCAAAAAATAATTTGCTGACATTTAGGTTTATGTGCTTAGAAATTTTACACAATATTATAGTAATACAGCTGAAAGAGCAAAAAATACATACTCACGGGGTAGGTGTACTGCACATATGGATCATAAAGGACACATGGTGAAGGAAGAACAGCTGAGGGACCAAACACGTTTGTACTTACCAGCCCTATACCTTGTTTTACTCTGCATTACTATACACACTATGAAGCCATGTAGAGGGGCAACCCTAGGCCCAAAAATATCAGTAAGCCACACCCTCTTTAAATATCTCAGCACATACATAGTCAATTATAGAAACAGAGTACTCATTGCTACCTATCACGTGACAATTCTTTCATATCCACATTTTTAATCTTGTACACCCCAAACACATGGTCATATTTATTTAGGACAAGAAAAGCAAAAGTGTTTTGTTACCTCACCACTGTTATAGAGCTTCAGGTTGCTCCCAGTCTGGCAACAAAAATAAGTTATCTTAGGTATGTAATTCAGATTCCCTTGACCTCTCATAATGTTTCAACATAGCAAACAATAGAATACCATCGGGATACCAGGAAATCTGCAGAGCTGGTATAGTGGGAAGAGATTCAAGTGACATACAAATGTGAGCTGCTACAAAACAATGATTATTGAACTCACCTAGGCAGGTGAGAAGCAGACATGTTTGAAAGAGAAAGTATGGCATGGATCTCCTTTCAGAGCAAACACAGAAAAGTGCAAATCAGAAATACAAACTCTATATACAAGTATCCCAGAATAAAAACATATTTCCCCTTGTCAGGATTTCTTTAAGCCATCTTACTTAGACATTTGACTCTGGTTCCTACAGTCACAGCAATCAACACACCAGTATGATCACATACTTGTGATCACTGCAGGATCTGGCTTGGAGGATCACAGAGAAGGTCAACGCAATCATGGCCAGTTGCTAATCAACACCCTCCCCCACCCAGCAGGGCACTCAGGTCTTCCCCAGGGTTTAACAGTGCATGGAGACAAACTCAACTCTAGTAGGTGAGTACTCGTAGTTACTCGTGGGGAAAAGAAACAGCACACACATGTGTGCCAGCGTTTTCAAGTGTAAAGCGCACAAATCAACTCGCATGCACATGTTGCACATAATCCGTAATAGCTGTACGCACACATTTTGCAGCAAGCACAGCTCCATTAAAGTTAATAGGCAGCACACACAGCTCCACTGAAGTTAATAGGCGGCACGCACAAATCAGCCAGCGTGCACAAGTTCCACATTAATTTTAATTGATGGTGTACGTAACTGCAATCTGCGCAGATAGGACCCACCTGTGCACGTAATTTATGCAGGTGTGTGTGTGGGGGGACACGCAAACTAGGCTGCCTACAAAAGGATTACTTGTCCACTCACTGGCCACCTTCACCATGTCTCAGGCACGTTCAGCTCTGATTCGTAAGCCCAACTTCTTACCAGCTGAGGTTCACATGCTTGTTGAGCATGTCATGCGGCACCAGAATTTAGGACGGTGGGTGCATACAGGAAGGAGCAGATCTTGAAGCGGATCAGGCATGCTGTCAACTCTGTGTTCCACCACAACCGGAGCATTGGAGAACTGATGCACAAGTGGAGGGACCTGAGGAGACTTGTGAAGCGGAAGCAGGTCAGGAGGAATGCAGAGGGAGAAGGCAGCCACATCAGCCTCACTTCCTTTGAGCAGCTGATACTCAGCACCTTATCTGAGGCAGCTGTGGGTGGAGTTGGCCAGCTTGACACCATGTCTTGTGTAGGGCAGGAAGGTGAGCAGAGTAAAACATAATTTTTAGTAGGCTGTACTCATATCCATCTAGCACTTCTTAGTAACCCTGCCTTTTTCTAGCTACTCACCTAGTAAATTTCATGTACTGTATGGAAAACAACATTGGTGACATCTGTAACTTTCTCTATGTACACAGTATAGAGTACAGCAGTTTATGTTAAGCTCTGTAAGGAACACAGGGGCCACTGTATTTTGAGCATTCATTATCCTAGGATTTCAGGAATGCATGATCTACACATGTATGTACCAAGCCAGCACACAGCTTATAACTGCTGCAGCTTTGGTTATTTAAGCTAGGTCAAAGTGTGCAGTGGTCTTACTTGCGTGTATGAAGAAATGCAATCTGTATGTATTAAGGGCTAATAAAGCTGAATTTTTAAGGTGTACTTGCATAGCCTGTATATTAAAATGCATAGGGGAGGTTCTTTGCTAGGGCCTATGTAGGCTGACCGAGTAGCTGCTGCTCAACATGAAATAACAGGAACATGCTCTAGGCTTTCCACAATGTATGCTATGAGATAGTGTTCAGAATTTCATACGGAGATCACTAGAGAAATCAGAGCAGGTTCGCAATGAAAGCAATTGTGGTCAAACCTGCACTGGATTGGCTTGACCCCCTTGAGAAGGAGCTGAATGCTCACCCTAGGCCTAGCTCCTCAGCCACTTCACACCTCACAAGGTCACCAGCAGATAAGAAATGCCATGTGTCCCTGCAGTGCAAAGAACATTGGTGGTCTCAGCTATTTTTTTAAGGTATCTAGACACTTTCTGGAGTCTTCCAAGGACAAGGCCTTGTATTTGTGGAACTGGTACACTATGGCCCAATTCTGTGCAGCACAGAGACAATGCTCTGTCTCCTCTGAACGTCATATTCCCCAAGCATTCTGTTGCATGCCTTAAGCCCTCCCTCTACCACAAGGAATACCACCAGGAGTGTAAAGCTGGGTTGTGGACTATTTAGAATGCCTGGGGCATTCATAGCTATATACAACTGGAGTAGTGAGGTCTATCTAGTTTAGCATGCATCCCATATGAACTAAAGTACATAACACACAGATTGGCAGTGTGTGCTCATTTGTTTATGATCTTTTTTAGGGGAGCCAGATGATGAGCGACCTGGACCTGCACCTAGACGACCCCAAAGGCTGTACCGTCGTCTGCGGGTAATCTCTGACTCGTCAGAAGAGGAGAAAGGGGGAGCCTATGAACAGCCGGAACAGCCTGCGGAGAAAGAGAAGCAGTAGCGGCAGGGAGAGGAGCCAGAGGACACACTGGCTGATCTATTTCAGGATCGCCCGCAGGACAGCAATGCGTCGGACTAGCCCTAACCTGAACTGGTTGCCAGTCAGGTGAGAGACTGCTATTATAGCAAAGTGCCAGGCTCTTGAACACTATCTCAGGCCTGCCTGATGTGGTGCGGCAGGAAGCAGAGTCCCTCCATGATAGCATCAGGGAGGAATCACAAGCCTTCCGTGATACCATCAGGGAGGAAAGACAGGGGATTCAGCAGGCGATCTGGGACCTTTGCTAGGCTACTGATGAACTGAGGTGTAGAGGGAGATGCTGCAGCGATTGCCTCCTGTGCAGCTGCAGTCACCAGCAGTGCTATGGCCTTTCATGGGGCCCTGGATGTATTACCCTCCACCTTATAGGCCACCCTTCCCGTGAATGGCACCTGTCCGTGCAGAAGAGCCCACTGTGGGACAGCTACCTGCACCTCCGCCTGCACCAGGTTATCCGTGGATGGCACCACCACCCCTGCCTGCACCACCTGTCATGCTTCCCCAACCACCACCACAGCCGCTGTTGCCACCGGCTGTACCTTCCTGCAGCCATGAACTAGAACCGCCCCAACCTCCTCCGCCCTCTGAGGGTAGTGTGAGCAGTGGGAGGAATCCACTGCGCAGGAGCTCCAGGTTGGGGCAGCCTAGGCTTCCTAAAGCCAGAAAGAGAGGACGGCCAAGGAAGTGATCTTTTAGTTTGTTCACTTTTATTTATCTACACTTTTTGTACATACATGAACTATATTTAAATACGCACTTTATATTTATATATCAACACTTTATATTTATATATCAACAACCTTGTTATATTGTAACTTTTTGCCTCTTTTGCACTAGTTAAAAGAACAGTTATTACACACCCCTGTTATTTGTAAACCGGCATGATATGATTGTATCATGAATGCCGGTATAGAAAAGCCTTAAATAAATAATAAACTTTATTGTAAATAAATCCACTTTCACCTTATGAAATGGCTTTCTATGAGAGTGCTCCTTTGTTGTATAGCCTGCCTTTGACTCAAGTGATGGATTTCTTGCAATTAAGAACATAAGAAAATGCCATACTGGGTCAGACCAAGGGTCCATCAAGCCCAGCATCCTGTTTCCAACAGTGGCCAATCCAGGCCATAAGAACCTGGCAATTACTCAAAAACTAAGTCTATTCCATGTTACCATTGCTAATGGCAGTGGCAGTGTGGCTATTCTCTAAGTGAACTTAATAGCAGGTAATGGACTTCTCCTCCAAGAACTTATCCAATCCTTTTTTAAACACAGCTATACTAACTGCACTAACCACATCCTCTGGCAACAAATTCCAGAGTTTAATTGTGCGTTGAGTAAAAAAGAACTTTCTCCGATTAGTTTTAAATGTGCCCCATGCTAACTTCATGGAGTGCCCCTTAGTCTTTCTACTATCCGAAAGAGTAAATAACCGATTCACATCTACCCGTTCTAGACCTCTCTAGACCTGAGTCAGATGCTCCTCCTCCTCCTCATTCTCTTGAGGGGTCTCCTCTGGCGAAGGCATGTGTCTGCCAAGTGCAAGGTTATGTAGCATACAGCAGGCTAGAAAGATCTCACACACTTTATTGGAACTGTAAAGAAGGCATCCTCCAGATCTTTCTAGACAGCGTAAGCGTGACGTCAGTAAGCCAAATGTTCTCTCTATGACAGCCCTGGTCTTACAGTGTGCCCTGTTGTAGCGAGCCTCAGCAGCAGTTGCGGGGGAGGCAATGGGGATCATGAGCCAGGTTTTTAGTGGATAGCCTCTGTCACCTGTAGGAGAAGACACAGAAAATCAGAGTAACATATTCCTTCTGTGTTTCATTGTGGCACAGCTCACAGGCCAAGTAAACAGGAGCCCTGCTGTGGACCATACATGTAAGGCTGACAAAAAGATAGCTGCGAACTATGTATGTTAGAAGTGTTGGTTAGCTTACTACCTAGGAGCCATCCTCCAGTGATGTGTCCTTGCTGGAAGTGGTCATGAACTCTGGATTGTGATAGAATGTAGGCGTCGTGAGTGGATCCTGGAAAGAGAGACACCACATTTGTGATGATGCCCTTGGCATTGCAGACCACTTGCATGTTTAGGGAGTGGAATCCCTTGTGGTTGCGGTAGGTGGCCTCATCTCCTCCTGGTGCCCTTAGGAGCACGTGAGTGCAATCAATAGCTCCCAAGACTGAGGGGAAGCATGCAATTTGATAAAACTCTGTCATTATTTCTTGTTGATCCTGTCTTCTGAAGGGGAAGGCGATAAAGTGTTGTGTTTTCCGGAGCAAGGCAGCCAGTACCTGCTCTAGACATCTTGAGGTGGCAGACTGATTCCAGATGTCACTCCGAGCAGTGTTTGGAAGGTGCTGGTAGCAAAAAAGGCCAGGGCAGTAACATAGAAATATAGAAATGATGGCAGAAGAAAACCAAACGGTCCATCCAGTCTGCCCAGTAAGCTTTCACACTTATTTTTTCTTAATTATCTGTTACACTTGGCCCTTTTAAGTAACTTTTTGGTTCTATTTCCCTTCCACCCTCCCCATCGATGTAGATAGCAGTGCTGGAGCTGCATCTAAGTGAAGTATCTAGTTAATTGGTTTGGGGTAGTAACCGCCGTAATAAGCAAGCTACTCCCATGCTTGTTTACCCAGCCTGTGCAATTCAGTCCTTGTTGGTTGTTCAAATATAAATCCTCTTTTCTTCATTTCCCCTGCCATTGAAGCAATGAGCTTGAATTATCAGGCTTGATTCAGGATAGTAACCGCCGTAACAAGCAAGCTACACCCATGCTTATTTGTTTTACCCAGACTATGAATTCAGTCCTTGTTGGTAGTTGTCTGAATATAAACCCATGCTTATTTGTTTGACCCAGACTACGTAATTCAGTCCTTGTTGGTAGTTGTCTGAATATAAATAATCTTTTCTTCATTCCCCCTGCCGTTGAAGCAGAGAGCTACACTGGATATGCATTGAAAGTGAAGTATCAGGCTTATTTGGTTTGGGGTAGTAACCGCCGTAACAAGCAAGCTACTCCCTGCTTTTTTGTGGATGCAAATCCTTTTTTCCACATTTCCTCTTGCCGTTGAAGCATAGAGCAATGTTGGAGTCGCATTAACCATGTGTATGTTTATTCAATAAGGACCTTAACCGTGTGTCAGGCCGATACAGTACAGTGTGCTCCGGTGCAGCGCACTGTTAATCGGCATTTGGATGCGCATTTTCGACGCACTAGCTTTACCCCTTATTCAGTAAGGGCTAATAGCGCATCAAAAACGCGCATCCAACTCCCCCGAGACTAATAGCGCCAGCACCCTCCGACTTAATATCATGGCGATATTAAGTCGGAGGCCCAAAAAAGTTAAAAATAAAAAAAAAAAATATGTTTAAATGGGCCCGCGGCTCGCGGTTTGAAAACCGGACGCTCAATTATGCTGGCGTCCAGTTTCCGAACCCGTGACTGTCAGCGGGTTGAGAACCGACGCTGGCAAAATTGAGCGTCGGCTGTCAAACTCGCTGACAGCCGCCTCTTTTTACCGCGGGCCCTAATTTAAATAAATTAAGTTACTGAATCGTATGCACAGGAGAGTGGCCTGTGCGTGCGCCGGGAGAGCGGGCACTTGCCCGCTCTCCAGCGTGGTTTACTGTATCGGCCCGTATGTGTTTATCTCTTCCTTCATTTTCCCTGCCGTTGAAGCAGAGAGCTATGCTGGATATGCATTGAAAGTGAAGTATCAGGCTTATTTGGTTTGGGGTAGTAACCACCGTAACAAGCAAGCTACTCCCCTGCTTTTTTGTGGATGCAAATCCTTTTTTCCACATTTCCTCTTGCCGTTGAAGCATAAAGCAATGTTGTAGTCGCATTAACCGTGTGTATGTTTATTGAATAAGGATATTAATCTCCAGGTAGTAGCCGTCATTCCTGCAAGCCACCCCCATGTCTCTTCTCTTCACCTTGATGTGTACTGGCAAGGCATGGCCCCTTTCGGTGACAGAGCCTGAACTGCAACCTAACATTTGGCAGAGGAACAGTATGGTGTTGCGCGTCTCGGCAGTGTCGGTGTTTTGCCTCCCTCGCCGGCTTGGCCTGTGGCGCTTGTCTTTGCGGCGCGGTGGCGCCCTGCCACCATCATCCCTCCCACGGACCTTCCCTGCAGCAGGGATGCCGTCGATCCCTTCTCCTCCCTGGGGCTCTCCAAGCACGCGTGCGCGCCTCCCTGATTTAAAGGGCCATGGCACCTGAAGACTGCGGGCCCCTCCTGATGACATCATCTCGCCTGGGCTACTTAAGGCAAACTCTGACCATCAGAGCTTGCCTTTGCAACAAGGTTCCGCAACTTTTTTCCTCCAGGTGACTGTTAGTTCCTTTATTTCCTATTTCACTTTGTTGACCTCTCCAGATCTGACCTCTGCCCATCTGACCATGCTGACCTCTCCAGTCCTGACCTCCGCCTGCCTGACTACGCAGACCTCTCCAGACCTAACCTCTGCCTGCCTGACTACGCCCAGATTGGCTACAGGTACTGACCCCTTTTTCGGCTGACCATTCTGGACTTCCCTCCTTGGCCATCGACCATGCATCCTTGATTGTGGTGGGCACTCCTCTGAACTTTCGCTCTAGGAGACCCTGCGAGGCCCACCTAAGACCAGGCGGCCTGGGTAACCAAGGGCTCAACCTGAGGAAACCCCCGGGTTGCTATTGGTGAAGCTCCAGCTAGCCTGTCTCCTCCTGTGCTCCGCCTCCTGGTGGCAGGGCTCTCTGGGCCCGACCGGAGGGCCATACCAACCCTGCACCAGGTGAAGGGTCTACCTCCAGTGCAACAGGTTGCAAAGGCCCTGGACTCGGCGGAGTCCTCCACCCTGCAGGCCATTCCTAGTCTGGTCTCCAAGCTACAGGAGCAGCAACGATGCCTCGAGACTCTGTCTTCCTCCCTGGAGCTTCTGCACGCCCGACTGGATTCCTACCCCGTGATCATCCAGAAGCTCCAGTCAATGCTGGACCAGGTGGTAGCGTACGTGAACCACCTTGCGGTCCGACAAGATTTCCTAAGCCGATTAAATGTCCCATTACCTTCTTTAGCATCCCTGACACCGGCTCCCGCACCGAACCACGATGTTGGACGGGTGTTCATTTCTATGCCAGCCCCACCATGCTACTCAGGGGACCCCAAACGATGTTGAGGGTTCCTGAATCAATGCCACATGCATTTTACTCTTCAAGCGGTGCTGTTCCCGACCAATCTGGTGAATACGACCTTTATTTTGTCTTTTGGACGGCAAGGCACTGGCGTGGGCCTCCCCCTTGTGGAAGCACTCTGATCCCATGCTGACCCGTCTTCCACAATTCGAAGCTGCCTTCAAGCAAGTCTTTGAGGAACCGGGCAGACTTCAGACAATGGGATCGGATCTTCTACAGCTGCGTTAGAGCTCCCGTTCCCTCTCTGACTACGCGATAGAATTCTGTACCCTGGCCACAGAATTAAACTGACATGGGCACAGTCTGAACGCAATCTTCTTGGAGGGCTTAGCCCCCAGAATAAAAGATGAACTGGCGGCATGAGAGCTTCCCACTTCCCTTAAAGGCCTTATCGATCTAACAGGGAGGATCGATAGGCATCTCCAGGAACGTTCTCAGGAGAACCGCGTTAACCCGAAGAACCGTCTCAGGGACTTACTTCCTTCCAATGATCACTCCCTGCCTTCCGGGGCTCCCTTGGAAGAACCTATGCAGCTGGGCTATACCCGTCTCCCAGATGAGGAAAGAGCTCGTCGCCATCAGCTCGGCCTCTGTCTTTATTTGGGAATTCGGGCCATCTGTTACCACAGTGTCCTAGGATGAGCACGATCTCACGTCAAGAGGTCCCTGAAACAATCCCTCTTGGTCTCACCACAACTTCACCATGACCATTGTTCCTGTTGCCTGCTTCAGTGGAGATGCCTTCCATCAGTTTCTCTAATCAGGTTCAGTGGACTCTGGCGCAGGAGCAAACTTCATCCAACAGGGCCCGTGGACAAATACCAGATTCCCACATGCCCATTAACCTTGCCTCTGGCTCTCTCTTCAGTCCACAGGGAAGTACTTCCCGGAGTAATATCTCAGGCCACCCAACCCCTTACCCTGAAGATCGGCCAAGATCACGTGGAATTTATTTCCTTTTGTATTCTGCCTACAGCGGTGAACCCTGTCATCTTGGGTCTACCATGGCTGCGAAAGCATCAGCCTCAGTTCAACTGGGCCACGGCCGACCTGATCCAGTGGGGACCACAGCAGAGTCCTGTCTGGACCCGACAGAATCTCCTCGACCCTTAACCATGGCTACTGCCCTTCCTAACCTTCTTCCCTGCCAAAAGACTCAGGAGACCCAGACTAGATCCAGTTCACCTCAGAAGGATGTCCTGGGGGCAGTCTTTGCCCAACTGGAAGATCAACTAGCAAGTCAAACGATCGAACATGAGATCTTTGTCAAGAAGCATAACCAAGCCATGAAAGGGTGTGTGTCCCTCCTGACCTTCAAGGAGAATGAGATCCGGGACTTATACGTCCTTTTGCAGAAGAAGGAAAGTCACTGTTCCTCTCCAGCCCTGGCCAGCGCCCTAAGTAACCCTCAGGAGGGGGGCTTTGAGGAGGGGGTACTGTTGCGCATTTCGGCTGTGCCAGGCCCGCGCCCAGGCTTCCCTCACCTTCAACTCCCGCAACGGGAGGAGAAGCCGTCGGCATTGTGCCTCCATCACAGGCCTGGCCTGCGGCGCTCGTCTTCGTGATGCGGTGGCATTGCTGCTGCCATCGTCCCTCTCGCGGACCTTCCCTGTGGCAGGGATGCCGCCGTCGATCCCTTCTCCTCCCTGGGGCTCTCCATGTGCGCGCTCCTCCCTGATTTAAAGAGCCATGGTACCCGAAGACTGCGGACCTCTCCTGATGACATCATCTCACCTGGGCTACTTAAGGCAAACTCTGACCATCATCACCTTTGCAACAAGGTTCCTGTGTCTTTTTTCCTCCAGGTGACTGTTAGTTCCTGTATTTCCTATTTCACTTTGTTGACCTCTCCAGATCTGATCTCAGCCCGTTTGACCACACTGACCTCTCCAGTCCTGACTTCCACCTGCCTGACCATGCTGACCTCTCCAGTCCTGACCTCCACCTGCCTGACCATGTCTGATCGCTGCCTGGAATTTGACCTCTGCCTGACTACGCCCGGATTGACTACAGATACTGACCCCTGCTTTGGCTGACCATTCTGGACTTCCCACCTTGGACATCGACCGCACACCCTTGTTCGTGGTGGGCACTCCTCTGAACTTTCGCTCTAGGAGACCCTGTTAGGCCCACCTAAGACCAGGCGGCCTGGGTAACCAAGGGCTCAACCTGAGGGAACCCCCGGGTTGCTATTGGCGAAGCTCCAGCTAGCCTCTGTCTCCTCCTGTGCTCCGCCTCCTGGTGGCAGGGCTTTCCGGGTCTGACCGGAGGGCTGTACCAACCCTGCACCAGGCCAAAGGTCCACCTCCAGCGCAACATATGGTTTACTTATTAAATCCGAACCTGTGCATTACTTCCTCCTCAGACAGATGCACAAATTGTGTGCGAGACCTATAAACTCTATGTAAAGGGTACCACCTCAGTCTCAGCATTCTTCTTCTCCTCTCTCTTTCTCTTCTGAGCCATATAGATCAGAGGACCCAAGCAGCTATTATAATCATGTGTAGAAACAGGAATAGCCAAAGGGAATAGCTGTTCCTTGTGTTTATCACTTCCTGAGGCAGTCCCTTACCATTAGGCACAAATCCCAGTGCCTAGTTTGCCACTTACCACCAGTAAGCCCCACAAGCTCTTCCTTCCATCTTCTGCCTTTCTCCAGAATTGCGGGTCCCTGAGTGATGAGGCCAAGAAACCGCAAGCAACCGAGGACACTTTAGTAGTCCCTTGTGCACACAGGCAGGCAGTAGTAAATATACGCGCGTGAGATAGACTGAACGCGTCAGTGGATTTGCGCACGTCCCTTATAAAATATGTCATGCGTGTAAGTCATGCACATGCCCCCGACACGCCTCTGAAATACCCCTTTTTTATTTGCGCAAGTTTGTGTGCGCTGTGTCATTTACGTGCACAAATCCCGCTATGCAAAATTCGGTTTACACGCGCCCCAGCAACTTACGCCAGTTTGTAATCCACAAAAGGACATCGCCACCTATCCCATGACTTTTTACTTTCCTAGAAGCTTCTCATGAGGAACTTTGTCAAACACCTTCTCAAAAAATCCAAATACACTACATCTACCGGTTCACCTTTATCTACATGTTTATTAATTCCTTCACAAAAATGAAGCAGATTTGTGAGGCAAGACTTGCCATGGGTAAAGACATGCTGACTTTGTTCCATTAAACTATGTAAGAACATAAGAACATAAGAAAATGCCATACTGGGTCAGACCAAGGGTCCATCAAGCCCAGCATCCTGTTTCCAATAGTGGCCAATCCAGGCCATAAGAACCTGGCAAGTACCCAAAAACTAAGTCTATTCCATGTTACCATTGCTAATGGCAGTGGCTATTCTCTAAGGGCTGGATTTTAAATGCCCTGCGCGCGCCGGCGCGCCTATTTTGCATAGACTGCTGGCGCACGCACAGCCCAAGGACGCGTATAAGTCCCGGGGCTTCGTAAAAGGGGCGGGGAAGGGGCGTGTCTAAAGACTAAGAACCAATGTCAGGAAGTATTTCTTCACGGAAAGGGTGGTGGATGCCTGGAATGCCCTTCCGGAGGAAGTGGTGAAGTCTAAAACTGTGAAGGACTTCAAAGGGGCGTGGGATAAACAATGTGGATCCATCAAGTCTAGAGGGCGTGAATAAAGGGGGGGCAGCAAAACACTGCACGGAGCGGCCAGTGGTTGGTGTTCCACCTTCACGAAGCGGAAGGATGGAGGGCTGCCATCGCCAAAAAAAAAAACAAAACAACAAAAAAAAACAAACAAACAAACAAACAAAAAAAAACAGGGGTGGGTAAGAGTATGGGGCAGGGGTGTGGCCTGCTTGTTACAGTGGTTGCTACCCCTAATTGAACTGGATGTTCACTTGGATGCAGATACAGCGCTGCTCTCTACATTGGTGGTGGGGTGGAGGGGAATTAGGGCTGGAGGGTACTGGAAGCCAATAGTAACAGGTGGGAGAGAGAAAAAGGGAAATAAAAAAATGGATAAAGTGCGTAGCTTGCTGGGCAGACTGGATGGGCCGTTTGTTCTTCTGCCGTCATTTCTATGTTTCTATGTTTCAAGACGTATTTTCTAAGAAAGCAGCTGACGTACTACTACCACATCAGTCCTTCGACTGTGCTATTAATTTAAAACCAGGTTCGGAGCCCCCAAGAGGAAGAGTGTATCCACTTTCACTCTCGGAGACTGAGGCAGTGTCGGCTTACATTCAAGAAAATCTGCAAAAAGGATTTATCAGACCTTCTAAGCCACCAGCTGGTGCCGGGTTCTATTTTGTTGGCAAGAAGGATGGATCCCTTCGCCCTTGTATAGACTACAGAGGTCTTAATGAAATTACCATAAATTTCACAGTTATTTGACAGACCAGGGAGCCAAGATTTTCACGAAGTTAGACTTAAAAGGAGCCTATAATCTTGTCTGCGTTCGTCAAGGGGACGAGTGGAAAACAGCCTTTAATACCCGCGACGGCCATTTTGAATACTTAGTTATGCCATTTGGCCTGTGTAACGCCCCGGCCGTATTCCAAAATATGATGAATGAGATCCTGCAAGATATGTTGTACCAATGCGTGGTTATTTATTTGGACGGCATACTGATCTTCTCCCGAGAAGTCATCAAGCAGATGTTGTCAGAGTCCTGCACAGGCTACGGAATAATCGTCTATATGCGAAGCTAGAGAAATGTGCGTTCCACCAGGAGTCTGTTCCCTTTCTGGGCTATGTCGTGTCCAGCAAGGGTTTCCAAATGGACCCCTAAAAGACCAAAAGCATACAGAACTGGCCTCAACCCACCGGTCTTAAAGCACTCCATCGATTCCTCGGCTTTACTAATTATTATCGCACATTCATCAACCACTACTCAAATTGACAGCACCACTTACTGCCATGACTAAGAAGGGAGCCAACCCTTCACGGTGGTCTCCAGAAGCTTTTGCAGCCTTTCAAACCCTCAAAGAGGCATTCCTCAAAAAACCTTGTCTACGCCATCCAGATCCTCGATATCCATTCATAGTCGAAGCTGATACCTCCAATGTCGGTATAGGAGTTGTCCTTAGCCAGAACAGCGATAACCATACTCTGCACCCTTGCTCTTTATTTCCCGGCGTTTTTCTCCTGCTGAGAGAAATTACGGTATAGTAGACAAAGAGCTGTTGGCTATCAAGCTCGCAGTCGAGGAGTGGCGCCCATGGCTTGAGGGGGCACAACTCCAGATAACTTTATACACAGACTACAAAAACCTGGAATATCTGTGTCTTGCGCAGCGACTTAATCATCGACAAGCCCGCTGGTCTTCGCTTTTTAATCGGTTTGACTTTCTGCTCAAGTACCGTCCTGCTGTCAAAAACACTCGTGCAGATGCCCTCTCACGCTCCTTCACGTCAGAAGATGTTCCGGATGCACCTCGCCATATTATTAGTCCTGACAAAGTGGTCTTGGCCGCTACCCAATCTGTTCCAGCTGGGAAGATGGTGGTTCCTTGGACCCTGAGAAAGAAACTTCTGAAATGGGTTCATGATTCTCGATTAGCCAGTCACCCTGGGCAAGCCCACACACTAACCACCTTACAACGATTCTATTGGTGGCCTTCAATGAAGGCGGACGTGCAGGCATACGAGGAATCCTACGCTACTTGCACTAGACAGAAGCCTCCGGCCGGTCGCCCCTGGGGCCTCCTCCAACCGTTACCTATTCCAGACAAGCCATGGATGCACATCGCGACTGATTTCGTCGTAGACTTGCCAGTGTCCAGCAGAAACAACACTATATGGGTCACAGTGGACCGCTTCTCGAAAATGGCACACTTCGTGGCATTACCCGGGCTTCCATCTGCTCCTGAACTTGATAAGCTGTTTATATGGCATATATTTTGCCTACATGGCATGCCAAAGCATATCCTGTCGGACAGAGGCGTACAGTTCACAGCCAAGTTTTGGAGGGCTTTGTGTCAGAAATTTGACATTTCCTTAGACTTGACGTCAGCATACCATCCACAATCAAATGGTCAAACAGAAAGAATGAACCATGCGCTTAAACAAACCCTCTACCGAGTACAAGAAGCCCTGGATGTCTGGAGGAGAGGCCGCCGTTGGGAGTACTTCCTCTCTTGGGAGGGAAAAGGTCTCGAAGAAAACTCCTGGGAACTAGCCAGTAACATCCTTGACAAGGGCTCCTTCGGCAGTTCCATCAGTCCCATCCGGGCAAACCCAGACCTCCAGGAGGGAGGCGTAAAGGAGGGGGGTTCCTGTTACATTTCCTGGCCGTGGCAGGCCCGAGACCGGCTTCATTCACCCCCGACGCCCAAGTCCCGGACCTGGCCCATCTTCCTTGGCAGCTGTAGGCAGTTTCCTACGCGCTTGTGCTCCGCCTGTGCTCCCAGGCCCTCCTGTGTTGCTGCGGTCTCCTCCAGTCCTGGTCGGGTCTCCCCACATGCGTTGCGAGGAGACGCTGCCATCTCTTAGTGTCCGCCTTACCTGGTTTTAAAGCAACCGCGGCAAGAAAGCCTCCCGCGGCCCAGGATGTTGACGTCATTCAGTTTCCGTATATAAGGTGGCCCCCTGCGCTAAGACTTCACCTTGGCAACAGGTCTCCTGTCGTGTGCTTCATTGCTGTTTGTTATAGTTCCTGTCTCAGTACCTGTTCCTGCTCTACCTGTTCCAGCTTCCTGTTCCTTCTACCCTTCGGACAGATCTCCCTGGTTTTGACCCTCACTCGAACCTGACCTTGTCTCCAGCCGCCTGCCCTGACTTCTGCTTGAACTTGACCTTGTCTTCAGCCGCCTGCCCTGACTTCTGCTTGAACCTGACCTCATCTTTAGCCGCCTGCCCTAACCTTGCTTGGACCTGGCCTTGTCTTAGGCTCCTGCCTAACTTGTAGCCCGGGTTTAACCTTGTTCCTAACTGTGCTGCCTGCTTTAGTCATCATAAGCCAGGGATTGAATTCCACAGCCCCAGCTTCCAGAGGCCCCGCACCCGTTGCAGTAAAAGAGGACCGGAAGGGCATGCCTAACGGCGCGCAAATCTCAAACCCTTCAATTAATTGAGTGAAGATCAATTTTATGGTGGTTAAAGAGGATTGGTAAGTATAGCTCTGGGAAATATTTGGACTTATATAAGTTTGGTAAAAGGTGAAAAAGAGGCATATATTCTTTAGAGTTTCTGCGTGTCTGAGGTAATAAGCAAGCCAGAGATATTCTAATGTCTGTTTTTCCCACCCACTCAACCCTTGATTTTTAGGCAAGAGACACTTTCTCAATAAAAATCAATCAGGGTCTTATCTAAAACATACTATTGTACCAGCCTTTATTGAAAGTTTAATCATTCACTTGAAGTACCCTAGCTGATTAATTACTAAATTCACCTGTAAATTTAAAGTACTCTAATTACAATTCACTTAGTATCCTAAACTTAAATAGCAAATTAATTAGTAAATACCCAAGTAAATTTAAAGTACTCTAATTCCAACTTCCATAGTATCCTAAACTTAACTAGGAACTCAATAAAACTAAGATGAAGGCAGCAGTCCAGCAGCAAGGGGGGGGGGGGGGGGGCTTTCCAGTCTTTTGCATTGAGTGTCACATGTATGATTTTTTACCCACCGGTGAGAGATTGTATGTGTGCACTCGGTGCAAAGAGTTCCTGGCTCTCAGGGAACGAGTCTGATCTCTGGAGGCTAGAGAAGCAGACTTGGAGGAGCTGAGGCAGACAGAGAGGTACATTGATGAGACCTTCAGGGATATAGTAGCCAAGTCCCAAATCCAGTCTGGCAGCCCTAGTGCTGCCTTGGATCAGAAAGGTCTCCCAGTAGGAGAACATCACCCAGGTATAGCAGGAAGTGATCCTGTAGCAAGGACCTGCTCTCCAGGTGATGTATTGTCCTCTCGCACTGAGGACAAGTCTCCCAGGGCTACTGCCCAGGAGGGAAGCGTTAGGCCAACCATCATAGTTGGCGAGTCAATTATTAGAAATGTAGATAGCAGGGTGGCTGGTGGACGTAAGGACCGCCTGGTAACTTGCCTGCCTGGTGCGAAGGTGGCAGACCTCACGCATCACCTAGATAGGATTATAGACAGTGCTGGGGAGGAGCCGGTTGTTGTGGTACAAGTGGGCACCAACGACATAGGAAAATGTGGGAGAGAGGTTCTGGAAGCCAAATTTAGGATTTTAGGTAGAAAGCTGAAATCCAGAACCCCCAGGGTGGCATTCTCTGAAATGCTTCCTGTTCCACATGCAGGTTTCCAGAGGCAGGCAGAGCTCCAGAGTTTCAATGTGTGGATGAGACGATGGTGCAGGGTAGATGGATTCAGTTTTTTAAGGAACTGGGGAACCTTTTGGGGAAGGGGGAGACTTTTCCGAAAGGATGGGCTCCACCTTAACCAGAGTGGAACCAAGCTGCTGCACTAACCTTCAAAAAGGAGATAGAGCAGCTTTTAAACTAGAGCAAGGGGGAAAGCCGACAGTCACTCATCAGTGCATGGTTTGGAGAAATGTATCCTTGAAGAATACTAATGGAACAGGAGAATTAGGGAATCCCAACAGAGAGGTTCCAATAAAAGTAAGTAGTCCATGTGCCTACATGTAAAAAATCATCAAAGCTAATGATTTCCAAATTATATCTAACAACTGAAAAGCAGGTTGTTAATACAAACAAAAAGCACACTTTGAAATGTCTGTATGCCTTAAGAAGTAAGATGGGAGAATTAGAGTGTATAGCAGTAAATGATGAGATTGACATAATTGGCATCACAGAGACTTGGTGGAAGGAGGATAACCAATGGGACAGTGCTGTATCAGGGTAAAAATTATATCGCAATAATAGGGAGGATCAACTTGGTGGGGGTGTGGCACTTTATGTCCGGGAGAGTACAGAGTCCAACAGGATAAAGATCATACAAGATACTAAATGCTCAGTAGAATCTATATGGGTAGAAATCCCATGTGTATTGGGTAAGAGTATAGTGATAGGAGTATACTACCGTCCACCTGGACAAAATGGTCAGACAGATGATAAAATGCTAAGAGAAATCAGGGAAGTTAACCAATTTGGCAGTGCAATAATAATGGGAGATTTCAATTACCAAAAATACCAGAAGCACCTTGCACATCAGGTAATCCACAAAGTCACAAGTGCAAGTAAAGACATCAAGTCCCATTCACGTAAAGGAATAATTTATTAACCACAAATAGAATTTATATCATAATTTAAATCGGCAACTCCATATCAGTAGTAACAAGCATGTAGTTTTCTAAGTCCCCCGACACGGTCCCGTGTTTCGCGGAGGCTGCATCGGGAGGGACCCAAGGAAATCATTCATATCTAGAAAGTATTTGTTCCGTTTCTTATACTATATTATATCACTTTCTAGATATGAATGATTTCCTTGGGTCCCTCCCGATGCAGCCTCCGCGAAACACGGGACCGTGTCGGGGGACTTAGAAAACTACATGCTTGTTACTACTGATATGGAGTTGCCGATTTAAATTATGATATAAATTCTATTTGTGGTTAATAAATTATTCCTTTACGTGAATGGGACTTGATGTCTTTACTTGCACTTGTGACTTTGTAGATTTCAATTACCCCAATATTGACTGGGTAAATGTAACATCAGGAATTGCTAAAGACATAAAGTTCCTGGATGTAATAAATGACTGCTTCATGGAGTAATTGTTTCAGGAACCAACAAATGAGGGAGCTATTCTTGCGTCCGTCGGTCGCAGATGGCTGCGACTGCTCTGCCTTACCTCTTATCTCCCTTTTTCTCTCTCCTTGGGCAAGAAGGCTGCCTCCGGTGCCAAGTGCCGAGGATCTCGGCGTCTCCAACCTAGCATGGGCGTTCTAGTTCGCTATGCTCACTCCCGTGGCCTCCTAGGGCGCGAGCGCGCACATCTCCTCAGGGGTGACCCCACCGCATGACGTCAATACCTCCAGGTATATCAAGCCTCTGCTTCGCTACCATCTTTGAGTTAGCAAGGACTTTGGTTTAGCTACTCTGACCGCTCTAAGCTGCTTGCTTAGACACCGCTTTCACTCCAAGGGCCTCACTCCTCTAGAAGCTCTAGACACCCGCTCCTCGGGGGTCTCTCGCTTCCAACTACCCTTCGGGGCCTCTACTAACTATGACAACCGCTCCTCGGGGGTCTTTCTCTTTCTTCTCCATTTCAGGATATTGGACTATCAGGTACTCGCTCCTTGAGGGCCTACCAGCCTATGTATCCTATATCACAGACCTTCGGTCCCACCATTTGATCATCAGGAAGACGCCTACATTCCTCCTCTACGATCCGGTGCTCTAGCTCCACCCACCAACTGCGACGTTACCCGCACTGTGGGCTCCCGCTTATCGTGAACATCGGGGTGAGATTATATATCCGAGCCTGTTGAACGTATTGGCACCTCGTGGATCTCAGTGCCTTACCTTCCTGCCGACATCATCTAACCACAGTGGTACAATAAAGCCCTCCATCCATACTGTGTCTGCTATCTGAGTTCAGCCTATCGCTGTGGTTCCCCATGGGGCCCCTCCCCGTGGGCGGAGTCATCGCCACAGCGACCAAGGGTCCACAATGCCACAAACACAACAGATTGCTAACTCCATGGATTTGCCTCAGCTCGCAGCCCTGCAGGCCATCCCCTGGCCTAGCCCAGCGGATCACGGAACAACAAACGTCTTTAGAGAGCCTAGCTACATGCTCAATTGAATTCTTCAGCTCTTTCTGTGAAGGAATTGCTGTCACCAGTGGTAACCCTTAAGACCACTGTACCTTTATCCACACCTAACCGCTTTACGGGTGAAGCCAAGATGTGAAGAGGGTTTGTTAATCAATGCAGCATGCATTTTTCATTACAGCCTACCCTCTTTCCCACTGAAGCGTCAAAGACCACCTACATCCTGTCGTTCCTAGAAGGACAAGCCCTGGACTGGGCTTCACCGTTATGGGAATGTGAAGATCCTATCCTGAATGATCTTCCAGGATTTCTAAAACTTTTTAAGTCTGTGTTTGAATACCTGGCTCGCCAGACCATCGCTGGATCTGCCTTGCTCAACCTTCAGCAAGGTAACAAGCCACTTACAGACTTTGCTATTGAATTTAAGGCTCTAGCATCTGAACTACATTGGAACACTGGATGCTTTCGTGCCATATTCATGGAAGGTCTCAACTCTCGCTTAAAGGATAAATTAGTGGCTTGTGATTTGCCTGATACCCTTGAGTCCCTGATGGAACTGGCTGGGAGAATTGACTGCCGTATCCGTGACTGTACTCAGGAGGCTAAGAGTCCACGAAAGTCTACAGTGGGGGCTAACTGTCCTAAACCTGTGCCTATCACTTCCAGCTTACCATCTACACCCCTAGACCTCCAAGGAAAGACGTTATCGCAAGCGCATAGGGTTCAGCATGTACTGTGGCCAATGGGCCACGCAGTCCAAACCTGTCCCATTTGTCCGGGAAATTGATGGGCCTGGGATCTGCAGGAGGACTTCTCCTGGGCCTCATCTCTCCTACTCCTCCATTATCATTACCAGTATCTTTGCTTTGCGGAGGTCTCGAATTTCAGACTCTCGCTCTCATTGACTCCGGTGCCAGAGGTAATTTTATTCTGAAGCATTTAGTTGAACATCTACGGATTCCTACCACACCAATAGCTAAGCCTCTGCTATTGTCCTCTATCCATGGAGAACCACTTCCTAGAGAAGTTCCATTGACCACCCAGGCCATTGGCCTGCGAACTGGAGCTCTACACTCAGAATCTATTTCTTTCCTAGTATTGGAAAAAGCTATGCATCCGGTGGTATTGGGCTGCCGTGGCTTCAAGACCATATGCCACAATTTAATTGGGCTACCTTGGAACTGTCCCGGTGGGGACCAGACTGTCATAGTTGGTGTCTTGCGGAAGTTTCACTGCTCATCTGCATGCCCACTACCCCATCATTACCTGGCTTACCTCCACAATATGCCTCCTTCCAGGATGTTTTCTCTAAGCAAGCAACTGATGTTCTTCCGCCACACAGTGAGTTCAACTGTACCATAAATCTGAAGCCAAATTTAGAACCCTCTCTTTCAGTAGATGAAACTAAATCTATGTCTACCTACATACAAGAAAATCTACAAAAGGGATTTATCAGACCTTCCAAATCTCTTGCTGGTGCAGGCTTCTTTTTCATAGGGAAGAAGGATGGCACCTTACGCCCCAGCATCGACATACAGGGGTCTGAATGAGATTACCATCAAGGACAGTTACCCCCTGCCCTTAATTTCTGAACTGTTCAATAGGCTCCAACTCTCCAAATTAGATCTTAAAGGAGTTTACAACTTAGTACATATTTGAGAAGGAGACGAATGGAAGACTGCTTTTAACACCCGTGATGGACATTTTGAATACCTCATCATGTCCTTCGGCTTAAGTAACATCTTTCAAAATAAGATGAACGACATCTTACGGGACTTACTTTATCAATGTGCAGTAGTATATCTCGATGATATACTGATCTTTTCTCAAGATCTGCAAAGTCATCAGGAGGATGTTAAGAACGTCCTAAGACACCTGCGTGAGTACCGCCTTTACGCAAAGCTTGAAAAGTGCGAAATCCACAAAGAAGCTGTACCCTTCCTGGTATACATTGTTTCTAAGAATGGTTTTCAAATGGACCCCAAGAAACTTGAGAGTATCCGGGACTGGCCTCAACCCACAGGCCTGAAGGCATTGCGTCGGTTTTTGGGCATCACCAATTACTACCGATCCTTTATTAAAAACTACTCATCACTGACAGTCCCTCTAACTGCTATGACCAAGAAGGGAGCCAACCCTGTCAATTGGTGTCCAGAAGCCATCTCAGCCTTCCTGACGCTCAAAGAGGCTTTTCAAAAGAAGCTGTGCCTCCGCCACCCGGTTCTAAGTCAGTACAGCGAATCCAATGTGCTCCATCCTTGCTCCTTCTTCTCTAGGCGATTCTCGCCTGAGAGAAATTATGGGATCGGAGACAAGGAGCTTCTCGCAATCAAGCTGGCTTTTGAAGAGTGGCATCCTTGGCCAGAAGGCGCAAAACACCAAATAGTAGTGTACACCGATCACGAGAATCTAGAGTACCTTCAGCATGCGCAATGACTCAACCACCATCAAGCAAGATGGTCTCAGTTTTTCAACAGATTTGACTTTTTTCTGAAGTATCGTCCGGAAGACAAGAACATTCGGGCTGATGCCCTATCACGATCCTTCTCACCTCAGGATGTGCCGGATGAGCCCCGTCATATCATTGATCCCGAAAGAGTAGTTCTCGCAGTCACCCATACAGTACCCGCCAGAAAAATGCTGGTGGCCAAGAGTTTAAGGAAGAAACTGTTGAAGTGGGCACACGATTCCCATCTGGCAAGCCATCCAGGACAGAGTCGTACCCTAGCTATGCTGCAAAGATACCATTGGTGGCCAACCATGAAGAAGGGCGTACAAGCGTATGTGGGTTCCTGCGCTGTCTGTGCTAAGCAAAAACCACCACCCGGGCCTATTACAGCCTCTACCATTGCTTCTCACTATCACCTCAGCTCATAGCTCCTAGTTACTTAGGATCTGTTTCCTTCATGACATCTTTTACTATCTAAGTTAGTTTTTGTCCCCCTGTTATGTATCAGGAAGAACATAGTATTTACTTGTATATTTGATCCCAGTTCCCATAACCCTTGTTTGATGTAATGCATTTGTTTATGCTTCTCTCGTTTCGCTGTAAACCGATATGATATGTACTTTTGCACATGAATGTCGGTATATAAAAGTTCCAAATAAATAAATACCATCACCAGATGAACCATGGATCCATATCGCTACTGATTTCGTAGTGGACCTGCCATCATCCAACGGTAATAACACCATATGGGTCACGGTCGACCGTTTCTCTAAGATAGCAAATTTTGTAGCACTACCAGGATTACCCTCTGCTACTGAGTTAGCAAAACTCTTCATTTAACACATCTCCCGTCTTCATGAGATGCCTAAACATATCCTATCCGACAGGGGAGTGCAATATACTGCAAAGTTCTGACATCGCCTTGGACTTAACCTCTGCCTACCATCCTCAGTCTAACGGTCAGACAGACTGAGAGGATGAATAGAATGCTGAAACAATTTTTGCGATCATATGTCAACTCTAGACAGAACGAATGGGCTGAATTACTGCCTTGTGCAGAATTTGGCATCAATTCGCATCCTGCTTCTTCGACGGGGTCTTCCCCTTTCCAGCTTGTCTGAGGAAGACAACCGTTACCTCCTCTGCCAATTCCATTGTCAGTAGCCTCTCCTGCTGCCCAGGCTACCACAGCAGAGTTATCACAACTTTGGAGACAGACAAAGGAGCTTCTCCTCAAAGTAGGACAAAAGGCAAAGAGAACCTATAATGCTCATCATCAAAAGGTACCCCAGTTTAAGCCTGGTGACAAAGTTTGGTTAAGTACCAAGTACCTTCGACTTAAGCTTCCTTCAGCAAGATTTGCACCTCACTTTGTGAGACCCTTTGCCACCCTTCGGCGATTAGGAAATCTGACATACAGTCTAAAACTGATCTATTAGTTGAAATTAGTAACCTATCATTAAAATCATCCCTTGTACCTGAAGACTGGAGGGTGGCCAATCTAACCCCAATATTTAAAAAGCGCTCCAGGGGCGATCCGGGTAACTATAGACCAGTGAGCCTGACTTCAGTGCAGGGAAAAATAGTGGAAACTATTCTCAAGATCAAAATCGTAGAGCATATAGAAAGACATGGTTTAATGGAATACAGTCAACATGGATTTACCCAAGGGAAGTCTTGCCTAACAAATCTGCTTCAATTTTTTGAAGGGGTTAATAAACATGTGGATAAAGGTGAACCAGTAGATGTAGTGTATTTGGATTTTCAGAAGGCGTTTGACAAAGTCCCTCATGAGAGGTTTCTAAGAAAACTAAAAAGTCATGGGATAGGAGGCAATGCCCTTTCGTGGATTACAAACTGGATAAAAGACAGAAAACAGAGAATAGGTGTTATGCTCAGGCTTGTGAACCCTTGGGCCGAAGGGAAGATGGAATACCTTAGGAGGTGGATCCATAGGTTCTCCCTTCGGGTGGCGAGGCAGGACAGAAGATGCGACCGGCTGACCTTCGGCACTGGAGACTGAGGTGGCTGTGGAGGCAGACAAGGAGTCATGATGTCGAGGAGGCAACTGAGTCTTCACCACTGGAGACCCGCGGTCCCCCCGGGAGGAGCCCATAGGGACCCGGGCCCCTGGGACTTAGGTGGACCTTTGAGAGATCAAGGAGTCATGAGATCGGTGCAAGGGCTAACTGGAGCTTCACCCCTGGAAGCCCGCGGTCCCCCCGGGAGGAGCTCATAGGGACCTGGGCCGCTGAAACTTAGGTGGGCCCTTGGAGACAATAGTCCAGAAGAAGTCAGAGGTCAAATGCCAGAGGGTCGTCGCTTACCAGTCCGAGGTCACACAACAAGGGATCGCCACTTGCCAGTCCGAAGTCACACACCAGGAATCACAGCTTGCCAGTCCGAAGTCACACATCAGGAATCACCGCTTGCCAATCCGAAGTCACACACCAGGAATCACTAAGACGAGACAAGAACCAAGGAACAAGGATCCAAAACACACGAAGACTCACCGAAGCAAGCAGACCTGACCATCGAGGATCGTTGCCAAAGCAAGGAATAAGCAGAGGAAGCCTCCTTTTATACTTTCTCTGCTCTGGCTCATTGGAAGCAGCTATAGATAGTTAAAAGGATCAGGTGCCTTTAAATCTGGTGAGGAGGCGCGGCCTCGCGCCTAAGATGGCGACAGCCATCTTGGATTCCCGGCCCACGGGGGAAGCCGCCCGACGCTGCAAGGAGGGATCAGGGACGGCTCCCAAGCCTGTGGACCCTAGCGGATGCCTGTGCCGGCGCGCGGAGGCCTACAGGCCTCAGTACCCGTGACTTTTCCAACGCTGCCAAGGCGGCCTGCCGGCCCAAGTCAGGTAGGGGGACGTGGTCGCTGCCGTCCGTGGCCACGGAACACAACAGTACCCCCCTCTTTAGGGCGCCTCCCCAGAGGCCTGGGTTTAGATGGATGGCCTAGTATGTTGGCCAACGGCTCCCAGGTGTTCTCTTCGGGGCCGAACCCCTCCCAGGCTAGCAAATACTCCCATTTCTTTGCTTCCGTACGTCCAATACCTCCCAGTCTTCGGAGGCAATAGGTTGGGGAGTCAGAGGCGTACTGGAAGGCCAAGAGAACACCAGAGGCTTCAAGAGGGAGACATGGAACGTGTTGTGTATCTTTAGTGAAGGCGGTAGACGGAGCTGATATGATACCGCACCAACCTGTCGAATGATGGGAAATGGCCCAATAATTCGAGGGTCCAATCGCGTTGATGGCAGCTTCAGGTGGATGAACTGGGTGCTCAGCCATACCCTTTGACCCAGCCTTAGGGGCGGGTATGGTCTTTGTCGCTGATCGGCATACCTTTTTGCCACCTGACTGGCTTTGATCAATGCGCGCCGTGTGGAAATCCACAGGCGGTGTAGTTCGTCTGCAGAAAGTTGGGCTACCGGGGACATGACTGAAATGGGAATTGGTAGCGGTGGCGTGGCTGCTTCCCATAGACTATCTGGAATGGCGAGGATCCAGTAGCCGTGGAAAGATGAGAATTGAGTACAAATTCTGCCCATGGCAGAAGACTTGCCCAGTAGTCCTGTTTCTCATTTACATAAATACTGAGGAACTGCTTTAAAGTTTGGTTCGTTCTCTCCGCGGGTGGTAAGCAGAAGTATAGTCCAGGGCTACGTCGAACGTCTGGCAGAGGGCCCTCCAGAATCTGGCAGTAAATTGAGGGCTTCAGTCTGAGAGGATACTTTTGGTAGACCATGTAGTTTAAAAATGTGCTGGATGAACAGCTGGGCCAGCTGTGGTGCGGATGGCAACCCTGGAAGTGGCACGAACTGTGCCATCTTACTAAATCGGTCGACAACCACCCATATGACCGTGTTCCCACTGGATGACGGCAGATCGACCACGAAGTCCGTCGCAAGATGGGTCCATGGTTCCAAGGGAGCTGGTAAGGGCTGAAGCAAGCCTGGGGTCGAACCTGAGATCCTCTTATGACAAGCACATGACTGGCAGGACTCTACGTAAGACCGGACATCTCTGTTTACCTTAGGCCACCAGTAGTATCGGCGCAGGGTCTGTAAGGTCCGAGATTGTCCTGGATGGTCGGAGCAACGAGATTCATGAGCCCACGCCAGGACTTGTTTCCGCAAGTGCTGCGAAACCAGAGTTTTCCCAGGAGGGATGGTCGTGGTGGTGGACAGTAGGACACGTGACGGCTCGATGATGAACTGAGGGTCATCCGACGTCTCAGTAGCCTCGAAGACACTTGACAAGGCATCGGCCTTGAGATTCTTCCTGGCAGATCGATAGCGGAGATCAAAGTTGAATCGGGTGAAGAATAACGCCCAACGTGCCTGTCGAGGATTGAGTCGTTGTACCCGATGCAGGTACTCAAGGATTTTATGGTCCATGTAGACCGTAAACTGGTGTTGTGCCCCCTCTAGCCAAGGACGTCATTCTTCTAGGGCTACCTTATGGCTAAGAGCTCCTTGTCGCCAATGGCGTAGTTCCGCTCTCCCGGAGAAAACTGACGAGAGAGGAAAGCACACGGGCGTAACTTGTGATTTTTGGAAGTCTGGCTCAGAACGGCGCCTACGCCTTCTGAGGACGCGTCCACTTCAATGACAAACGACCGTTGCGGATCCGGATGGCGTAGGCATGGCTGTTGCAGGAATGCCTCCTTGAGAAGATTGAAGGCGGCCTCCGCTCCCGGAGGCCAGTTCTTAGGATCCGCACCTTTCCGGGTCAAGGCTGTCATTGGGGCAACGATGGACGCATAATGAGGAATAAAGGATCGGTAATAGTTGGCGAAACCCCAAAATCGTTGGAGTGCCTTCAGTCCGGACAGCTGTGGCCATTCCCGATTGGCTTTTAGCTTCTAGGGGACCATACAGAATCCCTCACTGGAGACAATATACCCCAGGAAGGGAAGGAAGGGACTCCCGTTCAAAGAGGCACTTCTCAAGTTTCGCATATAGCCTATGTTCTCCTGGTCGTTGCAATACTTGGACGACGTGCTGGCGGTGAGAGGTCTGAGAGTCCGAGAATATCAAAATGTCGTCCAGGTACACGAACACACAATGATACAAGAGATCGCGGAGTATCTCGTTCATGGTGTTCTGGAACACCGCTGGAGCATTACAGAGCCCGAACGGCATCACTGAATACTCATAGTGGCCATCTCGGGTGTTGAAGGCCGTCTTCCATTCGTCACCTTCCTTAATGCGGATCAGGTTTTAGGCCCCTCGGAGATCTAACTTGGAGAAGATCCTCGCACCTTGCAGCCGATCGAATAGCTCGGAGATGAGGGGCAAGGGGTAGCAGTCCTTGACCGTTATAGCATTCAGGCCCCGGTAATTGATGCAAGGGTAATTGATGCGAAGGGTTCTTCTTCGTCCTTACCAACGAAGAAGAACCCAGCCTCCACTGGGGACGTTGACTTCCGAATGAAGCCCCTATCCAGGATCTCTTTGATGTACTGTGTCATGGCCTGCATCTCCGCAGGCGAGAGGACATAGGTGCGCCCCTGAGGGGGCTCACTGCCAGGGAGGAGGTTGATGGCGCAGTCGAATGGTCAATGAGGCAGAAGTATCTCGGCCTTTTGCTTTGAGAAGACATCCGAGTATGAGGCATAGGAGGCCGGCAGGCCCTGAAGACTGGTAGAGGCAATGGAGCATGAGACTGGAATCACTAATTGGAGGCAACTGCCGTGACAATTTGGCCCCCAGTGGGATAGCTGCAATGTCTTCTAGTCGAACTGGGGACTGTGCTCCTGGAGCCAGGGGAGGCCCAAGACGACAGGATGTATGGCATGCTCCAAGAAATGGAAGGCCATCCGCTCGCGATGAAGGAGTCCAACCCTCAACTGGATGGGTTCCGTGATGTGTGTCACATGTCCCGGGAGGGGTTTACCTTGGATCGAAGAGATGACCAATGGAGCTGGAACACGGACCAGTGGAATCTTCAGGTGCTCCACCAGGCTCTTCATAATGAAATTGCCGCCGGCACCAGAGTCTACCAGAGCTAACGTGTGGAATTCACCGGCCACAGACGTTAACGCCACTGGTAGGGTTAGTGGAGGTGCAGGTGAGATTAGGCCCAGGAAGAGACCTCCTTCAGGTCCTAGGCCCGGTAGTTTCCCGGTCGCGCTGGGCATGTGGCTATTTGATGGCCCGCCACGCCGCAGTTGAAGCAAAGTCCTTCCTTAACTCGCCGCCGGCACTCTTGTGTGGAAATTCTCCCACGGCCCAGTTCCATGGGCTCTTCGGCCGGTGTTCGAGGGACTCCTGCTTCACCCTTGGGAGAAGGCGAGGGCCTCCTTCCTGCCTTCCCTTCCGGAAAACGAAACCGCAGGTGAGGATCCACACGATTGGCTAAGTCTATCAGGCCATTGAGATCGTCCGGGAGTTCCCTCGCTGCTAGTCCATCCTGAAGGCGCGGTGCTAGCCTCTCCAAGAAGATTCCATGGAGGCAATCCTCCCTCCAGTTTAGCTCTGCGGCCAAGGTGCGGAATTCTGTTGCGTACTCGGCCACTGTCCGAGTACCCTGTCACAACTGGAGTAGTTCCAAAACTGCAGTGGATTTGCGGGCAGGTTCATCAAAAATCTGTCGAAAGGCGGACAGAAACTGGTCTAGACTTCCAAACACCAGGTCTCTTCTCTCCCATAGGTGGGAGGCTCAGATCAAGGGTTTCCCATCGAGCAGGATCATAATATAACTGGTCTTCACCAAGTTGTTAAGGATTTGCGCGGCCAACAAGGAAAAACGGACCTGGCACTGGCTAAGGAATCCCCGACACAACTTCGCGTCTCCGGCGTATCGAGAGGGCACCGGGAGTTGCGTGGGGATTGTCTGCCCAAGATCAACCATGGTGGCCTGCACGGGGCCCTGAGGAGTAGAGCGGCCCCCCCGGAGCCACAAGCGGGGACGGAAGAGTGGGGTTAATGGGCCCTAACGCTTCAAAGCGTTGGTTCAGGCCCTCCACTGCAGAGACAAGGGCGTCCAGGGTCTTTTGCTGGTCCATCAGACACTGGGCTATTCCAGGAATGGTCTGGCGGGCGGATGCCTCCACCGGGTTCATGGACTTGGCAATCTGTTATGCTCAGGCTTGTGAACCCTTGGGCCGACGGGAGGATGGAATACCTTAGGAGGTGGATCCATAGGTTCTCCCATCGGGTGGCGAGGCAAGACAGAAGATGCGACCGCCTGACCCTCGGCATGGAGACTGAGGTGGCTGTGGAGGCAGACGAGGAGTCGTAACATCGAGGAGGCAACTGAGTCTTCGCCACTGCAGACCCACCGTCTCCCCGGGAGGAGCCCGTAGGGACCCAGGCCGCTGGGACTTAGGTGGGCCCTTGGAGACGATAGTCCAGAAGAAGTCCGAGGTCAAGTGCCAGAGGGTCGTTGCTTACCACACACCAAGGGATCGCCGCTTGCCAGTCCGAAGTCACACACCAGGAATCACCGCTTGCCAATCCGAAGTAAGGAACCAGGAATCACTAAGACGAGACAGGAACCAAGGAACAAGGATCCAAAACACACGAAGACTCACCGAAGCAAGCAGACCTGACCAACGAGGATCGTTGCCAAGTCAAGGAATGATCAGAGGAAGCCTCCTTTTATACTTCCTCTGTTCTGGCTCATTGGAAGCAGCTGTAGATAGTTAAAGGGATCAGGTCCCTTTAAATCTGGTGAGGAAGCGCAGCCTAGCGCTTAAGATGGCGGTGGCCATCTTGGATTCCCGGCCCGCAGGGGAAGCCGCCCGACACCACGAGGAGGGAGCAGAGACGGCTCCCAAGCCTGGGAACCCTCGCGGATGCCCACAGGCCTCAGTACCTGTGACTTACCCAGCGCTGCCGCGGCGGCCTGCCGGCCCAAGTCAGGTAGGGGGACACGGTCACGGCCATCCGCGGCCGCGGAATACAACAATTGGATTAAATGGTCAGTTTTCTCAGTGGAATAGGGTAAACAGTGAGGTGCATCAGGGATCTGTACTTGGACTTGTGCTTTTCAAGATATATATATAAATGATCTGGAAAGGAATACGACAAGTGAGGTTATCAAATTTGTGGATGATACAAAATTATTCAGAGTAGTTAAATCACAAGCGGATTGTAATACATTACAGGAGGAGCTTGCAAGACTGGAAGATTGGGCATCCAAATGGCAGATGAAATTTAATGTGGACAAATGCAAGGTGTTGCATATAGGTTTGGTCTCTGTTGGAAACAGGATGGAGGGTTTGATGGACCTTTGGTCTAACCCAGCATGGTGATTTCTTATATTCTTATGATGCCTAGATCTTTTTCCTGGCTTATAGCTCCTAATATGGAACCTAACATTGTGTAACTACAGCAAGGGTTATTTTTCCCTACATGCAACACCTTGTACTTGTCCACATTAAATTTCATCTGCCATTTGGATGCCCAATCTTCCAGTCTTGCAAGGTCCTCCTGTAATGTATCACAATCCACCTGGTAACTTGCCTGCCTGAGGAAAGGCTGAAGAGGTTAGGGCAGTTCAGCTTGGAGAAGAGACGGCTGAGGGGGAATATGATAGAGGTCTTTAAGATCATGACAGGTCTTGAACAAGTAGATGTGAAATGGTTATTTACACTTTTGAATAATAGAAGGACTAGGGGGCATTTCATGAAGGTAGCAAGTAGTACATTTAAGACTAATCGGAGAAAATTCTTTTTCATTCAACGCAAAATAAAGCTCTGGAATTGTTGCCAGGGGATGTGATTAGTGCAGTTAGTGTAGCTGGGTTCAAAAAAGGTTTGGATAAATTCTTGGAGAAGTCCATTAACTGCTATTAATCAAGTTTAGTTACGGAATAGCCACTGCTATTAATTGCAATTACCCAAACACTAAGAAGATCCCATGCTACAGATGCAATACCTCCCCAGCAAAGGCCCTCCCTGCTGCTACTGGAACGAGGTTTAAGAAGAAAACGGCGATGAAACTGTTGGAGTAGACAAGGTGCCTGGACATTACAAGCAGGCTCCCATGAGTTCTCCTCTGGTCCATAATTTTTCCAGGAAATTAAATACTGTAGAATTCCTCTAGATCGTCTGACGTCCAAGATTTCTTTAACCTTGTACTGTGTGTCATCTTGAATTATTTATTTATTTATTTATTTAACTTCTTTTCAATACCGACATTCATGACACAAGTCAAAGATGGAATGACGGGTTTATTCCTCCTGGAGGGCCAAGACAAAACTGCAGGTTTAAGCAATGATACATGAAACACATTACGGATGTGTAAATTGGAGGGTAACTTTAGTTTAAAGGTGACTTCACTGACTTGTCTTTCAACAGGAAATGGTCCAACAAACCTGGGAGCGAATTTAAGGAATGGTGTGTGTAATCTAAGGTTCCGAGTACTCAACCACACCAAATCCCCTGGCTGAAGTTGCGGACCCAGTCTCCTGCGTTTGTCGGCTTCCTTTTTACTTTACTGGAGGCTTGTTGTAAGAGACATTGTGTCTGTCTCCAAAGCTCCGTAATGGATTGGATAGTTTGTTCTAAAGCCGGGCAGGAAGAAGGTGTGGTAATGGGAAGGGGAATTCGAGGATGTCTCCCAAAGACTAGAAAGAAGTGTGATGATCCTGAAGTCTGAGTTACATGATTATTGTGACAAATCTCAGCCCATGGTAACAGAGATGCCCAATCATCCTGGCGTTGGTTTACTTAGCAACGTAAGAAAGTTTTGAGGGACTGATTGGTGCGTTCAGTCAAACCGTTCGTTTGAGGGTGATAGGCTGAAGAGAAGTTTAGTTCTATTTGAAGCTTTTTGCAGAGATTCTTCCAATAATGAGCCGTAAATTTAACTCCTCTATCAGAAACAATACTAGAAGGCAAACCATGAATTCGAAAAATATGTTGTAGGAAAAGACGAGCTAATTCTGGAGCAGAAGGCAGTCCCAGAAGGAGGATGAAATGAGCCATCCAGGAGAATCGATCAACCACAACCCAAATGACTGTATTTCCCTCGGAAAGAGGAAGGTCGGTGATGAAATCAGTGGCTATGTGGGTCCAAGGTTTATCTGGAACGGGAAGTGGTTGTAAGAGTCCAGACGGTCGTTGTTGCAGAACTTTTGAGCGGCACATGTAAGACAAGATTCCACATAACTCTTAATGTCTGATTTCCATTGTGGTCACCAATAAAAGCAGGAATTAAGATTCTTGGACCTGCAAATACCAGGATGTCTGGAAAAATGAGAATCATGAGCCCATCATAAGACTCTGTCTTAAGCGCTTCGGCACCACCGTTTCCCCAAGTGGAATGGTAAAGGTAGCTGCCAACATTATTTCGACTGGGTCGATGATATGACGGAGAGGCTCAGGGGAATCGTCAGGTGCAAAACTCCAAGAGAGAGCATCAGCTTGCAAATTTTTTCGGCCGGCCGAAAGTGTACCTTAAAGTCAAATCGACTAAAAAAAAGTGCCCATCGGGCCTGTCGTGGATTCAAATGTTGGGTCTGTGATAAGTAAACGAGGTTTTTATGATCAGTGTAGATGTTAATGGTATATTTAGCCCCTTCTAACAGATGACACCACTCTTCAAGTGCAGCCTTTATCGCTAATAACTCTCGTTCTCCAATCGCATAATTCTTTTCAGCAGGAGAAAACTTCTTAGAAAAATAGTCGCAAATGCGGAGTTTCCCTGAGTCAGATGGTTTTAACAAAATAGCTCCAATGCCTAGAGCTGAAGCATCCACTTCAAGAAAAAATGGCTTGGTGGGATCAGGACGTTGCAGACAAGAATTCTTTATAAATTCTTCTTTTAAACGTTGAAATGCGTGAAGTGCTTCAGTAGGCCAATCACGAGTAGGCGCTCCATTTCTCGTTAGGGCCGTTAAGGGTGCCAGCAGTGTAGAATATCCGGAGATAAATTGGCAGTAATAGTTGGAGAAACCTAAAAATCGTTGCAAGGCCTTAAGCCCAATTGGTTGGGGCCACTCCACAATAGCTTTAAGTTTCTCAGGATCCATACAAAGTCCATCTTGAGACACAATATATCCCAGAAAAGGTAATTCTTTTTTATGAAAAAGACATTTCTCTAATTTAGCATATAACTTGTTATCTCAGAGGTATTGAAGAACTTGTCTCACATGGACCTGATGTTGCTGCTCGGTTCTGGAAAAAATTAGGATGACATCAAGATATACAATAACATGAGAATATAGCAAGACCCGAAATATCTCACTGATCATGTTTTGAAACACTGCTGGGGCATTACATAAACCAAAAGGCATTACTCGAAATTCATAATGTCCATCACGAGTGTTAAAAGCAGTCTTCCACTCGTCATCTTCTTGTATGCGGATTAAATTGCAAGCCCCCCTAAGATCTAATTTAGTGAAAATTTAAGCTCCTTTCAGTTGATCAAAAAGTTCCTAGCTTAAAGGAATGGGGTATCGATTCTTCTTGGTAATGGCATTCAATCCTCTGTAATCAATACATGGACGTAGAGAGCCATCTTTCTTCTTGACAAAAAAAAAATCCCGCTCCTGCAGGAGAAGAAGAGGGTCTAATAAAACCTCTGGTTAGATTTTCTTGAATGTATTGATTCATGGCTTCAGACTCTGGTTCAGATAATGCATAAACCCTTCCTCTGGGAGGACTCTTGCCAGGGAGTAATTCTATCTCACAGTCGTAGGAATGATGTGGTGGTAAAACTTCAGCTTGTTGCTTACTGAAGACGTCCATGAATTTAGCATACTGGGGTGGTAACCTGGAAGGAATGAGAGTGGAACATGAAATAGTGGAGCTGGTGGGAACAACTTTCAACAAACAGTTCTAATGACAGTCCATACTCCAACTGATCAATTGTAATGTACCTCAATCAATCTGGGGTTGATGTTTTCTTAGTCAGGGTAAGCCAAGTATTACCTGGTTGATGGAAGAGGGAAGCACATATAATTGAATGGTCTCTTGGTGTAACAAACCAGTTATCATCTTGATGGGCAGAGTAATCAGGGAGATCTTTTCTCCCAGCAACTGTCCCGAGACTGAAGAGACAATAAGTGGATTCTCCAAGGGTACTGTGGGAATGTGGTATCGATGTACTAGATCCTCCTCAATAAAATTTCCTGCGGCCCCGGAGTCCAAAAAGGCCTGAAGATGAATAGTGACCCCCTTAGTTACTATCGATACTGGTATCAGAATTTGAGGAGATGGCATGGCTGGACCCAGGGAGGCCTCTCCCACCAACCCTAGCCCGGGAGTTTCCCGCTTTATTCAGGCACTTATTAACAAAATGCCCTGCTCCTGCACAATAGAGACAAAGATTACGTAATCTTCAGAGTTGTCTCTCGTCTGGTGTTAATCGGCAACAGTCGATATGCATAGGTTCCTCAGATGTTGCTTGTGGTTCTGGCAGTTTTGGAATCGTGAGAGGACGTTGGAAGGCAGGAGCCAAGCGAAAGGTATGTCTGTCTGGTGAGTTCACGAGCCCTTTCCTGGAAACATAGATCTAATCAAACTGCTAATTGTATTAGCTCCTCAAGGCTTTCTGGAGTCTCTCGGCCTGCCAACTCATCCTTGATGGTCTCAGAGAGTCCTTGTCGAAATACAGCAGTCAGAATGTCCTCACCCCAGCGAAGCTCAGCGGCCAGAGTATGGATTGAATGGCACACTTGCCAACAGACTGGGTACCTTGACGAATTTGCGGAAGATCTGCCGCCGCCGAAGCTGAACGCCCAGATTCATCAAAAATCAGACAAAAGTCTTTTAGAAAATGTTCCAAGTTATTAAGAAGAGGATCATCTCTCTCCCAAAAGGGAGAGGCCCAAGCCAGGGCTGGTCCTTCTAAAAGATATAATATGAAGGTGATTTTAGTTTTGTCTGTGGGAAACACTGAAGGCTGGAGCGAGAAATGCATTCGACACTGATTAATGAATCCTCGACTCTGCTGAGGATCTCCATTGAAGCAAGGTGGCGGAAGTAATCGTTCAGGGAAGACAGTGTCAGGAGCGGTGCGGTGGTAACGGAAAGTGCATCCATTCGGTTAGCCAACCTTTCTAAAACTCCTATGACTTGATCCAAAACCCCTTGTTGCTGCTGGATTCGTGTAGCCAATCCGGGAATGGCTTGTAGTACTGTCAGATCTACGGAATCCATGGCCTCAGCTAACTGCTACGCAGTGTGTTAGTGAATCCCTTCGTAGAAAACAGTCTTACCTTAACTCGGGGTATCAGCTGATAACCGGAAGAGAAAGTCCAAAGCCAATCCGAGGTCATGACTGGCAGCAGGCAAACAGAGTCCAAATCCAATCCGAGGTCGTGACAGGCAGCAGGCAAACAGAGTCACCAAATCCCAATCCGAGGTCGTGACAGGCAGCGAGCAGAAAGCAGACTATAATCCAAAACTGAGCAGGGAGCAAGTAACAGGGTCAAAATCCAGTCCATGGTCGGGGCAGGCAGCAGGCAGAGAAGTTGCAAGGCAGTCCGAGGTCAAAAACAGCACAGAAACAAGGAACCGCAGGGGGAGCACCAGCACAAGCAAGCCTGTAGCTGAGGCAATGCTATGCTGGGCTCAGGAGTTTAAATCTCTGGAGTTCCAGCACAAACGCAGGAACTTCCAGTCTTCCCAGTGACACATCAGAAAAGGAGTGGAGCTTGGGCGTGCTGAAAGTCGGCACTTTCTGCCGCCGACAGAGCCTGCCACGCCGCGCTGTGGAGAGGAAACCCGGACCTGCCGCCGCTGACAGGTTTACCCTTTTCCACTGAGAAAATTGACCATTTAATCCTACTGTCTGTTTCCTGTCTTTTAAGCAGTTTGCAATCCATGAAAAGACATCACCTCCTATCCCATGCTTTTTAGTTTTCTTAGAAGACTCTCATGAGGGACTTTGTCAAACGCCTGGGTTGGCCACTGTTGGAAACAGGATGCTGGGCTTGATGGACCCTTGGTCTGACCCAGTATGGCATGTTCTTATGTACAGGCTCACCTTTATCCACATGTTTATTAACGCCTTCAAAAAAATGAAGCAGATTTGATAGGCAAGACCTTGGGTAAATCCATGATGACTGTTCCATTAAAACATGTCTTTCTATATGCTCTATGATTTTGATCTTGAGAATAGTTTCCACTATTTTTCCCGGCACTGAAGTCAGGCTCACTGGTCTATAGTTACCCGGATCGCCCCTGGAGCCTTTTTTAAATATTGGGGTTACATTGGCCACCCTCCAGTCTTCAGGTACAATGGATGATTTAATGATAGGTTACAAATTTTAACTAATAGATCAGAAATTTCATTTTTTAGTTCCCTTCAGTACCCTAGGATGCATACCATCCAGTCCAGGTGATTTACTAATCTTTAGTTTGTCAATCTGACCTACTACATCTTCCAGGTTCACAGTGATTTTGATCAGTTCGTCTGACTCATCGCCCCTGAAAACCATCTCCAGAACTGGTATCTCCCCACCATCCTCATTAATAAACATGGAAGCAAAGAATTATTTTTGTCTTTCTGCAATGGCCTTATCTTCCCTAAGAGCCCCTTTAACCCCTTGGTCATCTAATGGTCCAACCGACTCCCTCACAGGTTTCTTGCTTCGGATATATTTTTTAAAGTTTTTATTATGAGTTTTTACCTCTACTTCATTTCAAATTCTCTCTTCGCCTGTCTTATCAATGTTTTACACTTAACTTGACAATGCTTATGTTTTATCCTATTTTACTCGATGGATCCTTCTTCCAATTTTTGAAGGATTTTTTTTGGCTAAAATAGCCTCTTTCACCTCACCTTTTAACTATGACGATAATCGTTTTGTCTTCCTTCCACCTTTCTTAATGTGTGGAATACATATGGACAGCATCTCTAGGATTGTATTTTTAAACAATATTGAACACTTAACCTTTGCAGCTGCACCTTTCAGTTACTTCACGCACATCCAGCATAGCTCTCTGCTTCAACGTCAGGGGAGAAAGTCTGATACTTCACTTTCAATGCATATCCAACATAGCTCTCTGCTGCATTGGCAGGGGGGAATGAAGTAAAGTGGATCCATATACAGACAATAACCAACAAGGTGGCATAGTCTGGTAAACAAATATGCATAGATATTTCACTTAGATGCAGTTCCAACACTGCTCTCTACATTAATGCCGGGGGTGGAAGGGAAATAGAAGCAAAAGGTTATAAAGGGCCAAGAGTAACAGAAGTATGACAGAAAAAAAAAAAGTGTGAAAGCTTGCTGGGCAAACTGGATGGGCCGTTTGGTCTTCTTCTGCCGTCATTTCTATGTTTCTATGTTTCTATTTTCCTCATTTTATCAAAGTTTCCCTTTTGAAAGTTTAGAGGTAGATCTTTAAAAAGTACGCCAGATTTTATAAGATACGCGCGTAGCCACGTGTATCTTATAAAATCCGGGGTCGGCGCGCAAGGCTGCGCAAAATCGGCAGCCTGCGTGCGCTGAGCCGTGCAGCCTGCCTCGGAGGGAACTTTTCTTCCGCATCCCCCCACCTTCCCCTCCCTTCCCCTACCTAACCACCCCCGGCCCTACCTAAGTCCCCCCCTACCTTTGTTGGGCAAGTTACGCCTGCTGCGCGCGCCACCTCGTATCCCACGGCATAGGCCGCAGTGCCGGAGGACTCGGGACCACCCTCCCGGCCTGCCCCTGAACCGTTGCCACGCCCCCGGATCTGCACTGGACTGCCCCCTGACATGCCCCCGGACACGCCCCCTCCCGCCCCTTTTACGAAGTCCCGGGACTTACGCGCGTCCCGGGGCTTTGCGCCCGCCGGCGGCCTATGCAAAATAGGCGCGCCGGCGCACGAGTGTCCTGCACACGTAAATCCCAGAGGATTTACGCACGCAGGGCTTTTAAAATCTAGTCCTTAGTGTTAGAGCTGCAGATTTACTATTGTCCCCCTTCCAGTTATTAGTTTAAATTTGATCATGTTATGATCAATGTTGCCAAGTGGCCCCACCACAGTTACCTCTCTCACCAAATCCTGCGTTCCACTAAGAATTAAATCTAAAATAGCTCCCTCTCTTGTTGGTTCCTGAACCAATTGCCCCATGAAGCAGTCATTTATTACATCCAGGAACTTTATGCCTCTAGCAAGTCCTGATGTTACATTTAACCAGTCAATACTGTAGAAATTTAAATCTCCCATTATTATTGCACTGCCAAATTGGTTAGCTTGCCTACTTTCTCTTAGCATTTCATCATCTGTCTGACCATTTTGTCTAGGTGGACGGTAGTATACTCCTATCACTATACTCTTACCCAACACACATGGGATTTCTACCCATACAGATTCTACTGAGCATTTAGTCTCTTGTATGATCTTTATCCTGTTGGACTCTATACCCTCCTGGCTATAAAGTGCCACACCCCCTCCAAGTTGATCCTCCCTTTCATTGCAGTATAATTTGTACCTTGATATAACACTGTCCCATTGGTTATCCTCCTCCCACCAAGTCTCTGTGATGCCAATTATGTCAATCTCATCATTTGCTGCTATACACTCCAACTCTCCCATCTTACTTCTTTCTGGTATTGGCATACAGACATTTCAAAGTGTGTAACTCAATAATATACCTGGACTTGACCAACATTACTCAAATAATGATTTTATTTATGAAATTGTAACCGAACTTTATTGGCACCTGTTAGAATGTACGATATCCTACATTTACTTACCTTAGTCTATGTGCCTTTTTTTAAACCTTTGCGATGGTATTTAACTTAATGACGGTATAGAAAAGTTTTTAAATAAATAAATAAATATTAACAACCTGCTTTTCAGTTGTTAGGGATAATTCGGAAATAATTAGCTTCGGTGATTTTTTACATGTAGGCACATGGACTATGTTTGCATTTATTGGAACCTCTCTGTTGGGATGCCCTAACTTTCCTGTTTCATTAGTATCCTTTAAGGATACATTTCTCCGAACCATACACTGCTGAGTGACTGTCGGCTTTCCCCCTTGTTCTAGTTTAAAAGTTGCTCTATCACCTTTTTGAAAGTTAGTGCCAGCAGCTTGGTTCCACTCTGGTTAAGGTGGAGCCCATCCTTTCGGAAAAGTCTCCCCCTTCCCCAAAAGGTTCCCCAGTTCCTTACAAAACTGAATCCCTCTTCTCTGTACCATCGTCTCATCCATGCATTGAAACTCTGGAGCTCTGCCTGCCTCTGGGGACCTTCACATGGAACAGGAAGCAATTCAGAGAATGCCACCCTGGAGGTTCTGGATTTCAGCTTCCTACCTAAAATCCTAAATTTGGCTTCCAGAACCTCTCTCCCACATTTTCCTATGTCGCTGGTGCCCACATGTATCACGACAGCCGGCTCCTCCACAGCACTGTCTATAATCCTATCTAGTTGAGACTTGAGGTCTGCCACCTTCGCACCAGGCAGGCAAGTTACCAGGCGGTCCTCACGTCCACCAGCCACCCTGCTATCTACATTTCTAATAAATGACTCACCAACTATGATGGCCGGCCTAACCCTTCCTTCCTGGGCAGTAGCCCTGGGAGACTTGCCCTCAGTGTGAGAGGACAATACATCACCTGGAGAGCAGGTCCTTGATACAGGATCACTTCCTGCTACCCCAAGGTGATGTTCTCCTACTGGGAGACCTTTTTGATCCAAGGCAGCACTGGGGCTGCCAGACTGGATTTGGGACTTGGCTACTATGTCCCTGAAGGTCTCATCAATGTACCTCTCTGTCTGCCTCAGCTCCTCCAAGTCTGCTATTCTAGCCTCCAGAGATCGGACTTGTTCCCTGAGAGCCAGGAGCTCTTTGCACCAAGTGCACAATACAATCTCTCACCGGCGGGTAAAAAATCATACATGTGACACTCAATGCAAAAGACTGGAAAGCCCCCCTCTTGCTGCTGGATTGCTGCCTTTATCTTAGTTTTATTGAGTTCCTAGTTAAGTTTAGGATACTAAGGGAGTTGGAATGAGAGTACTTTAAATTTACAGGTGAATTTAATAATTTACTGGGACCACCTGGGGGATACTGGGAAAATATTGCCCATATATCATGAGAACAGGGACAGACAAAGTCACACAGGGGAATGCTGTGAGAATACCACGGAAAGACCTGAACAATCAGGTTACTACTTGAAACCTCCTGCATTCGGCTGGGGGTTAGAGGAACATATCAGAAGAAACAGGGACTTAAAGGGCCATAATGGAGGGAGTTGTATTGTGAGTATCTGGAACATATTGAAGGATGTGAGACAGTGGGTGAGACTTTCATTTCAAAATGATCCTAATCACCATATGGATACTCAGGGCTATAAGATGAGGAGAGAGGAGAGGAGGAGGAAGAGGAGGGGGAGGAGGAGGTGCCCTGTACACAGAGTCTACAGGACAAGCACTCCATTTTTAAATCAATCAGAGGAGCAAGTCATGCACAGATTCAGATTTAATAAGGAAACTATACTGTATTTGTGTCAGCAGTAAGAGCAGGACCTACAACCAACAGCCAGAGGGGCCAAGTCTTGCCAGCACATGTCAAGTTCATCACTGCCCCAACCTTTTTTGCAACAGGCATTTTTTGGAGGTCAAGGCTGGAATCAGCCAGTCTGCCACCTCCATGTGCACCAATCAGGTCCTGGCTGCCTTGCTAAGAATACACCAGTATATATCCTTTCCTTAGAGAAGACAGCAGCAAGAACAAATCATGACTGATTTCTATCAAGTGGTACACTTTTCCTCAGTCTTGTGGGCTGTTGACTGCATAAATATCCCTAAAAGGGCAAAAGAGGGTTATGAGGCTGCCCACCGCAGCCGCAAGTGCTTCCACTCCCTCATATGCAGGTGGTCTGTGATGCTAAGGGCCTTATCATGGATGTTGTTCCCAAGTTTCCTGAATCCACTCACAATGCCTCCATCCTCTTGCAGTCAGGAATTCATGACCGCTTCCAGGAAGGCTGCATTACCGGGAGCTGGCTTCTAGGTTGGAATGCATCTACCACTAACACCAACATCCCAATTAACCTCTTCTGAGGTCTCCCACATCTCTAGGTGGCCTGCCTACTTAGGAGGATAGCTGTGACGCATCCTAATGACCTAATGTGCTGTCCATCCTGAAAGCCTATCTTAATGTTCTCTTCTATACACTCCCTTACAGGTCATAGAGGCTATCCACTCAAAACCAAAGTCATGATCCCAGTGACCCCCACAGATCACTGCGGGGGTGTAATGTAACAAGGCTCAATGGCTGAGCAAATAAGTCGAGACAACCTTTGTCCTACTCAAAACAGGCTTCTGTTGTCTGGACAGATCCTCTATCACCAACCTAAAGTCCTTGAGATCTTTCTAGTCTGCTGCATGCTACATAACTTGACCAAAACTAGATGCCTGCCTCCTCCAGAAGAAATGGATGAGAATACAGATGAAGAGGAAAAGGAACAAGCGATAAAGTCAGGCTATGCAAGAGGAATTGCAAGAGATACAGTTAAAGGCAGGCTTGGTGTTTGGGTAATTGCCAGGTTCTTGTGGCCTGGTTTGGCTTCTGTTGGAAACAGGATGCTGGGCTTGATGGACCCTTAGTCTGACCCAGCATGGCAATTTCTTATGTTCCTATGTTCTTATACAGGAAAGGAACACTCTGATACAAAGATAATTTCAGTGCTGAAAGTGCATTTATTTACAGTAAGTGTGATATATAAAGTGCAATGCACAAAGAAACTTAATACTTCTTTGAGCCTTTTTTTTTTCTGGGGAGAGGGAAGGCAGATGCCTTAGTCTGCCCAATGTATGAGCTCCTCTGCAGCAGAGTTCTCTTGCTGCTGACACTGCCCTCAGAGGGCACAGGACCTGGGAGCTCTAACATGACATGGGTAGCTGTGGTGGTGGTAGCATGATCAGACCGGGTTACATGATGATCATGTGAGGTGGAGGCAGATGATAGCCCAGAGATAGTGTAGGAGGAGCTTCAGGCTGTGGAGCTGGCGGCCATCTATCTGATACTGAACAGGATGCTGGGGGCTGAATGTAGGGCCCCATACTATAGCATGGAGCTGGCAGTGGCTGCAGCTGTCTAGGTGACATCCTTTTCAGCATCTCTCTCCAGACAGCTGTATGGGCATCAGTGGCCTGGCAAAGGCCCATATTTCATGCTGGACTCCTTTCATCTCCACCATCAGGGCCTCACCTTTCCTCCCCAACAGCAATCTGGAGGCCATGGATCTCAGGTTGAAGTGCTCCCACCTCTTCAGGCATTCAGCTCTATTAATAAGTGCTCTGCCTTGGACTGTGTGTGCTCCTTTTCCTGAGAGTCTTGCTCCACTGCTGAGGAGCTGCTCTCCAGCTGCCCACCAGCCATATCACCTGCTCTTCCTTCAGCTGCTGCTGCTCCATTCCTCCTCCTCCTCCTGCTCCTCCTTCATGATAAGACTACTGCTGCTGCTCCTCCCCAATGCCTCTGTCTCCTCCTCTGAGCTGTCAACCAACTGTCGTATGCACCGGTGTACCCTTCTTTCACCACTGGATCCAGGATGGTCAGCATGCTCGCCCTCTGCAACAGTTAAAGTTGTACATGTTTTAGATTCACATATTGGTGTGTATGTATCACTTGATGTTCTTTGTTTCAAAACAGTACAGCTCCCCAGTCCCTTTTGAGCACATCTGATACTCCAGTGAAAGTCTCACAAGTGTACCTCTTGCAAAGATTATACATTATTCCCTGGAAGCACATGCTGCTGCTCAGCTTGGTTAGCTGCAGAGAGTATCAACTAAGAGCATACATTCTAGAAAAGGGTTGCTTATTGGCTCTAGATGTGACAACCTGAAAGCTCAGCTCTCACATTCAAACCACAGGGTGGAAGTGATAATGTCCTTATGAACTGTCCAATTAGTTGGGTCAGGAGGTGCAAGGGAAGTAGGCAACAGTAGATAATGTGTACATAGAGATCTGGAGGCAACAATATAAACACCATGTGCCTCTCTAGAACATGTATTCCAAGCCATCTATAAAGAAAGCCTTATGCATACCATATGTATCTATACTATAGGTATCATGGTAGATAAAGCAAACAGATCCACCTATCTTAGTGTTCAGTGCCCTAGAGACAAACCCTGGTGCTTTGGAGGCCGCAGGTGAGTCTTTGTGTGCACATGTACACAGGAACTTTATAGGACAAGGATCGGGACATCTTCTTGACATCTATAAATCGATCTATATGTACACACAGGTACAAGGTATCTTATAGACAGTGCTCACCTTGCTGCTGTTCTGGTTGGGATTCAGAGATGGTGCTAAGCACCCGATGCTCTGCAGTCGTAGCTTCCTGTTCCCTCCATATGCATCCTGGCCTTCTTCCTTATCACGAGGTGGCACAGGTCAAGCCACATATAGCTCAGCTCAGCCAACTGTGGCTGTTTTTGAAGACTGCATTGATCTATCCACGGATCTTCTCCCACACATGTGCCTTGTGGAAGGAACCCACTCTCTTGGACTGGGATCCATTTAGTACTTTTTGGACCCTAATCACTTCCTTGACCAGAAAGTCAACCTCTCTGAGGAGGAAGTTTGGCTTCTTGATCTGTCCTGCTCTCTGTGACATGGTAGCAATGGAAAGAGAAACTGTGGGCTCTTTAATTTTATCCTTGCAAACACATGTAGTGTTCGCATATTTACCTAAGTGGACGAGCTTTACGCAGGCAAATATTATGTGCTTAACCAGTTAAAATAGAAAGCATTTTTAAGCATGTACATCTCTCTTCGCGTACATTGCACAGTCTTACCTGTGTAACTTCTATGGCTGTGCAGAGATTTCAAACACTGACTCTTCATTCTACCAGGTTCTCCACCACCCACCCCACCAGGGTGTTCATAATTATGCACTAAATATGCAGGAAGTAAAATAGCATTCAATGCCCACTGAGTGGAAATCCAGTATGAGTGGGTAGAGAGTAGTAGTTATACAGGTTTGATGACAGCTCTATCCATCTCTTCTGCCACCACAGGTTTCATTAGGTGAACCTTCCTGTCTCTGTATCTGCAAATGGAAACTAATGTTGCAAGTATGTGTCTCCTAGGCATTTATCACTGAACTGTGTCTCTCAACAAACGCTACCCACATTGTGTAACCTCCAAATACGTGCTCCTGCCCCTTCCCATTCCTCTTGCCTCTTAAATATGTAAGAATGAGAAAGAGCTGTTGGCAATGACAAATCACATCAACCTCCAGGTATGAGCCTTGCGGTGAAGACTGCCTTCAATCAGGGAATGTTTCTGTTCCATTGTGTTAACCATGGAAGAGGTTCTGGTGGGCAGATAAAGAGACCAACAAGGAGTGGCTGGTATAACAAAAGCTCTATAAGATGCATAGCTGGTTGGTCGAGTATGGTGCTGGTGGTCTTGGTAGTTGTTTCACAGCTTATTTATTGCTCTTTGAAGGGATTTCTTCATGTCATCAAGTAGCTGTTTAGTTGGGCCTTTACATTAAGCCAAGCCCTTGTGTGGCAAGAGAGAGATACATTACACCTAGGCATAGCAACTCTATGGAAACCCTACTCAAGCATTTATGTTATGTCACGTGTCACTCAGGGGACATGTGTCACTCCAAAGGTGTGCTTGCATCTGCTCTGCTCTTCCGCCATCATCCACAGCACAGCAGCAAAATGTGATGCCTCTTCAGGCCCAGGCTGTGCCAGTAGGAGGCAGAGGTGCTAGACCTCCACCAGTGCATCCCTTGGTGGTAGCTGCTGCATCTATGGGGGCTGGGATTTCGCTGCCACCTGCTTCTTCTTCCTCTTCCTCCTCCTCCTCCAAGGATGATGATGAGGGTTTGTCATCTGTGAAGACAAGAGCAATTGTGTGTTATGTTGAGTGCTCACATTCTGTAGGGTATGATGCACAGGAATATAGAGGCACTTAGAAGAATTTTCTTTTCAGGGAGAGGTGAAGGCAAAGGAAGTGCTGTTAGCTATGGGATGACCATGTCATAAATGTGCTGGCTTCCATAAAGAATGATCTCTTGAATTTGAGCAGAATGTAGTTTGATGGAAACTCTCATGTGCAAATGGGTCAGGGTTTGAAATGTGTGACAGTGTTCAAAGCGACTGCTTGAGGACAAGGGCCATGTTATTTACATGGAAATATATGTAGGAGTGGGTGTTAATGACCTGAAAGCATCCCAGCTAGGTCAGAGGGTTTCTTTCAAATAACAATTCAGAATACTGTGGCCTCCAATAGAGAGATGTATATAGATCTGTGTATGTATGAAGGAGGGTTTGAGTAAGCTGAAGTCAGAGATAGGGTGGTGCACAGATGGAGACCAATAGTGTGGGCAGTGATGGAAAGAGGACAGAGACGGAGTTCTTTTTTTACATTTCTCTGTTGGTTTGATGAAAATCTTATATCCAGCCCCATCCCAACAACTGCACAACTGTTCCATCATCCTCGCCTCTTGTGGCACAGCTCCCAGGCCTTTTTCTTGAGGTCTTCATCTATCAGGGAAAACAGGATTACTCCCATTGTGTGCACTGTTTCTGTCAATGTGAGCGCCATACAGGTATTTAACTATATACTGTTCGTAATTAAGACATGAGACGTTGTAGGACACTTGCCCATCCACCTAATTGCCCCGCCATGCAAAGCCTGACCTTATCCACCCTTTCCTTACACCCCTATAGCCCCCCCAGTAGCCCCCCCATGTACAGCCTGACCTTATCTACCCTTCCCCCACACTCTATAGCCCCTCCCAATTGCCCCCATATGTATGGCCTGAATTTATCTACCCCTCTGTCCACCCCTTTATAGTCATCCCCCCAGTAGCCCCCTATGCATAACCTGATCTTATCCACCCTCATTACTCTCATTCTACTTACCCCACAAAGGTTGGAAATACCGCAGTTGAATAGGATTCACACCATGCATCATGTATTTTTATTGTACCGGAGGTTCCAGCGCTTCCCTGGGATAAAACTGAGATCTTTTTCATGTTTCACCACCAGGGACGCCAGGCATTGGATATTCCTGGTGGTGAAATTTGGCAGTCATGCCCCTAAGAATACAGACGTTGTGCATTGCTGAAGATGTCACGTAAACTGCTCGCACACATGAGTGGGCAACCTTTGTTATGTGTGCGACTATAACAGATTGAATGCATTTTCGTACAGCGCTGCAAGCATTTTCCATGAAGCGTGTATAATTTGACGCTCCATTTAAAATACAGCACATGTGCAATCGTGCCCACATAAGTGTACATATGGACACGTGCGCGTGCTTGTTTTAAAGTTATCCTCAATTTTAAAAGACACCAAATAATTTAAAACCTTTTAAACTGAGAGACATACCTACTCCACAATCAGCTTTAAAACTTTAGCAACTTAATAAAAGGAAGATGCAGACAGAACTCCAGCAGTGAGCTGGGAGCTATAAGGTCTTTTGCACCAAGTGCCACATGTATGATTATCTGCATGTTGGTGAAGTGAAGTATGTATGCCCTGGTGTAAAGAGCTTCTGGCTTTCAGAGAATGAGTCTAATCTCTGGAGGCCACAGTGGCAGACCTGGAGAAGCTGAGGCATACAGAGAAATATATAGAGGAGATCTTCAGGGACACAGTAGAGCAGTCCCAAATCCAGTCAAACAGCCCTTGTGCTGCTTTGGAGGAGCAAGATCATTACCTTGGTGAGGCTAGAACTTATCCTATAGCTAGGACCTGCCCTCCAAGTGATGCCTTATCCTCTTGCACCAAGGATGTGTCTCCAGGACCATGTGCCCGGGAGAGAAGGGTTAGGATGGCCATTATAGTGAGTGATGCAATCATTAGAAATTTATTTATTTTATTTATTTATTTAACATTTTTCTATACCGACATTCGCACGAGACATCACATCGGTTTCCAGACAACAGCAAATTCAGCCAACAGGGCTTTACATTGTAACTGATATTATAACTGGGGGGGAGGAGAGGGAAGGGGCAGGGCAGTAACTTGGAACTATATGAGTATGCTGGGAACAGAGGAGGGGAGTAAGGGGGTTTATTTACGAAAAGCAGGAGTTATGTACATTCTAAATACATTCTATTATGTACATTCAATATACAAGGTGAGGGAGTGGAGGGGGGGCTAGGTTAAGGAGGGATGGGAGGTAGGGGGGTGGGGGGGAGGAAAGAGACTGGGTGTAAGGTAGAGTGGATTAGAGGGGGGGTGGGGGGGTGGGGGAATGGAACTGGGATGGCAGATTAAGAGTAGGCGTGCGAAATGTAGATAGCTGGGTGACTGGTGGGCACGAGGATCACTTACTAACTTGCTTGCCTGGTACAAAAGTAGCAGACCTCATGCGCCACCTAGATAAGACTTTAGAGAGAGCTGGGGAGTAGAAGACAGTTGTGGCACATGTAGTTATCAATGACATAGGATGGTTCAGAAGTAAGGATCTGGAGACTAAATTTAGGCTCTTAGGTAAGGAACTGAAATACAGAACCTCCAGGGTTGCAATCTCAGAAATGCTCCCCATTTCATGTGCAGGACCACAGAAGTAGGCTGAGCTCCACAGTCTCAATACATGCATGAGACAATGGTGCAAGGAATAGGGTATTAGATTTGTTAGGAACTGGGTAACATTCCAGAGAAGGGGGAGCTTATTCCGGCGGGATGGGCTCCACCTTAACCAAAATGGAAAGAGGCTGCTGGCACTAATCATTAAAAAGGAGACAGAGCATCTTTTAAATTAAATTATGGGGAAAGCCATCAGTCGCTCAGAAGTACATGGTTCAGAATGATGTATCTTTGAAGGATACTAACAAACTGGGAAGTTAGGGCATCCCGATAGAGAGGTTGCAACAAATGTTAAAGTAGCCCATGTGTCTTTAAGTAAAAAGCAGAGCAGAAAGATTCCAAATTACCTCTGTTAACTGATGGCAGGTTGTTAATACAAAGAAAATACATACTTTGAAATGTCTGTATACAAATGCTAGAAATCTAAAAAATAAAATGGGAAAGATAGAATGCATAGTCATAATTGGCAACTCAGAAACCTAGGGTAAGAAGGATAACCAATGGGGACTCTATGATACCAGGGTTCAAATTACATCACAATGATAGGACGGATCAAACTGGGTGGAAGGGTGGCGCTATATGTCAAAGAGAGAAGGATAAAAATTCTACAGGAAACAAAATGCACTGTAGAATCTTTATGGATAGAAATTCCATGTGAGAAGAGGACTAGAATAACATTGGGAGTGTTCTACTGTCCACTTGACCAGAATGAACTGACAGATGATGAAATACTAACAGAAATTAGGGAAGCTAACAAAATTACCAAAACAGTAATAATAGGTGATTTCAATCACCCCCATATTGATTGGGTAAATGTCATATCAGGACACGCTAAGGAGGCAAAGTCTGTAGAGGAAATAAATGATTGCTTCAGGGAGTAAATGGTATGAAAACCGACAAGGGAGGATGCTATTTTAGACCTAATCCTTAGTGGAGCACATGATTTGGTACAGGAGATAATGATGTCACCACTTGGCAGTAGTGATCATATCATGATCAAATATGACTTGATAATTAGAGGGAGGACACTAAGGAAATCTACTGCAATAGCATTTAACTTTCACAAGGGAGACTAAGATAAAATGATAAAAATGGTTAGGAAAAAACTGAAAGGAACAGCAGTAAAGGTCAGGCATGGGCACTGTTTAATAATACCATCTTGGAAGCCCAGACCAGATATATTCCATGCATTAGAAAAGGTGGAAGGAAGATCAAACAACTAGCATGGTTAAAAGATGAGGTGAGAGAGGCTATTCTAGCCAAATGAACAGCTTTCAGCAGGAGGAGGAGGAGATGGAGGTGGACTTCCTGACGGAAGAGTCCTTGGCCTCAGACATGGAGACATTTGTTTGAGAGGGAAGCCGGACATGCCCTAGCTAATCTCCTAGCTGGGGCCTAAGCCTGGTCAGTGCAGCGGGGACCAAAGGATAGGCCCAGGACTTTACAAGCGGCCGGACAGGGATCAAGAGACCAGGGAGTGAGCACCAGAGGCTACCAGGAGCTCGGAGAGAAAGGATGCTGCACAGCCGTGGAAGCGACGTGTTACAGTACCCAGTTCAGTCCAGACTCCTGGGATGTACCTAAGCATCCCTAAACTGTGTGGAACCTGGAGAGTCCCTTTCACAGAAGACTCTCACCAAAGCCTAACCCTCAAGAAGTCCCACCAGAAAAGGAAACAAAAGCCCCAGCTCTGGTCCTCCCGGCTAAGTGTCCCACATTGGTTTCACAGCAACATTGTTTATGTACGCTATCCGTGGCCTTGCTGTCAAAGCAATACTACACAGCTGGAGGACCCAGGCTTTTACAGCACCTTACCTAACGGACAGCGTTGGCTGCAACGGCCACCTGGCACTGCTGATGTCCACAAGCGACAGCACCCGTCAACCTTCAGTCTGCTTCCTTCAATACGCAGAGGCTCATGGGCTGGCGGTGGCGATTCCAGTGCGGCAGACCTGTGAAACTCTGCATGTTTGAGGGGGAGTACTCAGAGCGCTCTGCCTCCTGCACTGCACTGGTTAGCTTCACCACCTGGATGACCGGCCACTGGGGGATGCTCGAACCCCCGATAGCCCAGTCCACTATTGGCTACGTCATTATTTAATTTCGGTAAGATGTCCAGAAATTTAACTTCACAAGTATAGAAAAGATTTTGTAAGTCACATTTAGGTTTTACAGTCTTCTTGGAATTTTGCTTTTCTGTGAGAACTGCAAATCCCAAGCACAAAGTAGCTTTCTATTTAAGGAAAGGTCTCTAACATCAAAACGAAAAAGTAAAAAAAAAAAAAAAAATGTTGAGACATGAAAAAGAGTACAGTTATTGTGCTGCTTTTCTTAAAAATCTGTACAATTTAGAAAGCAGTGAAATAGAGGCATAGAGGCTTGGGATAGGCAGCTTGAAATCTGTCTACCCCTTGGGATCCTGCCAGATACTTGGATTGACCTGGACTGGCCACTGTTGGAAACAGGATGCTGGGCTTGATGGACCCTCGGTCTGATCCAGTGTGGCAACTTCTTATGTTCTTAAGCCCATGGAAGCTGAAGCCCCGACAGCCAAGTGATAATGTCTGGTGAAAGTGTGCAGCGACTTCCACGTAGCTGCTCTGCAAATCTCCTGCAGAGATACCTAGAACATAAGAACATAAGAAATTGCCATGCTGGGTCAGACCAAGGGTCCCTCAAGCGCCACATCCTGTTTCCAACAGAGGCCAAACCAGGCCATAAGAACCTGGCAATTATCCAAACACTAAGAAGAGCCCATGCTACTGATGCAATTAATAGCAGTGGCTATTCCCTAAGTATAATTTATTAATTGCTATTAATGGACTTCTCCTCCAAGAACTTATCCAAACCTTTTTTGAACCCAGTTACACTAACTGCACTAACCACCTCCTCTGGCAACAAATTCCAGAGCTTTATTGTGCGTTGAGTGAAAAAGAATTTTCTACGATTAGTCTTAAATATGCTACTTGCTAACTTCATGGAATGTTCCCTAGTCCTTCTATTATTTGAAAGTGTAAATAACTAAGTCACATCTACTCTTTCAAGACCTCTCATGATCTTAAAACCTCTATCATATCCCCCCTCAGCCGTCTCTTCTCCAAGCTGAACAGCCCTAACCTCTTCAGCCTTTCTTCATAGGGGAGCTGTTCCATCCCCTTTATCATTTTGGTTGCCCTTCTCTGTACCTTCTCCATCACAACATACACAGTATTCAAGGTGTGGTCTCACCATGGAGCGATATAGAGGCATTATGACATTTTCCGTTTTATTAACCATTCTCTTAGTAATAATTCCTAACATTCTGTTTGCTTTTTTGACCGCTGCAGAACACTGAGCCGACGATTTTAAAGTATTATCCACTATGATGCCTAACTCTTTTTTCTGGGTAGTAGCTCCTAATATGGAACCTAACATCGTGTAACTACAGCAAGGGTTATTTTTCCCTATATGCAACACCTTGCACTTGTCCACAATAAATTTCATCTGCCATTTGGATGCCCAATCTTCAAGTCTTGCAAGGTCCTCCTGTAATGTATCACAGTCTGCTTGTGATTTAACTACTCTGAATAATTTTGTATCATCCGCAAATTTGATAACCTCACTCGTCGTATTCCTTTCCAGATCATTTATATATATATTGAAAAGCACCGGTCCAAGTACAGATCCCGGAGGCACTCCACTATTTACCCTTTTCCACTGAGAAAATTGACCATTTAATCCTACTCTCTGTTTCCTGTCTTTTAACCAGTTTGTAATCCACGAAAGGACATCGCCTCCTATCCCATGACTTTTTAGTTTTCGTAGAAGCCTCTCATGAGGGACTTTGTCAAACGCCTTCTGAAAATCCAAATACACTACATCTACCAGTTCACCTTTATCCACATGTATATTAACCCCTTCAAAAAAATGAAGCAGATTTGTTAGGTAAGACTTCCCTTTGGTAAATCCGTGTTGACTGTATTCCATTAAATCATGTCTTTCTATATGCGCTACGATTTTGATCTTCAGAATAGTTTCCACTATTTTTCCTAGCACTGAAGTTAGGCTCACTGGTCTATAGTTACCCAGATCGCCCCTGGAGCCTTTTTTAAATATTGGGGTTACATTGGCCACCCTCCAGTCTTCAGGTACAATGGATGATTTTAATGATAGGTTACAAATTTTAACTAATAGATCAGAAATTTCATTTTTTAGTTCCTTCAGTACCCTAGGATGCATACCATCTGGTCTAGGTGATTTGCTACTCTTTAGTTTGTCAATCTGGCCTACTACATCTTCCAGGTTCACAGTGATTTCGTTCGGTTCGTCTGACTCAACCTACTGCTATCTTATTGACTGACTAAAAATACAAACAGTCTAACTTGTGTATTCACTGCCTACCTACTGCTACCTTATTGACTGACTATTTAAAAATGCAAACAGTCTAACTTGTTTTATTCACTGACTGACTATTAAAGGCACAAACACACAAACACACTAAATAATATTCCCAAATAGTTAACTTTGCCCCAATACTTTTAAAAAAGTCAATGTCAATGTCCCAAGCAAAAACTTCCTGATTCCTTTCAGCCACCAGCAAGGTGATCCTCTCCTCTCAGTGTTTCCACTGGAATGTGGGTTACTGAGCTCTTTCCTTCTAATTTATAATGTGCTTCTAAAGTAAATTAGTGCAAAATAATCCCTTAGGAGATGTACACTTCAGTTAGATTTCCTGCGTGACCTTTCAGTTAGATTTCCTGCGTGACCTTTCAGTTAGATTTCCTGAGTGACTCACTGCTGTGCTGATTAACAAAGAATAGCACCTATTCACAAATACACAATAGTACCTATTCACAAAACACACAATCTTCACACTTAGTCAGCCTGAGTGACTCACAGCTCCCTTGATTAACAAATGTTGTTCCCTATTCAAACCTAATCACACTACCTCAACACCTTTCCAAGGTGAGTAACTGAGCTGAACTATTCAACTTTTTTACTTTGGTATATACTGCTCCTAGCTTATTTCTAGCTTCTGGCTACTTTTTTGTGGGGGGGGGGGGGGGGGTTTGTGTTTTTTTTTGTTTTTCAATACAATGCACTCAGTTATTTATTAAATAAAACACTTAGCTCTTTAAAAGTCTGGAGGACACTTTAATAGTCAGGCAGACTTTTAAAAAATAAACACACTACCTACTGCTACCTTATTGACTGACTAAAAATACAAACAGTCTAACTTGTGTATTCACTGCCTACCTACTGCTACCTTATTGACTGACTATTTAAAAATGCAAACAGCCTAACTTGTTTTATTCACTGACTGACTATTAAAGGCACAAACACACAAACACACTAAATAATATTCCCAAATAGTTAACTTTGCCCCAATACTTTTAAAAAAGTCAATGTCAATATCCCAAGCAAAAAATTACTGATTCCTTTCAGCCACCAGCAAGGTGATCCACTCCTCTCAGTGTTTCCACTGGAATGTGGGTTACTGAGCTCTTTCCTTCTAATTTATAATGTGCTTCTAAAGTAAATTAGTGCAAAATAATCCCTTAGGAGATGTACACTTCAGTTAGATTTCCTGCGTGACCTTTCAGTTAGATTTCCTGCGTGACCTTTCAGTTAGATTTCCTGAGTGACTCACTGCTGTGCTGATTAACAAAGAATAGCACCTATTCACAAATACACAATAGTACCTATTCACAAAACACACAATCTTCACACATACAGGTCGATCCAGTAAAGTCCGTGGGAGAGCGGACGAACGCCCGCTCTCCCAGCGCACGCACCGGCTCTTTGCCGGTGCGAGCGATCCAGTATTTAAATGAGGTGACGCGGTGCAAATGAGGAAAAGGAGGCGCTAGGGACCCTAGCGCGTCCCTAGCGCCTCCTTTTTGTCAGGAGCGGCGGCTGTCAGCGGGTTTGACAGCCGACGCTCAATTTTGCCGGCGTCGGTTCTCGAGCCCGCTGACAGCCACGGGCTCGGAAACCGGACGCCGGCAAAATTGAGCGTCCGGTTTTCGGCCCGACAGCTGCGGGCCGAATTCAAAATTATTTTATTTTTTTTTTTTTACTTTTTTTTACTTTTGGGGACCTCCGACTTAATATCGCTATGATATTAAGTCGGAGGGTGCACAGAAAAGCAGTTTTTACTGCTTTTCTGTGCACTTCCCTGGCGCCGGAAGAAATTAGCGCCGACCTTTGGGCGGCGCTAATTTCTTAGAGTAAAATGTGCGGCTTGGCTGCACATTTTACTTACTGGATCGCTCGGGCATACCTAATAGGGCCATCAACATGCATTTGCATGTTGAGGGCGCTATTAGGTGCCGCGGGTGGGCCGCGTGTTTTCCTCCCCTTACTGAATAAGGGGTAAGGGAAAACACGCGTCCAGAGCAGGGTGACAGTGCGCTCCGACGGAGCACACTTTACTGTATCGACCTGTTAGTTAGTCAGCCTGAGTGACTCACAGCTCCCTTGATTAACAAATGTTGTTCCCTATTCAAACCTAATCACACTACCTCAACACCTTTCCAAGGTGAGTAACTGAGCTGAACTATTCAACTTTTTTACTTTGGTATATACTGCTCCTAGCTTATTTCTAGCTTCTGGCTACTTTTTTTTGGGGGAGGGGGATTGTGTTTTTTTTTGTTTTTCAATACAATGCACTCAGTTATTTATTAAATAAAACACTTAGCTCTTTAAAAGTCTGGAGGACACTTTAATAGTCAGGCAGACTTTTAAAAAATAAACACACTACCTACTGCTACCTTATTGACTGACTAAATACAAACAGTCTAACTTGTTTATTTATTCACTGCCAACCTACTGCTACCTTGACTGACTAAAAATACAAACAGTCTAACTTGTGTATTCACTGCCTACCTACTGCTACCTTATTGACTGACTATTTAAAAATGCAAACAGTCTAACTTGTTTTATTCACTGACTGACTATTAAAGGCACAAACACACAAACACACTAAATAATATTCCCAAATAGTTAACTTTGCCCCAATACTTTTAAAAAAGTCAATGTCAATGTCCCAAGCAAAAACTTACTGATTCCTTTCAGCCACCAGCAAGGTGATCCTCTCCTCTCAGTGATCCCAAAATAAGGAAGACAGGAAAGAATATCCAGTGAAACGTAGGGAGATGAAGAAGGAAATCAAGAACGTGAAAGGTCAGGCAGAAGAAAGGATTGTCGAAGAGGTAAAGAGAGGTGACAAAACATTTTTCAGATACATCAGAGAAAGGTCCGATGTGGTATAGTGAAACTGAAAGGTGACAATGATCAATGTATGGAGAAAGATGAGGAAATGGCGGAAATATTAAACAAATACTTCAGTTTGGTGTTCACTAAAGAAGATCCTGGGAAAGGACTGTTGCTGGTTAACAAGACCATAGATGGAGATGGAGTAGATGAAACTCTGTTTATAGAAGAGAATGTATGGGATGAGCTAGGAAAACAAAGTGGACAAGGCCATGGGTCCAGATTATTTTCATCCCAAGATACTGAGGGAGCTCAGAAATGTGGTGGGTCCACTGCATGACCTGTTCAATGGATCCCTGAAAAAAGGAGAGGTGCCGAATGATTGGAGAAGAGCGGTGGTGGTCCCACTCCACAAAAGTGGTAACAGAGAGGAAGCTGGAAACTACAGGCCAGTTAGCCTCCCCTCAGTGGTGGGAAAATTAATGGAGACTCTGCTGAAGGAAAGGATAGTGAACTATCTGTAGTCAAGAGGACTGCTGGATTCGAGGCAACATGGATTCACTAGGAAAAGGTCCTCTCAGACAAATCTGATTGATTTTATTGATTGGGTGACTAAAGAATTGGATCGACGAAGAGCGCTCGATATGATCTACTTGGATTTCAGCAAAGCTTTTCATACGGTCCCGGATTGGAGGCTTGTGAATAAAATCAGAAGCTTGGGAGTGTGTGCCAAGGTGGTGCCACGGATTACAAACTAGTTGATGGACAGAAGACAGCATGTGATGGTAAATGGAACCTACTCTGAAGAGAGAGTGCTGTTAAGCAGAATGCCACAAGGATCGGTATTCGGACCGGTTCTGTTCAATATCTTTGTGAGCGACATTGCGGAAGAGATCAAAGGTAAAGTTATCTATTTGTGGATGATACTAAGATGTGCAACAGAGTGGACACGCCGAAGGATCAGAGAGAATGAGATGTGATTTAAGGAAGCTTGAACAGTGGTCAAACATATGGCAGTTGGAATTCAATGCCAAGAAGTGCAGAGTCATGCATCTGGGGTGCAGTAATCCAAAAGAGCTGTATGTGACGGGGGGTGAAGAACTGTTGTACAAGGAACAAGAGGGACCTTGGAGTGATAGTGTCTAGTGATCTGAAGATGACAAAGCAATGTGACACAGCGATAGCTAAAGCCAGAAGAATGTTGAGCTGCACAGAGAGATGAATAACTAGTAAGAAAAAGGAGGTGATAATCCCCTTCTACAGATCCTTGGTGAGGCCTCACCTGAAGTACTGTGTTCGGTTCTGGAGACCATATCTCAAAAGGGAAAGAGACAGGAAGGAGGCAGTCTAGAGCAGGGCAACTAAAATGGTGGGTGTCTCCATCAAATGACTTATGAGGAGAGATTGAAGGTCTTAAATATGTATACCCTAGAGGAGAGGAGATGCAGGGGAGATATGATTCAGACCTTCAAATATCTGTAAGGTTTTAATGATACACAAGCAACAACAAACCTTTTCCGTTGGAAAGAAATCAGTAGGTCTAGGGGTCATGATATGAAACTCCAGGAAGGACGACTCAGAACCAACATCGGGAAATATTTCTTCACGAAAAGAGTGGTGGATGCCTGGATTGCCCTTCTGGAGGAGGTGGTGAAGGCAAAAACAGTGAAAGATTTCAAAGGGGCATGGCATAAACACTGTGGATCCCTAAAGGCTATAGAAATGAAGAAATGAGTGCATGGGAGTTACTTGCTGGTCTGGCAAGTACTACCCTTAACCAATAAGCCTTCAACGGCAGGGGGTGAAAGAGGAAAAGAGGAATTCGATTCAGACAGCAACCAACAAGGACATTACATTTTGCGGTCTGGGAAAGCAAATAAGCATAGGGCTAACTTGCTGATGTGGCGGTTACTATCCTTAACCAATAAACCTTTAACTCTTGATGCAACTCCAACATTGCTCTTTGCTTCATGGCAAGACGTAACAGGGATTTAGGATTCAAACAGCATCCAACAAGTGCCCTGATTTTGATGGTCTGGGGGTGACTTGTATGGCACGGCAGAAAACCATCGTGAGCTTGTTGGGCAGACTGGATGGACTGTTGGTCCTTTTCTGCCGTCATTTCTATGTTTCTATGTTTTTATATTTTCCCAGGCAGATCTCTCTAGAGGCCCCATTAGGTCCATGCCCACCCTCTCAAAAGGAGATCTCCATAATGGGCATCGGTTTAAGACGTGCCACCTGTACCCCTGCAGATTTATTGAGTTGGCATGTAGGACAGGAATGGTTATATAACTGGACTTGCCGGTGTATGCCAAGCCAAAAGAACTATGCCAGTATTTTCTCTCGGGTCTTTTCCTCCCTGAGGTAAGCTGTGCACTAATTGCAAGAACCTCTGGCACTACAGTTTGGAACCTAGGAGTTGTTCTATCAATTCCCCGTCCAATCCTCCCTTTCTTAGTGTTTAGACAGGTGGATCCATGACAAGTGGGTTTTGCACCTCTACCAGCAGATAGAGACAGAGCAAAGCTGATATCACAGTATATATACTCCTCCAGAGACATCAGCCCACCGGTATTCTCCATCTTCAGCATGGTGGATGTGCATCTCCCTACTGGGGATTGCTTAAAGTTTTTAGAAGGAGAAAAGAAGAAAGAAAATTAATTCACCCTGTTCTCCTGTGGTGATACCATATGGTCCCTCCCTCAGTTAAGAATTCCTGAGGTGATATATTGGATTCCTTCCTCAGATGAGTGTCTCTGTCTGGTAGCTGGTTTTCGGCCAGCGTGGACTTAGCTGCAAAAGTCAGCTGAAAACAAGTGGGTGTAGGATGCAGAGCATGGGGATGAAGGTATATGCCCTCTTCTCCCGCAGCCGGAGACCAATTCTATACACAGCCAAAACAGGATGAGCTCAGGTAAAGGAAAAAAAAAAGGAACAGAGAAGGACTTCTTGTAGGGATTCCTCCTTCCTCCAGTTTCAGTGCTCAGCATGCCGATCCGACGTTCCTTCTCACCTGCTGGGGAGCTTATGAGACATGGGCAGCCTGGCTGGTTGAGCAGCCTTCTTGGCTAGACCCCGCTCTTAGGTTTATCATTTTTCATAGCGTGGTAGGCCACGGCGGTGTTTTCGTGCGTTTTCCTGCGCATTAGAATGTCCTCTTCAGGCCTGTCAGTTCGTCCGGCTGCGTGTCCAGTTGTGCGCCCAGTTTTTGTGCACCTAGTTGGGCGCCTGGTTGGACACTTAGTTGGTCGGCTGCTTGGGAGTTCAGTTGATAGGAGCTTCTATGTGAGGGGCGTGCTTACCTATATGCACAATCTGAGTGGACTTGCGGGCTCTAAGTTTTTGGGAATTCATTGAGGCGCAGGATTGTATTCTTAAATTTTGGACACCTAAATTTTGGACGCCTACTTTTTGAAGCACGAATACAGCTGGATGCGCACTTTTCGGTCGCCTGTTAGAGCATACTGACGGATTTATGGCGCTTATAGCAAAAAAACCTAAGCGCCTTACCCTCTGTGCTGGTTATATTTGGGCATCTCAACCTGGCATTCCCTCTAACTTCTGTCAGTGCTGCTTGGAAGCTCAGTGGGAATTGCCTTTGTCTGATTTTACTAAGCCTGGTTCTTCCCAGCCTGATGCAGGTCTGGGTAAAGACGTGTCAGGAGGGTTGCCTGACTTTGGAGCTTCCCCAACTGTTTCATCAGCAGGGGAAGGTAGCTCAGTGGGTACAGGACAGGTGCCCCCTGGTTTTCATATGGATCCTTCTGCCTTTTCTTGGGTGGAATTTTATGAAGTCTTTTCTTTAGTGTAATCCTCGGCTCCAGATAATCTTGCCAGGTCAGAGTCACAGGTGGTGAACTCATGCACACCTGGTGCTGCGGGTAAGCGAAGAATGCCTAGATCGGCAGCTGGTCTTCCAAACAGGGACCTGGATGGCATGGATGATGAAACCAATCCTTACTCCCTGGAGGATGAGGAAATTCCTCCAGGACTGGAACTGTATAGAACTATGCTGCGGTTCTTTCATAGAGATAAGTTACCGACTCTAATTTCCCAAACATTAAAGATGCTGGGAGTACCTGGGGCTGAATCCATGTCTGCGCCAAAGAAAGATCCCATTTTGATTTCTCTATGTAAAGCCTCATGATTTTCCTTATTATGGAGACCATTCAAGAATTGACTGATCTTGAGTGGGGTACCCCAGAAGCTAATTTCAAAGGGGGATAACTCTTGGAAAGACTGTACCCCTGGATTCAGCTGTGAGAGAGCAATCACGCTTTCTGAAAGTGGATGCGCTTGAATGTGCCATCACCAAGCAGACAGCTATTCCTGTAGAGGGAGAAGCTGTCTTGAAGGATACTCACAATAGGAGAATTGATGCCATCTTTAAGCAAGCATTTGAAGCAGTGGCAATGATTTTGCAGATAACTTCTTGTTGTTCTCTGGTGGCTCGCTCTTGTTTAGTTCTCTCTCAGGAGGTCGATGAATCTGGTGTGAATTCCAGGGCACTGATGGAACCAGCGGCCGCCTTTTTGGCAGAAGCGGGCTGAGATTTGCTCCGTACCTCAGCCAGAGGGGTGGCTTCGGTAGAAGCGGCCAGGCTGAGAAATTGGTCGGCCGATGCGACCTCCAAGTCTAACCTTACAAAGTTACCCTTTAAAGGCTCGCACTTGTTTGGGAGTGAGTTGTAGAAAATGGCCAATCAGTGGGATGAGTCCCAGGTTCCTCAGTTGCTAGAGGATAAGAAGCAGATGTTGCACTCCTTTAGCATGAGAGTTCGTATTAGGAGATCCAAACATTTTCGACCCAACAGAAGAGTGGCCTTTCACAGTACTCGACCTTTGGGTAGGTCTCAGTATTTTCGTCACAGGCAGCTCAGATGGTGTGCAGGCTCGGGTAGTGGAACCCCTCTGAGCCCCCCCTGAAGTTGTGCTGACCGACCTCTGGGAACAGGAGATAGGGAGTCGCCGCTCTCTCTTTTATCAGAGGTGGTTCGAAATCATGTCAGACCTGGAGATGATACGAGACAGATATGCGTTGGAATTTCGCAGTGTTCCTCGGGTCACATTCAAGGTATCTCCCTGCCACTTCCCATAGAAGAGGCAAGCAGTGAAGTGTACATTGTCAAGGCTCCTCAGTCTGAAGGCTGTGGTTCCAGTACCTATATCTCAAGAAAATATTGGCTGATATTCCATCTATTTCGTTGTGCCCAAGAAGGAGGGCTCTTTTCGTCCCATCCTGGATCTCAAGGGGGTCAAACTGTCATTTGCGGGTTACTCATTTTCATATGGAAACTTTATGCTCAGTGATAATAGCCATGTAGTCGAGGGAGTTTTTGACACCCTTGGTTTTGACCGAGGTGTACCTGCATATTTCCAATCGACTATAGCATCAACGTTTTCTACGATTCGCAGTTTTAGGACGTCATTATCATCTCTCACACACATACACATCCCCTCATACAGGGCCCTTTTTCTTGCATACACACCCACACAAGCTCTCTTTCTCTCACACATACATCCTCACACAGGCTACCTATGTCTCTCTCTCTCTCACACGCACAAGTTCACACAGCCTCTGTCTCACACATACACAATCCCCTTACACAGGCTAGCACCCTCACATACACATGATCCCTTTTTCATACACTACTTCACAATCTCCTCATATAGGCTCCCTCTCTCTGAAACCCACTTTCAAGCATCCCCCCTCCACTCTCTTACCTCCCATGCTCTCTCACATCCTCCTGCTCTCTCTCACCCTCCCCTCCCCCACACCCCCTCCCCTCATATAGGCTCCCTCTCTCTGAAACCCACACTCAATCCCCCCCCCCCGTGCTCTCTTACCTCCCGCGCTCTCTCTCACACCCTCTCCTCTCTCTCACACACACACACATTCTCTCTCACCGGGGCCTTCCATCTTCGCCACAAGCAGAGCACACTCGGTTTGCGGCACACAGGGGCCTTCCATCTATACCGCAAGCGGAGCACACTCCGTTCGTGGCACACTGGGGCCTTCCATTTCGCTGTGAACAGCACACCAGGGCCTTCATCTTCGCTGCAAATGGAGCACATCCCGTTGCACACGTGGGACACACTCCATTCGCAGCAAGCCAGGGTCTCCTCTGCTATTTTCTGCGCACAGGAGGAATTCTGCGCAAATTTTGCGCTCTGCAGTAGCGCAGAATTCCCCCAGGACTAATTTTGGGTCAATCTTAGTCACTATGTTATGTCAGACAAATGTGTATCTCTGGAGGCCAAACTGCAGAAAAGCCAGGGACATGCACAATCATGCCATGTGATTGATGTCTTTCTGCAAAGACATGTGTTACATACAACTTCAGAGTTAGAGGAGTGCTAGAAATGGGTAACGATTGCTTGGTTGTGAATGACATGGACACATTGTGTAGGAACCCCAGATGCAGTTTTCCATTCAGGAAGACCTGACACAGTATAAACAAGTGCTATAGAGTACATACAGTGTCACAGTAAAAGGCGGCATGGACTTTAGGTTTGGAAATAAACTTTTAAGGCTCTTGTCAAACTATAGCTTAGCTTCTAGTGTGTAATAGCATGCTGTGGGTTGGCAACAATATCACAAAGTCACAGTGGTGTGAGTGATGCAGCCATTCTCTCTTTACCACAAGAGATTTAGGATATGGTTGAAGGACCTGACTTCTCACACCTATCAGTATTCCCAACATACCAGCAGAGACAAGATACAACAAGGTCTTATGTTCTACCCGTTGTTTCATAGAATGCACCTTCAGAGTTCTCAAAAGTAGATTTTGCTGTTTGGTCAGAATTGAAGGAGCTTTAATGTATGCCCCACCCAGACTCGCTAAAATAGTGCTGCACTGCTGTGTATTCCATAATCTGGCTCTATGGTATAGTATCCCAGTAGATGTCAATCCAGATCTACCCGAAGATCCCCCATGTTCCCCTGCAGAAGCTGGGCAGACCATACGGACTGGCAGCCAGCTTCGGCAAAGATTCATACAACACTACTTTTCCTGTTAATTCTCATCTACTCATTCCCCTTCCATGGTTCAAGCTGGTCTTATCTCTATCCTCATTTTACTCACAGGTCCTCTGTCTGGATCAGTGTTAACAGAAACCACTTAGGCCTAGTTAGACAGCTTCATGATAATGGAGCAATAGATGCAATAGACAGTAGTAAACAAAGCAGACCCAAAATAAACCTAACACCAAAGAGATGTGGCTGGCCTAATGTATTCATAGTGATTGTCAGTCCACAAGAGTCACGTCTCACCATAACGTTCATGAAGTACTGCCAACACTGTTGTGACTGTCCAATCCGGAAGTGGATCCTTGGGCCGACCGTCGCGAAAGGACGGACGGGAGGCAGAACTCGGTGATACAGATGAAGCTTCACCTGGAAACCCGAGATCCCTCCAGAGGAGCTGTGGAGACCCGGGTTGCTAGGACTTAGGAGTCTTCGCCCTGGAAGCCCGAGATCCCCCCAGGAGGAGCCCGTAGGGACCCGGGCCGCTGGGACTTAGGAGAAGGCTGAAGAACCCACGGAAAGGAATACGAACCGGAGTCTGGGCAGGCAGCGAGCAGGCGGGATGAAGACACGGTCCGGAGTCAGGGCAGGCGGCAAGCAGGCAGGGTAGAGGTCACACGCTGAGGTCAAGGCAGGCGGCAGGCAGGCAGAGTAGCGGTCACAGGCTGAGGTCAAGGCAGGCGGCAAGCAGGCAGAGTAGCGGTCACAGGCTGAGGTCAAGGCAGGCGGCAGGCAGGCGAATCAGAATCAGGCAGGCAAAGATCAGGAACCAGGCAAGCAGATGAATCAGAATCAGGCAGGCAAAGATCAGGAACCAGGCAAGCAGACGAACCAGAATCAGGCAGGCAAAGATCAGGAACCAGGCAGGCAGACGATCCGACGGGCAACTAGAACTCCGCAGAGAGACCTCGTTGCAAGGCAAGTTGGAACGCCGAAAGGCCCTGTTTAAATACCCTAGCCGGCGTCTGACGTCAGAGGAGGTGTGTCTGCACATCCGGGTGCAGACGCCTCAAAACGCGGCTCTATGCGCGCGTTCCCCCGAAGGAGGGAGGAGTCCCCGGCGGCGTCTCCACGAGGAGATGCCGCTGCCATGCGGCCCTGGAGGCCAGGAACCCGGCGGTTCGCGGTGCGGCAGAGGAAGGTAGGTGCCCGGTCACTACCCTAGTGACCGGGATCGTAACAGTACCCCCTCCTTTACGCCCCCTCCGTAGAGGACCGGCCTTTCCGGGGTTGTCCAGATGGAATTGGGTCAACAGGGATTTGTCCAAAATGTTTCGAGCAGGTTCCCAAGAGTCCTCCTCAGAGCCACAGCCTTCCCAGGACAACAAATACTCCCATCGGCGATTGTGAAAGCGTACATCACGTACCTCGTGTACTTGATAAACCGGATCCTCAGGAGATGAAGCTGAGAGAACATCAGGAGTGAGTTGATGAAAACGGGAGTGCACAACTGGCTTTAGGAGTGACACATGAAACACATTATGGATGCGCAGCGAAGATGGGAGACGGAGTCTGTAGGACACCAAACCTATACGCTCTGCCACCGGGAATGGACCACAAAACTTGGGAGCCAACTTGCGTGAATGACCAGGAAAATGCAGATTTTTGGTACTGAGCCATACCTTAGTCCTGGGCAGTAAAGCTGGAGCAGGACGTCGATGACGATTCGCTGTTGTCTGTGCTTTCTGCGCTGCTGAAGAAAGTCGAGGTTGAAGCGCTGTCCAGAGATGATGAAGTTGAGTGGCTACAGTCTGAGCCGCAGGTGAAGCAACCTCCACGGGAAGTGGAACAGGAGGCCTGAGATGACGACCGAAGACTGTTTGAAATGGAGATTGGCCAGTGACTGAATGTTCGTGATTATTGTATGCAAATTCAGCCCAAGGCAGTAAGGAAACCCAATTATCTCTTTTCTCAGAAATGAAACTGCGAAGAAAGGTCTTGAGGGACCGATTCATTCTTTCTGTTTGTCCATTACTTTGGGGGTGGAAAGCCGTAGAGAGATTCAACTGGACTCCAAATTTTTTACAAAGGGCTCGCCAGTAGCGAACTGTAAACTGAGGCCCTCGGTCGGAGACAATGCTTTGTGGAAGGCCATGGACTCGAAAGATGTGTTGTATAAAAAAAGATTTGCCAATTCTGGCGCTGTAGGAAGTTTGTCCAGAGGTACCAAGTGTACCATTTTAGAAAAACGGTCCACAATTACCCAAATCACCGTCTTACCCTCAGAAGGAGGTAGATCTACCACAAAGTCTGTGGCAATGTGCGTCCATGGTTCTGTGGCAATTGGCAAGGGTTGCAGAAGACCCCAGGGCCTTCCTGTGAGAGGCTTCTGTCTGGCACATACTGGGCAGGATGCCACATATTCTTGTACGTCTTGTCGCACCCGAGGCCACCAGTAGAACCGGTTCAAGAGAGTTAACGTTCTTTCTTGACCGGCATGACCTCCTGTAAGTGAGTCGTGAGCCCACTCCAGGACCTTCCTTCGGTCTCGTCGAGACACTACCACTCTCCCTTGCGTGGATACACCGGTGCTGGCAAGAGAGATCCTGGCCGGGTCAATAATGTATTGTGGAGAATCATCTTTTTCCTCGAGGATAGTATTTCGGGACAGGGCATCGGCCCGAACGTTCTTAGAAGCTGGTCGGTATTTTAGAACAAAATCAAATCGGCTAAAGAACAGAGACCACCTAGCTTGCCTGGGATTGAGGCGCTGGGCTTGCGAAAGGAACTCCAAGTTTTTATGATCGGTGTAAACCGTGACCCGATGCTGAGCTCCCTCCAGCCGTTGCCTCCATGCTTCAAAAGCCAACTTGATGGCAAGTAGTTCCTTATCGCCTATACCGTAGTTACTCTCGGCAGGAGTGAATTTTTTAGAAAAGTAGGAACATGGCAGTAGATTCCCCGTACTGGAGTGCTGTGATAGTACTGCTCCCACCGCCCCACTAGAAGCGTCCACTTCTACCACAAAAGGGCGTAACGGATCAGGATGGCGTAAGCACGTTTCCAGCAGAAACGCGTCTTTCAAATCCTGAAATGCCTTACAAGCCTCTTTAGTCCAATGGCGAACATCCGCTCCTTTCCTTGTTAGTGCTGTCAAAGGTGCGACCAGCCGGGAGTATCCTGGAATGAAGTGCCTGTAAAAGTTTGCGAACCCAAGGAAGCGTTGCAACGCTTTTAATCCAGTAGGCTGAGGCCATTTTTTGATGGCAGACACCTTCTCTGGATCCATGGTGAATCCAGTCGCTGAAACAATATACCCTAAGAAGGGCAAAGAGTCCTGTTCAAAGAGACATTTCTCTAGTTTTGCATAGAGATGCTGATCCCGGAGAATTTGAAGAACCTATCGAACTTGCCGGTGATGTGTGTCTAGGTCTTGCGAGAAGATGAGAACATCGTCCAAGTAAACTATGACACAGGTGTTCAATAGGTCCCTAAGAATCTCATTCATAAGATGCTGGAACACTGCGGGGGCATTACACAAGCCAAATGGCATGACCAAATATTCGTAGTGTCCGTCCCGGGTGTTGAAGGCGGTCTTCCACTCATCTCCGGGACGGATACGCACCAGGTTGTAAGCCCCTCTTAAGTCCAGCTTAGTGAAAACTCGAGCCCCTTGAAGTCTGTCCAACAATTCCGGGATCAAAGGTAATGGGTAACTGTTCTTCTTGGTAATACTATTCAAACCCCGGTAATCAATACAGGGCCGTAGTGACCCGTCCTTCTTGGCCACAAAGAAGAACCCTGCCCCTGCAGAAGATTTGGACTGACGTATAAATCCTTTAGCGAGGTTTTCCTTGATATAGTCTGACATAGCTTTAGTCTCTGGTTGGGATAGCGGATACACCCTACCCCGGGGAGGTGTTGTGCCAGGAAGAAGTTCTATGGCACAGTCGAAGGGACGATGTTGTTGCAGTAACTCCGCCCTTTCCTTAGAGAACACGTCGGAATAATCGCTGTATGGAGCTGGAAGTAAGGGCCCAGCGTGTGCCAAGGTAATGGGTGGAACCACTGCAAACTTAATGCAGGATTGGAAACACAGTGGACTCCATTGGGTAATCTGTAAATCATCCCAGCGGATTACAGGAGAATGTTGCTGTAACCAGGGCAGGCCAAGAACTATGGGATGTGTTGACTTCTCCAAAACGAGGAAAGAGATCACTTCTTTATGAAGTAGTCCGGTCTGAAGAGTAATTGGAGTTGTAACTACTGAAATGCACCCAGGCAATGGGGTCCCTTGAATGGAGGTGACTCGTAACGGTGGTTCACGGGGCCGTGTAGTTATTTGAAGACGCTCAACCAGTGCGTGAGTAATGAAGTTCCCTCCAGCCCCTGAGTCAATCAGGGCCCGTGTCTCAAAAGCACCTCCAGGAAGTTTTAAAGTCACAGGTACAGTACATTGAGGAGCAGCATTAAGGCAGCCCAGGAGACACTCCTCCATCACTCCTAGGCGTGAGCGTTTCCCGGCCGTTCTTTACATTGAGAAAGGAAATGCCCTTTCCCACCACAATATAAACACAGTCCTTGTGTCCGGCAGCGGCGTTTCTCCTCTTCAGTCAAGGAAGTTCTCCCCAACTGCATAGGCTCCTCAGAGGGAGAGGCTGCAGAAGCCCCCGATGACCAGGAAGCCGGCGTAAGCGGTCTGGAGAATGCTGGTGCTAGAGGTGATAACCGTCGTGGCGGCCGTATCTCTCTGGCCCTTTGTTGCAAGCGCTGGTCAATGCGCCCAGCGAGTTCAATGAGCGTGTCAAGGTCATCGGGAAGATCTCTGGCAGCTAGCACATCCTTAATCCGACCTGCCAGACCTTCGAGAAAAATCCCCCGAAGGGCATCATCACGCCACCCCACCTCAAGTGCAAGTGTGCGGAATTCCAAGGCGTATTCCGCCAATGTGCGTGCTCCCTGTCGGATCTGCAGTAACTCAGACGTTGCCGAGGTCTGGCGAGCAGGCTCGTCGAAAGCGGCCCGGAAACTAGCCACAAAGAGATCCAGATTCGAGAGCGTGACGTCGCTCTTCTCCCACATAGGCGATGCCCAGTTCAGGGCCTTGCCATCCAGCAAGGAGAAGATGTACGCTACCTTGACAGAGTCGGTAGGAAACTGGTTGGGGAGTAAAGCGAATCGTACATAACATTGATTGAGAAATCCACGGCAGGCCTTGGCGTCTCCTGCGTAACGTGAAGGAGCAGGCAGCTGCGTAGGAGTCTGGAACGTGACAACTGGAGCAGGTACAGGAACTGGGACCTGCGCAGGAGGCTCGGCATCCATGCGAGTAGCCATGCGCTCTACCATGGCTAATGAGTCTAACACCTGTTGCTGCTGTACCAGGCGTTGCGCAAGCCCCGGGATGGCCTGGAGACCAGCGAGATCTGCCGGATCCATGGCCTTGCAAACTGTTGTGACTGTCCAATCCGGAAGTGGATCCTTGGGCCGACCGTCGCGAAAGGACAGACGGGAGGCAGAACTCGGTGATACAGATGAAGCTTCACCTGGAAACCCGAGATCCCTCCAGAGGAGCTGTGGAGACCCGGGTTGCTAGGACTTAGGAGTCTTCGCCCTGGAAGCCCGAGATCCCCCCAGGAGGAGCCCGTAGGGACCCAGGCCGCTGGGACTTAGGAGAAGGCTGAAGAACCCACGGAAAGGAATACGAACCGGAGTCTGGGCAGGCAGCGAGCAGGCGGGATGAAGGCACGGTCCGGAGTCAGGGCAGGCGGCAAGCAGGCAGGGTAGAGGTCACAAGCTGAGGTCAAGGCAGGCGGCAGGCAGGCAGAGTAGCGGTTACAGGCTGAGGTCAAGGCAGGCGGCAAGCAGGCAGAGTAGCGGTCACAGGCTGAGGTCAAGGCAGGCGGCAGGCAGGCGAATCAGAATCAGGCAGGCAAAGATCAGGAACCAGGCAAGCAGATGAATCAGAATCAGGCAGGCAAAGATCAGGAACCAGGCAAGCAGACGAACCAGAATCAGGCAGGCAAAGATCAGGAACCAGGCAGGCAGACGATCCGACGGGCAACTAGAACTCCGCAGAGAGAATCTCGTTGCAAGGCAAGTTGGAACGCCGAAAGGCCCTGTTTAAATACCCTAGCCGGCGTCTGACGTCAGAGGAGGTGTGTCTGCACATCCAGGTGCAGACGCCTCAAAACGCGGCTCTATGCGCGCGCGCGTTCCCCCGAAGGAGGGAGGAGTCCCCGGCGGCGTCTCCATGAGGAGACGCTGCTGCCATGCGGCGTTGGAGGCCAGGAACCTGTCGGTTCGCGGCGCGGCAGAGGAAGGTAGGTGCCCGGTCACTACCCTAGTGACCGGGATCGTAACAAACACAATCTACACAGTTTGCCATAGCTTGTGCCTTCTTGTTTGCCTTGGCTACCCCTTTAACCATGTCCTAGCCCTGGCAAGATAGTCGCATAGGTATAATGAACACCAGCAGGGCCTAGGAATTGGAGCCAAGTGCTCTACAAGCTATAGAAATCACAGTTAGCTCAGCTGCTTAAAGGCACACCCTACTCCTCCTCTTCATACCGCTCTTGCCCTCCTCCTCCCTCCTACTCTCCTCATGCCTCCTCTCTCTCCATGCCTTCCATGCTCCATCTTCTCCAACACTCCACACTCTGCACTCTTCCACTCCACACTCCTCCTTGACACTCACAAAAATTTACACAGCTAAAGACTAGAAAAAAAGGTAAAGGTAAACAGATGAGAACACAAAACAGGAAAAGTTGACAGTTACACAAAACAGGACAAGTTGCACAAAACAGGACAAGTTACACAAAACAGGACAAGTTGACAGTTACAATCATCAATCACAGATCGACATGTTACAGCCAGATTCCTAGCTGACATCTGTGTGCATCTGAATATATCTACATGTACATCGGATTCATAGTGTCAGCAATATCTCAGCTGTTATAGTGCTGACATTGGAGTGCTCAAATAGTAGGCCTTCACTTACAGCTTTTTGATAAGCACATGTCAAACTTCTCACAGGCCACTGCAAGCTAGCATATCTCATATACACGACCATGAATAGCTGGGCCCCGCTACACCTACATAAGCAGTCAACTCTCATGTACAGATGGTGAGGGCCCTGACCCATGTCTGTACAACAAGGAAAAATCAGTGAGCATATATGCTTCTGACAGATGTCTCCCAGGGTGCCAGGTATAGACAATCTTCTGTGAGGAATAATGACCCTACCTCATTAGTGGGTAGGGTCAAGCTTGGCACAGACAGCCCTGATGGTTGATGTGCTAGAGGTAGTCTGTAATCAGCAATGTCCTAACCAATGTGTGTGCCTGTGTGAGCCTGGGTGAGTGATATGGTGTGTTAGCCTCTGTCTATATCTGTGTCTGGAAGTGATGTGGGCTCATAGTTATCTTCCTTACCACACCAATCCATATACCAGAGCATGAACTATGTGTGCACCCAATTAGCACACACTGGCTTTTGACACAAGCAATCCTGTGCTTCCACTCTTTACGATGGATGCTATAGCTATGCTAATTTGTAGGCGGGGAGAAAATGGCCTTATACACTGCAACCAAACATTCCACCTTGGCCAGACACTGTTTATTCATTCAGTTGAGAGAGGTGTTAAAATTTGCAGCATCAGAGCTCAGATATACTGGGACAGTTTGCCGGATGAGTAGATCTCTGCCTGTAGTGGACACCTCCCCCTCACCCTGGCACCTGAGGCTCTCCCACCCAGTACCTGGAGTAGGTCTATTTGTATTGGTATTGGGGGGTAGGCCTGGTTGGAAGAGCTTCAGCTGTGGTGTTTGGGGGGTGGAGATTTAGATGATGTAAACTTTTGGGGGGATGCAGGGATGGAGGGAAAGAGGAGGGAATCATGCCAGGTATTTTCATGTTCACTAGATTATTGCGTGGGGGAAGAGGATTGGGCCAGCGGGTTAATGATACCTGGGGGTGAGGGGTGGCAGAAGGTCTGCCAGGACCACTATTTGATGTTTTCTTTTTCTGCACAGAGGTCACTTACCCACTTATCTCTAGAAGATATGTTCGTAACTAGACAGTGAGCCTGCAACCCAAGGCCACATCACATGAGGCTTACTCTGCTATGTGCTCACACTGGCAGGATAGGCCTACAGAGAATCCACCTTATGTAGCCTCATATGTTTTGGGTACATACCTTAGGTGGCACTTTTAGCCTGCTGATTATAGGGGACAGGTTCTGCTGCTAACTGGAGTCGCATCACTTCACCACTACCTAGCCTAATGATTATGTATATCTGTCTACTTGCAGCCTGCTAGAAGATCATGTCATCTCAGAAAGTGACATCTATGATAAGCTCATACAGGCTGCTGTGTGACAACTGTGGATGAATCATGGTGATGTGGAGGATAGAGATTACTTACTGCCCAAGAGCAGACAGAGATAAGGCCTGCTGTTGCTTGGGACCAGGCAGACTTCAACAGACTGGCTCCCACCTTGAACTGCCTTGGGTTGTTGATACACATCTATTAGCTAAGGCTGATCTCTGTATGTGTCATGGACAGTCCGCTCCGGTGCTGCTGTGGTTGGTGGTGGCTGAGGTGCTGTTGTGGCTGCAAAGTTGGCATGTCCGGGCTAATGGGCTGATCTGGCTGGATATCTAGTGTATGCTGGAGACTGGTGTCTGGTGCATGCTGGAGACAGGAGGGGACTGGCCAGCTTCGTCCCATGGCATCAAGCTGGAGAGGTTTAGGCTGATATCAAGTTGTAGGGATGAGGTAAGGGGTGGCAGTAGCTGGTGCTATTCTGGCTGCTGCTGCTGCTCTGCCTCCTCTTCCTCACTTCACTGAGTCTGAGCATCAAGTTGAACCTGAGAGCAGGGGCTGTCCTGCTGGACCCTGGGGCTTCACAGATGGGACCTGCGGGTTCCTGAGCAAGAGCTGTGGAAACAAAGAAGAAGACATAAGTATGAAAGCTAAGAAGTACACATGTACTGTGTGGCATAAGATGTGCACTTTGCATCAAGCAATTTGAGCATCTTATGCCAAAATATGTGGACATCTGTAGCAGACTTGACATTTACAGGTGAGGTGAATTTACCAGCCCCGGCTTGCATTGTGTCCAGCTCGTCCATCCCCTTTAACACTTCTGGTCCTCCATGGGGTCAGGACTATCAGGCAAAGGGCTCCTCTTCCCATCTGGCACAAATACTTGTTGCGGCTTGCCACCTTGGTTTTCAGCTGGGCCTTTACGTCGCAGTAGTGGTGGGTCACCTGCTCTCCGTTTCTCTTAATTCCACTGCACCAGGATATGACTTTTGCAATGGTGCGCTATATCTGGCTCTTGGCTGCCCTGAAAGTATTTACCGCACAGTTCCCAAACAGCATGTTGTAATTTCCGAGGATGCCGGCAATAAGCATCTCTTTGTCCTCAATGCTGAACTTGTATGCATGAAGACGAGGTTGACCTGCTGCCTGGCAGCCGGATTATGGGGATGCCACATCCACTTCTAGAGAGGTGATGTCACTCTTCTGGCTATCACTCCCTCTCCCTCTCCCCTCCCTTCCTCCTCCCCCCCCGTTCTGCACTTGTCCTACCAACTCCCCTCTCCTTTGCTCTCTCTGTTTAGCCCTACCCTGCATCCCCTTCCCATCATAGTCACCTGCCTATCTCCCCTTCCCCCACCTCCTTCTATCCCTTCCCTATCTCTACTCCTGTCCCTACTACTCCTCCTCTTCATACCGCTCTTGCCCTCCTCCTCCCTCCTACTCTCCTCATGCCTCCTCTCTCTCCATGCCTTCCATGCTCCATCTTCTCCAACACACCACACTCTGCACTCTTCCACTCCACACTCCTCCTTGACACTCACAAAAATGTACACAGATAAAGACTAGAAAAAAAGGTAAAGGTAAACAGATGAGAACACAAAACAGGACAACACACTCAGAAATCGCTATGAACCTTTACCAAACTCCAACCAAGAACTCACTTCCTCTCCTCTCTCTCCTACACCTGACAGACCCTCCAAGATGCAGCTGCTGGAAGCCGGTATATATAAGCAAAGAAAATAACATGCCATGCATAAAATGACGTGCAATGTGTAAAATGACACGCGAAAGCCTAATGTGTTGCACAATGTGGTACTGCGTCATGCAATACGATAAATTATCGCAAATTGTGAAACTTACTTAGACGATGCGGTATATCAGAAATTTCCCTAACCGCGCCCATTTTTTTAAATTGCGGATGCTAACATGCTATATTTCTGCTTTACTTCAAGCATTTTGATGAATCTAGGCCTAAGATGGTACCTGAGGCAATGGAGGCTAAAGTGATTTGTCCAAGGTCATAAGGAGCGGCAGTGGATAGGTGTCCAAACCTTTCCATCATAAAATTTCCTGTAACAATAAATTACTATACTCAGTGAGCGAAGACACTGGATTAGGGAGAGAAGTTTCCATTTGAGTTAAATATAATAAAATATCATTTCCGTAGAATGTTATTTTATATATTGTAGATCCTAAGGGAAATCCCTTTATCTCTCAATATCCCTTTTTTTGGCAAATTGTTCTAAGGCTAAGTTAAATAAAGTGGAAGACAGCACGCATCCTTGTCTCATTCCTCTCAGAATAGGAAAAGTGGCAGAACAGACACATTAATTATTATTCTAGCTCAGGGAATCTTATCAGGGCCTGTATCCAGTCTAGAAATTTCAATGGAAATCTGAAGATAAGAACATGCCATACTGGGTCAGACCAAGGGTCCATCAAGACCAGCATCCTGTTTCCAACAGTGGCCAATCCAGGCCATAAGAACCTGGCAAGTACCCAAAAACTAAGTCTATTCCATGTTACCGTTGCTAGTAATAGCAGTGGCTATTTTCTAAGTCAACTCAATTAATAGCAGGTAATGGACTTCTCCTCCAATAATTTATCCAATCCTTTTTTAAACACAGCTATACTAACTGCACTAACCACATCCTCTGGCAACACATTCCAGAGTTTAATTGTGCATTGAGTGAAAAAGAACTTTTTCCGATTAGTTTTAAATGTGCCACATGCTAACTTCATGGAGTGCCCCCTAGTCTTTCTATTATCTGAAAGAGTAAATAACCGATTCACATCTACCCATTCTAGACCTCTCATGATTTTAAACACCTCTATCATATCAAATCTCAGCCGTCTCTTCTCCAAGCTGAAAAGTCCTAACCTCTTTAGTCTTTCCTCATAGGGGAGCTGTTCCATTCCCCTTATCATTTTGGTCGCCCTTCTCTGTACCTTCTCCATCGCAATTATATATTTTTTGAGATACAACGACCAGAATTGTACACAGCATTCAAGGTGCGGTCTCAATATGGAGCGATACAGAATCATTATGACATTTTCCGATTTATTCACCATTACCTTTCTAATAATTCCCAACATTCTGTTTGCTTTTTTGACTGCCGCAGCACACTGAACTGATGATTTCAATGTGTTAGCCACTATGACGCCTAGATCTCTTTCTTGGGTGGTAGCACCTAATATGGAACCTAACATTGTGTAACTATAGCATGGGTTATTTTTCCCTATATGCATCACCTTGCACTTATCCACATTAAATTTCATCTGCCATTTCGATGCCCAATTTTCCAGTCTCACAAGGTCTTCCTGCAATTTATCACAATCTGCTTGTGATTTAACTACTCTGAACAATTTTGTATCATCTGCAAATTTGATTACCTCACTCGTCGTATTTCTTTCCAGATCATTTATAAATATATTGAAAAGTAAGGGTCCCAGAACAGATTCCTGAGGCACTCCACTGCCCACTCCCTTCCACTGAGAAAATTGTCCATTTAATCTTACTCTGTTTCCTGTCTTTTAGCCAGTTTGTAATCCACGAAAGGACATCGCCACCTATCCCATGACTTTTTACTTTTCCTAGAAGCCTCTCATGGGGAACTTTGTCAAACGCCTTCTGAAAATCCAAGTACACTACATCTACCTGTTCACCTTTATCCACATGTTTATTAAGTCCTTCAAAAAAAGTGAAGCAGATTTGTGAGGCAAGACTTGCCTTGGGTAAAGCCATGCTGACTTTGTTCCATTAAACCATGTCTTTCTATATGTTCTGTGATTCTGGTGTTTAGAACACTTTCCACTATTTTCCCTGGCACAGAAGTCAGGCTAACCGGTCTATAGTTTCCCGGATTGCCCCTGAAGCAATATAAATAGATATCACCAAGGGTGTGACCAGAACTGTCATAGCCATGTGGCCCAACAACCTCAACATATGCCAAGCTGACAACTGCTGGCTCTGTTGAATCTCTGCCGCAATGGTCATCAGATTGATGGCCCTTTGTCGAGGCAGGAAGGCTCCTATCAAATCCAACTGAGGTGACGGGCTGAGATGGAACCTGGGATAGTTGATAAAAAACCCTAGTGACTCCAACACTCGGGTGATCGCGTTCTTGGACCTGATGGCCCCTGCCTGAGAGGCACTCTTAACCAGCCAATCATCCAGATTAGGGAAAACAAGCACTCCCATCCTGCAAGGTGTGCCGCCACCACAGCCAAGCATTTTGTGAAGACACGGTGTCCTCATGCGAGCCCAAACCATAATCTGCGGTACTAGAAGTACTGTTTTCCCACTATGAATCTGATATACCTCCGGTGACTTGGGAAGATCACAATGTGGGTATACGCGTCCTTCAGATCAAGGGAACACAGGCAATCCCCTTTTTGCAGAAAAGGGATCAAGATGCCCAAGGAAACCATCTTGAACTTTTACTTTTTTGAGAAATCTGTTCAAGGCCCTCAGGTCTAGAATGGGGCACAGTGCTCTTGATCTCTTTGGAATCAGGAAGTACCTGGACTAAAATCCCCGCCCTCATTGCCCTGGTGGAATGGGCTCAACTATTCTGGCCGTCAAGAGGGAGGAGTGCTCTGTGATCAGTATGCGCTACTGGGCCCCAAAATAGGCTCGGACGGCAATTTGGTGGGGCATCCAAAAGTTCTAATCGGTACCTTTGACAGGCGATGGAAAGAATCCACTGGTCCGAGGTTACACTGGGCCACTGCTTCGCGAAGAACCATAGCCTTTCCCCTACCGATGGATCCATCGACCCGGGTACAGGTGTCCAGGCTGTGCTCCCTACGACACCAGTCAAAACCCCATCCCTGGAGTTGACTGAGGCATCAGCTGGGCCTTAGGAGCTCTCTGCTGCCTGGGATGGCCACAAGGGCACTGATGCTGCTGACGGGAGCAAAAGGGCCAAGGATAGTACTGTCTGTGGTGAAAGACTTCTTCTACCATGATCTTGCCGACCCCCGAGGGAGGAGGATGGGTCTGGAGCGCTGGCATACAGTTGTTGAAGGGTCTCATGATGGTCTCGAAGCTGGGCCATTGCATCCTTCACCTATTCTTTGATGAGATTCTCTTCAGTGCAAGGCACGTTAGTGAGTCTTTCCTGCACCTCTGTTCAGAGATCTGAAGCCCGCAGCCATGTCATGCAGAGACCCTCAAAGCCATTTTGAAAACATTGTAGGTTGTGCAGATTGTTTTCTCCACATTCCAGGCCCTTTTGCAACAGCGACATGAGAGTGTCCTGCTGCTGCTGCTGAGGCAACTGCTCTGCCACCTCTTAAACCTGCTTCCAAATGTTCTGCAAGTTCAAGACGAGCTGGGAGAAACTATGCGGGCAATGAGCATAGCTCCCTGAAATACCTTCCTCCCAAGAGCATCCATCACTCTGTGATCCTTCCCCAGGGAAGGATCTCTTGACAGCAGATATGACTACCACCGAATGGTGGGGCAACTGGTGCTTACCGAATCCGAGAGCCTTCTGGATGAGATACACCGCATCCACCTTCTTATTTACAGGAGGCACTGTGAGGAGATGTTCCCAGATCCTCAACAGCAACTCCTTAAGGATGCCATGCACCGGGTCCACCACGACTGTAACTATAGCATGGGTTATTTTTCCCTATATGCATCACCTTGCACGTAATCACATTAAATTTCACCTGTCATTTGGATGCCCAATTTTCCAGTCTCACAAGGTCTTCCTGCAATTTATCACAATCCGCTTGTGATTTAACTACTCTGAAAAATTTTGTATCATCTGCAAATCTGATTTCCTCACTCGTCATATTTCTTTCCATATCATTATAAATATATTGAAAAGCACGGGTCCCAATACAGATCCCTGAGGCACTCCACTCTCCACTCCCCTCCACTGAGAAAACTGTCTATTTAATCCTACTCTCTGTTTCCTGTCTTTTAGCCAGTTTGTAATCCATAAAAGGACATCGACATCTATCCCATGACTTTTTACTTTTCCTAGAAGCCTCTCATGAGGAACTTTGTCAAATGCCTTATGAAAATCCAAATACACTACATCTACTGGTTCACCTTTATCTACATGTCTATTAACGCCTTAAAAAAAGTGAAGCAGATTTGTGAGGCAAGTCTTGCCTAGGGTAAAGCATGCTGATTTTGTTCCATTAAACCATGTCTTTCTATATGTTCTGTGATTTTGATATTTAAAACAATTTCCAGTATTTTTCCTGACACTGAAGTCAGGCTAACTGGTCTGTAGTTTCCCAGATCACTCCTAGAGCCCTTTTTAAATATTGGGGTTATATTAGCCACCCTCCAGTCTTCAGGTATAAAGGATGATTTTAATGATAGGTTACAAATTTTTACTAATAGATCTGAAATTTCATTTTTGAGTTCCTTCAGAACCTTGGGGGTGTATACCATCCAGTCCAGGTGATTTACTACTCTTCAGTTTGTCAATCAGTCCTACTACATCTTCTAGGTTCGCTGTGATTTGGTTCAGTCCATCTGAATCATTACCCATGAAAACCTTCTCCGGAACAGGTATCTCCCCAACATCCTCTTCAGTAAACACTGAAGCAAAGAAATTGTTTAATCTTTCCGTGATAGCCTTATTTTCTCTAAGTGCCCCTTTAACCCCTCGATCATCTAACGGTCCAGCTGACTCCCTTACAGGCTTTCTGCTTCGAATATTTTTTAAAAAGTTTTTACTGTATTTATTTATTTATTTAAATACTTTTGATATACCGATACTCAAGGCTGGTGTCTTATGGTACCGGTTTACATTGAAACAAGGGGTAACCAATTAACTATGAAAATAAAGTTACAAAGAACAAGGGGTTTATAGGATGGGAGAGTAGAGAGCGAAAGCACACGATTAGTATAATAAGTTATAAATAACTAAGTTTAAAGTAACGGAGTTTAACATATAAACGAATGAAGCAGGCTTAGACAATAGATTAGTCTTTAGGTCTATAAAGTTGCCGGCAAGAGTGAGGGAGTGGGAGGGGGGGGGATCTGTGAGAATGGATTGCATAGCTGTGCTGTTCGTAAGGAGTCCATTAAGGGAAGGCTTGGGTGAACAGCAACGTTTTTAGTTTCTTTCTGAAAGAAAGCGGGCATTGTTCCTGTCGAAGTTCCGGGGGAAGAAGATTCCAATAATACGGTCCGGCCATGGACAAGGTTCGTTTCAGGATGGAAGTGTGAGTGGTGGATTTATTTGGTGGGGCATGGAGCGATCCTTTGTAAGTTGATCTGATTGGTCTTGAGGACACATGAAGTTCGAGAGGTATTTTGAGTTGTAGAGTAGATCGGTGATATATGTTTTTGTGGATGATGGATAAGGTCTTGAACATTATTCTGTGGTTGATAGGTAGCCAATGTAGGTTTTTTAGGATTGGTGTGATGTGGTCTTTGCGCCGAGAGTTAGTAAGGATCCTTGCTGCGGCATTTTGAAGCATCTGAAGTGGTTTCGTTGAGGCGGCTGGAAGGCCAAGGAGGAGCGCGTTACAGTAGTCTATTTTTGAAAATAGTATGGCTTGTAGTACAGACCGGTAGTCTTGAAAGTGAAGGAGAGGTTTTATTTGTTTCAGGACGTGAAGCTTATGGAAGCATTCCTTGGTGGTGGTATTAATGAATTTTTTTAGGTTCATTCTGGAGTCGAGCATGGCTCCCAGATCTCTCACGTGGTTTACAAATGGTGAGAGATGGAGAGTAAGGGGGTTGTTGACCTTGGGAGAGATGAATAGAAGTTCTGTTTTAGAGGTGTTAAGAACAAGATTGAGACTTGAAAGTAGACTATTGATGGAGCTGAGGCAGTTGTTCCAGAATTGTAAGGTGCTGGAGGTGGGATCCGTGACAGGGATTAAGATCTGTACATCGTCTGCATATACAAAGATCTGTACATCGTCTGCATATACTGTGAGTTTTTGCCTCTATGGCCAACTTCTTTTCAAATTCTCTCTTAATAATTAGTGAAGCCCAGGAATCTCTGCAGGACCCATAGCCTGCTTGGCTGAGGCTAGTCTTGGACACTCTTGTTTGTAGGGGTCCATGTTAAAACTCCTGCTGGAGACAATGTAGCCCAGAGAAGAGAGGCTTTTCCTTTCAAACAAGCATTTCTCGAGCTTCACATAAAGCTGACGTCCAAGAGATGTTGACATTCTTGGTAGACGTCCCAGTGATGGGATACAAGATCCTGAGAGAAGATTAAAATGTCAAGGTAAACTACAATGCACTCATAGAGAAGGTCCTGGAAGATCTTGTTCATTATGTTTTGGAGCATGGCTAGAGCTTTGCATAAGCCGAAAGGCATCACCAGTTGCTCATAGTGACCATCTCTTGTGTTGAAGGCCATTTTTCACTCATCACTGTATCGGATACAAATTAAATTGTAAGCCCCCCATAGATCCAGTTTGGAGAAGATTTTTGCTCCTTTCTGCTGGTCAAACAACTCAGAGATTAACGATAAAGGATAACAATCCTTCCAGGTAATCGCATTCAGACCTTGAAAGTCTCAGCAGGGATGGAGAGAACTGTCCTTCTTAGCGACGAAAAAGAAGCCTGCATCAGCTGCGGAGGTGGAGTGACAGATGAACCCCTTGTCCAAGTTCTCTTGAATGTACTCAGACATGGCCTTCGTATCCAAAAGAGACAAGAGGTACACTATCCCACGAGGTGTTTGAGTGGATTCTTGGGTACTGTGGAAGATGACCATGCCCATGGGGCTCCGCCCCGTGGGGAGCCACAGTACTGGGCTAGACTCAGGACGCACAAACATAGAGTTTTGTCTTTTATTGTACAGCTGATGTATACCACCAGAGGTGGCAGTAGTGAGGTGATCCACAGGTAGCAGTCCAGGGACCCTCGGCAGAGGAAACCCATCTCACCAAGATGGTATATGGAGATCGAGGTGTAGATTTCCCAGCACGGCAAAGCTGTAGATGAGACAGACTGAGAATTAGATTACTCACTAGATGGTAGCTGTAAGGTTGATTCTACCAGGCAGAAGTAGATGGTTACAGGCACCAAGGCAGAGAGAGCAGGCCCTCGAAGAGTGAGTACCTGATACCAGTAAGGCACCTGAAAGAAGCAAAGGGCCCCCGAGGAGCGGGTACCCAGGATAGAGAATACCCTGAAGGGCAGAGAGAGCTTCCAGCGGCAGCACGGAAGCAGCAGAGTAGCTTAGACCGGACGAATCCAATCCTTGCTAACTCAATGAGCTAACAAACAAGCATAGGCTAAATACCAGGATGGCGTGATGTCACTCGTGGGGGACACCCCCGAGGTTCCCACCATGACGTGGATAAAGACATGGGTGGCATGCGCGCGTGCACCCTAGGACACTCAGGAGAAACATGGCGTGAGGCTTTGCCATAGCCGTTCCGGGGACGCCAGAGAACGCGGCTTTGAGACGCGGCGGTACCCATCTTCCCAAGGCTATCGGGGAGAGCAGAGAAAAAGGTGAGGCACAAGGGTCGAAGCTGTCTGAGACCGACGGATGCAACAGTACCCCCTTCAAAGGACCCCCTCCAGACCTCCTACCTGAGGATGCATTCTGTGGTATTGCTGAAGCATTTCTTTATCCATGATATTTGCCAAAGGTTCCCAAGAGTTTTCTTCAGGTCCATAACCCTCCCATGACAGGAGGTATTCCCAAACTCTGCCTCTCTTTCTCACATCAAGGATAGCGTCTACCTTGCATTCGATGTCTTTTGCATCAATAGGTGTAGATTCAGGTGTCTTAGTTGAGAACTCGCTAAGGACTAGCAGTTTCAGTAGTGAGACATGGAACGCATTATGAATCTTCTATGCTGGTGGAAGTTTCAGACTGTACATAAGAGTATCTAGTCGTCGGAGAATGGGAAAGGATCCGACGAAGCATGGAGCAAAACGAGCTGATGCTAGCTTGAGTCTTAGATGTTTTGTAGACAGCCAGACTTTGTCACCAGGCTGGAATTCTGGAGCTTTGCAGTGGTGAGCATCATAGCCTTTCTTTGCTCTTTGTCCTGCTCTAAGGAGCACCTCTTTAGTTTTAGTCCATAGTTGTTGGATATCTTTGGCAGCAGATTGAGCTGCGGGGACGACACTGAAAGTGGAAGTGGTAAGGGTGATAATGGTAGTCGTCCGTAGACCACGTCAAATGGTGTTGATCCAGTTGATGTTGCTGGATGAGAGTTGATGGTGAATTCAGACCAGGGCAACAATTCAGCCCAGTCATTTTGACGTGTACCAACATAGGCACGAATGAACTGCTTGAGTGTCCTATTCATTCTCTCTGTTTGCCCATTAGACTGAGGATGGTATGCAGAGGTGAAGTTGAAAGAGATATCAAACTTCTTGCACAATGCTTTCCAGAACTTAGCTGTGAATTGGGCTCCTCTGTCAGAAATGATGTGCTTTGGCATGCCGTGTAGGCGAAAGATGTGAGTGATAAAAAGCTTTGCAAGCGGGAGATCACGTGACCGCTTGACGGGAGAGGATGTGATCCCCCGTCGCGGAGCCTAAGCCCTCCTTATCCTCCCCCATCCGACACCCAATATCAGGGTTTTTTCTTACTTTGGTACCCTGTGTGAGCCTCTCAGATCAGCGATCGTGATTTTAGAGGGGATGGCGGCCAGAGCGGGGAAAAAAGAGAAGGAGAAGGACCGAGCCCAGGCACCCGATTCATCCCCAGAGGAGGGGGGCGGAGTCACGGAGACTGGATCGGGGTCGCAGGGCTCCACCGCTGAATTAACAGCCGTGGTACTAGCAGCGATAACCCCTGAGTTAAAGAAAATATCTGACCAGCTGCTGGAGTTACAAACCGGGATGTCTGCCATCGATCGCCGTTTCTCCGACATCGAAGCCTGAGTCTCAGGAAATCAAGATGGCCTCCACGTGGCCCAGGAGGCACTAGCAGGGCTTAAAGCCACAGTGGAGAAACAGGCGGAGAAGATTGATGATCTGGAGAACCGAGCTTGTCGCACAAACATCAGGTTAGTGGGGCTACCAGAAAGCTTAGAGGATCACAAGCTTTTGAATTTCCTGGAAGAGTGGCTCCCAACGGCATTGTCACTGACTAACATCACAGGGCCGGTCCGGATTGAAAGGGCCCATCGTCTGGGCCCTAAACGCGCGGAGAATATGAAACCGAGAGTAGTTATAGCAAAACTCTTGAACTATGCCCATAAGGAGGCGATTTTGCGGGCGTTGCGGCAAGGGACTAAACTATTATATGATAATCGCCCGGTTTTGATCTTTCAGGACTTTTCCTCTACTGTTTCACAAAAACACCGTGTTTTGGCGCCATTTTGTTCGCAGCTGTTTGAACGAGGTATCAGAGCGGTCTTAGTGTACCCAGCGAAAATGAGAGTCCAAACCACCAACGGAGTTCGCTGGTTCACAGAAGCTTCAGAGGTTAAGCAATTCCTGCAATCATTACCAATGCCTAGCAGATCCGACCCCTGAGGGAGTTAGGAAGATAGACTGAGAGCAGCCATAAGGGTACACAGCAGCTGAGATGGAATCGGGCCTCCACCGGGGGGGTCTGTCGATTAACTTTATAACGGTGGAAAAGTATGGAACTTTTTGGAGACAGGCCCTGCTGGGGCTGGATAGTGGTGTGGGATTTGGCGTGCGGGCGTCTCCATGCGGGGCAGGAATACTGCCAAATACCCACTCCCCCAAGTGGATTTATAGCTCTCAGGGGCATTGTGGAGATCAGTCTTTCCAACAATGCCCACTGTTTACCTGGTTCTTAAGGAATTTCTCTTGTTGTTACTTTCGTTTACAGCTGATGTCACCGGCACGGACCGTCGGTAAGGATGGCTCTGGTGAGACGTGGTGACTACTGACTTTTCACTATGGACTGATCGAATACTGGTTTACCTATGTTCCTCAAATGATATAGTCTGTATGGACAGTTATAAGTTCAAAAAACAAAAAAAAAAAAAATCAGTTGGTGGCATTTCTATAACTTTGAATATGATCTACATTGTTTGAATGGTGTTGCCGGGGGGGAGGGGGGGGAGGGGGGAACAAGGGCTGGGAAGCAGGTAAAGGTGATCTCAGCCTGCTATCTTGATGGCAGGGCTAGGGGTGAAGGTAGTGAGGAACGGAGGAAGGGAAGGTGGGAGGGCATGGGCTGGGGGGGGGGAATCAAGCGAGGGAGGAGGGGGAAGGGGGTGGGGGGGAAGCTTGGGAGGGTGGGTTGGTGCGAAACACATGAATCTAATTTCGTTGTCTCTCTATCTCACATCGGGGGGGAGTTCAGCTGGGAGACTCCCTACCCTTTACAAGAAGTTTCATAGTTGCAGGTTTTCCTTGGGTAATGCATATCTTTGAGTAGTCGTAATTCTTTTTTTTATTCCTGGAATGTAGGGGGTCTGAACTCTCCGGTTAAAAGGTCTAAGATTCTGCAGGCCCTTAATAAAAAATCAGCTGATATTGCTTTTTTGCAAGAGACGCATTTAACGGATCTTGAACATAGTAAACTAAAACAGTGATGGGTGGGTTCCGTGCATTTCTCTTCTGCGAGTACCAGGTCTGCGGGGGTGGCCATTTTAATACAGAAATCCTTTCCGCTCAAAGTGTTGAAAGAAGTGAAAGATCCCAAAGGTAGATATATAATGTTGGTAACGGAATTCAACCAGTCGACTCTTATTCTGTGTAATATATATGCCCCTAATATATATCAGGCTTCTTCTTTTAGGGAGCTGCATGCCCTACTTCTTCCACATATTGACGACACGCTAATAGTGGGGGGGGGATTTCAATGCGGTTAAAGATCCTGCATTTGATAGAACATCTATGGCCGCGATAAAGGGTAAGTCTAGTAAAGGACTTAAATTCTTAGAATCCACGTTGCACCTAACAGATGCTTGGCGTCTGTTACACCCCCAAGAGAAGGAGTTCACACATTTCCCGGGCCCACGCAACCCACGCTAGAATAGACTATCTCCTTGTGAGTACTAATAGTTTCTCCCAAATTGTGGAAGCTGGGATAGGAGATATAATTATTTCCGACCATGCGCCAATTTGGCTGGAAATCAGAAATCCTCTCTCCAAATGCAGCATATTTCAATGGAAATATCCTTACTTCCTAGCGGAGGACGTGGTTTTCCAGAAATTTCTAAAAGATAAATGGGCAGCTTTTGAAGCGGTGAATGCCCAACATAAAGATGACCCCATTCTATTTTGGAATACAGCCAAGGCTGTTCTGCGTGGGGAAATAATCTCTTATGTAGCTTACAGGAAAAAGTCCTTAGATAAACAGCTCTTAGCATTGACGACCCAGCTTCAGATAGCAAAACGGAACCTAATTCAGGGCCCCACAATGAGACATAGGGTGGAGTTTTTCTCTATACAAACAGCCATTAATACACTACTGCATCAACGTGCTAAGAAAGGTCTCCTCTTTTATAAATTCAAATTATTTCAATATGGACACAAATCTGGCAAATTGATGGCACAGCTCATCAAATCGGTTAGAGGTTCCCCTTATGTTCATGCGATTAAATCTCCACAAAATCAAATTGTGAATCACACTGAAGGTATTAAGCAAGCATTCCACACCTTTTACTCTAAGCTATATCAAACGGAGGGCTGGGACGCTTCTAAATGGGAGCAATTTGGGGATCAGCTCCAGCTTCCAGCCTTGACGGTGGAGTATTTGCGGTACCTAAATGAACCCATAACTGAAGCTGAGGTTACCCGGGTAATACAGAATCTGCAAAAATTGAGAGCCCCTGGGCCGGATGGATACAGTGCTGAATTCTTTCAATGCCTTCACCTGCAATTATCTAAAATTCTACCCATGGTTTAAAATACGTTAATTAGCCAAGGGACTTTTCCAGCAGGGGAAAACATGGCATATGTGACGGTGATCCCCAAGCCTGGAAAAGATCCTTTATTGCCAGCGTCATACCGCCCCATCTCACTGCTGAATGTTGACCATAAAATAATGGCCAAGATTTTGGCAGACAGACTGGGAAATGTTCTTCCCTCACTGATCAAACCTGGTCAGGTAGGCTTTATGAAGCAAAGGTTTGCACTGCGTAATCTTAGGCAGGTGGCGGTGGTGATGGCGATGTGTTCCAGGATAAATGAACACTATTTGGTGGTCAGTCTGGATGCAGAAAAAGCCTTTGACAGAGTGGAATGGGGGTATATGTTTCATATCTTAAAGTTAATAGGGTTTAGTGGTTTTTTCTTTCAGGCCATCCAGCTTCTTTATAATAATCCAGTAGCGCGTATCAGGGTCAATGGGGGATTGACAGAGCCTTTTGTGGTAGAGAGGGGAACCCGACAGGGCTGCCCGCTGTCCCCATTATTATTCCTGCTGACGTTGGAGCCCCTTCTTCTAGCTATCCAGGCTAACTTGGTGATCCGGGGAATCCAATTTCATGAGGGAGAGAAACGAGAAACATAGAAACATAGAAACATAGAAATGACGGCAGAAGAAGACCAAACGGCCCATCCAGTCTGCCCAGCAAGACATTTTTAAATATGCGAGCTTTGCTGATGATGTCTTATTATTTTTAACTTAGCCACATAGATCCTTGGAAGCCCTTATGGCATTATTCCGGCTATATGAGTCTCTCTCGGGGCTGCGCATTAATTGGGACAAATCGGAAGTACTCGCATTCCCGGAGACCCTTCAGGGAGGATGGAGGGGACTAGGGATGTGAATCGTTTTTGAACGATTAGAATTATCATCAGATGATCTGATGTTGTGCACCTTCAAGCCAAGGGCACCACTCCTTGAATGCCATCTTCATTGCCAGTAGTTCTTTATTCCCTATGCCTTAGTTTTTCTCCGCTGGCGAGACGCGTCGGGAGAAAAAATAACATGGGTGTAAGGTCTTAGAGTCACCGGACTGGCTTAGCACGGCCCCTACACCTATGTCTGAGGCATCGACCTCTATGATGAAGGGCCAAGTCGGATCCGGATGTCGGAGGCACGGCTTGCTCGAGAAGGCATCTTTCAGTTTCTGGAATGCTGTTACTGCCTTCGTAGACCAATTGGCGAAGTTGGCACCTTTCTTAGTCATTGCTGTAAGCGGAACAGTTAGTGAGGAGTAGTTCTTGATGAATGTTCTGTAGTAATTGGTAAATCCCAGAAATCGTCTGAGCCTTTAGACCTGTGGGTTGTGTCAATTTCTGAATGCTCTCCAGCTTCTGTGGGTCCATTTTAAAACCTTGGTTGGAAACAATGCACACGAAGAAAGGCACTGATTCCTTGTGGAACTCTCATTTTGACAACTTGGCATATAGGCGGTTCTCGCGGAGTCTTTGCAGCACCCTTCTGACATCTTCCAGATGAGTGTTCATGTCTTGAGAAAATATCAAGATGTCATCCAAGTACACGACACATTTGTAGAGTAGATCACGCAGAATGTCTTCATCATGTTTTGGAAGACAGGCCGAAGGGCATCACTAGATATTCAAAGTGCCCATCTCTGGTATTGAAGGCTGTCTTCCATTCATCGCCAGAGCGGATGTGAACTAGGTTATAGGCTCCCTTGAGATCAAGCTTGGAGAAAATCTTGGCTCTCTGTAGTCTATCAAATAGCTCTGAGATTAATGGTAAGGAATAGTGGTCTTTCACAGTGATCTCGTTTAGACCTCTGTAGTCAATGCATGGACGCAATGTTCCGTCCTTCTTCCCCACAAAGAAGAAGCCTGCGCCGGCAGGAGACTTGGAGGGTCTTATGAAGACTTTCTGAAGGTTCTCCTGTATGTATTCAGATATAGCTTTATTTTCTACCACGAAGAGAGGGTAAACCCTTCCTTTGGGTGGTTTAGTGTTAGGCTTTAAATTGATGGCGCAGTCGTAGGATCTGTGTGGGGGTAGTACGGCTGCAGCTTCTTTGGAAAATACATCTTGAAAAGATGCATACTGAGGCGGCAACCCCGGCATCAATGGAGTGGTTGGCATGCAGGGTATAGGAGAAACCTCCATCAGACATTTACCATGGCAATCTGGACCCCAACGTGAAAGCTCCAGAGTGGCCCAACTGAATTGAGGCATATGCTGCTGCAGCCACGGTAGCCCCAGTACTACAGGATGCATGGCCTTCTAGTACAAAGAAGGAGATAGTCTCTGAATGGAGAATACCGGTCCGTAAACTCACTGGTTCGGTGAGCTGGGTCACTTCGCCCGGTAAGGGCTCCCCGTGAATTGAAGATAGGAGTAGTGGAGATGTCATGGTAGTGGTGGGAATCTGCAAGTGCTCCACTAATCGTTTCAAAACGAAATTGCCTCATGCCCCTGAGTCCACTAGAGCAAGAGTCTGGTATTCTAAGGGTCCGCAGATTAAGGATACAGGAAGAGAGAGAGGAGGAAAAGGTGCAGTTAGACCTAAGAAGAGTCCTCCCGCAGGGCTTAGGTCTGCCAGTTTCCCGGAAATATAGGGCATGTCTGTACAGCATGGCCAGTTTGTCCACAATAATTGCATAGTCCCAACCTCTTCCACGTTCTTCTCTCTTCTGACGTCAGGTGACTGCAGCCTAATTACATTGGTTCTTCTTCGTCAGCAACTGGACCCAAGAGAACAGGCCTGGGGGTAGACCTAACTCAGGTTTCGCCCTGAAGGGGTCTTCTGGGAGTCTTGGTCTCTTGAACCTTGTCATGAAGTCAGCGATCAATCCTTGTTGCCAACTTCACCAGTTCAGCCAAGGTCTCAGGCATCTCACGAGCTGCCAGCTCGTCTTTCAAACGAGAGTTCAGTCCTTCAAAGAAGAGGGTCCTCAGGCATTTAGGGTCCCAATGTAATTCAGACACCAGTGTCTTGAATTCTATGGCGGTCTGATAAAGGTTTATTACCTTGCTTCAGGTGAACCAAGGAAGATCCTGCAGTATTATGCCGGGCAGGGTCATCAAAAACAGATCTGAACAGTTCAAGGAATGCGGCAAGATCATGTAGAATAGGATCATCGCGCTCCCACAACGAAGAGGCCCAAGCCAACGCTCTTCCGTCCAGATAAGACAAGATGTCTTGGCATAGGCTGTAGGAAAATAATTAGGTTGCACAGAAAAGAGCATGCAACATTGGTTGATAAATCCTCTACATTTCCAAACTTCTCCTGAGAAGCGTGTTGGAGCAGATAGAGGTACAATTGTCTTGACCATCACTTCTCGCGGTGTAACTTCTTTACCTGTGGTGAATTCATCTGTGTGTGCAGCTGAGTAAATGCAGCAGTCAAATTCTCCAGCGCGTTCTGCTGTTTGGAGATTCGCTGGGCCTGGCCTGGAATGGCCTGCAATGCGGTGAGCTGAGCTGAATCCATAGAGTTAACAATCTGTTATGGTTTCGAGGTGTTTGAGTGGATTCTTGGGTACTGTGGAAGATAACCACGCCCATGGGGAGGAGCCCCGTGGTGAGCCACAGTACTGGGCTAGACTCAGGACGCACAAACACAGAGTTTTGTCTTTTATTGTACAGCTGATGTATACCACCAGAGGTGGCAGTAGTGAGGTGATCCACAGGTAGCAGTCCAGGGACCCTTGGCAGAGGGAACCCGTCTCACCAAGATGGTATAGGGAGATCCAGGTGTAAGTTTCCCAGCACGGCAAAGCTGTAGATGAGACAGATTGAGAATTAAATTACTCACTAGATGGTAGCTGTAAGGTTGACGATTCTACCAGGCAGAAGTAGATGGTTATAGGCACCAAGGCAGAGAGAGCAGGCCCTCGAGGAGCGAGTACCTGATACCAGTAAGGCACCTGAAAGAAGCAAAGGGCCCCCGAGGAGCGGGTACCCAGGTTAGAGAATACCCCGAAGGGCAGAGAGAGCTTCCAGTGGCAGCACGGAAGCAGCAGAGTAGCTTAGACCGGACGAATCCAATCCTTGCTAACTCAATGAGCTAGCAAACAAGCGTAGGCTAAATACCCGGATGACGTGATGTCACTCATGGGGGACACCCCCGAGGTTCCCACCATGACGTGGATAAAGACGTGGGTGGCGTGCACACGCGCACCCTAGGAAACCCTTAGGAGAAACATGGCGTGAAGCTTTGCCATAGCCGTTCTGGGGACGCCGGAGAACGCTGCTTGCAGATGCGGCAGTAGCCATCTTCCCAAGGCTAGCGGGGAGAGCAGAGAAAAAGGTGAGGCACAAGGGTCGAAGCCAACGGAGACCAACGGACGCAACAGTTTGGCACTGGCCAGCAATTCAATGGCGAGGTCGTATTCCCCGTGAGGGGGTAAAGAAAAAGCCTTCTTGGAAAAAACATTGGCGAACTTCGCATACTATGGAGGGAGGCCTGCTGAGAGAGATTGCCAGGTCTCTACCTTCTCTAGACAGGAACTGTGGCACTCGGAACCCCACTGGGAAAACTGAAGGCACGCCACATCAAATTGAGGCGAATGCTGCTGGAGCTAGGGTAATCCCAGGACCATGGTATGGATGGCCTTGTCTATCACAAGAAACGCCAGATGCTACAATTGGAGAAAGCCTGTATGAAGTTTCACTGGAGTCGGATGTGGGTAATTTTTCCCAGCAGTAGATCCCTATGGATGGAGGAAGGTACCAGTGAAACTGGGCATGAAAGCATAAGAATTTGGAGGTGGTCCACAAGGGCCTTTATGAGGAAGTTCCCTCTTGCTCCAGAGTCCACTAGGGCCAAGGTGGTAAAGTCCTGGTTGCCCACGGAGATGGTCACTGGAAGAGTTAATGGGGAAATTGGAGAGGTAAAGCCTAGGGTCAGCCCCCCACTGAGCCCTAGGCCCAAGAGTTTACTGACCTCACCGGACAGCGAGCTATTAGGTGGACAGACCTGCCACAGTAAAAACAGAGCCAGCCTAGCGGTGAGGGGGGGGGGGGGAACACTCTTCCAGGGTCAGACACCCTCGCTCCCTCTACAGAGGTCCCAGAGGAGGAAGGCAACTCCAATGGGGAAGATAAGCGCAGAGGCCGGCTGGCATTGACTGTGCATCTTCTGGAGAGTTTCAGCTAACAACTCCGCTCCTGAAGACAGCTGTGAATCCGGGCCGTCAACTCTATGAGGGACTCCAGCAACTCGAGAAGTTTGCTGGCTGCCAATTCGTCTTTTATGCAGGACGCCAATCCATCTAGAAAAATGGAGAGAAGACAGTCTTCTCCCCAGTTCAGTTCCGTAGCCAGGGTCCAGAACTCGATGGCATAATCAGAGAGGGAGCGAGTCCCCTAACGGAGGTGGAAGAGATCCGAGCCCGAGACTGCCTGGTGACTAGGGTCATCAAATACTGTTTTGAAGGACACAATGAAGCGTTGGATGTCCCAGAGCACTTCCACAAGGGGGAGGCCCAGGCTAGGGCCTTGTCATCCAGAAGTGAGAGGATATATGGAGTCTTTACGGAGTCATCCAGAAACAACGCTGATTTGTTGCGTCCGTCGGTCTCAGACAGTTTCGACCTCTGCGCCTCACCTTTCTTCCTTCTCTCTCCTCTAGCCTTGGGAGGATGGCTGCTGCCGCGTCTTCATGCCGCTGTCTCTGGCGGCCCCGGAAAGGCAACGGCGACAGTGTTCGCCATGATTTTCCTGAGGGCCTCCTAGGGTGCGCGCACGCACGCCGCCCACGTCTTTATCCACGTCATGGCGGGAACCTCGGGGGTGTCCCTTCCGAATGACGTCATCACATCCTGGTATTTAGCCAGCCCTTCGTTTTCTAACAAACTGCTTTAGCAAGGATTGGACTGCCTCCGGTCTAAGCTGCTTTGCCGCTTCCCAGCTGCCGCAGGAAGCTCTCTCTGCTCTTTGGGGTAATTCTTCTCTAACCTGGGTACCCACTCCTCGAGGGCCCTTCTGCTCTATTTAAGGTACCTATCTTGGGATACCGGGTACTCGCTCCTCGAGGGCCTGCTTTCCCTAATCCGGTGCCTGCCACTGAACAACTTCTGCCTGCCAGGACCTTCAACTATACAGCTTTCTACTTCAGTGAGTACTAACCCTTTCAGCTCTGTCTCCTCTTCTCGTGCTCTGGATCTACATCCGGGATCTGCCCCTGCTACGCCGTGCTGTCTATCCTACTCAAGTGTGAGACTGGTCTCCTCTGCTGAGGACCCCTGGACTACTTCACTGGGTTACCTTCACTGCTGTCCGCTCCACGGACAGTACCATCGAGCTGTACAATAAATACAACTTCTCTGTGTTTGCTTGTATAGAGTCTAGCCTAGTACTGCGGTTCCTCACGGGGCTCCTCCCTGTGGGAGTGGCCATCACTGCAGTACCCAAGAATCCACTCCAACACCTCATAACTATAACATGATTGACGGACAAAATGCATATTGTATTGTTTCATGAAAGCCCGGCATAGTTTAGGTTCCCCGGCATAGCGAAGAGGAGCTAGTAACGGAATGATGGACTGTGAGGATACCACAGGAGTGGCGGGTGCCAGAGGCGTCAGTATGCCCAGTGAGTCTGAGGACTCTAGGTGGGTGCTGTAACGCTCCAGGGAAGCCACTAGTACTTCAAGGAAGCATTGTTCCTCCTGGATCTTCTGGGCCAAACTCGGAACGGCCTGAAGGAAGGGGGAGTCTTCCGGGTCCATGACCATGACATGATCCTACAATTTAGAATCATCATATCACTTATGTAAATAATCAAACGCTAATTTTGCTCACAACTTATCATGAGGTTTGGCCTCTGCCTCCATCCCATACTCCATTGTATATAGTAATTTATTGTATATAATAATTTATCTTTCGTTCTCCCCCCCTTTTTTTTTCCTTCTCCCAGTTAAGGCAACCTTGTTATAATGTAACTTTTATGCTCCTTCTAAATGTCTCTTGTTGAATTGTTGGTTATAGTTCTGCTTAGTTCGATGTAAACCGAGTTGATTTGATCTGTATCAAGAAAGTTGGTATAAAAAAAGCCTTAAATAAATAAATAAATAAATAAATAAATAAATAAATAAAATGACATCAGCAATCTGTTATAGTTGTGGACCCTTGGACCAAGAAGGAGTTGGCGCTATCAGTGGGGAGGTGCCCCACAGGTCCCCACCATCAGCAGGCAGAGCTGCCAGAAGCAGAGACCCAACTGGAGCTTCACCAATACCAGCCCATGTCCCCTTAGTTTGAGCCCTCAAATGCCGGGGCTGGCTGCTCTTAGGTGCGGGCCTCTGTGGTAATGAAGATCCAGGAATGCAGGAAGTGTTGCAGGCCAGCTTGATGTCGAAGCAGCGAGAGGACAGGCAAGGCTCAGGCTGAGATCAGGGCAGGCAGAGAAGAATAAGAACATAAGTTGCCATACTGGGTCAGATCAAGGGTCCATCAAGCCCAGCATCCTGTTTCCAACAGTGGCCAATCCAGGTCACAAGAACCTGGCAAGTACCCAAACATTAAGTAGATCCCATGCTACTAATGCTAATAATAGCTATGGATATGCCCTAAGTCAGCTTGATTAATAGCAGCTAATTGAATTCTCCTTCAAGAACTTATCCAAACCTTTTTTAAACCCAGCTACACTAACTGCACTAACCACATCCTCTGGCAACAAATTCCAGAGCTTAATTGTATGTTGAGTGAAAAAGAATTTTCTCTGATTTGTTTTAATTGTACTACTTGCTAACTTCATGGAGTGTCCCTAGTCCTTCTAATATCCGTTCTAGACCTCCTGTGATTTTATAGACCGCTATCATATCCCCCTAGCCTTTCCATGGCCTTTCCATCCCCTTTATCATTTAAGCCTGAGTAGCTCAAATGGTAAAACATGTGACCTTTAATCTCTGGCTCATGGGTTCAAACCCCATGGTGGGTGAGTAAGATTTATTTTGGGGCCGCTGATACTTGAGGACGTGTGGGCTGCAGCTCCCGATCTTTTGAATATTACCTCCGAGTGAAAGTTTATAAAAAAAAATGTTTCTTGTGTAGTCACAGATGCGGTATCATGCCGCACACTAAAAGAAAAGCTCGGGTGAGGGAAGTTACTTCTACACCAGAATCGGCAAGACAACCAAAGATCGATGCAGCCTTCGCGAAAACGCCGACAGTAAACCCGGAAGTAGTCGTCGCTGGGGCAGGTCTGGAGCAGTTACCGAGCCCCCTGACGCTCGAGACATCTCTGAGCCCGGGTTATCCAACACCTCCGGACCCACCGTCAGGAACATTGAATTTTGCGGATTTGATTGAAAAATCTGCGATTACATCAAGTGGTAGCCAGAGAGGAGAGGAGGATTCCCCCTCGGTGAACCCGATGCAAGAGGGTTCCAGGAACCACGGAACAACGGCTCAACATCGCCCGGGAAATCTAAAGGAAAATGGGGAAGGCTCCTTGGAGGTAGGAGTTGAAATGAGCAATCTAGCTCTTCTTAATCCCACTTCAGTTTTGGTGCCTTCCTTAGAGGAAATTAAAAATATACTGATAGTGATGCAGAAATCTATTAATACTTTGACACTCACTGTAAAGGAAGCAATGAATAAAACAAGTGTATTGGAAGGAACGTTGATGGAGGTTGAAAAAGGAACTTTAACCTTAGAAGGGAAAATGGAGAAAATAGAAGAGGTCCAAATGAACTTAATAAAATCAGAAAAAATGTTTGAGAACAAAATGGAGTATCAGGAGAATCAAGCTAAAAGAGCCAATTTGCGGTTCTTAAATTTTCCTAAAACAAGGTTACAGTCCCCTGAGGACTTGCTGAAAAGCTATCTTATGAACATATTAAAGTATCCTGTAGAAAAATTGCCTGTTATAATAACTGCTTATTACCAAATTCAACGCCCAAGTATGGGTGAAAATCTGGAGCAACAAGGGAATCAAGGGGAAGAGTCTTTGGACTTAACAGATTTTCTCGAGAAATCTTTTGAAATGAACATTACTTTAAGAGCTACATTAGTGGTACATTTCTCTTCAAGAACTCATAGAGATGATATATTTAAACAGTATTTCAGATTTCAAAAATTAAAGTTCTTCGGCCAGCCTATCCGTATCTTCCCAGATATAGCGAGGGTGTCACAAATAAAAAGGAAGAAATTTTTGGATATGAGAAGTGAAGTGGTACAAAGAGGAGTGCGGTTTATGCTGCGCTTTCCATGTCGGTGTTTATTATATCATGGGGAAGTAAAATATGTATTTACAGACCCAATGCAATTGCGCAGCTACCTAGATTCCTCAACGCAACCCTAGAATTAACCAAGGGAGTAGTTGGAATTGATATAAATTGGTGTTATATAGTATTCAGTATGGGGTAGATTTTCAAAAAACGCGAATAGGCGTACTTTTGCTGGCGCATCAGGCGCTAGCAAAAGTACGCTGGATTTTAGTAGATACGCGCGGAGCCGCGCGTATCCACTAAAATCCTGGATCAGCGCGCGCAAGGCTATGAATTCTGTATAGCCGGCGCGCGCCGAGCCGCGCTGCCTACCCCCGTTCCCTCCAAGGCCGCTCCGAAATCGGAGCGGCCTTGGAGGGAATCCTCTAACGCCCTCCCCTCATCTTCCCCTCCCTTCCTCTATCTAACCCACCCGCCCGGCCCTGTCTACACCCCCCCCCCTTACCTTTCTCCGGGGATTTACGCCTCCCGGAGGGAGAAGTAAATCCCCGCGCGCCAGCGGGCCTCCTGCGCGCTGGGCCGCGACCTGGGGGCGGGTACGGAGGGCGCGGCCACGCCCCCGGACCGCCCCGGGCCGTAGCCACGCCCCCGTACCCGCCCCCAAAACGCTGCCGACACGCCCCCGAAACGCCGCGACGACCGGGCCCGCCCCCAACATGCCCCCTCGGAGAACCCCGGGACTTACGCGAGTCCCAGGGCTCTGCGCGCGCCGGTAGGCCTATGTAAAATAGGCTCATCGGCGCGCAGGGCCCTGCTCGCCTAAATCCGCCCGGTTTTGGGCGGATTTAGGCGAGCAGGGCTCTGAAAATCCGCCCCTATGTGTTTAAAAAGAAAAATGTTTCTTTTCTTTCTTTTTTATTATATTTTCCTAAATCTTGGTCTCCCTTATTTCTTAAAGATATGTTTCAATGTGTATTTATCCAGTGATATGATATGCTTTTTCTAATATGTTAAATATTTCACTGTTAATTATCTTTCTTTCACTGGAAAAAATTATAACATTGAAAAATTTCCTGTAATATTAAAGCAAAAAAATGCAATAAAGATTAAATATATATAAAAAAAAAAAAAAAGATTTATTTTGAATGCATATACAGAGTCGCTCTCTGCTTCTACAGCAGGGGGAAATGTGGAAAACAGGATTTGCATTCAGACAACCACCAATAAGGACTGAACTTCACAATATGGGTAAATAGATAAGCGTGGGGGTAGCTTGCTTATTATGGCGGTTACTACCCTAAACCTATTAAGCCTGATACATCACTTTGAATACATATACAGCACTGCTGTTTGCCTTAATGGTAGGGGGAAATGTGGAAAACAGGTTTTACATTTAGACAACATCCAACAAGGCATTGTTCTGTGCAGTCTGGGTAACCAAGCATCGGGGTAACTTGCTTGATGCAGTGGTTACTACCCTTAACCATTAAGCCTTAGCTCACCTTTGATGCAACTCCAACATTATTTATTTATTTAGCATTTTTATATACCGATATTCATGTAAAAAATTACACATCACTTCGGTTTACATTAGAACGTGAACTAGCATGTAAGAATGCATTACATTACAACAAGGGATACATTAACTGGGATAACCGGGCGAATAAAATGATGGGCTCTTACTCTCTGCATCAATGACAGGGGATGGCAAGAAATTTGAATCAAACAGTTATCAACAAGGGCCCTGAACTTGGTGGTTGATGAAACAGATAAGTATGGAAAAATAAGTGTGGGAGCTTGCTGGGCAGACTGGATGGGCCGATTGGTCTTTTTCTGCCGTCATTTCTATGTTTCTATGGTCGCCATTCTCTGTACCTTCTCCAATGCAACTATATCTTTTTTGAGATGCAGCAACCAGAACTGTACACAGTACTCAAGATGTGGTCTCACCATGGAACGGTACAGAGGCATTATGACATTTTCCGCTTTATTCACCTTCAGAATCAAGGTCGGTGTCCAGGCAGTGGTTGGAGGCAGGCAGAGTTCGAGCAGCGTCGGGATCCAGTCCAGGGTCAAAGCCGGATCAATCCAATGAAGAAGATGAACAGGAGGAAGACAAGGGACCACAGGAAGATGAGGAGATGCTGAAGACAGGCAAAAGGAAAACAGACCACAGACAAGGAGATCCAGGGAAAACCAGATGACAGGAGCCAAGAACAGAAGACACAGACTCAGGAACACCATAGCGGAGACAGGAATCAGGAGGCAGAGGCAGGAACAAGGGCAATACACTACTCCAGCAGGATTTGACCAATTGCTGAGGCACTGGATGGGAGTCGAGGTCAGCCCTTTATACAGCTGGCTAGGTGATGTCATCAAGGAGCCCCTCTGGTATTTCCCGCCACTGGCCCTTTAAGTAAAGTCAGCATGCGCATGCCCTATGGAGGGCCCTATTCCTGAGATCTAGCAACATCCTGCCGCACTAAGGAGGAGCGGCTGCGGCACATCTTTGTCATGCTCAGGAGTGAATCCCTTGACAGGAAGCTGACAGAGAGGAGGCGGCAGGTGCAGAGGACCGCCACACCCAATAGGAAGGCTGCAGTGTCACGTGGACAGTACCGGCCTGGAGGTAACAGTGATGGACCGAAGGATGGGCCTGCAGTCCACCAAACACATTTATTTATTTAGATTTTTATATTCCGCTTTTCGGCACTTTAAAATGTACATCAAAGCGGATTACATCAGGTACTATAGGTATTTCCCTATCCCCACAGGGCTTACAATCTAATTTTGTACCTGAGGCAATGGAGGGTAAAGTAACTTGCCCAAGGTCACAAGCAGTGACAGTGGGATTTGAACCCTGGTTTACCAGGGAGAGAGAGAATGAAAAATACAGAAAAGCGCAGCTAAGAATAAATGACATCACAATATTATAAATACATAATACGGTTGAGAAATAGACCGAAATAAAGTATCTCAATAACTTTCCTAGACTAATCCATCACTACCCAAAAATTTAACTTTATTAATGATATTGTAACCGTTTTTAGTTGGCACTTGTTAGAATGTACGATACCTACCAATATATACCTATTTGTGCCTATTTGTAAACCGTTGCGATGGTACATAACTTAGCGACGGTATAGAAAAGTTTTTAAATAAATTAAATAAATAAATAACAGTTTCTACTATTTTGCCTGTCAAACTCACTCATCTGAGGTTTCCTGGATCACACCTAGATTCCCTTTTAAAAACTGGAAGCCTCACCCTCGGGTGAGGGTTCCAGCTAGGAGAGGAGAAACAGATGATAATGTTCCGTCTGTATGTTGCAGAGTAGAATGGCAGCCCCACAGTCTCACCAGGCCCGCGGTGCAGGGTAGATCGAGAGTTGATGGAGAGAGAGATGAGACAAGCAAAGACAGAACTGGAGCGGCAGTACTCATTGATACTGGTAGTTGTAGTAGGAGAGAGCCCCGAGGAGCAGAGGTCTCGGACGAGCAAGGCCCCGAGAAGCGGGTCCCGTAGACGTCCTGGTAATAGGTAGGCAACCCCGAAGGGTAAATAGGAGCAAGGCAAGGCCCCCAAGGAGCAAGTACCTTAGGCATCCTTGTTGGTAGCAGATACCCCAGAGGGTAAAGAGGAGCGAGGAACAGCCCCCGAGGAGCGGGTGCCTTAGGCATTCTTGTTGGTAGCAGATAACCCCAGAGGGTAAAGAGGAGCGTGGCAAAGCCCCTGTGGAGCAGGTACCTAAGTCATCCTGGAGCGAGAGTACACAGAGCAGGAGATTCTGGTAACAAGGAGAGATCAGCATGGAGGTTTCCTTGCTAACTCGTAGCTGGAATTGTGAAATTGATTTAAATATCCTGAGCCTGTGACGTCATGTGGTGGAAACGCCCCCAAAGTTCCTGGGATAAAGATGGCGAACGCAATCGCTCATGCCGGTCTGGGGACGCCGGAGAGGTCGGTGTCGAGAAGCGGAGGCAGCCATCTTCCCAAGATGAACGGAGCCAGGCAGAAAAAAGGTAAGCAAAAGAGGGCGCAGCTGTCTGCGACCGACGGGCGCAACAAAGGATAGGCGTATTATAACTGTCCATATAATTCATCAAATGTTCATAACAGCTTTATTCAAAACTGTGAAAAGGATGTCAGCATGTTAACATCCTTTTCACTGTTTTGAATAAAGCTGTTATGAATATTTGATGAATTATATGGACATTTATAATACATCTATCCTTCCACACTACTTGTTTGATTTTTAAAGTCCATGCCTGATGTAAACTCTTAACCTTTGCAGCTCCTCCTTTCAGTTTTTTCCTAAACATTTTCCTCATTTTATCACCCTTTTGAAAGTCAAATTTGATCATGTGGTGATCACTATTGCCAAGTTTGCTCCAACAATGTTATTTCTCACATCAAATCCTGTGTTCCACTAAATACTAGGTCTAAAATAGTTTCCCCTCGATTTGGTTCTTGTACCAGCTGCACCATGAAGAGGTCATTTATTTCATCTAGGAACTTTCTACCATGTCTTGATGTGACATTCACAGTCAATACTGGGGTTAGCTTCCTTAATTTCTGTTAATATTTCAATGTCTGTTCATTCTGGTCAGGTGGACGGTAATATGTCCCTTTGCTATTTTATTCCCCTTTTCACCTAGAATTTCTATCCATAAAGATTCAACATTGCATTTTGTTTCCAGCAGAACTTTTATCCTGTTTGACTCAATGCCCTCTTTAACATATAGTGCCAACCCCCCCTCCAATATGATCCATCCTATCATTTCGATAATGTGTACCTGGTAGAACAGTGTCCCATTGGTTATCCTACTTCTATCAAGTCTCAGAGATGCTAATTCTATCTCTTCATTCAGTGCTATACACTCTAACTCTTCCATCTTATTTTTTAGACTTTTAGCATCTGTATACAGACATTTGAAAGTATGTTTTTTGTATTAACAATCTGCTTATCAGTTGGCAAAGGTAATTTGGAATATTTTTACTCCGTCTGTTCTTTTTTAAATGGCATCCGGTACACTTTAGCATTTATTGCAACCTCCCTACTGGGATGCCCTAATTTCTCTTTTCTGTTAGTATCCTTCAAAGATACATCATTCCAAACCAAAAGATACATCATTCCAAACAATGCACTCCTGAGCAACTGTTGGCTTTTCCCCCATCATCTAGTTTAAAAGCTATGCTCTTTTTAAGGTTAGGGTCAGCAGCTGGTTAAACTCGGATTAAGGTCAAGCCCATCTTTTCAAAAAAGGCTCCCCTTTCCCCAAAATGATGCCCAGTTCCTAACAAACCTAAAACCCTCTTCCCTGCACTATCGTCTCATCTACGCATTGAGACACTGGAGCTCTACCTGCTTCTGGCGTCCTGCATGTGGAATTTACTCATGTAAACCCCAGTTTTAAGTGTATAAATTCATTTGAAAATTATTCCCTTTATTTTTAACAAACAGAAAATATATCATTTTTACCTGTACAGGTTTTTGAAACAAAAAATATGACAACAGATATATTAAAGTCTTAGCTATTTTAGCATAAGAACATAGGAAACACCATGCTGGGTGAATCCAAGGTCCATAAAGTCTAGCATCCTGACTTCAATAGTGGTCAGCCCAGGTCGCATCTACCCAGGAGATCCCAAAAAGTAGATCTATTTCCTGTTGCAACCAGGAATAGCAATGGTTTTCCCAAGTTTACCTGGCTAATCATATTTTATGGACTTTTCTTCCAGGAACTTGTCCAAATCTCATTTAAACCCTGCTACTTATTCCAGACTGATTGTGCATTCGGTGAAAAAGTTTCTACAATTAGTTTCTTAGAGTTCCCTTTGTTTTAGTATTATTTGAAAAATTAAATAATAGTTATGTACATTTGTAAATAATATAAAAACAAAAGGATGCTCCATGACAGTAATAACCAGCAGATTTACAACAAACTGTAGAAAGTACTTTTCACTCAACGTACAATCAAGCTGTGTAATCTGTTCCCAGAGGATTTCACAGCAGGGTTTAAAAAGGCTTGGACAAGTTCCTGGAGGAAAAATTAAAAAAAAATAATAATATAGGCTAAATAAGCTATAGTTATCCCTGGGAGCATGTAATAAGAAACAGATCTTTCTGGGATCTACCAGGCTGATAACCACAATGGGGTAGATTTTATAAATTTGTGCGTATCTTACACGCGTACCCCTTTGAAAATCTGGCCCAAAATCTGACCAAAATCTGACCAAACATTACTAGAAAGACTGAAAGAAATTGGATTATGTGACAAAACGATAAATTGGTTCAGATCTTACCTCAGCAATAGATTCTTCCAAGTCCAGTTAAAAAACACTCTATCAGAAAAACTTAAACTTGAAACCGGAGTACCTCAGGGTTCAGCATTGTCTGCCACCCTCTTTAACATATATATGCTGCCCCTATGCCACCTGCTGGCAGGCCTAGGGATAATTCACTACATCTACGCAGACGACATCCAGTTAATTCTACCAATAGACGACACAATTGAAAAAACACTAGGATTAGCAAACATGTACCTAGACATAATAAAACAACTACTTACCCAAATGGAACTGGTCATTAACATTGACAAAACTGAATTCCTACACCTTGAAAGAAAACATACTGAAATCACTAAAACCCCAATAGCTCTAAAAAACAACCAGAAAATAGAACTTGCCGAAAAAGTAAGAAATCTGGGGGTAATAATGGATTCAGAAATTAATCTAAAGCAACACATATCATTAAAAGTAAGGGAAGGATACGCAAAACTTATGGTCCTAAAAAGATTGAAGCCATTACTCACACCTGCCCACTTCAGAACAGTTTTACAAACACTTGTTTTCTCCAGCACTGATTATTGTAATGCACTCTTACTAGGACTCCCCAGCACATCAATAAGACCACTCCAAATACTTCAAAATACTGCAGCCAGAATACTGACGGGAAAAAAAAGGAGGGACCATATAACTGAAACATTAGCAGACTTACCCTGGTTGCCAATCGAATACAGGATAAAATACAAGGCCTTATGCACCATACACAAACTAATATATGATAAAGAAGCAGACTGGCTAAACACAGCCCTTCGAGTCCATGTCCCACAAAGAAACCTTCGCTCAGCTAATAAAGCACTACTAACAATCCCTTCAGTAAAATCAGCAAAACTAACCCAAGTAAGAGAAAGGGCCCTATCCCTGGCAGGGCCCATCCTATGGAACACAGTGCCCACCGAAATCAGATTGCAGAGTGATATCAAATTTTTTAAGAAAACCTTAAAGACATGGCTCTTCAAACAAGCCTTTCCTAAAGAAACGGGAGGTTAAGGAGGAAGAGGAGAGAAAAGACAGAGAAGTGCAATTGAAAATGAAGTTTTAACAGTCCTTAAAAATGCATATTAACATAAATATGAAGAGTATCTCAATAACACACCCAGAATTGACCATCACTATTCAAACATTGATTTTATTAATGAGTTTGTAACCGTATTTATTTGGCACCTGTTAGAATGTATAACAACATACATATACATACATTATTTGTGCCTGTTTGTAAACCGTTGCGATGGTACCTAACTTAGCGACGGTATAGAAAAGTTTTTAAATAAATAAATAAATAAATGAAAAGCAGTTAAAATATATTTATTTAAACAAGTCTATAATCTGGATTGATAGTCTTGTTACATTCCGATGTTCTACCCTGTTTGAAGCATGGCCATGATTTTTTTAATGTATTGCAGATAGCATGACACTCTTTGTATTTTATGTTTGTGTTTGTTTCGGAGTCTGTCCTACTTTTATTATGAATGTTTTTATCATTTTGTGATCCACCTCGAACCTATTGTGAAGAGGGTAGAATATAAATTTTTAATAAATGCTAAATGCTACTTATGACCAGGACTTCTTACGCCCGGTCACAGACAGCTGTGACCTCTGATGCTCACCTCTTTTCTCCTTGTCTCTCCTACCATGGAACAAGTGGCGGCGTCCGTCAGCCAACACCAACCTTCCCGGCATCTTCCGAACAGCGTGGGTGCTGCTGACCGCCATCTTGAACCTGGTATTACCTAGGACGCGCACGCACACAAGGGCCTCCTAAGTACACGTCATGGCTGGAACCTCGGGGGCGTCCCCTCCCGATGACGTCAGTCATCCTCCGTACTTAAACCGATCGGCCCTTGGCTAAGACAAGTTAGCAAGGAGTTCCTACTTGCCTAATTCCACTCTACATTGGACTTCCTGTTCCTGTTCCTACGTGGGTCTACTACGCAGAGTACCCATTGCTCGGGAGCTCGTTGCACTCTTGGCTATCCGCTCCTCGGAGAGCCTACCTGCTAGTGTCTTCCTACCCACCGTCATCACCGCTTGCTGATTCCATCTGCGGCGTACCCCATGCCATGAGCCACTACCGCCTCACTTCAGCTACCTTCACTGACCATCCTGAGCAGCAAGACCTGCCGCGTCACTACAGCTTCCTTGGGCTGCCTTGCCTCAGTCGTCTCTACCAATGCAGACTCCTCGGCATACCCTGCGCTGCAGGCCACTACCGGATCTGTAACCTGAGGTACTTCATTCGCCTGTGGGAATATCCTGGCATACCCTGCTCCGCGGACCACTGCCAGACTTCCATCAACAGCAGCATCATTAGGGATTCCCCCACTGCTCAGAACTGTGTCTCTCTTCTCTCCCGCTCCGCGGGCTCGCTCTCTCGCTCGCTATAATAAAGCCTCTCTCCTATACCATCAACCCCAGGCCTGCCAACTGTGAGGCCCACGGGGCTCCTCCCTGTGGGCGGAATCAACTCTCACCTTGGCCCAAGAGTTCACATTCATACAAAACCATAACAGATTGCTAACTCCATGGACCCGTCTCAGGTCTCAGCCCTCCAGGCCATTCCTGGCCTGACCCAATGCCTTGCTGAACAATAAAGGACCTTGGAGACGCTGGCTACTGCCTTCAATCAGCTAAACTCTCGCTGAATTCCACTGTGACGCCTGACAAGGACACTTCCTCGCCACTGGGGCTACCTGCACGAATCTCAGTGCCCTTGCCTGCTCCAACTCGCTTCACAGGAGATCCCCGGTTATGTAGGGGTTTTTGAAATCACTGCTGCATGCATTTTTCTCTACAGCCTTCCTACTTTCCTACCGCAGTATCCACTACGTATATCCTGTCTCTTTTAGACGGGAAAGCCCTAGCTTGGGCTTCACCTATCTGGGAGCATAATGATCCAATCCTCAGCGATTTGACAGGATTCCTTGCTCTTTTCCGGTCTGTGTTTGACGACCCTGCCCGCAAGACTGTCACTGGATCTGCTCTTCTACACCTACAACAAGGTACGAAGTCTCTGTCTGATTATGTGATTGAGTTTAAAACTTTATCATCGGAACTACATTGGGACCTGGGTTGCCTCAGGACTATCTTCTTAGAAGGTCTCAATACTCACATTAAGGATGAATTGGCGGCACGAGAACTCCCTGATACACTAGACGCCCTTACTGACCTCGCAGGGCGAATTGACCATCGTCTACGAGAATGATCACAAGAGCTAAAGGGGAATAAGAAACCTGCATCCGGGGAACCACACCCTCATCCTGTGCCTGTTACTCAGACCACAACTGCACCCAGCCTAGAGGAGGAAGAACCTATGCAACTAGGCCACAGCCACCTATCACTCAAAGAGAGATCTCTGTTTGTACTGTGGTGAACCTCGCCGTGTGGTTCCCTCCTGTCCCATCTATCCGGGAAACTTGCAGACCTAGGATCCGCCGGAGGACTCTTCCTAGGTCTAACTTCTCCATCTCCTCCACTCACACTTCCAGTCTCTATAGTCTTGGAGACCCTTGAAATCCAAACTTTAGCATTAGTGGATTCCGGCGCTGGTGGGAACTTCATTCTCAGACAACTCATAGAGTACAAATCCCCACTATTCGGACAAGTACTCCGCTGTTGCTATCCTCTATACATGGTGAGCCATTACCTGGTGAGATCTCCCTCTCTACACATCTGCCTACACATGGGGTCTCTTCACTCTGAGAGCCTCTCATTTTTAGTGCTGGATAAGGCCATACACCCTGTGGTACTCGGGCTGCCATGGCTACAGACGCACCAACCCCAATTTGATTGGGGCACCCTTGAATTGTCACAATGGGGACCAACTTTCCATGAGAAGTGCCTGAAGAAGGTAAAGCCTATGCCTGCATGACAACTACCACTCCCCTTCCTGGCCTACCACCACATTACTCGTCATATCAAGACGTGTTTCCTAAAAAGGCAGCTGATACTCTTCCACCTCACTGGTCTTTCGACTGTGCCATCAACTTGAAACCCAACTCCAAGCCACCCAGGGGAAGAGTGTATCCGCTTTCCCTAACAGAGACTAAGGCCATGTCAGCCTACATTCAAGAGAACCTGGAGAAGTGGTTTATTCGCCATCTAAGTCACCGGCAGGAGCCAGATTCTTTTTTGTGGGAAACAAGGATGGATCCCTTCGCCCATAGACTACTGTGGACTTAATGAAATAACAGTGAAAGACCGCTACCCTGAACTTTTTGATAGGCTCCATGGAGCCAAATCTTCACGAAATTGGACCTCAGGGGCATGTACAACTTGGTCCGCAAACATCAAGGAGACGAATAGAAGATGGCATTTAATACCTGCGACGGCTATTTTGAATATTTGGTCATGCCCTTTGGCCTTTGTAACGCCCCTGCCGTATTCCAAAATATGATGAATGACATCCTTCGAGACATGCTGTACTGGAGTGTTGTAGTATATCTGGTCTTCTCCCGAGACTTCCAAAGCCATCAACAAGACGTCACCGAAGTTCTTCTGAGACTGCTCGAGAACAGATTATATGCCAAACTTAAAAAGGGCTCGTTTCATCAAGAGTCTGTCCCTTTCTTGGGCTATCTGGTATTCAGCCAGGGATTCCAAATGGACCCACAGAAGACCAAGAGCGTCCAAGACTGGCCCCAACCTACTGGTCTCAAGGCTTTACGACGTTTTCTCGGCTTCACAAATTATTATCGCTCATTCATCTGTCACTATTCTACCTTGACTGCACCACTAACAGCCATGACACAAAAAGGAGCCAATCCTGCTCAATGGTCTCCAGAAGCTGTAGATGCTTTCCAGGAACTAAAAAAGGCGTTCCTCCAGGAGACGTAATTCTCCACCCGGACCCCCGACGACCATTCATTGTAGAGGTAGATGCCTCTGATGTCGGAGTGGGTGCTGTCTTGAGTCTGCATAGTGACACCTACACCCATGCTCCTTTTTTTCTTGGCGCTTCTCCCCGGCCAAGAAGAACTATGGTATAGGCAACAAGGAGCTACTCGCTATCAAGCTGGCATTTGAAGAGTGGCGCCCATGGCTTGAGGGGGCACAACATCAAATAACAGTCTACACAGACCATAAAAATCTAGAATACTTACGCCATGCACAGTGCCTGAACCACAGGCAGGCCCGATGGTCCCTATTTTTCAATCATTTCGATTTCCTTTTGAAATATCGTCCTGGAGACAAAAATACCCATGCAGATGCACTATCACGTTCCTTTGTCACAGAAGACGCACCTGACGAACCGCGTCATATAATTGACCCTGCCAAGGTGATGGCTCTCGGCTACTCATGCAGTCCCCACCAGAAAGACGGTGGCCCCTCAGAACCTCAGGAGGAAAATTCTCAAGTGGGCTCATGACTCCCTGCTCGCAGGCCATCCCGGTCAATCCCGAACCTTGGCTACTATTGAAAAGCATTATTGGTGGCCATCTGTAAAGGAGGACATAAAGGCCTACATGAAGTCATGCTCAACCTACGCTAGACAAAAACCTCCGGCTGGTCGCCCTTGGGGACTTCTTCAACCCTTGCCTCCACCAAGCGAACCATGGACGCACATAGCCACGGACTTCGTGGTCGACTTACCTGTGTCCAACGGTAACAATATCATATGGGTCACCATCGACCGTTTTTCCAAAATGGCACACTTTGTGGCACTACCCGGTTACCTCCAGAACTGGCGAAACTATTCATTCGCCACATATTCCGCCTGTACGGCATGCCAAAGCACATCCTCTCTGATAGGGGGGGTCCAATTCACAGCCAAGTTCTGGAGGTCCCTCTGCGAAAAGTTTGATATATCACTGGATATGACATCGGCTTACCACCCGCAAGCTAACGGACAAACTGAAAGGATGAATCACACTCTTAAGCAATTTATACGATATGTCAACTCCAGATAAAACGACTGGGCCGAGTTGCTTCCCTGGGCTGAGTTTGCTCTAAATTCACACCCTTCTGCCTCCACTGGATCATAGCCTTTCCAGCTCATGTACGGGCACCAACCACTTCCTCCGTTACCGATTCCCTTATCGGTATCCTCTCTGGCAGCCCAGGCATCAGCGCAAGAAGTTCTACGATGCTCACCACAGGGCAGCTCCACAACTATAACCCAGAGAAAAAGTATGGCTCAGCACCCTCTTCATATGGCTCAAACTGCCCTCCGCACGATTCGCGTCATGCTACATTGGGCCTTTTGCTGTCCTCCGCTGTCTGGAGCCAATGACATACAGCTTGAAGATGCCGTCCTCACTTGGAATCCACAACGCCTTCCACATATCCCTGTTGAATCCACTCGTCTTGTCAGAGTTTTCAAAAAGAACACCTGATCCGCGACCCCTCTCTGCGGAGGAAGATATCACCTACCAGTGGAATACATCCTTGACATATGAAAGAGGGGGAAACACTGGGAGTATCTCATATCCTGGGAAGGATTCAGTCCAGAGGAAAACAGCTGGGAGCCGGCAAGTGAAATCCTTGACAAGGATCTCATCAAGCAATTTCACTTGACTCATCCTAGAAAGCCGAAACCCCTGGGAAGGGGGCCTAAGAAGAGGAGTACTGATACGCCCGTCGGTCGCAGACAGCTGTGACCTCTGATGCTCACCTCTTTTCTCCCTGTCTCTCCTACCCTACTCTTTCGGATAGTAGAAAGACTAGGGGGCACTCCATGAAGTTAGCATGGGGCACATTTAAAACTAATCGAAGAAAGTTCTTTTTTACTCAACGCACAATTAAACTCTGGAATTTGTTGCCAGAGGATGTGGTTAGTGCAGTTAGTATAGCTGTGTTTAAAAAAGGATTGGATAAGTTCTTGGAGGAGAAGTCCATTACCTGCTATTAAGTTCACCTAGAGAATAGCCACTGCCATTAGCAATGGTAACATGGAATAGACTTAGTTTTTGGGTACTTGCCAGGTTCTTGTGGCCTGGATTGGCCACTGTTGGAAGCAGGATGCTGGGCTTGATGGACCCTTGGTCTGACCCAGTATGGCATTTTCTTATGTTCTTACCCTGGGACAAGTGGCGGTGTCCACCAGCCAAAGCTGACCTCCCCGGCGTCTTCCAAACAGCGTGGGAGCTGCCAACCGCCATCTTGAACCTGGTATTACCTAGGACGCACGTGCACAAGGGCCTCCTAAGTACACGTCATGGCGGGAACTCTGGTCATCCTCTGTACTTAAACCGATCGGCCCTTGGCTAAGATGAGTTAGCAAGGAGTTCCTACTTGCCTAATTCCACTCTACCTTGGACTTCCTGTTCCTAAGTGGGTCTACAACGCACTCTTGGCTATCCGCTCCTCAGAGGGCCTATCTGCTAATGTCGTAATTGTAAATAAAAGAATACATCTCCCTCCTCTAGACCAAATGGCAATCGTAAATCCTGGAATGGAAGCATACCTTTGGGGCCTAGAACCTGTCCCCAATTTTGTATACCTCTGGCTTTCCACCTATAGGCTGCCCGACTCCCATAGCCAGGTGTGAAATCTTTATTAGCAAATAAGTAAGTGGAGGCATGGTACTCGCGTGTCCCCATGACAGCGCTCTTTCGGCAACACCAAAATTGAAGATCTAATATCATAGTCGGGGGCACAACATCCTCGAGGGTTATCAACCAGGTGCCCTTAGGTTGCCACAAGAAGCTACACAAAGGTATCTCCCCCAGTAGTTGTTGACTAAATCGGAACCACTGCTTAGGATTAGCCTGTTTATGCCAATCCGCTATGGATTTGAAACGAGCCGCCATATAATATCGCTCCAAATTAGGTACCCCCAAACCGCCCTGTTTTCTATGACTATAGAGAGTGGGTCGGGCAATACGGGGCCGCTTTCCACCCCAGATATACACCAAAAGCCTCTTTTGCCATTGGGCGAGACTATGTCGAGGTACATCGATCGGCAAGGTTTGAAACAAATACAGCAGCTTAGGAAGCACCGTCATTTTGACTGCAGCTATTCTACCTAACCAGGAAATGCTGTATCTGTTCCACTCCTCCAGATCCCTAAGTATCGAAGACCACAGCTTACCATAATTTAATGGAAACAAGTCCTGAGAAGCACTAATATACACTCCCAGGTATTTTAATTTGTCATGGGCCCATTTAAAGCGAAACTGCTGCTTGAGTATGCGTTCGGCTGAGCTAGAAATGTTAATATTTAAAAGCTCTGACTTTTCCCAATTGAGCCTAAAGCCCGATACGCTGCTGAACTCCTCCAGAGCTCTTGTTAAATGGGGAAGAGATGACTCAGGGTGGGTTACCAGTAGCAGAATATCGTCTGCGAACAGAGATAATTTGGAGGAGAAATCCCCCACCTCCACTCCCTGAATTCCTGCATGATTCCTTACCAGGTTTGCAAAAGGTTCTAGAAAAATTGCAAAAAGAAGCAGGGACAGTGGGCAACCCTGCCTGGTACCACGCCTCACCTGAAAGGTAGGAGAGTAGCCCCCGTTAATTTTTATACAGGCTAGTGCAGTGGTTCTCAACCTTTTTTCTGTCGGGACACACCTGACAGATGGTTCTCACATGCGTGACACACTGACCCATGATCGTCACAGGGCTAGATGTAAATGTACAGTTTGCATCCACGGGAACCCCCCTGATCCACAATAATGGATGTAAAGCAGAATTATGACATTCCCCGTTCAACTCACTCTACAAAAAAGATATTCTGGTTCTGGTGTCATCTCAGTAACAGCAACTCAAAACTCCTTCTACTTTCAGGCTCAATAGCCTACTTATGAAAAGACAGCAGTTTACCACCAATGCATGTCCTCTTGAGAAAACGCAACAAATAAGACTGATAAAACACTTACATGCTAGTAAAATATCTCTGTAACAGACACGGAACCGACCTAACATACTCCCAGGATCTGTAGTAATGCACATAAACTAATCCACACACAGTTACACCTGTATTATGGAATACACTCAAACAGGAGCAACCCTATCTATGAAAAGGCAACACTACAAATATTAAATCAGGCCCCAAAAACCAATACACCTCTTATTAGGAAAACAGAACTAGCAAGCAGCTATAGATCCCCACACAGAAATAATTGTAAAACTATACTAATAAGCAGAATAAATGTTTCACAACAACTATGAACAGAATAACATCCAACAATTAAAAACTCATAAAAACTATTAAAAATTCTCCAAACACCAATAAAATATTTCAAAAAAAGCAGACACATCACATAATATTAAATAATTAAAATGGCAGTCAATCAAGAAAAATAAACTTAAAAAGCCACCTTTACTTACCCACTCCAGCAGCTCTCCTACTCCTCTTCCATGCAGGCTGTAGTACACACCAGAAGCAGCAGTAGTGGCTAAGCTCTATACTCATGGTCCTCTTCCTTAGGGCCCATGTCTCTCACACACACACACACCATACCAGTCATGCCCCCATGACCAGTTTCTGTCTCTCACACACCAATCATCTCCCAGTCTTTGACAAACACACCAGTCACCTTCCTGAACAGTTTCTCTCATGCCATACACACACACACAGGCTTCCCACTCCCGTGTTCCACTTACATATATGGGCTTCTCACTCTCATAATCACTTTCTCTTTCTCACATACACTCACCAGTCTCTCACTCCCATGCTTGTTCTCTCCACATGCACAGGCTTCTCATTCCCATAATCACTTTCTTTCTCTCCCACATACACACACACACCAGTCACCTGATCTCTCTCATGCACACACACACACAGGCTTCCCACTCCCATGTTCTCTTTCAGATATACAGGCTTCTCACTCCCATGCTGTATCTCACACACTCCCAGCTTTCTCACTCCCATGCTCACTCTTCACATGTACAGGCTTCTTATTCCCATAATCACTTTCTTTCTCTCTCTCACATACACACAAACACACACCAGTCACCTGATCTCTCTCATGCATATACACACACACATAGGCTTCCCACTCTCATGTTCTCTTTCAGCACACACACACACACAGGCTTCCCACTTCCATGTTCTGTCTTACATACACAGGCTTCTCCCTCCCATGCTGTGTCTCACACACACCCAGGTTCTCACTCCCATGCTCACTCTCTTCACATGCACAGGCTTCTCATTCCCATAATCACTTTCTCTGTACACACACACACACACACACCCAGTCTCTCTCTCATTTCCATGCTCGCTCTCCACGTGCACAGGCTTCTCATTCCCTGAATCACATTCTCTCTCTCACATTCACATACACACCAGTCACACCGTCACCTTACCAACCAGTCTCTCTCATATACATGCACACACACAGGCTTCCCACTCCCATGCTCTCTCTCACATAATCAGGCTTCTCACTCCCATGCTTTCTTTCACATACACCCCCACAACACCAGGCTTCTTACTCCCATGCTTTCTCACATACCCAGATTTCTCACTTCCATGCTTTTTCTCTCTCTCTCTCTCACACACATACACACACACACCCCTGACTGTCTCACACTCTCACATACACATCAGTCATCTCCTTGAGCAGTCACTTTCATTGTCTCTCACATATACACATACATCAGCTCTCTGACCAGTTTCTCTCAATCACACACACATACTCTCGATCAAATACATTCTCTCACTTACACACAGGCTGGCTGGCTGCTTCTCTCTCTTTCTGTCACTCACTTCCTCTCCCCCCCCCAGCACAAACGGTAGCTGCTCCTCCTCCTCCAGCTCCCGCAGGCCAAGAAGGAAGAATTCCATCGATCGCGGGAGGCTCATGCTGCTCTCTCCTTTCCCTTCCGCTTTCTCCCCCAGAGCAGGAAGATCAGCAGCCTCTCCTGCTGCCACAGGACTCCTGCTATCTTCGGGCGTCCGAACTTCCTGTCGGGGGGTAGCGGAAGCGCAGCGCACAACGTCCGCTTCCTCCCTCCCCCCCCCCCCCCCAGCAGGAAGATCGGCGGACCATACGGCCCGACGCCCGAAGATAGCAGGAGGCCGGTGGCAGCAGGAGAGGCAGCTGATCTTCCTGCTTTGGGGGAGAAAGCGGAAGCTGTGCGCGACGCTTCCGCTCCCCCCCCCAAGCAGGAAGATCGGCGGACCATACGGCCCAACGCCCGAAGATAGCAGGAGAACGGGTGGCAGCAGGAGAGGCAGCTGATCTCCCTGCATTGGGGGGAGGAAGCGGAAGCTGCGCGCGGCGCTTCCGCTCCCCCCCCCCCCCGAACAGGAAGACCGGTTGGCCATACGGCCGCAGCAGCGCTTCCCCATGTGTGCCGTGATGGCGCGCGAGGTGGGTTCTCTTGCGGCACGGCCTTTCTTCTTCCCGCGCACCACTTCCTGTTCCGGGTCCGGGGGGGGGGGGGGCGGGAAGAAGAAAAGGCCAGCCGCGGATGCCACAGCTTTTTTTTTTTTTTGCACCGCTGCCGTTCCCGCTGGGCTTGAACGTGCTGATAGCCCGGCGGCAACGGCAGCAGGGAAGAACGAGCAGCGGGAGGGACCGGGAGCCACGCGACACACCTGCCAGTGCGTCGCGACACACTAGTGTGTCGCGACGCACCGGTTGAGAACCGCTGGGCTAGTGGATTCGAATATAACTGCTGAATCCATTGTATAAAGGTATCACCAAATTGCAGTTTCCTTAAAAGAGCAAAGAGATATGGCCAATGCACCATATCAAATGCTTTCTCGGCGTCAATCGCCAAGGCCACAGCCGGGATATTACGCTTTTTTACCCACCAGATTAAGTCCAAGATCTTATGGACATTGTCACTTGCTTGTCTACCGGGGATGAACCCAGCTTGGTCGGGATGGATTATTTGGGCAATGAAACTATTCAGACGTGTCGCTAATATTTTTGCTAATATTTTGAGGTCAATATTTATGAGGGATATGGGCCTATAAGAACCACAGACTGTAGGGTCCCTTCCCGGTTTTGCAAGTATCGTAATAACCAGCTGTGTTTGCGGCCTCAGAAAGCGATGCCCCCTCTTTCAAGGCTAAAAACACTGGCAAGAACTGGTGCTAGACGGGTGGCAAAGGTTTGGTAGAACCTGCCCGTGTAGCCATCGATACCCGGGGATTTGCCTGGTTTGAGAGAGCGTATAGCATGAATGATTTCTTGCTCAGAAATATCCTTATTCAGTAGGCGTTGATGGGATTCCTCTAGACTGGGGACTTTGGAAGCCTCTAAGTATCTGTCGATAGCCTCCAAACTAATGTCCTTATCCATCTCATATAAGTCAAAATAAAATTGATGGAAACGCCACCTAATAGACTTATTGTCAGTCAGGACCTCGCCTTCTTTATTTTTAATCTTAATAATTGTTGTTTGAGCCTGCCTCCGTTTTAAAACATTGGCCAGTACTCTTCCTGCCCGGTTCCCCCCTTCGAAGTACTTTTGCTGGGCTAATTGCAGTTGGTGAGCAATATGCGCTGAGTCCAGCGATGCTATTTGGTTCCTAAGTGCCTGTAATTTAGGGAGTAATGTCAATGGTGAGCTGGATTCCTTATGTAATCTTTCTAAAGCTTTGAGCTGGGCAAGCAGGCTATCACGTTCCTGTTCCCTTTGCTTCTTTAATAATGCCCCCCCTGGCAATAAATTTGCCCCTGATTACCGCCTTAAGGCATTCCCAGACAACCACCGGATTAACTTCACCATTATCGTTAAATTGCAAATATTCCTGTATGGCTGAATCTACCTGGGAAACAAAGTCAGAGTCGTCTAATAGGGAGTCATTAAGCCTCCAAAATTTAGTACCCTGGTCATAATCCCTCACCTGGAGCGTAAACCATATGGGCGCATGGTCCGACCATAAGATAGGCTCTATGTCAATCTGTGAAACTCTAGGTAATAGGCCAGTACTGCCCATAAACATGTCAATTCTGGAGTAACTAAGATGCGGAGAAGAGAAAAAAGTATAGTTCCTGGAAGTGGGATTTCGGGACCTCCACATATCCTGTAGCCCAAAGCTTTTAAGAAATGCTTTCAGTTCGTCCCTAGCTTTTTTAGGGTCCGAACTTGAACCCACCGAGGTGTCTACCCTGGGATTGAGTGTCAGATTGAAATCCCCACCTATAATTAAGTAGCCTTCCACCTTGGAGTGCAAAAGCCGATTTAAGGCACAGTAGAAATCCTGCTTTTGCGAAGTGGGGCCATAGATCTTCACTAAGGTATATACCTCGACCCCTATATGAATTTTTATAATGAGAAACCGACCAGATGGATCTTCGTAAGTTTCTTTTAACTCAAAGTGGCAGTCCTTTTGAATCAATATTCCCACCCCGGAATATTTAGAAGCTACTGTAGCAGCCGCCCAGTATTGGTATGGATATTTGGGATTGCACAGTAATCTCTGGTACCTCTTTCTCAGATGTGTCTCTTGTAGCATTGCTATGTCTATCTTCAGACGGTCTAATTCTTTAAACAATAATTTTCTCTTTCATGGGGTATTGAGACCTTTCACATTGAAAGATAAAAATTTAAAGCTAGCCATCAGTAAAGGACCTTGTACTTCCCCCACAGCAGATGGAGAACCACTCCCCATGATAACTGCCCCCATTTTCAGCAGAGATTACCCACTCAATTCGCAAACAATCGTTATACACCCTCAACCCATCCCCCCTCCCCCTTCCCCACCCCCTGACTGGGCAAACCAGGGCACATCCCTTTTGTGCCAACCACCCATGGAGGAAATTTAGCCCACTCCCCAAGATACTCAACTCCTGGGCTTGCGTAATTAAACTTCAACCTTACCAAACCAACTCAACTAAGTAACAATCTTGAAGTGTATAGCCTCAAACATTGAAATGCACTCAAAAGAGCAATGCAACTGCTGTTAACAAGATGATCGTGAGACCTCCTGCGGCGTCCCCATCGATTTGCTGTTCAAAAAGAAAAAAAAAATCAAGCTCCAAAGAAAAGTCAGGCCGGGGCCTCCTCTACACGCTCCTCAGCCGAATTCCTTTGCAGCCGACGCCGGCCCTTGGTTACTCTTTGCCAACGTGGTTGAGGAGCATTTTGAAGAGCAAGTCCTCCCGGCTCACTTGATGCCACTGGGGGTATCTCAACCGTGATGCCCTCATGTTTTAAGATCTCGACTGCCTCTTTCACCGATTTTATATGGTGGGTCGTACCTTGTACTGTGAAGGCCAACCCTCCTGGGTACAACCAGCGGTATCTAATGTGGGCTTCTGTCAATTTCGTGGTAACGCAGCGGAACTCCTGCCTTTTCTTTAAGGTAGCCGAGGAAAGGTCTGCATAAATAGCCAGTTCATGGCCTTCCCATTGCCAGGATCTCTGTCTCCGAGCTATGCCAAAGATTTTTTCTTTCTGCTGAAAAGAGTGGTAACAAACCACAATATCTCTGGGCTTATTGGCTAGCTTAGGACCCAGGGTCCGGTAAGCTCTTTCCACTTTAATAACAGCGTCCGGCCCATTTGCTGGCTCTGCCTCCTGAGCCAAAAGAAATAAAGATATTCTCCTCACCACCTCCACACTGTCCAGATAGTCCTCAGACTCAGGGACTCCCCGGATCCTCAGGTTACATCTCCTACTACGATTTTCGATATCTTCCATTTTTTGTGACAGGGAGAGGTAAGACTGCTGTAGTTGTGCGTGTTCCTTCCGCATAGCGTCCCATCCCTCTCCCTGGGTGTCCAACCTCAGCTCGTTCTCATCCACGCGGCGCCCCAGTTCCGCCATCTCCTCTTTCATGCCGGCCAGCATATCCGCTATCTCCCGCTTATAGGATTTCAAGTCTTGCCTCAGTTCACCGAACCATCTGCGCATTTCAGATCTGGAGGGGGGAGAGTCATCTGCCATATTTGGTTCTTCATTCTCCTCCTCTTGCACCGCGAGGATAGCAGCCGCCGCCATCTTGGATTTTCCCGGGTCAGCGTCGTCGTCGCCGTGGGCATACGAGAATTTTCGCAGATCCAATGTTTTCTTTTTGGAGGTCACTCCCGGTGCGAATGTAGAGTAGCAGGAGTCGTTGCCGTGGTTTATCGGCGTTGGAATCGGTAAAAAAAGTAAAAAAAGCTGATTAGCCCCAGGAGCTCGTGGAGCAGTACCGAAGTGCTGCTTACATGGGGAAGTGACGTCACTTCCTCCCTTCCCATGACTTTTTAACTTTTTGATGAGTCTCTCATAAGGGACTTTATCAAACAAATTCTGAAAATCTAGATACATTATATCAACTGACTCACCTTTGTCCAAATGTTTCTTAACCCCTTTAAAAAAAATTCTAACAGATTTGTAAGGCAAGATTTCTTTTTGCTAAAGCTATGTTGGCTCTGCCCCATTATTCCGCAAGGATCGGTGTTGGGAGCAGTCCTGTTCAATATCTTTGTGAGCGACACTGTGGACGAGATAGAAGGTAAGGTTTGTCTTTTTGCGGATGACACTAAGATCTGCAACAGAGTGGACACGCTGGAAGGAGTGGAGAGAATGAGATGGGATTTAAGGAAGCTGGAAGAGTGGTCGAAGATATGGCAGCTGAGATTCAATGCCAAGAAGTGCAGAGTCATTCATATGGGGAGTGGAAATCCGAATGAACTGTATTTGATGGGGGGAGAAAGGCTGATGTGCACGGAGCAGGAGAGAGACCTTGGGGTGATAGTGTCTAATGATCTGAAGTCGGCGAAACAATGTGACAAGGCGATAGCTAAAGCCAGAAGAATGCTGGGCTGCATAGAGAGAGGGATATCGAGTAAGAAAAGGGAAGTGATTATCCCCTTGTACAGGTCCTTGGTGAGGCCTCACCTGGAGTACCGTGTTCAGTTCTGGAGACCGTATCTCCAAAGAGACAGACAAGATGGAGGCGGTCCAGAGAAGGGCGACCAAAAAGGTGAATGGTCTTTATCGAATGACTTATGAGGAGAGATTGAAGAATCTAAATGTGTACACCCTGGAGGAAAGAAGGTGCAGAGGTGACATGATACAGACTTTCAGATACTTGAAAGGTTTTAATGATCCAAAGACGACAAACCTTTTCCGTCAGAAAAAAATCAGCAGAACCAGGGGTCACGATTTGAAGCTCCAGGGAGGAAGACTCAGAACCAGTGTCAGGAAGTATTTCTTCACGGAGAGGGTGGTGGATGCCTGGAATACCCTTCCGGAGGAAGTGGTGAAGACCAGATCTGTGAAGGACTTCAAAGGGGCGTGGGATAAACACTGTGGATCCATAAAGTCTAGAGGACGTGAATGAAGAGTGGGTGGCTCGCGGGAATGACGGCTACTACCTGGAGATAATACCCTTATTCAATAAACATACACACGGTTAATGTGACTCCAACATTGCTCTAAGCTTCAACGGCAAGAGGAAACGTGGAAAAAGATTTGCATTCACAAAAAAGCGGAGAGTAGCTTGCTTGTTACGGCGGTTACTACCCCAAACCAAACAAGCCTGATACTTCACCTTCAATGCATATCCAGCATAACTCTCTGCTTCTACGGCAGGGGAGAAAGTCTGATACGTCACTTTCAATGCATATTCAGCATAACTCTCTACTTCAACGGCAGTGGGAAAGAAGAAAAGTGGATCTATATACAGACAATAACCAACAGGTCTGAATTATTTAGACTGGGTAAACAAATAAGCATGGGTATAGCTTGCTGATTGCGGCAGTTACTACCCCTAAATAATTAAGCTAGATATTTCACTTAGAGGCAGTTCCAACACTGCTCTCTACATTAATGGTGGGGGTGGAAGGGAAATAGAATCTAAAGGTTACGAAGAGCCAAGAGTAACAGATAAGTATGAGAAAAAAAAAAGGTGCAAAACTTGCTGGGCAGACTGGATGGGCCGTTTGGTCTTCTTCTGCTGTCATTTCTATGTTTCTATGTTTCTATGTTCCATATCTATCCAGATGGCCAGTAATTTTGCTCTTCAGAATAGTGTCTACTAGTGTTTTTTTCTGGAAAAAAAACAGTGCAGGTATCAATGTTTCCTCAAAGATTTGAAAGGCTATATGCACAAAAATGTTTTTTGTGCAACTTTATATAAGTTTAGTTTAAATATGTGCGCTACAAGCCAGTATAATGCAAATAATATCAGGATTTCTTGTGCTTACTATGTTTTGCCATGTGCACAGGATTCATGACCTGTGCGCAAGTGCATATGCGCACAGTTTAGCGAGAACAGTGGCCAGTATTCACATGCAGGGCCCTATTGGGATAGGATTGAAAGAGGCAACCATTCAGGGTCTCGCCCCCTGCAACTAGACTCAGAGCCTATGGAATGACAGCATTGAAAATATTACACTAGAATAGCAGTACAATTATTGGGAAAATGGAACAAGCCAGACTGCTATAGATCGCTACACAGAAACTACATACTAGAAGAATACCTCACCTTGATCACACAGACAGAACACTGAAATAAGTAACACAAAATAAAACCAGAAATAATGCAGACAGAAATGAGGAACTGGAAACCCCAAGAAATCAGCAATGTAACAATGGAGAAATAAAAATGCATTTCTTTCAGCACCATGAAAAATACAGAGATACCACATCCCTAAGGTTGACATATCTGAATTTCTAAACTAAAAGGAAAAGGCTTTTTTCCCTACCTTTGTCTGTATATTTTGGACCCTTTTTTAACACATCCCTCTCACAACAAGGGCTCAGCAGCTCCAATATAAAACCTCATCTCCACACATGAATAATGATAGAGGCTTGGTGTCCCCAACATAAGACTACCCTCCCACATACATAAAAGAACAATGAGGGAGGCTCAAGGGCCCTAACCTAACATTTCCCACACTACTTTACCCATTCCCCACTCCCAAGATCTTGTCTGTCTTTCACCTTCCTCCTTCCAGCAGGCAGACTGAATGCCCTCTCTTTCCCTAGGGGCCCAGCAGCAGCCCTCTTCTCTCCCCACTTCCCTGCCTACGCAGCAGCCTCTCTTCTCCAAGTCCCTTCTCTGCACAAAAGAAAGGATACAGAGACATGAGGCAGAAGCTGCACAGGATCCTCATTTTTTACTTTTACTGGTAATCACACACAGAAATATCCTAGTTTCTAACTCCTAAAGGTAATCCCACAAAGAAACAGCCAAGTTATCCCAAAATGTCTCACTCTCTCAAACTTTATGTAACCCGACTGTCCTACCTGGGTCACCAATAAGCCCTAGGTAAGTCCTTTTCCCAGCTAAGAATAGTGCAGATCAGCAAGGAGCTGGCTTCCACACAGATACAGCCCTTCCCTTTGAGGGTGCTGGTATGGACATTCCCCAGAAGGTTTTTAAGCAGTTCTCTGGAGGGAGTCAGTGGGCAGTCCCTTATGGTCTTGCTGAGGAAGATAGAAGAGAATGAGGAATTTACTTGCTTTATATTTTTCAGACCCAGTCAGAGAAGCCAGGCAAACCCTGATTGGGGAACCTGACCAGGGTCAGGATGGCTTTTCCTTACCCAGTCCCCTCACTGGCTGGTTAGGATTTTCCTTCTGGGTATATTTTCCGGTTTTCACTTTTCATAATAGGAGGCCTGGTGAAACCCTGTGCACCACCTAGATTTAGGGATTGGAGAACCCTGATTTTGAGGCTCCCAGTTAAGGGACCACCTGCCCCTCTACACCTCAATGAAGAAGGAAGAGGTGGTGACCCGGTGCCAGAACCCTCCGGAATTAAATTGCTTTAAATGGGAGAGACTTTATTTTAGGGGCTCAGGAGAAAGTGTTTGGCTGCCCCTTCTGACCTGAAGGGAACAACACCAGCATTCCAGAAGACTCTTTCCATCAGGGTCCAAAAAACCAGATCAAAAACAAGGGACTTAAAACCATAAGAACTTTTTTTGACATCGATTGAGGATACCCATCTGGAGTCTTCACTCTGGGGAGAGATAGAGATCTGCCAAGACTGTTTTACCTGCTTTTATCTAGGGTTGAAGGGGATCCCTGACACCTCTAAAGAAGTACTTACTCTACCAAAGGTTTTCACTTTTCCTCACTCTGGAGGGTAGAGATCCCTATGAGGAAATGTTTTGCACAGAAAGAAGGAACTGTAATCAAGATAATATTACCTGTGGAGCTAAGAAGCGCGTGACTTGTGCCACTACACTATTTATTATCTGAAAGTAAACTTTGATTTTGGACATCACATTGGCATTTGGAGTGGTTTTTGCACCATGAAGCTACAGTGTGCATTTTTCTAAGTATATTCCTCTCCTTAGCACTTGGGGAGCTTGAAAGGAACTTTCCCCCATCCAACAAAGGTGAACATCTTGGTGAGAAAAGAAACAGTATCTACAGCTAGCCTGACCCAAAGAGACTATAACTTATTTTATGGCCCCACCTATGCAGGACAGGAATACAGGGATGAGGTTACATTTAGGTCACAATTTCCCACCAAAGCAAAATTGAATCTGTTCACGCATCAAAAGAGGCACTTTTGCTCTCAGTATTCCCTCAAGATTCAAATAAGTTTAAAATTAGCCCAGTATAAACCTGTTTTTCTTTGAATAGATTATTAATTTGGTGAATATATCAAACAGAAACCCAGGGTCCTTTATTTTTGAGAACTAATGTCTATGAATCATAAGGATCTTTTTTTCCCTTTTGTGTTGATAAATACTGTTTTTTTTTATTTAGTGTACTCATGGTTTATTTCACTTGACAACCCTCTTGTATCTGAATTTTGTGAAATTAGAAAATAATTAAAAGAAAAGTTTTCCATTTTTTAATACATGCATCTTACACTTTCGTTTTATGCTCATATTAGGCTGTAAAGAAGGAAGTGGAGAGGATCTGGGGTGGTGGAAAACTTTACAAACTTTGTGACTTTTTAAATGTATAATTTCACTGTCATACCTGCAAATCGATCCTGGGTGTTCTGACTTGTTCCTGGGCTTTCCATGAACTGATTTATTTCCTCCAACATCTTCTGTGTCATTTCACACAAATTATGGCAGGAGCCATGGAAGTCCTGCTGTGATGATGTCCTGTGCCTTTTATCAGACCTTGACTCTGTGACAGGGTGGTTTTGAAAAGAGGATGGTACCCTTGAAGGACTCATGGTTTCTTTGTCATGACCCGTAAAACAAGGGTTGCACAAAGAGAGCATTTGCCCACAGGCCTTCATACTCTCTTGAAACATGTTATTAATGTCACACTCCATAACGCCTTAGCTCTGCCCTCAAACCTCTGTTCTTGCTGCTTATCTTCTTCTGTCAGCGTCTATTCTCTCTCCCTTCACCCATATGGAGAAGGGGGAGGCTCGGTTGTACAAGTAGTAGTTTAGGAAGCCTTCAAACTTTCCAAAATATGTTAAACACTGATAAAAGAAAGAATAATAAAGTTCTAGAATGTCATTTTAAATTGAGTGCAGAACATCTGATAATACGCGCAGTTAGCCTTTCCTACTTTCTCTACAATCTTCATTTCTGCAGCTCGGTGACACTATTCCATTTCATCTTAAGGAGACCAAAACACAGGTACCACGGAGCTCATCTCACCCTCCCCGTTCAATCCACGTGCTCCTCCGGGCTAGTAGCGCCCTAAAGCTCATGCGCATTACAATCTTTCACTTTACAGCAGCCAGACCTCCCAGCGACTCACGTGTGCTTTGTTTTGTTGACGGCAAGCGTACGCAATAATGCTTTTTTCCTCCCGGTTATTTGCTGGGGGTGGGGGTTGTTCTGCATGCTTGTGCAGTAATCCTCCTTGCTAGGTGGTATTCGCTGCCTTTCATATTCGTCTTCTTCCCCTTTATTTAATTCAGTTATAGTTTATTTTATATTCTTTTTCGCTCTTGCAATGCCCTTTCTTCAGCTCCGAATCAGCGGAAGAAGGAAACCCACCCAACCAAAGATTAATAAATAAATTGCATATGGCTATGTGGAAAACACGGGTTCGCTACGCTTTACGTTTTCCTCGATGGACATGTGTTATCTGTTTCTCCGCAGAATGATGAGGGAGGGGAAACTGATTATAGACTGGTGTGGGTAGGTTTTTAAACGGCGAATGCGGTTACAATTGTAATCAAAAGGGCGAGAGCGCTCTCCCTTACCGTTAGTGTAGAACTGGGAGGTGCTACCCGTCCACCAGTCCCCTACTATTCATCTAGGACTCCTGGCTGGAGGTGTGCACTTTTACATACATAGAAACATAGAAATGACGGCAGAAGAAGACCAAACGGTCCATCCAGTCTGCCCAGCAAGCTTTCACTTTTTTCCCCCCTTACTTATTTGTTACTCTTGTCCCTTGTAAGTGACTTTTTTTGTTCTATTTCCCTTCCACCCCCGCCATTGTTCTATTTCCCTTCCACCCCCGCCATCCATCTATTTCTCTTCCACCCCCGCCATCGATCTATTTCCCTTCCACCCCCCCCCCCCCATCAATGTAGTTAGCAGTCCTGGAGCTGCATCTAAGTGAAGCATCTAGCTAATTGGTTAGGGGTATCAATGCTGGAACTGCAATTAAGTGAAGTATCTAGCTAATTGTTTAGGGGTAGTAACCACCATCATAGCAAGCTACTCCTACCCATGTTTATCCAGCCTGTGCAACTCAGTCCTTGTTGGTTGTTGTCCGAATGTAAATCATCTTTTCAACATTCCCCCTGCCGTTGAAGTTGCCAAACAGCCCCTTCACTTTTCTAAAAGCAGTTTACGAATCTGAGACTGGCAACAGATCTAGCTGTCATCTCTTGCCCCCCATTATTTTCTGTAAGTTGTTTCGGGAATTTTGGCACTAAAGCGCTAAGTAAAAGCATTTATTTATAGAGCGCTCTAGGAAATGTTTTTCTTCTAGACGATTTGGGCATCAATGAGACTTAAAGCTTGTTGATTGGCTCCATATTAGCCCGACAGAGTAGTTCCAATCCTGGATTTGCTCTCTTTCATGCAGGGACTTGTTCTGATGTCGCTATTGCAATCTTGGAGAAAAAATAAGATTGCAACTCCATATATGCAATGGGGGTAAACCTAGGACTGCATCAAATCTTGTCAGGCGAAACTGGAGCCAGCTGGCAACCCTAATCGAGGCCAGATTTAAGATTTTGTTGCCCATACTGCCCAAAGATTCAGGGTCTGAAGGGGCTGTATGAAGTGCCATGACAGCAGCCCTTTGAAAATAGAAAATGCTTCAGCTAGGGTATTTGGCACCAATCAAAATTTGGCATCCAAGCCAATTGCCTAGGCCTAAATGCAGGCCTGACTCTAATGAGACTAAGAAATTACTGGGAACCTGGAAAGGGGGACTTCCAGGATCTCAAGCAGCTATGGTTCCCAGTGTAAACAAATATGTAATTGAATCATAAACTAGAGATTGATCTCACTAGCTTTTTCTTGAGCAATTGGGTCATGGAAGCTAGGGTTATTCACTCTAAGCTCATGGACAATGCAGCCATTTCCAATGATGTCACAGGGAGAATGCTCTGAGTAGCATTCTGAAATCCAAGACAAATATTGTTCTACATAAAGGAGGCAGTATGCCAGGGGTTTGGTCTCGCAAATATACTTCAAATCTTGTTCCTGAACATACCCAGATCAGTCCAGACCAATGGGTTATGCACTCCCACCAGCAGTTGGAGGCAAAGAAAACAACTTCGAGGCACTGCTGTAAATACCAGCAGATGGTAGTTGTGCGCAGCTCTGGACTTAGTTTTAGCAGGGCTCCCCGAGGTGTGAGGTTCCGATCGTGAGCCATCCCATGGGTGGAGAAGGGCGAACGGGGGGGTTGGACACCCTCAGCCCATGGATTCCGGGGAGTTGGATAGCCAGGGGACTGGTTTCCTACCTTTGGGTAGGCGCTAATTTCTTAAAGTAAAATGTGCGGCTTGGCTGCACATTTTACTTACTGTATCGTGCGGGCATACCTAATAGGGCCATCAACTTGCATTTTGCATGTTGAGGGCGCTATTAGGTGCCGCGGGTTGGACACGCGTTTTCCTCCCCTTACTGAATAAGGGGTAAGGGAAAACGCGCGTCCAAGGGCCTGAGAGTTAAAAAAAAAAAAAAGAATTTTTGCTTGCAGGGGCTTTTCTCTGAGGCTTGCGGTTTCAGGCAGTGCTCGACTGGGGGAGGAGGAGCATCCCTAGGGCCCGGAGCCTCCTCGGGTCGGGGAAGCAGCTCCTGAGTGTTTTTGGACTCAGGGCAGTCAAATCGGAGGTTTGCAGTCATTTTCAATTGCTTCCTTTCTCCTCTGTGGAGCGCTGAGCCTGGGCTACTTTTGGCGCGGGCGCCATTTTGTTTTTTCGCAGGTTCCGCGCGAGTGCTCAGCCCGACCGATTTTCTTACTTCTGGGACTCAATGGGAGCTGGGGGAAGGACTGCCATGTCTGAAAGTGCCCTGGTGGAGGTCTGTAGGGTCTGTAGCCTGGTTTTAGAGTTGGATGCTCACTCTCTCTGTGCCTCATGTGCTGCGGGGGGGGGGAGGGGTCATCTGCCAAGGGCCAGAAGGCCAGAAAGCCTAAGCGCGTGCCTGGGGGATGATTGGGAATGAAAGGTAAATCCCTGGGATCGATGGATACCCAGGGGAAGGAAGCTCAGGAAGTGTCGTCCCGTTCCCCCCCCCCCCCCCCTGCTTTCCCCGGCAGTGGTAGAACCGGGCCAGGGAGACCCGAAGGATACAACTTCAAATTCCAGTAACGATGATGTGGGACCCGGAGGTTTCTCCCCAGAATTTGTGCTACTAATGCATTAAGTGTTCCTGGCCAGGAAGGCTGCGAAGAGGAGGTCTCAGGACAGCACTGGTGGCTCTGCCAAGCATCTGAAGTCATAGGTTCTACCTTCTTCGGGCACAAGGGAGCCGTGGAGATGCGGGGACCTTGGGGGATCCAGCCACGCCCCAGGGTGACACTGACCCCGATCTGCACCCAGATGCCGGAGGGATCCGTTGTTGCTGGACGCCTCTGGGGGGGGGGGGGGGTGATGGTCCAGCTGTTCAAGCAGGAGGAATTGCTTCCCCTTATTCCCCAGGTGCTGGAGGAACTGGGGCTCAAACTGTCACAGTAGGATTCGGACAGCGAAGGGGTCAGCCCAGTCCTGGACAGGCTGTGAGGACCCACCTCGGCTTTCCCAATTCCAAAGAAAATTCAGAAGCTTATCATCAGGGAGTGGGATGCCCCAGAGGCCAATCTCAAGGTGGGCCGGGCCATGGCCAAGCTATACCTGCTGTCCGAAGAGCATTTAGATCCCTTACAGAACCCCAAGGTGGACGCTGCGATAGCAGCAGTTACTAAGAAAACTACCATTCTGATGGCAGGGTTGGCCGCTCTGAAGCGCTTTTTTTAAGTTTCAGCTTTGAGCCTCAGAGCGGCTGTCTGTGCCAGTATGATGCAGCGCGCTTGCCTGTGTTGGATCCAGCAGCCACAGGACCTGGCCTCCGCAGGGATCATGACCCAGGCGCAGGTGGCTTGCCTGGAGGCGGGGTGGCATACACGGCAGATGCCCTGTATGACCTGGTACGAACATCGGTGCGTTCCATGGTCTCTTCGGTGGCGGCCCGACGCTTGCTGTGGCTCCGGAATTGGTCAGCTGACTCTTCTTCTAAAGCTCGCCTGTGCAATCTCCCCTTCAGGGGGAAGCTCCTGTTTGGTGAGGACCTGGACCAGCTGGTGAAGTCGCTGGGAGAGTCCAAAGGCAATAGGCTCCCGGAGGATAGAAAGCCCTTCCGGAAAGCATTTGCCCCAAGGAGCCGGATTAGAGACTCCAGGAGATTTAAGTCGGGAAGGGGGGGGTTCCTCCTCTTCCTATAGATTCAGACATTTCTCGGGGCAACAACAATCCTTTCGGGGAGCCAACTGAGCAGCAAGGAGAGGTGCCGGCCAGGGCTCTGGGGCCAGAAAATCTTCACAATGAATTCAGGATCACCCACTCCTCGGAGACAGCCGTAGGAGGACGGCTGTCCCAGTTTTACGAGGAGTGGGCAAGTATCACAACCGGCCAGTGGGTTCTCCGGGTGATCCGCATAGGCTACGCCTTAGAATTTTCACACCCTTCCAGGGACACCTTCCTGGTGTTGCGCTGTTCTTCCCGAAACGAGCATGCCATGGTAGAGGACACGCTACGCTGTCTGTTAAGCCTGCAGGCCATTGTTCCAGTTCCAGGGGCGGAACAGGGAGCCGGTCAGTACTCCGTGTACTTTGTGGTGCCAAAGAAAGAAGGAAACTTTCGCCCCATCCTGGACCTCCAGCAAGTGAACCGGAGTCTGAAGGTACCGCGCTTTTGAATGGAAACTCTGCGCACGGTGCGCAAGGAAGAGTTCCTCGCCTCCCTGGACCTAACAGAGGCTTACCACCATATCCCGATTTGGAGCAATCATCAGCGGTTTCTGCGGTTTTCGATCCTGGGGCAGCATTTCCAGTTTCGTGCGCTCCCCTTTAGTCTAGCATCGGCACCCCGCACCTTCACCAAAGTTATGATAGTCGTGGCGGCAGCCCTCAGGCAGGAAGGGATGTTGGTACACCCATACCTAGATGACTGGCTCCTCCGGGCAAAGTCGGAGGAAGATTGTCGGTGGACTATTCTTCATGTGACTCACATGCTGCAGTCGTTGGGCTGGGTGATCAACCTTCCCAAGAGTCACTTGATTCCCTCCCAGGTCCTGGAATATCTGGGGGCTCATTTCGACACTCACCTGGGCTGGGTGTTTCTAACGGAGGACCAGAGGCGCAAACTACAACAGCAGGTGACCAGTTTTCAGGAGCTGCAGACTCCAACAGCCTGGGACTATCAGCAGGTTCTGGGATCCATGGCTTCGATGCTACAGCTCGTCCCGTGGGCCTTTGCTCACATGAGACTGTTGCAGTGGGCTCTCCTGTCTCGGTGGAGTCCAGTGACAGAGAAATATCAGGTGCACCTGCCCCTGACCTCACAGTCCAGATCCAGCCTGGAGTGGTGGTTAGTAGACGTCAATCTGCAGAAAGGAATATCCCTCGAAACCCTGGACTGGGTGGTGGTTTCCACGGACGCCAGCCTGGTTTGCTCCTGGTTGCTCCTGGTTCCCACTTCTGCCACCTGCCTCGACCTCGGACTGTCTCATCTTCTGCCTCGCTCTTGATCTCCTAAGTCTCAGCGGTCTGGGACCCCACAAGCTCCTCTCGGGGGGTCCTCAGGCTTCCAGGGTGAAGTCTCCGCTTTGGTTCCAGTGATCTCCTAAGTCTCAGCAGTCTGGGACCCCACAAGCTCCTCTCGGGGGGTCCTCAGGCTTCCAGGGTGAAGTCTCCGCTTTGGTTCCAGTAATCTAAGTCCCAGCGGTCTGGGACCTCACAAGCTCCTCTTGGGGTCCGCAGGCTTCCAGGGTGAAGACTCTGGATCTTCGTGTGACCTGACACCACCCACCAGCCTTCTTCTTCTCAGCAGAGTGCCGTCCTCTTCTCCTATTTCACTCTGCCAGGCCGGCCCAAGGGTCCACTGCTACGCCAGTAACAGCAGGGACTTTCCAAGGGCCTGGCGTTCAACTCCATCTGGATTCAAGTTTCAGCTCTGGGGTGCTTCAGGGAACGAATAGACGGCAAATCCCTGGCTTGCCACTCAGATGTGGTTCGCTTCCACCAAGGGATAAAGCATTTGAGGCCGCCTGTTCAGAAACTGTGCCCGGAGTGGAACCTGAACCTCGTCCTGCGGGCACTGAAAATGGTCTTTTTAGTGGCGATCTGTTCAGCATGGTACATTATGGAATTCCAGGCCCTGTCCTGGCGGGACCCGTTTTTACGGATTTCAGCGGATAGGGTGTCCTTGCATACGATGCCATCCTTTCTGCCGAAGGTGGTGTCGGCGTTTCATGTTAATCAGTCGGTAGAGCTCCCTGGCTTCCCGGACTGGTCTCGCGACTTGGCGACGGATAGAGACCTGATTTATTGGATGGTGCTATTTGAAGGTCACCTGTGCTATTTGAAGGTCACCAATCTTTTTCGGAAGTCAGATCATTTGTTTGTCCTGTTTGGTGGTCCTAAACGGGGAGACAAGGCATCCAAGGCCACTCTGTCTTGGTGGCTGAAGGAGACCATTAGTTCGGCGTACATTAGCAATGACCGCTCTGTTCCAGATGGTTTGAAAGCTCATTCCATGCGGGCATAGGTGGCCTCCTGGGCGGAGTGCCAGCTGGTTTCTCCTCAAGAGATCTGTAGAGCCACGGTCTGATCTTCTCTGCATACCTTTTCCAAGCATTACCGCTTGGATGTAAGGGCACCAGAGGAATCCAATTTCGGGGAACGGGTTCTAAGAGCGGGTCTTTCGGGATCCCTCCCACAGTAGGGTGGCTTTGGTACATCCCACTGGTCTGGATTGATCTGGATATGTTCAGGAAAGGAAAATTGGTTCTTACCTGCTAATTTTTGTTCCTGTAATACCACAGATCAGTCCATAGGCCCGCCCAGAAGTGACTGTTGAAAGATGTGCTGACCTTTGGGTTAGCTACTGTATTGAAGAATTCTGAAGGAAATAGTTTTGATGCCAGTATTAACGAAGATCCGGGGAAGGGTTTCCCAATTTAGGGGAATCCAACCCTCCTGTTTTTTGATGTTCACCTTGTTTGGAGTGAATAGTTGTTTAAGTTGGTTTGAAGTTGGATCTAGTGGTTTTTTGCTTGGGGATCAACCAATACTGAGGAGCTGCAGGTGGCACTAGTGGAATTTATAGCAGTGCCTCAAAGGTTTTTTTCTCTGCCTCCATCTGCTGGTGGGAGTACATAACCCACTGGTCTAGACTGATCTGTGGTATTACAGGAATGAAAATTAGCAGTTAAGAACCAATTTTCCTATTTTGGTTATTTCTGAAAGCTAGCGCAACATATCTTGTTACTGAGAAAAACATACATTCTTAATTAATCTTGAAGACCTTATTGTAGGCTTCTTATGGCCTTCTAGTCTCCATTCTCATAAATATATTTACAATCAGTCTGGAAGCATGTGACTTCAGAAAGTATTGATCTGCTATTGTAAGCTGAATTTGACAGAGGTATTTAACCTCATGTTACGGTAACGAGCCGTGCCCCGGTCCCTCCACTCACCTCGGGGCCGGCCCGGCCTGCTGTTGCTCTGTCTCGGCCGGCAGGCCCCATCGGGGCTTCTCCCGCGGCGCTTCCTCCTAGAGAGAGATGCCGCCAATCCGTCGCAGCTGGTCCCGCCCCCTAGGCGCACGCACAGGAGCTCCAGATTTAAAGGGGCCAGCACGGGAATAGGCAGGACAGCCTCCAGATGATGTCAGACACTGCAGGCGTATTTAAACCCTGCAGCTAGGCCTGGGCCTTTGCCTTGCACCAAGGTTCACTCTGGTAAGAGTTGCTAGTTGCTGCTTCGGATCTTTGGCTTCTGACTTCGGCTTCTGACTCCGGCTTCCATCCACAGTCTTCTGATTCAGCTACATCCTTTGGCTTCTGACTTCGGCTTCTGGCTTCTGACTTTGGCTTCTGACTCTGGCTTCCATCCACAGACTTCTGATTCAGCTTCATCCTTTGGCTTCTGACTTCGGCTTCGTCCAGGAGGCCTCACCTAAGTCCAAGCAGCTCGGGTCCTCACAAGCTCCTTTCGGGGGGACAGCGGGCTTCCAGTGGTGAAGTTCCATTTGGCTTTCTGGTTCCAGCTCTTCATCTCCACTCCCTGGATACCGCCTCTCAGGAGACCACTCGTAAGTCCAAGCGGCCCGGGTCCTCACGGTCTCCTCCTGGGGGGACCTCGGGTCTCCAGGGGTGAAGATCTCTTGGTCTCCTGTCTGTGCCGCCTCCCGGCTTCGACACCCACTGGGTATCTCCTCAGTGAGCCACCAGCTGTCCTAGCCGGCCCATGACACAAGCTTAAAAGCCATTCCTGGAATTACACAGTGGTTGCAACAACAGCAAATTTGCATTGACTCCCTGATGAAAACCGTACAGAGACTGGCCGATCGGATAGATGGAGTCCCTGCATCCATACTTCCGGTACCAGTGGCCACGGCCAATCTCGGACCGGCCACACCCACACAACTACCAGCACCTTCACGGTACTTTGGGGAAGTGAAGCTCTGCCATGGAGTCCTCAATCAGTGTTACATCCGATTCAGCCTACTGCCAGCCCAGTTTCCTACGGATCGTATTAAAACCAGCTATATTATTTCGTTGTTGGACGGGAAACCCCTGGCTTGGGCCTCCTCACTATGGGAGTGTCAGGACCCCCGTCTTGGGAGTCTGGAACTGTTTGTCACAGCCTTTTGACATATCTTCGATGAGCCCTCTCGTAGACCCATGGCCACTACTGAGCTACTCCAGCTGCGCCAAGGCAATCGGTCTCTTGCCGAGTATGCGGTGGAATTCCGTACCCTGGCAGCTGAGCTAGACTGGAGGGATGACAGCCTCCACGACATCTTCCTAGAAGGAATCTCTCCAAGACTCCAAGATGAGTTAGCGGCAAGGGATCTTCCGGATGACTTCAATAGCCTGATTGATCTGGCTGGGCAGATTGACCGCCGAATTCAATGCCACTTTTGTGAGGGGAAGTCCGGTCGTAAGCCTGGTAATGCGGGATCTACATTTCCTCGACTGGTACCTTCCTCCTCTGCCGCACCCGGAGACCAAGGCGTTGAACCTATGCAATCGGGTCGAGATCCGATCTCGCAGGAGGAGAGAAGACGGCGCTGCAGTCAGGGCCTGTGCCTATATTGCGGAGGCAAGGGACACTTCCTAGCTCAATGTAGTGAGCGTTCGGGGAAACGCCAGAACCTAGGGATCATTAGGGAGCTGACCCTAGGTAATACAAGTCCCGCCTCCTCATGCACTGTACCTGTTACCCTCATCTACCCCGGGGGCACGTTTGATACACTGGCTTTAGTTGATTCCAGAGCAGGAGGGAATTTCATCCTTGCAGAACTCGTCCAGCAGTTGCAAATTGGGGTCCAACCGCAAACTCCTCCAATCCGGGTATCTTCCATTCACGGTACTCTCCTCCCGGGGAGTATTTCTACTTGCACCAAACCCTTGGTTCTCCGCACGGGTCTCTTACACATGGAGGAGATCTCCTTCCTTAAATTGGAGAGGTCTATTCACCTCTCCAATGTGCCATAAATCTCGTCTTGGGCTTGCCCTGGCTACAGAAGCATTCTCCAGTGATTCACTGGGACACTCTGCAGATCACGGCTTGGGGCCCGTCCTGCTTTGACTCCTGCCTGACTAATATTCCTCATCCCAGTGTGCCTCTCCTGACCACACCCATGGCACTCCCGCCACAGTACCAAGACTATGAAGATGTCTTCTCTAAGGAGAAAGCTGAACTCCTTCCGGAGCACCGGCCCTTTGACTGTGCCATAAATCTGATCCAAGGTACTACGCCTCCTAGGGGTCGGGTCTACCCCTTTCACTTCCAGAGACTCGAGCCATGTCCTCATACATTCAGGAGAATTTGGAGAGGGGCTTCATTCGGCCCTCTAATTCCCCCACCGGGGCCGGCTTCTTGTTTGTGGCCAAAAAGGATGGGTCACTCCGACCCTGCATTGATTACTGCGGCCTCAACGCCATCACGTTGCGGGGTAAATATCTGTTGCCTCTGATCCATGAGTTGCTAGACCGTCTGCAAGGAGCTAAGAACTTCACCAAGCTGGACCTTCAGGGTGCGTATAATTTGGCACGGATACGACCCGGTGACGAATGGAAGACCGTATTCAATACCAGAGACAGGTACTACGAATATTTCGTCATGCCCTTTGGCTTATGCAACACCCCTGCAGTCTTCCAGAACCGTATGAATGAGGTCTTAAGGGATATGCTGCACACCTCGGTCATAGTGTACCTTGATGACGTCTTGATCTATTCGAAGGATTTACCCACACACCGCATACAAGTGCGGCGAGTACTACAGAAACTCCGTGATAATCGCCTCTTCGCCTAGCTAGATAAGTGCCAGTTTGAGCAGGAATCCTTACCGTTCCTTGGCTATATTGTCTCATCCAAGGGCTTCCATATGGACCCTGATAAGGTGGTGGCCATTCGAGATTGGCCACAACCGGTAGGGGTAAGGCACTACAACGCTTCCTGGGCTTCACCAATTTCTATCACCAGTTCATACCCCACTACTCTCGAATGGTGACACCGCTCACTGCCCTTACCAGGAAGGATGCCGATGCAAAGAATTGGTCCCCGACGGCAATAAGTGCCTTCCAGAATCTGAAGGAAGACTTTCTTCTTAATGTCTGTCTCCACTACCCGGATCCGCAGCACCAGTTCATTGTGGAAGTGGACACGTCGGACCTTGCAGTAGGGGCTGTCCTGAGCCAGTTATCCACGAAAGGCAAACTCCTACCCTGTTCCTATTACTCTCAAAATTTCTCTCCAGCGGAGAAAAACTACGGTATTGGCGATAAGGAGCTCTTGGCTATCAAGCTCATGCTAGAGGAGTGGCGGCAATGGCTGGAGGGGGCCCGATATCCCGTGATCGTTTATACAAGCACGATGGTCACTCTTCTTTAGAAGATTTAATTTCCTCCTCCAATACAGGCCAGCCTCCAAGAATATTAGGGCACATGCCCTCTCACGCACGGCTGAAACTGAAGATAACCCGGAACTGCCCCGATATATCCTCGATCCAGCCAAAATCCTCCTCGCAGCTTCAGAGGTAGTTCCTATGGGTAAGATGGTCGTACCCACTCACCTGCATAAGAAGGAATTGTCATGGGCTCATGACTCCTTAACCGCAGGACATTCGGGGGTTGCTCAGACCTTGGACCTGCAGACCAAATATTACTGGTGGCCTCAGGTCAGGAGAGATGTTCGTCTCTACGTTAGCTCCTGTCCGACCTGTGCTCGACAGAAGACGCCGCTTGGTCGGCCCTGGGGGTTCCTTCAACCATTGCCTATCCCCACCGAGCCTTGGACCCATTTGTCGACCGACTTCATTGTAGACTTGCCTCGGTCTGAAGGGAAAACCGTGATATGGGTCACGATCGATCGGTTCTCGAAGATGGCCCACTTCGTCCCCCTCTCTAAGTTACTAACGGCACCTGAACTCGCTAGTCGTTTGCCCTGCACATCTTCCGTCTACACGGACTTCCCCTCCATATTGCCTCCGACTGGGGCTCACAATTCACGGCGAAATATTGGAGGGCACTCTGCAGGAAATTTGGGGTCCAGTTGGACTTCACAACCACCTTTCATACCCAAGGTAATGGCCAAGTGGAGTGCATGAAATGGACTCTGAAAGCCTTCCTCCGAGCCTTCGTGGGAGATCTACAAAACGATTGGGTGGCTCTACTCCCATGGGCAGAATTCTCCTAGTCACCATAGGCATTCGGCTACTGGTAGACCACCCTTCCAGATAGTCTATGGGAAACGCCTCTGACCTCCCTTGCCTTTACCATTGGTGGTTCCATCACCTGCCGTGCAGCTCACAGCCCAGCAACTATGCAGCCTCTGGAGCTCTACTCAGGAGAAACTGCAACGCACCGCAGTCACGGCGAAGAGGTACGCGGACCATCTGCGACATCCCGCCCTAGCATTCCTTCCCAGGGACAAGGTATGGTTAAGTACCAAACACCTTCACTTGCGGGTTCCATCTATGCGCTTGGCTCCGAGGTACATTGGCCCGTTCCCCATCACAGAAAGGGTGGGTGCTGTCTCCTACCGACTTCGCCTTCCATCTACGCTCCGAGTGCATAACGTTTTTCACGTCTCGTTGCTCAAGCCATTGGTCTTGTCCGTCTTCCATAACAAGATTCCTGAATCTGCCGCTCCCACAGCCCAGGACAATATGGTCTACCAAGTAAAGGACGTCCTGGATGTATGGTTCCACCACCGCAGGTGGGAATACCTCTTTTCATGGGAGGGCTACGGCCCCGAAGAGAACACGTGGGAACCAGCCTCTAACATCCTGGACAAGGGCCTTCTCCGCCAGTTCCACTTGGATCATCCGGCAAAGCCAAAACCCCAGGGAAGGGAGCGTAAGATGAGGGGTACTGTTACGGTACCGGGCCATGCCCCGGTCCCTCCACTCACCTCGGGGCCGGCTCATCCCGCTGTTGCGCCATCTCGTCCGGCAGGCCCCGTCGGGGCTTCTCCCGTGGCGTCTCCCTCGAGGCCTAGGGGGTCCCGCCCCCTAGGTGCACACGCACGCAGGAGCTCCAGATTTAAAGGGGCCAGCACGGGAATAGGCAGGACAGACTCCAGATGACGTCAGACGCTGCAGGGGTATTTAAACCCTGCAGCTAGGCCTGTGCCTTTGCCTTGCACCGAGGTTCACTCTGGTAAGAGTTGCTAGTTGCTGTTTCGGATCTTCGGCTTTTGACTTCGGCTTCTGACTCCAGCTTCCATCCACAGACTTCTGATTCAGCTACATCCTTTGGCTTCTGACTTCGGCTTCTGACTCCTGGCTTCTGACTCTGGCTTCCATCCATAGACTTCTGATTCAGCTTCATTCTTTGGCTTCTGACTTCGGCTTCTGACTCCGGCTTCCGTCCACAGACTTCTGTTCCAGCTTCGTCCTTTGGCTTCTGACTTTGGCTTCGTCCAGGAGGCCTCGCCTAAGTCCAAGCAGTTCGGGTCCTCACGCGCTCCTCTCAGGGGAACCGCGGGCTTCCAGTGGTGAAGTTCCAGTTGGCCTCCTGGCTCCAGCTCTTCGTCTCCACTCCCTGGATACCGCCTCTCAGGAGACCACTCGTAAGTCCAAGCGACCCGGGTCCTCACAGGCTCCTCCTAGAGGGACCTCGGGTCTTCAGGGGTGAAGATCTCTTGGTCTCCTGTGCCGCCTTCCGGCTTCGACACCCACTGGGTATCTCCTCAGTGAGCCACCAGCTGTCCTAGCTGGCCCAAGGGTCCACGATTCCAACACCTCAGGTCAAAGGCCTTATCGATCCCCTTGAGGACAGAAGAACAGAGCAGTTATGAGGGTATACAGAGTATAAGTAAATCAAGCTTGAAGGCTGTTAGTATTAATCATCATAGGTAATAACATTTCAGATTTGCAAGCACCATAGTGGAGGCAGACTTAGATACTATTGCTATCACTGAAACTTGGTTAAGAAAATAGGAAACTGCCATGCTGGGTCAGACCAAGGTTCCATCAAACCCAGCATCCTGTTTCCAACAGAGGCCAAACCAGGCCACAAGAATCTGGCAAGTACCCAGACACCAAGAAGATCCCATGCTCTTGATGCAGTTAATAGCAGTGCCTGTTACCTAAGTAAATTTGATTAATAGCAGTTAATGGACTTCTCCTCCAAGAACTTATCCAAACCTTTTTTGAACCCAGCTACACTAACTGCGCTATACACATCCTCTGGCAACAAATTCTACTGTGGCCAATCAGGCCACGCCGTCCAAACCTGTCCCATCATTCCGGAAAACTGACAGGCCTAGGATCCGCAGGAGGACTCCTCCTAGGCCTCACCACTCCAACTCCTCCATTATCTCTACCAGTCTCACTTCTCTGCGGAAGCCTTGAATTTCAGACCCTTGCCCTCATAGACTCCGGAGCAGGAGGAAATTTCATCTTAAAACACTTGGTAGAACACCTACGGATTCCTACCACACCGATAGCTAAGCCATTGCTATTATCTTCAATCCATGGGGAACCACTTCCTGGAGAAGTTTCATTAATTACCCTGGCCATTGGTCTGTGCACCGGAGCCTTACACTCTGAATCTATCTCCTTCCTCGTATTGGAAAAGGCCATGCATCTGGGGCTGCTTGGACTGCCCTGGCTACAAGATCATATGCCACAGTTCAATTGGGCAACGCTGGAGTTATCTCAGTGGGGACCTGGCTGTCATGGCCGGTGTCTCGCGAAAGTCTCGCCACTAATATGCATGCCCACTACACCATCGTTACCAGGCTTACCTCCACAATACGCCTCCTTCCAGGATGTCTTCTCTAAACAAGCAGCAGATGTACTTCCACGTCACAGAGTTTTTGACTGCGCTATAAATCTGAAACCCAATGCGAAGCCTCCAAAAGGAAGAGTTTACCCTCTTTCTGCAACTGAGACTAAGGTCATGACCATCTATATACAAGAGAACCTTCAAAAGGGATTCATCAGACCCTCCAAATCCCTGGCTGGTGCAGTATTCTTTTTTGTGGGGAAAAAAGATGGCACCTTTACGTCCTGCATCGACTACAGGGGTCTAAATAAAATTTCCATCAAGGACCGGTATCCCCTGCCTTTAATTTCTGAACTATTTGACAGAAGCCAAGGAGCCAAGATATTTTCTAAACTGGATCTCAAAGGAGCTTACAACTTGGTGCACATTCGTGAAGGAGACGAAAGGAAGACAGCTTTTAACACCCGCGATGGACACTTCGAATATCTCGTCATGCCCTTTGGACTAAGTAACGCACCTGCAGTCTTTCAAAATATGATGAACGACATCTTACGGGTCTTATTATATCAATGTGTAGTAGTATACCTTGATGATATTTTGATCTTTTCACAAGATCTACAAACACTTCAAGAGGATGTCAAGGTTTTAAGACGTCTGCAGGAGTACCACTTATACGCAAAACTAGAGAAGTGCGAGTTCCACAAGAGTCTGTACCCTTCCTGGGTTACATTGTTTCTAAAAATGAGTTTCAGATGGACCCCAAGAAATTAGAAAGCATCTGGGATTGGCCCCAACCTACAGGCCTGAAGGCACTATGCCGCTTCTTGGGCTTCACGAACTACTACCGTTCCTTTATCAAGAACTACTCATTACTGACAGTCCCTCTCACTGCTATGACCAGAAAGGGAGCCAATCCCGCCAACTGGTCTCCTGAAGCTATATCAGCCTTTCTGATGCTCATAGAGGCTTTTTCAAAAGAAGCCGTGTCTCCGCCATCCAGACCCGCATTGCCCATTCATTGTCAAGGTCAATGCATCGGACGTCGGTGTGGGAGCGATTTTGAGCCAGTACAGCAAATCCAATGTGCTCCATCCCTGCCCCTTCTTCTCAAGGCGGTTCTCGCCTGCTGAAAGAAATTACGGAATCGGAAACAAAGAGTTACTTGCAATTAAACTGGCCTTTGAGGAGTGGCGTCCTTGGCTAGAAGGCGCACAACATCAGATAGTAGTGTACACCAATCACAAGAAGTTGGAATACCTCAGACATGCACAACGACTCAATCACCATCAAGCAAGATGGTCACTGTTCTTTAACAGATTTGACTTCCTTTTGAAATACCATCCGGGAGAGAACACCCGGGCTGATGCCCCGTCATGATCCTTCTCCCCTCAGGATGTGTCTGATGAACCCCGTCTCATTATTGACCCCGGGTGTTATGCTCCTGCCCGCAAGAAGTGTGGGCAGGCTCTTACCTTCTCACAAACAGTCAGCCGGGCTGCTGATGCTGTTGCTAGCTTTCTCCCTGAATCAGCTGGGGCTGTCCCCGCAGCTGTTCCCATGTCGCCGGCTTCTCTGTTCCTGCCTTCCCCCAACGTGCTGCTGCGATCCCGGGCCCTTCAGTCTGCAGGCCGTCTGTACTGCTGCCTGCTACAGCCCGGGTCCTTGCCTGGCTGGGAAGCTGTCCCTGCCAGTGCCTGCAGCTTGCTACAGCTCTCTACTCTGCCTGCAGTCTTACCTCTGCTCCTGGGGCTGTCTTCACGGCATGGAGCCGTTCCTGCAGTCAGCCCTTCTCCTGCTTCAGTCCTTGCAGCTCTCTGTTCTCTTTGCTGGTGCCTGCAGCCAGCCTTACCTCTCTCTGCTTCTTCCTGCTTCTGTCCTTGCAGCTGGGAGCTGCTCCACTGACCTGCCTTCACCCAGCTCCAGCCCAGGGCTGCTCCACTGCTTCCCTGGCCTTCCACGTGGCTGAGGACGCCACCAGCTTCCAGCTCTTCTCTCCAGCTCCCTAGGGCGTGGGCGCGCGTCTCTCTGCTCCTCTTCAAGGGTCAGCCAGGTGTGGCCCCCTGCTGACCCCTCCCTGGGTGATGTCCACCTCAGCCCTACTAAAGGGCTCAGCTTTCAGTCTGTCTTTGCCTTCGCAAGGAGTTGGTCACTCCTGAGATCCTTCGCTCCAGTAAGTCGTCCGTGTTCCAGCACTTCTGCAAGGTCCTATGTTTCTTGTTACCTGTCGGAGCTCCTCGTCCAGTCCTGATGTCTGCCTGCCGTTCCAGTCCCAAGGTCTGTCTCTTGATCCAGTCCTGATGTTCCTGCTGTTCCAGATGTCCATGTTCCAGCCCTGAGGTGTGTCTCCTGTTCCAGTATCTGTGTTCCAGTCCTGATGTTCCTGCTGTTCCAGATATCCTTGTTCCTGATCCTGATGCTTTAACCTGCCTTGTGCTGCCAGGAGTGCAGCGTATCCTTGCCTTGTGCTGCCAGGAGTGCAGCGAACCTGCTTCTTCCCTGTGCTCTCCCGCTCTCTGCGTGGTCCGCGACCAGCCTTCCAGGGCTGAGTAGGGCGCGCATGGGAAAGGGTGGTCCGCGACTCAGTCCCGCGGGTGGTCTGAGTAGGGCGCCCTGAGGGACAGTGCCCATGTCTTCCTTCAGCCCTCGTTCCTGTCTCCACCTCTGTGCAATCAGTACCTCGACCTGAGTCCACGTCTGTGCCTGTCCACGTCTATGCATCCTGCACCTCGTTCCTGAGTCCACGTCTTGCCTGAGTCCATGTCTATGCATCCTGCACCTCGTTCCTGAAGTCCACGTCTATGCCTGAGTCTACGTCATTCCTGAGTCTCGTCTGAATCCATGTTCCAGTCTTCGCTGCCCTGGACTCTATCCGGCCTGCCGCTTCGTGCCGTACCCTGCGGCAGGTCCGAAAGGGCTGGGAACGGTCGGAGGACTGTTCACAAGACCAACATTGCGTTGTTGGGTCTTCCGAAGCGTGCAGGTCCGGAGGAGGGCCTGTCTTCCATGTCACTCCAGCCCTGCTCCCGTCCAGCCCATGCTCGGGCATGCCACGCCTCCCGCGGCACCTCTTCAGAGCCCTCTGGGGTCGAGCCGTGGCCCAAGGACACACATCACCCAGGAGTGGGATCGCTCTCCTAGCGCTCCGTAACAGATTGCGAAGGCCATGTGTCGGCGTTCATGTCCCTGTGATGGGCCTGTGCCAAGTTCCGGAGTTTCTTTGCCAAAGGAATTTAAAAAAAAAAAAAAAAAGGAAAAAACTTCAGTCCCAGTTTTTTTGCTGTGTTTACTGACCTGCTGGAGGCGCCAGCTTATTTGAACTTTTGTTTTTCCACACCGCTAGAGGCCTAGCACCTGTTTTCACCAAGTGCCTTCTTGAGACTTTTGCTTAGCCTGGGTACACTTGCTGTACGACCTGCAGGAGGCGCTTGCACCCAGGTTTACCACCATCTTCCACGCTATAGCACCTGGTTCCTGTGTTGCATGACCATCTTGTCCAGAATTTTTTATTTTTCCCTCCGAGAAGGCTTGTTCACCAGCAAGAGGTACCTGCGCAGAAGAGCTTACTCTGCTGAAATTCCTACGCATCTCGCTCACTGGGTTCACCATGCTTACAAGTGATGCCTACTACATGCCAGCTTGTGGTACACCTCTCCAGACGACCTGCAGGAGGCGCCTGCACCCCATCTGTGGTCATCCTTCCAATGGGGCCTGGAGTGTCAGTCATCTCTTCCAGCTGAACCAGCAGATGTCTTCGCTCTTCCCGCTCAGCCTCTACAGTACTTCTGTAACCACATGCTTGTCTTGCTCACCACCCTGAGCGCGAGTCCAGCAGCCTCTTCGGGAATCCGCTGCAAGCTTCACCATCCAAGCAAAGGTACTGGTCCAAGTGTGCCTTTCCAAGTAACCTACTGCCAGCTTGCTTTCAAGCCATCCTGAAGATGTCCATCTCTACCGTCAGCCTAGGACCACTCAAGTGTGAGTTAACCAAGTCACATCAAGATTCTGCCCAGTCTTAGGGCTCACTCCCAGACGGGAGTTACTGAACCTTTGTGCCTATGATCCTCTGCACTGTCCTAAACCTGATTCTCACCACCAGTTACTTGAGCTGCCAGTTCTACCCACCTGAGCATCAGCAATGTCTCCACTAAGGAGTCCAGTTACCAATCGAAGAACTTCAGCTTACATGCTTTGCCAAGCTTGAATCCAGCTGTGACCACCAGTAGTGCATGTCTTCAACCTGCCATCGTAAACTATTGGTTGGCATCCAACATCGAGTGCCCCACCATACTTCGAAGTCAACTTAAACCTACTGTGAGTCACCTTCCAGTCTCCAGTGCTACCAGAGTCTACTCCTCGATGCATTCAAGCGGCTAGCAGGTCTGCCAAGTCGTCCAGTCATCAAGTCCCTACGCATATATTCTTGACCAACTTGGGGACGTCTGCCTTCATGTTGAGACTTCTACACCTCTACTCGCCGCAGCTCTAACAACTACCTTGACTCCTTGCACCCATCGTGAGTCACTGAACTGCCAAGTTCCTGGAATCATCTACTCAACGACTAACCTTCACCTAGTACTCCAACCTGCACCGCAGTTTCAGTCTTAAGTTATGGACCTCCATTTAAGCCAAATCTTGGATGGAGCCTTGCCTCTGCCTTGACCTAGAACCAAGATGCCATCTTGTGGTTCTGTACCCTACATCCTGCCTGATCTACGCCTTCAGCATTCCGTGTTCTATGTTTTGTCTTGCCTGGACCTTGACCACTTCTGCCTTGTCTTCTGCTTCTGTATCCTTCTCGTTGCAGTTACTCACCAAGAAGTACCAGCTCGTCCTTGGATCCTCGCTTGCCCTCGACGGTATGGACTACCGCCTTCTTCTCAAGCTGTTGACAAGAGGCTTGAGGGGGGGCTTTGAGGAGGGGGTACTGTTATGCTCCTGCCCGCAAGAAGCGTGGGCAGGCTCTTACCTTCTCACAAACAGCCAGCCGGGCTGCTGACGCTGTTGCTTGCTTTCTCCCTGAATCAGCTGGGGCTGTCCCCGCAGCTGTTCCCATGTGGCTGGCTTCTCTGTTCCTGCCTTCCCCCGACGTGCTGCTGCGATCCCGGGCCCTTCAGTCTGCAGGCCGTCTGTACTGCTGCCTGCTACAGCCCAGGTCCTTGCCTGGCTGGGAAGCCGTCCCTGCCAGTGCCTGCAGCTTGCTACAGCTCTCTACTCTGCCTGCAGTCTTACCTCTGCTCCTGGGGCTGTCTTCAATGCATGGAGCTGTTCCTGCAGTCAGCCCTTCTCCTGCTTCAGTCCTTGCAGCTCTCTGTTCTCTCTGCCGGTGCCTGCAGCCAGCCTTACCTCTCTCTGCTTCTTCCTGCTTCTGTCCTTGCAGCTGGGAGCTGCTCCACTGACCTGCCTTCACCCAGCTCCAGCCCAGGGCTGCTCCACTGCTTCCCTGGCCTTCCACGTGGCTGAGGACGCCACCAGCTTCCAGCTCTTCTCTCCAGCTCCCTAGGGCGCGGGCACGCGTCTCTCTGCTCCTCTTCAAGGGTCAGCCAGGTGTGGCCCCCTGCTGACCCCTCCCTGGGCATTGTCCACCTCAGCCCTACTAAAGGGCTCAGCTTTCAGTCTGTCTTTGCCTTCGCAAGGAGTTGGTCACTCCTGAGATCCTTCGCTCCAGGAAGTCGTCCGTGTTCCAGCACTTCTGCAAGGTCCTATGTTTCTTGTTACCTGTCGGAGCTCCTCGTCCAGTCCTGATGTCTGCCTGCCGTTCCAGTCCCAAGGTCTGTCTCTTGATCCAGTCCTGATGTTCCTGCTGTTCCAGATGTCCATGTTCCAGCCCTGAGGTGTGTCTCCTGTTCCAGTATCTGTGTTCCAGTCCTGATGTTCCTGCTGTTCCAGATATCCTTGTTCCTGATCCTGATGCTTTAACCTGCCTTGTGCTGCCAGGAGTGCAGCGTATCCTTGCCTTGTGCTGCCAGGAGTGCAGCGAACCTGCTTCTTCCCTGTGCTCTCCCGCTCTCTGCATGGTCCGCGACCAGCCTTCCAGGGCTGAGTAGGGCGCGCATGGGAAAGGGTGATCCGCGACTCAGTCCCGCGGGTGGTCTGAGTAGGGCGCCCTGAGGGACAGTGCCCATGTCTTCCTTCAGCCCTCGTTCCTGTCTCCACCTCTGTGCAATCAGTACCTCGACCTGAGTCCACGTCTTTGCCTGTCCACGTCTATGCATCCTGCACCTCGTTCCTGAGTCCACGTCTTGCCTGAGTCCATGTCTATGCATCCTGCACCTCGTTCCTGAAGTCCACGTCTATGTCTGAGTCTACGTCATTCCTGAGTCTCGTCTGAATCCATGTTCCAGTCTTCGCTGCCCTGGCCTCTATCCGGCCTGCCGCTTCATGCCGTACCCTGCGACAGGTCCGAAAGGGCTGGGAACGGTCGGAGGACTGTTCACAAGACCAACATTGCGTTGTTGGGTCTTCCGAAGCGTGCAGGTCCGGAGGAGGGCCTGTCTTCCATGTCACTCCAGCCCTGCTCCCGTCCAGCCCATGCTCGGGCATGCCACGCCTCCCGCGGCAGCTCTTCAGAGCCCTCTGGGGTCGAGCCGTGGCCCAAGGACACACATCACCCAGGAGTGGGATCGCTCTCCTAGCGCTCCGTAACACCGGGAATGTGGTTTTTGCAGCCACTAATGTTGTACCCGCTGGGAAGATGGTTGTGGCTAGAATTCAAAGGAAGAAACTGTTGAAGTGGGCGCACGATTCCCACCTGGCCGGCCATCCTGGACAGAGTCGTACTTTGGCCATGTTACAGCGGTATTATTGGTGGCCAACCATGAAAGAAGATGTACAAACTTATGTGGGTTCCTGCGCTGTCTGCGCCAAGCAAAAGCCGCCAGCCGGACGTCCTTGTGGTCTGCTTCAACCCTTGCCAGCGCTGGATGGACCCTGGACACATATAGCAACCAATTTTGTGGTAGACTTACCACTCTCCAATGGGAACAATACCATTTGGGTCAACGTTGATGCTTCTCCAAGATGGCACATTTTGTAGCCTTAACAGGATTACCCTTTGCCGTGGAGTTAGCGAGACTTTCCATCAAACATATCTTCCACCTTCATGGAATGCCTAAGCATATTCTGTCCGACAGAGGAGTACAATTCACTGCTAAATTCTGGAGAGCACTATGTCAAAAGTTTGACATCTCCTTGGACTTGACCTCCGCTTACCACCCTCAGTCTAACGGACAGACTGAAAGAATAAACAGAACGCTTAAACAGTTTCTACGGTCCTACGTTAATTCAAGCCAGAGTGACTGGGTGGAACTGCTGCCTTGGGCAGAATTTGCTATCAACTCGCATCCTGCTACATCTACGGGGTCTTCTCCCTTTCAACTCGTCTATGGATGATAACCGCTTCCTCCTCTGCCAATTCCCTTATCAGTGGCTTCTCCTGCCGCACAGGCGACTGCAGCAGAGTTATCTCAGCTTTGGAAGCAAACAAAGGATCTTCTCCTTAAAGCAGGACAGAAATCAAAAACGATCTATGTTGCTCACCGTCGAGAGGCACCTCAGCTTCAGCCTGGAGACAAAGTCTGGCTGAGTACCAAGTTCCTTTGTCTTAAACTACTTTCAGCACGTTTTGCACCTCGCTATGTAGGACCCTTTGCAATCCTTCGGTGCTTGGGAAATCTGACGTACAGTTTGAAACTACCTCCATCAATGAGAATACACAAAGCCTTCCATGTCTCTCTGTTAAAACCCTTGATGCTCTCAGAGTTCTCTAAGAAGACCCCAGAACCCACAAATCTGGACACAGAGGATGAGATTGAGTATGCTGTAGATGACATCTTGGATGTCCATCAGAGAGGCAAGACGTGAGAATACCTCATCTCCTGGGAGGGATATGGACCAGAAGAAAACTCATGGGAGCCTCTGGCCAACATCATGGATAAAGACATGGTACGTCAATTCCATCTCGCACACCCTCGAAAGCCCAGACCACCAGGGAGAGGTCCTGGAGGGGGCCCTTTGAAGGGGGGTACTGTTGCGTCCGGCGGTCGCAGATGGCTGCGACTGTTCTGCCTCACCGCTCTTCTATCCATTTCCTCCTCCCTTGGAAGGATGGGTGACTCAGCTGCTGATTGCCGAAACCCTTGGTGTCTCCGAGATAGCATGGGCATCCCCGTCCACCATGCTTCTTCCTGAGGCCTCCTAGGGGACGCGCACACTGCCTATGCTTTTGAATACATCATGGCGGGAACCTCGGGGGCATCTGTGACGCATGACTTCAGTACTTCCGGGTATTTCAACCTCAGCTCCGGTCCAATACAACAAGTTAGTAAGGACTTCGGTTTTGCTACTCTGACCGATTTAAGCTGCTCGCTTGGATTCCTCGCTACCCTTTGGGCTATCTTACTTCTACGGAAGCTCTGGGTACCCTCTCCTTGGGGGACTCTCGCTTCTACCTGCCCTTTTGGGTTCAACTGCCTTACCTATGGACACCTGCTCCTCGGTGGTCCTGTCTGCTTTCTTTTAGGAACCCTCGGTGCTCCTAGGTACTCACTCCTCGAGGGCCTATTCTGCTCAGGGTATCCTGCACCTTGGACCATGGGTCCTTCTCTTCATTCTACTACCGAAGGAAGTTATCAGCACTGCTGCTCTGTGAGTATCACTACGCTCCAGCTCTTCCTATTCCACCCTTCAGGTTCACGGCCTATCCCGCGTTGCGGAACACTACCGGACCTTTGCTACATCTGGGTGAGACCATCTACTACAGAGACTGTCTGAGCTTACTGTGATGTCTCTGGACTACAGTACTGTCCATTCCTTGGGCAAGATTCAACAGCAGTATAATAATAAAGTCTTCTTTCCTCAGTGTCTGCTTACTAAGAGTCTAGCCAATTGTTGTGGTTCCCCACGGGGCCCCTCCCCATGGAAGGAGTCATCACCACTTTGACCAAGAGTCCACAAATATTCCACAAACATAACAACTGTCTTCGTCTCGTCACTTCCAACTCAGCTCCTGCTTGCACTGTCCTTGTGCTTGCTCTGGGGCCATCTTCAACTTAAACGTCTCTCCACATCTGCAAGTGGTGACTTCAGTCATGTATTACATGTCAGTTCTTCGCAGACTTCGCCTTGCTGTGCTTCACCTCCATGACTTCAACATGGCGAGTCGCCTCGAATCCACAGTTAAATCCAGCCTTTGCTCCATGCAAGTGGGTTCTACCCTGTATCATCATTTTGAGCCATCCTGCATCCAGAGAACTCACCACCATGAATCCTCCAGCATCCTTCACGCAGCGTTGCGAGCCACTAGAATCCGGATTTGGGAGATCCTGATTCCCTGTCATCTGCTCTTCTGTATTGTCTCGCTGCCAGGCTAAGGACTGCAACTACCACCTTCCAGCTTGTCCAGTATGCCTGCACTACAGTGCCATTAATCCTCCCGGAGAGACCCTGTCTTCCTTGGGAACCACATGGTGATTCTACTTTGCTGTTCTTGTGTCCGTGAAAATGCCTATGGGCATCTTCCCTAGAGGTTTCCATCCTTTGAACTACTGGGAGCTATCTTCAGTCCATCGTCCCAGTGTTGTACTTTGAAGCGTGGGCCCCTGGTCGCTGTAAGAGATGACACCTCTCACAGGGCTGAAAGGCACAGCTTCTGTGCCTTTCAGCCCACCAGCGAGCTGCTTTTGCAAGGATGTTTGTCATCATCTGCATTTCAACCATCCATCTGTGGGGATTCACTTGCGTACCCATTGGAATCCTCTGCTGTCTTTGAGCCCTGTCTCTTGAAGCTTCATCTTCCCTAAATGGCTCCTTGACTCAATTCTAAGGGGAACTTCATCCTTACTGTCATCTGGAAGATCCCCCTTCAACGAATCAATAGCTTGCATAAAGTACCTCAGCGACATCTACCGACTGCCAAGCTCCTCTTGAGAACAACTTTACTACCATGTGAAAGCCCGTAGCAACATATGAATTTTCCCAAGATGCAATTCTCTCCTTTACCAAGTTGTAGAGACTTCTCTCATCTGGCCTTGCAAGCTTGGAAGCAGCAATCCTGAGCTTCTTTGTATTTGTCTTCCTCTGCTATGAACCAACCATCTTCGTAAGGTAAATTGCCTCCAGGACCAACTTTCCACCGACTGAGCAATGTTCATTGGAGTCCGCCTGGTACCACTGCCTTTCCAAGAGCATGTGGCGCTTGTAAGTTCGTCTACTTACTGTCCTGGAGTACCATCTTCACATCTAAATATCCAGCTTGAAGCCTAATCTGTCTTCACCTATGCTACCACCGTGAAATTGATGCTTGTCTACTTGCCACTGTTGATCTGATTAACTGAACCAAGAACCGGTCCTTACTTCAAGATGCTATCGTTCATCTGTGCCTCCTGTTCTTCCCGGACTCCTTGTCTTCAATTTCTGCCACCTTGACTACTAGAACGTGAAATGCAAGCTTTGCTTCCTGCAATCCTGTATCCCATCTGTTTTGTGTCTTCAGTGTTTTGTCTACATCTTGCCTGGATCTTCGACCTTCTTCACCATGTCTTCAGCTACAAGTATCTCCATTGCTACAGTTCCTCACCAAGAAATTCCAACTTCTGTCCTTGGACCCTTGATCTTCCCTTGACGGTATGGAGTGATTCCTCCACCCTTCCAAGCTGTTGATAGGAGGCTTGGGGAGGGGGTCTTTGAGGGGGGGTACTGTTGTGAACCTGCCCGCAGCGGCCCCGCAGGCAGTCTCCTACCTTTAATGCGGCAGGCCGCTGCCGATGCTGTCCTCTGCGGCCCGGAGGCAGCGGCTGTCTCCTGGTCGGGCCTCCCTTGCAGCAGGGATGGTGCCAATGTGGCTGCTACTTCCTGCATCACCTTAGGCGCGGGCGCATGCCTCACTTCAACATTTAAAGGGCCAGCAGCAGGAAAAGCCCCGTGGCCCTCGTCGATGATGTCATCAACCTGTTCCTGGATCAGCCCTATAAAAGAGCCTGCTGCTGTTCCTCAGGGCCTTCGGATCCAGTCTTCACAGCGTCTGTGTTCTTCTGTGGATCCAGGTCTTCCTTGGTCTTCCTGTGCCTTGATGGATCTTCGTTCCGTGTCCTTCATTTTCCTGAACTTCATCTCCTTGATGTTCCTGGTCTTGTCCCTTGCCGGAGCTCCCTCATCTTCTGTCTTCTGTTCCTGATGTTCCAGATGTTCCGAGTCCAGACGTCCTGATGTCCTGTGTCCTGAGGTGCCATGTTCCATGTTCCTGATGTCCGATGTTCCTGTCCTGACCTTGTCTGTCTCATCTTCAGCTCTTCATCCAGTTCCCAGGTCCCTCATCTCTCCACCTTTCCTGGCGTTCCACCATTGTGGTCCGGGACCAGCCCATGGGGGGTTGTTTGGGCACCTCGTGGTACAAAGCCTTCTTCTCGTCTGCAGCACAAGCCTCCGGAAGACTTCTGTTTTTAATGCCTTACTTCCGAGAATCCTGTCCCGGTCTTCGGAGTCCCTTGTGCCTGCAACCCTCCATGCCTAACACTCTGCCAGAACCTGCTCCACTTCAGCGTGGTCCGCAACCAGCCACAGGCGGTTATATAGGGCGCGCCCCGGTGCAGGCCTCTACTGAATCTTCATCATGTTCTATTCTCAAGAACATAAGAACATAAGAACATGCCATACTGGGTCAGACCAAGGGTCCATCAAGCCCAACATCCTGTTTCCAACAGTGGCCAATCCAGGCCATAAGAACTTGGCAAGTACCCAAAAACTAAGTCTATTCCATGTTACCATTGCAAGTAATAGCAGTGGCTGATTTCTTTCTTTCTTTCTTTTTTTTAATTTATACTTTATTAGTTTTCTTCATTAAATTACAATCATGAAAACATAACCTCATATCCAAATAAATACACCATCAAATATAAATCATATACATTTCAATATTTGGAATATCCATAATTGGGGGTCAAAACAAGTAAATCTATATATATAAATTTTCATTTATATATATTATAATCTAAATCAAGACTTTATATAAGTCCGAATCACACATAAACTTTAGAAGAGAAGAAGGAGTATCTTATTTATTTAGGGTCGTCAGTCTCCAAAATTATAGCTTTACTTTTATCAGTTAGAAATGTTTCCAAATGTATCGGATCACTAAATCCAAATTTCTTCCCTTGATAGGTAATTAAACACGAACAAGGAAATTTTAAGAACGTCGCACCTAATGCCAACACTAGGCTTCAAGGAAAGAAAATATTTCCTTCTAGCCTGGGTGGCACGTGCAACGTCAGGGAATATTTGGACCTTTTGTCCGCAAAGGAAACATTTCTATTTAAAAAGAATTTTTTAAATAGAAAGAATTTTTTAAATAGTATATCCTTATCCTGTTCTGCTATAAATGACACAAATAGAGATGCTCTGTTTTCTATCAAATCTATTGATTCCTCAAGAAAAGTTGTTATACCCAAAGTTGGGTCCTTTGTATTATCCCTATGCTGTTCAGAATTTTTTTAAACTTTTTTTGGGAAAATAATATATCTTTGATAATTTAGGAATATCCTCCTCTTTATATCCTAATATTTCCTTCAAAAATTTTTTAAACATAGGAGACACTAACCGAGTTAAAGGGAAATTAAGTATTCTCAAGTTCTTCACTCTTAATAAATTTTCAGTTAGTTCAATTTCCCTATGGATAATTAAACTATCTCTCACAAACACATCTCCAGAATTAGATATTAATTGCACTTTTATACTTAATCCCATTATTTCTTTTTCACATTTATCTATCTTTTTTACATGTTCTACCAAAGTGGTTCTGTTATCATTAATCACAGATGACAAGGTACTATTCATCTTGGTTATACTACAATCAAGCTTTGAGATCATTTGCCATAAATCAAGTAAAGTAATATTATCAGGAATAATTCCAGGCTTAATACTACTTTCTATAGATTCCTGTGGTAGGCCAGTAAATTGATTTCCTAGAGGTAAAACATTTAGTCCACTAGGAACTTCTGTCTGAATACCCAGGTCTAAGTCCCTTCTATCTGAACCTACCGTAAGAGGGAAAGACCCTATCAACCCTTGTTCGAACCTCACCCACTGGGGAATATCCTGTGATCCGTGAAGAGCCACTAGAGCCCGCAGCTGGGCCGCATAATAGTACCACAATAGGTTAGGTAGGTGGAGACCTCCCCTATTCTTAGGCAGATAAAGAATAGACCTCGCCACCCTAGGTGGACCTCTCCTCCAAATAAAGCCACACAATAGTTGCTGCCATTGTTTGAGCAATATAGAGGGGAGATTAATGGGAATAGTAGTAAAGAAATACAAGAAACGAGGGAGAACGTTCATTTTGATAATAGCCAGGCGACCCAGCCACGAAAATACCTGTCTGTCCCATCATCTTAAATTCTCCTTTATATTAGTCACCAAAGGATGATAATTTAGGGTAAACAGTTGGCTAACGTGGGATCCAATTTTAACCCCTAGATATTTCAAATAGGAGGGAGCCCATAAGAAGGGACATTTGGTCTTAAGGTCTTGTGCTGCATTAGTCGGGAGAGTCAAGTTAAGGATTTCTGATTTGTCATAATTAATACGCATGCCTGAAACGGCCGAGAAGCCGTGTAATTCAGCCATTACCCCTTGTAAAGATGTTTCAGGATCAGATAGCGTCATCATAACATTGTCTGCGAAAAGGGAAATTTTTGAGTGAACCTTGCCACCCCAAATCCCTTTAATAGTCCCGGCCTCACGAACCCTAGTGGCAAAGGGTTCCAGGAACAGTGCAAAAAGCAGAGGAGATAAGGGGCATCCCTGCCTCGTTCCTCGCTGTATGTCAAAGGGGGGGCCATATCCACCATTAACCTTTACCCTAGCCATGGGACACTCATAGAGCTTCCGTATCCACGTCGTAAAAGCATCCCCAAAACCCATTTTGCCTAAGACTTTAAACAAAAAGTCCCAGTGGACGAGGTCAAACGCTTTCTCTGCGTCAAGAGCCAAAAGTACAGCTGGGATTCGCTGTTGTTGTACCAAATCAACTATGTTAACAATCCGCCTCACATTGTCAGCTGCTAATCGCCCTGGAACAAAACCCACTTGATCGTTATGAATCAGGTCAGGGAGAACCCCATTAAGCCTGGCCGCTAAAACTCTAGCCAATATTTTCAAATCGTTATTGATTAATGAAATAGGGCGATAAGAGCTACATTTAGTGGGGTCCCTTCCTGGTTTAGCCAGAACAGAAATCCCAGCTGTGTTGGATTCGCTCGTTAGGGTCTTTCCCTCAAGAAGGGAATTAAAAGCTTTAGTCAGTGGTTCAGCTATATGGGAGGCAAATTTGCGATAATAAACTCCTGTGAATCCATCCAAGCCGGGTGCCTTACCAGGCTTAAGTTGCTTGATGGCCGCCAAAACTTCATCTACTTCTATAGATTTATCTAGAGTATATTGCCATCTCTCACTAAGAACTGGTAACTGGACCGTACTTAAATACTGCTCTATTTCCACCTCCTGAATGTGGGTGTCCTGAGTGTATAGGGTAGAGTAAAAATCAGTAAAGGCCTTCCTGATGTCCTCTGACACGGTGATCACCTCACCTTGGGTATTCTGAATTTTGGATATGAGCGTTCTAGATTGGGCAGCTTTTAACTGTCTGGCCAAATACTTTCCCGCCTTATTCCCACCTTCATAAAATTGTTGTTTAAGAAGCATTAATTGGTGACTAACAGCCGTATCCTCCAAGGCTCTCAATTTATCTTTAAGGAGTAGTATTTGCTGATATAGAGCTCCTGATTGGGTACGGCTATGGACCTGGGACAGATTAGTCAGTTCCTGCAGCCAAGTTTGTCGTTGGCTCTCCCTTTCCCGGTTACAGAATGCAGCCCGGGCAATACACTCTCCCCTGATCACCGTCTTGGAGCACTCCCATACAACCAATGGGGACATACCTTCTGTTTGATTAGTAAGAAAGTAATCTTTCAGTGTTTTTGCCAGCTGGTCTATGAAGGGAGCGTCTTTGAGCAAGCAATCATTAAGGCGCCATGGTCTGTACCCCTTATGCAGGTCCCTGAAATGGCACACCAGCCAGATTGGTGCGTGGTCCGACCAGGTAATATTATCAATATCAGTTTGGGTAACTGAGTTCAGTAATGACCTGGACATAAAGAAACAATCTATTCTTGTGTAGGTGCCATGAACGTGTGAGTAAAAAGTATAGGCCCGGTATTTCGGGTATCTAGCCCTCCAGACGTCCACCAGACTCCAGTCCTCCATAATTTCACTCCACTGTTTTCTAGTTTGGGGATCAGCAACCTTCCCAGAGCTTGAGTCTAACAATGGGGCCTGCACAAAATTAAAGTCTCCCCCAAGAATAAGTTCCCCTTCCACATGCTGTGTCAATATGTCCCTTAACTCCCGAATGAAATGTGTTTTGTGAGCAATAGGGAAGTACACATTAACCAGAGTAAAGACCTGTTTGCCTACGCGTACCCTAACCAACACAAAGCGCCCCTGTGAGTCATAAATATGAAACAACTCCTCATGAGCAAAAGTAGAGGCAAAGAGTATACCCACCCCAGCATATTTAGAAGTTTTGGTACTGGCTGCCCAGTGCGCCATAGGATACTGCGCAAAGTGCAATAACTTTTGATGATGTTTCCTAATGTGCGTTTCCTGTATAAAGACAATTCCCGCCCCCTGTCGAGATAATTTTCTCTGTAATAGGGTGCGCTTGCGCGGCGTTTTAATCCCCTTTACATTAAGGGATAGAATCTTGGTCGCCATGGCAAACTACCAGGTCCCTGCTCATCCTCCCCCACCTGGAACCATTTAGCCTCACCGCATGCTGCCATCCCTCTGCTTGTGTCCCCGGTCCCATTCCAACACCCGCATCCTCCCACATATATGACAATACCTGCCTCATCCAGTATCCAAAAACTACCAGTGTAACCCCTTTTAAGTCCTATAGTATCCCACTCCCTCATGGTTGGATACTCCACCTCTGGAGGTCTGTTGTAGTGAACACGATAAGGGCCCCTCCCCCTACAACCTCCCCCCCCCCCCCCCGCCACAATAAACCATGAGCAATTTTAAAACAGTAACACATTAAAGAACCTATATGCAACAAAACTCAGTAGAATAACAGCTCATGTCCCATGAGTGTGATAAGAACTGGACCCCTGTTAACCGCACAGGATTCCGTCCAAGCCTGAAAAAGCGGCTAAATATGCAGAAGCCTCACTTCCTCTGCAGTAAAGACAACAATACTTCCTGTTGAAGGTGAATGATAGGAAAAAGTCATCCCTTGTCCGAAGCAACTGTGCTGCGTAAGCCAGGCTGTCTCCGCAATCTCTTTCCTCCTTTCTCTGCTCTTTGCCATCTAGGCGCCTCATCTCTTCTGGGTTGTGGCTTCTGTGCATGTGGTAGTTGAAATTGAACCGGCAACTGAGCTTTGGAAAATACTCCCGGTGCCTCATCTAAGGAGGTGATTTTATATCCCACACCCTGGACCTGAAAGGAGAGCCCAAAGGGGTAGGTCCATCGATAGCGAATGTTCTTCTCACGCAGCTGCGCCGTGACGTCCCGCAATTCGAATCTTTTCTTCAAGGTGACTGGCGATAAGTCCTGATATATGGAAATTGGATGATTTTGCCATTTAATTTCTTTTAGGTTCCGGGCAATATTGTATATCTTATCCTTGAGAGGAAAACTGGTAAAGCACAACACGAGATCCCTGGGCCTCTGATCTGACCTGGGCCCCAGCGCTCTGTGTGCCCTCTCAAATTGAATATCAATGCCACGAGATGGTTCCAGCACCTCCCCCTCCGGCGCTTGATGTAAAATAAAGGTGCAGATTTTTGCTGCTGTCTCCACTGCCTCAGCAAACTCCGGAAGTTCTGGCACTCCCCGTATGCGCAGGTTATTGCGCCGACTTCTATTTTCAAGGTCCTCCACCTTGTTTTGCAAAGTTAGCAGATCTGAGGAGCAAAGGGTGTGCTGTGATATAAGGGAGTTGATAGATTCCCCGTGGCCGTCCAGCCTATTTTCTGCTTCGTCCACCCTGTTCCCCAGGGCAGCCAGATCATCCTTCAGGTCTGCCATGGACGCCATTAGCGCATCTCGGTGCTGTTTTAAATCGGCCCGAATTTCTAAAAACCAGTTTCTGGCCTCTGAACGGGTAAGTATTTCGGAGGGATCAATAGGCTTAGTCGACGGACCTGCGTCTGCAGACTGCTCCGTCTCCTCTCCCTGATCGCGCGGTTCGCGGCCTCGGCGCCATCTTGCCCTGCATCACCCGGCAGCTTCTCATAAGAAAACTGCCGCAAATCCGTGGGTCTGCGTTTAGTAGCCATCACTCCGCGGGGCTCGGGGTGTCACACTCACTGTTGCAAGGAGAATTGCCGGTTTTTGAAGCAGAAATCAGCAAATTAATAGGTCTCTTGGCGGGAGGGAGCACGGAGCTGAGCCGTCACGCGTCCACACACATTCGCTGCGAACAGCGCCCCCCCCCCCACCGCTGCTTTTTATAATTACCCTGGAGCCTCTTCTTCTTGCCATTCAAGCCTCCAAGGAGATTCAAGGAATCAAGTTCCAAGAGACTATCTTTAAATACACAGCCTTCATGGATGACATCTTGGTTTTCTTGACTGAACCCAGGCACTCCTTACCATCTCTGCTAAAGTTGTTCCACAAATTTGGGGTAAGATCGGGATTCTGATTGAATCAAGATATGTCAGAAGCTTTAGCCTTCCCAGAGGCACTGAAGCATGAGTGGGACCCGGACTTTCCCCTACAGTGGGTGGGTGAGGCTATCCGATATTTAGGTATATTTCCCCATGTCTGGACTGCCTCTATTGGCTCAATGTGCCTTGGGTTTTACAGTATACCCTCAGTAAATTAAGGGTTTGGCAGAACCTGTTGTTGTCTTTGGGGGGAGGTATTAATCTTTTCAAAATGACCCTCCTCCCCAAATGGCTTTATATAATCCAGAATCTGCCGATACAACTTAAATTCCGTGATCTGATGGTAATTGATAGGGCTCTCTGCTCCTTTCTATGGTGTGGCTGGAAAGTCCGTATACCTCTGAGATGGTTAAAGGAGCGTTGGGGAAGAGGGGGTATGGGGGTCCCTGATTTAGCTATTTATAATTTAGTAGGGAATTTGAGGATTTTCAGGGACTGGGTGGTGGGTTATTCTTCTTATATTAATGTTTCCGCTGAATGAATTTTGGTAGCCTCATTGGACTTACGGTATTTATTACAGGTGCCAGCAGGTGGCTTGCTGGAGTCCTTACAGAGCCATGTTTTACTGGAACCACTATGCCAGACTTGGCTTCGGGTCACTAAGCGATTGGGACTACCTCGTTTATGGGCCTATTTGTTGCCTATATGGGGGAATACTGCTTTTACACCGGGATTGCATTCTCGGATCTTTGCTCTTTGGGCCACTAAAGGTCTTATACAATTGGGTCATATGCTTGATGGAGAGGGGAACATTCTTAAATTTCAATAATTAAGGGAACTGTATGCTATTCAACATAAGAACATAAGAACATGCCATACTGGGTCAGAACAAGGGTCCATCAAAGCCCAGCATCCTGTTTTCAACAGTGGCCAATCCAGGCCATAAGAACCTGGCAAGTACCCAAAAACTAAGTCTATTCCATGTTACCGCTGCTAGTAATAGCGGTGGTTATTATCTAAGTCAACTTAATTAATAGCAGGTAATGGACTTCTTCTCCAACAACTTATCCAATCCTTTTTTAAACATAGCTATACTAACTGCATTAACCACATCTTCTGGCAACAAATTCCAGAGTTTAATTGTGCGTTGAGTGAAAAAGAACTTTCTCCGATTAGTTTTGAATGTGCCACATGCTAACTTCATGGAGTGCCCCCTAGTCTTTCTATTATCCGAAAGAGTAAAAAACTGATTCACATCTACCCGTTCTAGAGCTCTCATGATTTTAAACACCTCTATCATATCCCCCCTCAGCCGTCTCTTCTCCAAGCTGAAAAGTCCTAACCTCTTTAGTCTTTACTCATAGGGGAGCTATTCCATTCCCTTTATCATTTTGGTCGCTCTTCTCTCTACCTTCTCCATCGCAACATAAGAACATAAGAAATTGCCATGCCGGGTCAAGGGTCCATCAAGCCCAGCATCCTGTTTCCAACAGAGGCCAAAACCAGGCCACAAGAACCTGGCAATTACCCAAACACTAAGAAGATCCCATGCTACTGATGCAATTAATAGCAGTGGCTATTCCCTAAGTAAAATTGATTAATAGCCATTAATGGACTTCTCCTCCAAGAACTTATCCAAACCTTTTTTGAACCCAGCTACACTAACTGCACTAACCACATCCTCTGGCAACAAATTCCAGAGCTTTATTGTGCGTTGAGTGAAAAAGAATTTTCTCCGATTAGTCTTAAATGCGCTACTTGCTAACTTCATGGAATGCCCCCTAGTCCTTCTAATTTTCGAAAGTGAAAATAACCAAGTCACATCTACTCGTTCAAGACCTCTCATGATCTTAAAGACCTCTATCATATCCCCCTCAGCCGTCTCTTCTCCAAGCTGAACAGCCCTAATCTCTTCAGCCTATCTTCATAGGGAAGCTGTTCCATCCCCTTTATCATTTTGGTTGCCCTTCTCTGTACCTTCTCCATCGCAACTATATCTTTTTTGAGATGCGGCGACCAGAATTGTACACAGTATTCAAGGTGTGGTCTCACCATGGAGTGATATAGAGGCATTATGACATTTTCCGTTCTATTAACCATTCCCTTCCTAATAATTCCTAACATTCTATTTGCTTTTTTGACTGCTGCAGCACACTGAGCTGACGATTTTAAAGTATTATCCACTATGATGCCTAGTTCTTTTTCCTGGGTGGTAGCTCCTAATATGGAACCTAACATCGTGTAACTACAGCAACGGTTATTTTTCCCTATATGCAACACCTTGCACTTGTCCACATTAAATTTCATCTGCCATTTGGATGCCCAATCTTCAAGTCTTGCAAGGTCCTTCTGCAATGTATCACAGTCTGCTTGTGATTTAACTACTCTAAATAATTTTGTATCATCTGCAAATTTGATAACCTCACTCGTCGTATTCCTTTCCAGATCATTTAAATATATATTGAAAAGCACCGGTCCAAGTACAGATCCCTGAGGCACTCCACTGTTTACCCTTTTCCACTGAGAAAATTGACCATTTAATCCTACTCTCTGTTTCCTGTCTTTTAACCAGCTTGTAATCCACGAAAGGACATCGCCTCCTGTCCCATGACTTTTTAGTTTACGTAGAAGTCTCTCATGAGGGACTTTGTCAAACGCCTTCTGAAAATCCAAATATACTACATCTACTGGTTCACCTTTATCCACATGTTTATTAACCCCTTCAAAAAAATGAAGCAGATTTGTTAGGCAAGACTTCCCTTAGGTAAATCCATGTTGACTATGTTCCATTAAATCATGTCTTTCTATATGCTTTACAATTTTGTTCTTGAGAATAGTTTCCACTATTTTTCCCGGCACGGAAGTCAGGCTCACTGGTCTATAGTTACCTGGATCGCCCCTGGAGCCTTTTTTAAATATTGGGGTTACATTGGCCACCCTCCAGTCTTCAGGTACAATGGATGATTTTAATGATAGGTTACAAATTTTAAGTAATAGATCAGAAATTTCATTTTTGAGTTCCTTCAGAACCCTAGGATGCATACCATCCGGTCCAGGTGATTTGCTACTCTTTAGTTTGTCAATCTGGCCTACTACATCTTCCAGGTTCACAGTGATTTCGTTCAGTTCGTTTGACTCATCACCCCTGAAAACCATCTCCGGAACTGGTATCTCCCCAACATCCTCATTTGTAAACACGGAGGCAAAGAATTCATTTAGTCTTTCTGCAATGGCCTTATCTTCCCTAAGAGCCCCTTTAACCCCTCGGTCTTCTAATGGTCCAACCGACTCTCTCACAGGTTTCTTGCTTTGGATATATTTTAAACAGTTTTTATTATGAGTTTTTGCCTCTATGGCCAATTTCATTTCAAATTCTCTCTTCGCCTGTCTTATCAATGTTTTACACTTAGCTTGACAATGCTTATTTATTTTATTTTATTTTATTTATTTGAGTTTTTTCTATACCGGCATTCACGGAGTTCGTATCATGTCGGTTTACATAAAACAAGGGGTGATCAATAAATTATAAACGTACTTAACTATAACATGAGTATACATTTACAAAATATAACAAATTATAACAAGTGCGCAGAAAAAGCAGTTACAATAAAACAAGGATGGTTCTAACTGGGAGTAGAAGAAGAGGATGATAGAAGTTTAACAAGAAGTTTAACAAGAAGTAGAACGTGCAGTGGTTGGTAAGTCTGTATCAGTTTATTGGGTGATAATCAGTCTTGCTGTATTTGGCGGTCGAGCATCAGTCAGGGTCCGGAAAGGCTTTCATGAACAGCCATGTCTTAAGTCTCTTTCTGAAGGTTGGAAGACATGGTTCCTGTCGTAATTCTAAGGGTATTGAGTTCCATAGTGGGGGACCTGCTGTAGAGAAGGCCCTGTCTCTCAGTGTTGTGTGTTGGGTGGTATTGGCGTGTGGTACCTGTAGATATTCTCTGTAAGCTTCTCTTATGGGTCTGTTGGAGGAGTGTTTTTTGAGAGCTATTTGTAGATTGAGAGGAGCTAGTCCATGAATATTTTTGAAGATTGTGGTGAGGGATTTATGTATTATTCTGTAGTGGATTGGCAGCCAGTGAAGGTCTTTAAGTACTGGCGTAATGTGATCTCTTCTCCTCTTGTTCGTTAGGATTCTTGCTGCCGTGTTCTGAATCATTTGGAGAGGTTTAGTATGGGATGATGGGAGGCCTAGTAGAATAGCGTTGCAGTAATCTATTTTCGCAAAGATTATTGCTTGGAGCACTGTTCTGTAATCATGGAAATGAAATAGGGGTTTTATTCTTTTTAATGTGTGAAGTTTGTGGAAGCAGTCTTTAGTTGTTTGATTAATAAATGATTTTAGGTTTAGCCGGTTGTCTATCGAAACTCCTAGATCTCTTACTTTTGAGATTTGTAAGTTAGCTGGCGGGTTCGTGGTGATTTTGCAGTTATCTTGAGAGATTAGCAGGAATTCACTTTTTGATTGGTTAAGAATTAGGTTTAAGCTGGATAGAAGGTCATTAATTTCTTGAAAACAGTTTTCCCACATTTCTAGAGTTTTGTTGATGGATTCTTTAAGGGGGATCACAATCTGGACGTCGTCGGCATAAATAAAGTGTATTAGGTTCAATTTGTTTAGAAGTTGGCAAAGCGGGAGAAGATATATGTTGAAGAGTGTAGGTGAGAGGGAGGAACCCTGAGGAACTCCTTGTGAAGATGGGTATCTATGGGATTCTTTGTTGTGGATTTTAACTTTGAAACCTCTGTTCTCTAAGAAAGTCTTGAACCAAGACAGCGCTGATCCTGCAATACCGATGTTCGCCAGCTGGTTTAGTAATATGGCGTGGTTTACAGTGTCGAAAGCCGCCGATAGATCTAATAGGATCAATAGGAAGGCCTGTCCTTTGTCGAGGCCTAAAGTCAGGTAGTCCGTAAGTGAGATGAGTAGTGATTCGGTACTTGAGGCTTTTCTGAAGCCGAATTGAGTAGGGAATAGAATTTTGTGTTCTTCTATGTAATCCGATAATTGCGAGTTTACTAGTTTCTCCATCACCTTGGCAATGAAAGGAAGATTGGAAATTGGACGGTAGCTGTTAGGATCTTTGGGGTCCAAATTAGGTTTCTTGAGAAGCGGTTTGATGGATGCTAGTTTAAGGTCATCTGGATAGTAACCCTGGGTGAATGAGCAGTTTATGATGTCCGCTAGAGATTTGTTAATGGTGTCTGGGATTAGAAGTAGTAATTTAGATGGGATTTGGTCGAAGGGGTGAAAAGAAGGTTTCATTTTCTTCAGAAGTGTTAGGATCTCTGCGGAGGTGGTGAGTTCAAAAGATTGTAGGGATATTTCCTTGTTGTGGAATACGTAAGTGCTGTCTGGAGTGCCTGTATAGGGCTTAAGTTGTGTTAGGAGGTTTGTAATTTTATTACTGAAGAAGAGTGCCAGCTCATCAGCTTTTGATTGAGCTTGGTTGGATGGTATGTCCGGAGTATTGGCCTGTGTTAAATTGGAGACGAAAGTGAAAAGCGCTTTGGGGTCAAAGATAATGTCATGAATCTTATGTGCGTAGTAGTCTCTTTTTGTTTTTAAGGTGGAACTCTTGTATGAGTGGAGGGCGAGTTTGTAAGAAGAAAGTGTAGTAGGGGAAGGGGTTTTACGCCATTTACTTTCTTTCTGACGTAAATTGAGTTTGAGGTTTTTAAGTTCGTTTGTAAACCAAGGCTGCTTTTTTGACGCACCTTGTTTGACTTTTTTTGTTATCAGTGGACATAGTTTGTTTGCCACATTTTCTGTTATTGTTGACCAGGAGTTTATGGCTGAATTAGGTGTCGTGATGTCGATGAGTGAGAGATCCGTGATTAGATGATTGCTGAGATCGTCAGATGAGCATACTTTTCTGTGGAGAAATGAGTGTTGAGGGGGGTGGTTGTTGCTCATTTGGCTCGTCGAAAAGGTGGTGGAGATTAGTGAATGGTCTGACCAGGGAACTGGTTTGCATGTAGGGTGTGTAGAATGTCTTATACCTGAGTTCATAAAGATAAGGTCCAGTGTGTGACCTGCCTTGTGCGTAGGTTCATTGATTATTTGTTTGAATCCCATTGCGGACATAGCGGTAAGGAATGTTTCCCAGCTGGTTGAGAGTGTGGGGTTGTCGACGTGTAAATTAAAATCTCCTAGGATTATTGTTGGAGAGTCTGGTTTAAGATAAGTTGCTATGATTTCTAGGATAGGTGATGCATCTGCTTCTAGGAGGCCAGGTGGGGCGTATACTAGAAGGATTTGGAGAGTGTCAGATTTGAACAAGCCTGTTTCTAGTTTTGAGTCTGTTTTAATTGGGTGGTGTGAGAATCTGAGATCTTTTTTAGCTGCTAGGAGAATACCCCCACCCCTTTTCTTCTGTCGAGGGATGGAGAAGAAGTCATAGGTCTGAGTTGGTAGCTGATTAATTAAAGCTGTATCTGTAGATTTTAGCCACGTTTCTGTTATAGCACAGAGGTCTGGGTTCGCGTCTAGGAGAAGGTCATTTAAGATCAGTGATTTCTTGGACAGAGATTGTGCATTAAATAGAATCAGTGAAAAAAGAGTAAATCCTAGAAGTTGGGTGATTGGAGCAATCATGATAGGGATAAGGGATTTGTAGGTGCGTTGATTGTAGAGTATGGTTGATTTTCCTGTGAGTAGCGTTCGATGATGGAGAATCGGAATTGGGAGACCGTGGCACATTGTTTGCATTGTTAGGAGTATTGTTGGTGTTTGTGAGTAGAAGGTGAGTTGTTGCCTGAGTTGTTGCGTCTGGTTGCCTGAGTTGTTGCGTCTGGTTGCCTGAGTTTTTGCGTCTGGTTGTCTGAGTGGAAGTTGAGTTGTCTGTGTAGTAGTTGTTTAAGTTGTGGCGTCTGGAAGTCTTGTTTCGTTAGTTTGAATGTCTAGTTGTTTGTGCTGTATTGTCTGATTATCTGTTTGTATTGTCTGTTTGTCTGCAGACGTCTGAAGAAGGATAGGATGACTGGTGGTTTGTATGGTTAATGTTTGGTGAGGCTGCACTGTGTGTGCCACATAGAAGTCGAAAGGAAGGACGCTGGTGGGTGTTTGAGGATGAACTAGTTTGATTTTGCTTACCGCTGTGCAGTTCCGCTCCGTTCTTAGGTTCCGCTCTTAGGGTCCGCACGAAGGGGCGCACAAAGGGGCCAGCCCCTTTGTCGCGCTCCTTCGGCGCGCGACGCTCGGCGCGCGGCGCCGTCAGGAGCTGGATTTTGAAGCACCGAAGGGACAGCCTGATTGGCTGTCTGCAGCGAGGAAGGAGGTCCCTGATTGGCTGGATCGTCGGTGAGGTAAGCGCTGCAGCCGGACGGAAGAGGCCCGAAGAAGAACGGAGGGAGCCTCGTGGTCGGCCGGGTGGACCCGCTGGGGTAAAAGGATTAAAGTCAGGCCTTACCCCGGTGGGTCCCTTGCGCCGATTGCGCAGGCCTGCGAACCCCTCGGGTCGGGACGTCCGGGTGGAAGAGGAGGCGGCGCCGGCAGGAGCTGGATTTTGAAGCGCCGAAGGGACAGCCTGATTGGCTGTCTGCAGCGAGGAAGAAGGTCCCTGATTGGCCGGATCGTCGGTGAGGTAAGCGCTGCAGCCGGACGGAAGAGGCCCGAAGAAGAACGGAGGGAGCCTCGTTGTCGGCCGGGTGGACCCGCTGGGGTAAAAGGATTAAAGTCAGGCCTTACCCCGGTGGGTCCCTTGCGCCGATTGCGCAGGCCTGCGAACCCCTCGGGTCGGGACGTCCGGGTGGAAGAGGAGGCGGCGCCGGCAGGAGCTGGATTTTGAAGCGCCGAAGGGACAGCCTGATTGGCTGTCTGCAGCGAGGAAGAAGGTCCCTGATTGGCCGGATCGTCGGTGAGGTAAGCGCTGCAGCCGGACGGAAGAGGCCCGAAGAAGAACGGAGGGAGCCTCGTGGTCGGCCGGGTGGACCCGCTGGGGTAAAAGGATTAAAGTCAGGCCTTACCCCGGTGGGTCCCTTGCGCCGATTGCGCAGGCCTGCAAACCCCTCGGGTCGGGACGTCCGGGTGGAATGTTTTATCCTATTTTCGGCTTATGTTTTATCCTATTTTCTTCAGATGGATCCTTCTTCCAGTTTTTGAAGGAAGTTTTTTTGGCTAAAATAGCCTCTTTCACCTCACCTTTTAACCATGACGGTAATCATTTTTCCTTCCTTCCACCTTTCTTAATGTGTGGAATACATATGGACTGCGCCTCTAGATGGATTTCCGGCTTATGTTTTATCCTATTTTCTTCAGATGGATCCTTCTTCCAGTTTTTGAAGGAAGTTTTTTTGGCTAAAATAGCCTCTTTCACCTCACCTTTTAACCATGACGGTAATCATTTTTCCTTCCTTCCACCTTTCTTAATGTGTGGAATACATATGGACTGCGCCTCTAGGATTGTATTTTTAAACAATGTCCATGCCTATTGAACACTTTTAACCTTTGCAGCTGCACCTTTCAGTTTTTTTCTATTTTTCTCATTTTATCAAAGTTTCCCTTTTTAAAATTTAGTGTTAGAGCTGCAAATGTACTTATTGTCCCCCTTCCAGTTATCAGTTTAAATTTGATCATGTTATGATCACTGTTGCCAAGTGGCCCCACCACCGTTACTTCTCTCACCAAATCTTGCGTTCCACTAAGAATTACATCTAAAATAGCTCCCTCTCTTGTTGGTTCCTGAACCAATTGCTCCATGAAACAATCTTTTATTACATCCAGGAACTTTATGTCTCTAGTAAGTCCTGATGTTACATTTACCCAGTCAATATTGGGGTAATTGAAATCTCCCATTATTATTGCACTGCCAAATTGGTTTGCTTCCCTGATTTCTCTTAGCATTTCATCATCTGTCTGACCATTTTGTCCAGGTGGACGGTAGTATACTCCTATCACTATACTCTTACCCAACACACATGGGATTTCTACCCATATAGATTCTACTGAGCATTTAGTCTCTTGTATGATCTTTATCCTGTTGGACTCTATACCCTCCCGAACATAAAGTGCCACACCCCCACCAAGTTGATCCTCCCTATCATTGCGATATAATTTGTACCCTGATATAGCACTGATATAGCACTGTCCCATTGGTTATCCTCCTTCCACCAAGTCTCTGTGATGCCAATTATGTCAATCTCATCATTTGCTGCTATACACTCTAACTCTCCCATCTTACTACTTAGACTTCTGGCATTGGCATACAGACATTTTAAAGTGTGTTTTTTGCTTGTTTTAACAACCTGCTTTTCAGTTGTTTGGGATAATTCGGAAATCATTAGCTTCGGTGATTTTTTACATATAGGTATATGAACTATGTTTGCATTTAATGGAACCTCTCTGTTGGGATGCCCTAACTCTCCTGTTTCATTAGTATCCTTCAAGGATACATTTCTCTGAACCATGCACTGCTGAGTGACTGTCAGCTTTCCCCCTTGTTCTAGTTTAAAAGCTGCTCTATCTCCTTTTTGAACGTTAGTGCCAGTAGCTTGGTTCCACTCTGGTTAAGGTGGAGCCCATCCTTTCGGAAAAGTCTCCCCTTTCCCCAAACGTTTCCCCAGTTCCTTACAAAACTGAATCCCTCTTCCCTGCACCATCGTCTCATCCACGCATTGAAACTCTGGAGCTCTGCCTGCCTCTGGGGACCTGCACGTGGTGTTGCGATTCTGGGCCGGCCCCGGAACCGCCACTTACCCACGACCCGGTCCCGGCCTTGCTCGAGCTCCCCTCGGGCCGTGCAGGCCCCGAGTACGGCGCTGCCGTGCCGTAGCAGCAGCCGGCGTCCTCCCGCGGCTGGCCCCGCCCCCTAGCCGCGCGCGCACGCTGAGCCTCTGTATTTAAAGGGGCCAGCGCGGGAACAGGCCAGGATCAGCTGGTGACGTCAGACGCTGCTGGGCTACTTAAGCCCTGCAGTTCCTTCACTCCCTGCCTTGTAACAAGGTTCCCAGGGTCTCCTGCTTCCAGTTGCTTCATTCCTGTTTTCCGCTAACTCTGATCCGGCTTGCCTGCTGACCACTCTCCTTCTCGACCCGGCTCCATCCCTGACTCCGCTTCTGGAATACTCCTCAGCTTCCTTCTCTTGTCCCGACCGGTCCAAGGGTCCACAACCCCTAACAAGTGGAACAGGAGGCATTTCAGAGAATGCCACCCTGGAGGTTCTGGATTCCAGCTTCCTACCTAAAATCCTAAATTTGGCTTCCAGAACCTCTCTCCCACATTTTCCTATGTCGTTGGTGCCCACATGTACCACGACAACCGGCTCCTCCCCAGCACTGTCTATAAACCTATCTAGGTGACGTGTGAGGTCTGCCACCTTCGCACCAGGCAGGCAAGTTACCAGGCGGTCTTCACTGTCCACCAGCCACCCTGCTATCTACATTTCTAATAATCGAATCACCAACTATGATGGCCGGCCTAACCCTTCCCTCCTGGGCAGTAGCCCTGGGAGATTTGTCCTCAGTGCGAGAGGACAATACATCACCTGGAGAGCAGGTCCTTGCTACAGGATCACTTCCTGCTACACCAGGGTGATGTTCTCCTATTGGGAGACCTTTCTGATCCAAGGCAGCACTGGGGCTGCCAGAATGGATTTGGGACTTGGCTACTATGTCCCTGAAGGTCTCGTCAATGTACCTTTCTGTCTCCCTCAGCTCCTCCAAGTCTGCTACTCTAGCCTCCAGAGATCGTACTTGTTCCCTGAAAGCCAGGAGCTCTTTGCACCGAGTGCACACATACAATCTCTCACCAGCAAGTAAAAAATCATACATGTGACACTCAATGCAAAAGACTGGAAAGCCCCCCTCTTTTTTGAGATGCGGCGACCAGAATTGTACACAGTATTCAAGGTGCGGTCTCACCATGGAGCGATACAAAGACATTATGACATTTTCTGTTTTATTCACCATTCCCTTTCTAATAATTCCCAACATTCTCTTTGCTTTTTTGACTGCCGCAGCACACTGACCCGACGATTTCAATGTGTTATCCACTATGACGCCTAGATCTCTTTCTTGGGTAGTAGCACCTAATATGGAACCTAACATTATGTAACTATAGCATGGGTTATTTTTCCCTATATGCATCACCTTGCACTTGTCCACATTAAATTTTATCTGCCATTTTGATGCCCAATTTTCCAGCCTCACAAGGTCTTCCTGCAATTTATCACAATCTACTTGTGATTTAACTACTCTGAACAATTTTGTATCATCTGCAAATTTGATTACCTCATTTGTCGTATTTCTTTCCAGATCATTTATAAATATATTGAAAAGTAAGGGTCCCAATACAGATCCCTGAGCACTCCACTGCCCACACCCTTCCACTGAGAAAATTGTCCATTTAATCCTACTCTCTGTTTCCTGTCTTTTAGCCAGTTTGTAATCCAGGAAAGGACATCGCCACCTATCCCATGACTTCCCAAGTGTTTTCATATTTGCAGGTGCAGTATTATATCCTATCTATACCCCCTGCAGCTCGACAGCCTGTGGTGTTTCAGTCACTGGAGTCTCTTCTTTTTTTGAACAGGCCCGGTACTGTATCTTTGTCTCAGTATTACAAGAATTTGAGGAATTTGGTTCGGCTGGATATTTGTGCCGTACTGGCTGAAAGATGGAACAAAGATAGCCATCTCACACTGGATCCATCTACACTACAAGCGGGGTTCTGACATATTGCAACAATAACCACCAACATGTACTATCGGGAAATGCAATTTAAATTCTATCACATAGCATATCTTTCTCCCCAAGTCCTGTTTCTTGCAAAACTATCAGACAGTGCAATGTGTTCTAAATGTAATATGGCCCCAGGATCCATCTTTCATTTGTTTTGGGTCTGTGCCCAGATTAAAATGTTTTGGGACCGTATCACTCAGTACCTCACTGACTTATTGAACACTATCATCCCTGTAACACCGGAGGCACTTCTGTTTGATAATATCTCCCCTTTAACTGTTCACGGGAAGGGAGCTCGCCTGTTGGTCGGAAAGCCTGTCTGGTTGCGAACTGTCTTATCCTAGTGCTCTGGCAGGGGTCTGAAGTCCCTACATTTTGGATGTGAAGGAATTCCATGCACCGATTAATGCAAATGGAACATGTGGCGTCTACTACTTCATCGATTCATCAGCGATTATTCTTGCTGATATGGGACCAATACCTCCAATCTTTGCTGCACCATTCTCATAATGAATGTCTGACCCATGATTGCCAGTTTTGTTTCCACAGAATTTTCCAATCTCATGAGCTGCTGGAACTCGTATTGGACTAAGTGAGCATGGGTTTGGGAGGGAGGAGGGAGGAGGGAATTTATTGGAAATTGCATGTATTCCTTCTTGTACATTGTTTGCTGTCGTGTATCGGCTGGAGAAGTTCTCCCCCAGCTGAAGTGTTGCTTATGCTACAATAAAAATTGTTGAAACATAATAGCAGTTTGTGGATTTTTCCTCTAGGAACTTATCCAAACCTTTTTTAAACCAACCGCTGTAACCACATCCTCTGGCAAAACCTAGACTAGTATCAACTTTGGATCTTTCATCCCCATAAGCTCCAGACACACAAACGTAAGGACTCGTCTGAGAGGTGAAGCCAGGACCTCTTGCACCCTAAGCGACAAACATACCCCTAGACCAATGAGCCAGTGGATAAAGTGACACTCCTGTAGCAGAGAATGGTTTCGATCCACTGATCTCTGAGTTATGGGTTCAGCATGCTGCCGCTGCACCACTCTGTCCCCCTTTAAGGTTTGCGTATTGAGAGTTCCATACAAGGACAATCAGCTCTTAAATTGCATCCAGAGGGGAAAGAAACAAGATGCTTGTGTAAGGTGACCAAAAAGGGATCCATCTTTTGCGCACCGATACAGTCACCCCCAGTCACACCAAGCAGCTTCAGGGTCTGAGATAGCAGACTCGGTAACACATCAGCATAAAAGAAACGGAGCAAAGGGCTATATGGTGCCAAATCCAGAGGGATTTCCCTTCAGCCACAGGGGAGAAACCCACATCTTTGCCAGAAACATCTGTATCCACATCCTCCTGTAAATCATTAGGGACTCCTGTTCCGTGGTGCTTGCACTTGGTAACAACCACTGGGTACGTATTCCCTAGAAAATCCATCTCAGGAAAGGAGGATGGCCTATACCGGGCCATATAGGCCTCAATCTGACGCCCTTGGATCAAACATCAGTAGTCTATGAGAACACAATCAATCAAACTGATTGACAGGTAAGATAAGGATGACAGCAGCCAATCAGCGTTCACTTCTGGTCTAAGCCCCGCCCACCCCCATAGAAGAGAATGGGTGTAGCCATGCCCCCTCCCACCCCTCCAACCCTCAACCCCATTCTTCCTGCCCCAGGCCACACCCCTGGCCATGCCCAGACCCCGCCCATGCTCCTCCCCCAATATAAGTGGAAGGAGAGGCCCCTCCCATGCCCTGCCCCAAACCATCCCCTTTTGATGCCACTGGTGGCCCCGCCCACACCCTGCCCCCAAGCCACACCTCCTATGATGTCACAGCTATGGCATCACCGGAAGTCCACCCCCTCACCACCCCCAAAAAACATGCCCCCTAAAACGTCATCAGAAAGGGTCCTGTCGCTTTTTTAATGACAACAGAATTAATGGACTCTGGCTATTTTTAATGATCTCACCAGAAGTACAATCCAAACCCCCAAAAAATTGCGACCCAAGAACAACTTGACACTTTTTAATGATGACAGAGCTGGAAGTATGCTTTTTTCTAGCCCCCTCTGTTTTTTAAAAAAGTTACAAGCGGTGAGGTGGCAGGCAAACTGTGGCTCATTCTGTACACAAGGAATTGTTTTTAAACAGGTGATTGCTTGGAAGTTGGTGAATACATGAACTGTATTTTACACACAGGCATGATCAAACTTGTAAGACTGGTTTTGCAAGACCGGAGTAGTCTATGGGTAAGCTGTCACTCAAACCCCCAATGATGTCACGGGTATAACATCACTGGAGGTCCACCCCTCACCACACCCCCCCAAAAACAAGCCCCTCCCCCCTCAGAATGTCAGCAGAAATGTCCCTGACACTTTTTAATGATGACAGAGCTGGAAGCATGCTTTTTTTTCTAGCCCCTCTGTTTTTAAAACTTACTACCTATAAGGTGGCAGGAAGCTTTCTCTCATTCTGAACACAGAGACAGGGAGAATCTCCCCCCTTCCCTCACTGTAGATATGCATGCCCCAACACCCATCCTGGCAGACTAAAATCTCAGAAGAGGATAATTAACAGCGGGGGTGTTGGGTGTGGGTCTGCAAAAAGGTGAATAAAATACAAGGGATTTAGTTTTCATTTAAAAAAACAGACCTCTGTATTTACAGCCATATAAAACAAGAATGCACCAGCGGATCTTAAAGAAAATTTATTATGAGCGCTGTAGTTAGCTTTGCTGGTATAAATCCTCTTTGCATAATCACGCCCAAACTTGCAAGACCGGATATAGAAGTAAGCATATGATAGTGATCATGTGAGAACAATCTCCAGGCAGAAGAGGTGTAGCAGATCCTGAAAATAAAATAATGAATGTGTATGAGACACCTAAACGGCTGGAAATGGAATGCGAGCAGCAGCAGCCAAAACTAAAGAGGTGCCATAAACTAAGAGATCTTCTGAAAGATGTTGAAACAGAAGCTGAAACACCAGTGCACAAATCGTACTCTTGCAGGAAGCGGAGGGCAGAAGAAGAAATCACAGAGCCAAAATTTGATGAACTTTCGTTTGGGACAAAAGCTTTTTGATTTTAAGGATCCAGACTTGGTCAATGAAAATGCTACAGACTCTGCAGATATAGAGCTGCACCAAGCCACATTAGATGCCAAAGCAGATTATTTGCTGGAAAAGCTTGAGTGTAAGATATGAAAAAATCTCTTTCCTTGTATTTATGCATTTTAGGGGTGGGGTGTTTGGGAGCTATCTATAATATCTATAACCAACTACCTCAGCATTCAACCCACTACCTCAGCATTCAACCAACTACCTCAGCATTCAACCCACTACCTCAGCATTCATTTATTTATTTAAAGGATTTATATACCGGAGGTTCCTGTATAATATACATATCACCCCGGTTTACAAGGAACGGTAATTATCGCTTCATATAGCGGTTTACATTGAACATGTTAAAAACTAAGTAACAAATACTTAAACATGAAATACTAAACATGAAAAACTTAAACATGTAAACAGAAAACTAATGCTTCATATAGCGATTTAAATTGAGAGGTTAAACATAAGTGACAAATTAGAGTATCTTACTAAGCAGCTCATAAACATGCGAGTTAATAAATAGATAGCCTGGTGATATGTTTGTCAACATGAATATATGTATATATGATTATATAAAGTATCCTAAAAATGGTTAAATGGACGTACAATTCGAAAGTTTTATATCCTCGGTAAGTTATATGCTAGGGGCTTTGAAAGTGCAAATAGACATGGTAAAGTCATTCTTCCTGCTCCTAACTGTAAGGGAATGCTTGTTTGAATAACCAAGTCTTAAGATTCTTTTTAAATGTAGCGTGGCATGGTTCCAGGCGAAGGTCTGGAGGAAGTGAGTTCCAGAGCGAAGGGCCCGCTGTAGATAGTGCACGTTTCCTCAGAGAGGATTTCGCGGGTTGGGTGATTAGTCTGTTCTGATACGCGCTTCTAGTTGGTTTCGTGGATGTATGTAGCTGAATTTGAAACGTTAAGTTGAGAGGAGCTATGTTGTATAAGGCCTTATGTATTCATCCAGCAAAAAGATTGACACAACCAAACATATTAGTCTGAATACTTCCACAATCCACTACCGCCACAACCTCATAAAACACCAGCGGCTGTCAATCCCATCAAAGTAATCTCCCTTGTACTATCATGTTACTAGGACACCCAATACACATCATACATCACAATACCTACTTCAAGATGAAGCCAACGCTAAGATATCAACCTATAACTCGTAGAAATCTAACCCCTGTAATGATCTCACCCATTACACAACTACTTGGACTGGCTCTATTTACCTTATCACTCTTCAATGCCCAGTCAATCACTAAAAAAACCCACATCCTTAATGACCACTTACTAGATACCAGACCAGACATCTGTGCCATCACAGAGACCTGGTTAAAACCCACTGATGCAGTCTTAATAAATCAATTGCCTACACAGATTTATGATGTCTTCTCCTTACCCAGAATGAAAAAAAAAGGAGGAGGTCTCCTAATAGCTGCAAAAAAACCTTTTAACCTCACTCAACAACCAATCTATACTATACCTAAACTTGAGGTAGGCTTATTCAAATCTAAGTCGCTTCAAATCCTCCTTACCTACGCTCCTCCCGGACTTTTAGATCAAGACGCCTCTCCTATGGTAGAAGTTATAGCCAAATACATAAAACCAGACTCTCCAGCCATAATCATTGGAGATTTTAACCTCCACATTGATGCCAATCCTCGATCGTCCAATTGTGAAGCTTTCCTATCAGCCCTCTCAGACATGGGTTTCAAACAGCACATCAACCAACCAACACATAAAGCAGGTCACACTCTTGACCTTATCTTCACAAACTCCAATCTCACTCCACTATCACCTCCCTTATGCCTCCCAGTTCCATGGTCAGATCACTTTATGATCAACTCCACCTTCAGGTCACTGACAGGATTGTCCGCACCTCATCAGCTTACCACTCTATACTATAGGAAAACTTGTCCTTCAGAAGATCTCGGCAAATCCCTGATCAGAAAACTTTCTAACTTGGATCTTTCCAACCCTAATTCAGCTATCACCTCATGGCAAAACATTACCGAAATGATAGCCAACGATTTATGCCCACTATCAAAAAAAAATATAAATCCTTCTCAAAAAAATAAGCAACCTTGGTTCTCAAATGAACTCCATACTCAGAAGCAAAATCTAAGACGGAAAGAAAAAGAATGGAGGAAGAATCCTAATCCCCTCTCTCTTTCCTTATACAAAACAGCTCTACATCATTACAGATCAGCAACTCTTAGAACAAAAAGAGATTTCTATGCTCACCATATCCATGATATGTTGTATGATGCGAAGGCCCTCTTTTCATATGTATTGGAACTTACCAAAACGGTTCCTCCTACAATCCCTGACGATATAACCCAATCAAAGGCCAATGACCTGGCCTTATTCTTTCAGAACAAAATCTCCAATACCCTGGCAAAATTACCTACCAGCCCAAATCCTCTGCTTCTGGACACAGTTCTCCTTCCAAACACAGACATAAGATTGGATTCCTTTGATCTTACCCACACTTTAGAAGTAGAATCCCTGATAAAAAGAATGAAACCTTCGACCCACCCCCTGGACCAAATACCTTCCAAGTTACTGATTCTCATACCAGAATAAATTTCCAAATATCTGGCCGATATCATCAATTGTTCCCTTTCACAAGGAACATTCCCAGACGCTCTCAAATTGGCCACGCTCAAACCCATACTCAAAAAATCAAACCTGGACCCGGAAGACCTCAACAATTACCGCCCCATATCAAATCTCCCATTTGTAGCTAAGATCATGGAGAAAATTGTAAATAAGCAACTTTCAAATTACCTAGAAGACTACAACATACTACACACGTCTCAATATGGTTTCCGAAAAGAACACAATACCGAAACCCTTCTCACCTCACTCCTTGATCAAGTATATATTGGCTTTGACAAAGGACAGTCATTTCTCTTAGCTCTCCTCGACATCTCTGCGGCTTTTGATACGGTAAATCACAATATCCTTCTAAACCGGCTTTCAGACATAGGAATTACAGGTTCAGCCCTCAGATGGTTCGAATCCTTCCTTAGCAATAGAGGCTATAAGGTAAAAATCAAAAACAAGGAATCACCTCATACTAATGCTCCTTTTGGCGTCCCCCAGGGCTCCTCCTTATCACCCACCCTGTTTAACATTTACATACTCCCCCTCTGTCACCTACTCTCAAACCTCAAATTTTATATTTACGCAGATGACGTTCAAATTTTAATCCCCATATCCAACTCACTGGACTCAACACTCAGGTTATGGAACTCTCATCTACAAACTATTAACCATTACCTATCAAGCCTCAACCTGGTGCTCAACACTTCTAAAACCGAACTCTTGCTAATTACTCCAGAAGGCAGTCCCATCCTTCACCAATCACAAACTATTCCACATATTTCACATGCCAGAGACTTTGGAGTCTTAATTGACAGTCACCTGAACCTAAAGCATTTTATAAAACACACTACTAAGGAGTGCTTCTACAAGCTACAAGTACTCAAAAAACTCAAATCGCTACTATTCCATTACGATTTCAGATCCGTCCTCCAAGCTATTCTGTTCTCAAAGATCGACTATTGCAATTCCATTCTGCATGGTCTTCCAGCCTCTACTATCAAACCTCTCCAGTTGCTAGAAAATGCAGCGGCAAGAATTCTGACAAATACCAATCGGAGAGAGCACATCTCTCCCATTCTAAAAGATCTCCACTGGCTCCCAGTAAACTTCCGGATCCTTCATAAATCTCTCACAATCATTCATAAAAACATCCACCATCAGACCCCTCTTGATCTGCTTCATCCTCTCAGATTGCACTCCACGGCCAGGCCTTTAAGGGATGCCTACAAGGGTTCCTTACACGTTCCTCCAATCAAATTAGTGCACCACTCAAATATCAGAGACCGATCATTCTCTACTGCAGGCCCTTCCATTTGGAACGCCATGCCTCCGGACCTCAGACTGGAGACCTGTCTAATAACTTTTAAAAAGAAACTTAAGACATGGTTGTTCAGCCAAGCCTTCCCCACTACAAACTCCATTGCCTGATCAAAAATTGTTCCATCACTCATGTAAACAAATTTTTTCCATATTTCATGCATAGTATCTATTAACGAGGTTGGCTTCTTGCCCCCCTCTTTTGTATATAGTATTTATGTATTTATGTTTTCATTCACCCCCTCTTTATTTCTTACTCCAGGTTAAGGCATCCTTGTTATAATGTAACTTTCATGCTCCTTTATTTCTTGTTGATTGGTTAATTATATTTTCTGCTTAGTTCATTGTAAACCGAGTTGATTTGATTTGTATCAAGAAAGTCGGTATATAAAAGCCTTAAATAAATAGAGAGGTTGTTTAGAAGAGGCTTTAATTTAATGTTTACATTATGTTTTATAGGTAAATGAAGGATCTTTACAAACAGAAGAATATGGGGACACATCAGATATCAAAATGACCTGCTTGTGTTGTTTTTTCCAAACATCAAAGAACCACCAGACTCAGAAGGTGATAAAAAATAAAAGAAATAAAACCTGAAGATGTGCATGATTTCAGCTGGTGGAGCTATATAGGGTTTCCAAAAACTCTGCCTGTTACGAGTGCGGCCTTCGGCTACTGTTATAAACCGAGGGCTTGGAGGCCTTCGGCTACTGTTACGAGCGTGGAGGTGCAGTCATTTCTGGAACAGGAGATGTGAGCCCTTGGACCACAGCATGACTTAGGGAGGAGCCCCAAGACACACTGCGGGAGTTGAGCTGGTGCGAGCACTGGTAGCAAGGAGCAAGACAAGGCTAGAACAAAGACAAGGAGGCAGACCTGCACGCCCCAGGATGACCAACAACGCAATGTTGATCAATGAACAGTCCTCCGACTGTTCCAAGCCCTTTCGGTCCTGCCGCTGGATAACGGCAAAAGGCGACAGGCCGGACAGAGGATGCGCGCAGATGGAGATCATAGAACACAGAAGTCTTTGGATGAAGACTCAGGTGAGGACACTGTAGATGAAGACTCAATCGAGGACATTGTAGACGAAGACTCAAGTGAGGACTAGACAAAGAATCAGGTGAGGACACTATAGACAAAGGACCCAAAAAGCACAAAGGTAGACGATCTATGAAAGCTGTTAGGAAATACAAAAGAGATAGATGCCTTTAGTCTTTTTCAATTCCTTTATTGAAGTGGAGACGTAAAAAAATGATATAGCCCGACTCTGGCCGAGTTTCGCTGCTTATGACGGCTGCCTCAGGGGCTAAAAAATGAATTATATAAAACATTGTTACACAAAATAAATTTATAAAACAATAAATACAAAACAGAAAATTTAATAAATACAGGAATTAAAAATTGTATATAAAAACTTTTTCTTGTTATGTATAAACATTTTTTGACAAAATCCTAAAATGGTGACATATTGAATGGTCTATAAAACATCTTCACGGTTAATATAAATATATTAAATAAATGAAACAATATTGGTATTATGTATTGATACAATCAACAAAATACTGAAAGGCTCTATTACCTTAAATGCACAATCATGGACTCTTGATTTGGTACAAGTCATGAACTTGTTTGTTAATTGTGTTTGTGTCTGTCCGATCCGCAACAATATTAGATCTATGAAAGTGTGTAAACAAAAGGTTGAAATTAAATAATCAATATTGAAATGATATCAATATCAACCCAATGTTTGCGGAATTTCTTCAAAATAGCAATGATGTTATGTGATAAATGTGAGTAAGTAATAGGACACACTATACGATCTATCGGTGTTTTATCTTTCTTAGGCCTGGATTTATCAAAATGCGGTAAGTACTGCATGCGATAGCAAAAGGGGTGTGTTTTATGCTAATATAGTATTTATTAGAGATGTGAATTGGATCTGATTCACATCTCTAGTATTTATTGCATTTTGTGAAGAGCTAAGTTAGTGCACATTGTGATACCATTTCATATTCTGTGATAAGTGCCAAACCCAATGTATTTCCTGCATTCAACCACTGGGGGACCTGTTTTCAGAGAGAGAGAGAGAGAGAGAGAGAGAGAGAGAGAGAGAGAGAGAGAGAGAGAGAGAGACTGGCCATAATAGCATGTCCCGTAGATAGGTATTTGTATCCCTAGGATAGGCCCACCTAGTAACTCGAGGTGGGGATTAGGTAAGAGTGTAGGGGGTTAGGGGCCGCTTTCACATTCTACATGAGACGTACGAACAGAACAGTGGTCTCTTGTGAAGATTTGCTGGCCTTCGGAGTGAGGAAACTCACTCAAAGATGAGATTTGGACAAGGGTCTCTCAACCTAGCTTGATGGACTCTCGTAACATCAAGCTAGGTTGAGAGACCCTTGTCCAAATCTCATCTTTGAGTGAGTTTCCTCACTCCAAAGGCCAGCAAATCTTCACAAGAGACCACTGTTCTGTTCGTACGTCTCATGTAGAATGTGAAAGCGGCCCCTAACCCCCTACACTCTTACCTAATCCCCACCTCGAGTTACTAGGTGGGCCTATCCTAGGGATACAAATACCTATCTACGGGACATGCTATTATGGCCACTCACTCACTCACTCTCTCCCTCTCTCTCCCCCTCTCTCTCTCTCCAGGGCCTTCAAATCCTCTGAAATAAGCCTTATAGGACACATCACAAATGGTGATAAACCCTTTCCACAACACACTTGAAAAAGGTATAGTTAAACATCTGCATTATGGCTGTGCAATACTCTTCACAGAGAGCCTACTCCTCCCATTTTTGGAATTTGCATCGCACCAAACGATATGGTGCGATCGCATGCAGTAAACACGTTTTCGCATGCGATAAGCCCTTAACGCATGCGAAAACGCCTTACCGCATTTTGAAAAATGACCCCCTTAGTTAATAGATCTGATCTCTTTTGTTTCAAAGCCTTCCTATATCCACTTTTTATATGTTTAATTGGATATTCTTTTTCCAAAAATCTCTTCTTCATTTCTATTGATCTGCTATGGAAAGTGGAATCACTGGCACATAATCTCCTTAATCTCAAAAATTGTGAGTATGGTAGGTTCTTTAGAAGTGATTTATTGTGGCAGCTCTTGTAATGCAGAGGTTTATTGGTGTCCGTTGGTTTCCTATAGATGTTTGTGGAAAACAGACCATCGGTATAACTAACCTGAATGTCTAAAAAAGGAATGGACTTTTTATTATAGCTCATAGTAAACCTCAAATTCTGATCCAAAGTGTTAAGCCATGTAAAAAACTTCTCCAATGTTTCTAGATTGCCTTTCCAAATTAAAAATACGTCATTTATAAATCTTTTCCATAAGAGAATATTGTTTTTAAATTCGTGGTCTGTTAGAAAGTCATGCTCAAATTTAGCGACATATAAATTAGCTATAGATTGGGCCATTGTAGACCCCATGGCCACTCCTTTAATCTGCTGAAAAATTATTTTGTTGAAACAGAAAAATTTTTTTGTTAATGCTATTTCTGATATCTTGATCAAAAACTCATTTGGTATCCTTTTGTGTATGGTGCGCTTTTCTAGTTGTTGAGCAATGATATCCAGTGCTGCTAGCTGAGGAATATTAGTATATAAAGCCTCAATATCCAATGTCCCATTATGATTTCATCAGTTATTCCCACAAATGTTTCTAAAATATTAATAAAATGTGAAGAATCACGTATGTAAGATGGTGTCTCTAAAACCTTAAATTTGAGGAAGTTGTCTATGAAGGTTGAGAGGGGTTCGAGTAATGATCCAATCGCAGAGACTGTGGGCCTGCCCAGTGGATCTGTGATTGATTTGTGTATTTTAGGCAATATATACAGGGTTGGCATGATGGGATTATCAACTTTAAGAAATTGCAGTTCTTTGTTTGTCAAAAACCCTCTATCATTCGCAATTGATAATAAGGAATCAATTTCTTTTTTTGTAGTAGTGATGGGATTACTGTCCAATTTGAGATAACATGTATGGTCCGAAACTTGTCGTTCAATCTCTCTAATGTATTTGTCAGTATCCATTACTACTATAGCCCCACCTTTATCAGCTGGTTTAATGATTATATTTCGATCATTCCTCAAATCATGTATTGCTTCTCTTTCTTTTCTGGTGATATTAAAGAATGTATTAGATCCTTCGTTTTCAAGTTTCTGTATTTCTTGTAATATTAGTGTTTCGTATGTTTGCATTACAGGATTGGTCACACCGGGCGGGATCCATGTAGTAGGTTTCTTGACTATTGAAATATCTGTACTAACTGATTGTGATTTTGAAAAGAAATCTATTATTTTTAATTTGTGCATAAATTTGAATAGCTCAACTCTGGTATGGAATGAGTTATACGAAGGAGTAGGGATGAATGATAATCCTTTATTTAATATATTTATTTCATCCTTACTAAGAGTCCTTGATGAAATGTTTATAATTCTATCAGTATTTATTGTTCCTGATCCTGATTCAGAAATCTCTGATCTTGCTGCATCTGAAAATGATTGTTGTAACTTGCTCTCCTTCCTCTCCCTCTCCTCCTCCATTCTCCTCTTCCCCTGAAAAAAGAAGTTCATGGCTTAGATACAATTACTTCATCTCTATCTGAATCTCTTCTCCAGAATTTTCCTATCTCGTTAAGGGCTAGATTTTAAAAGCTCTGCGCGCTGGCATGCCTATTTTGCATAGGCTGCCGGCGCGCACAAAGCCCCGGGACGCACGTAAGTCCCAGGGCTTCGTAAAAGGGGTAGGAGGGGGCGTGTCCGGGGGCGTGTCTGGGGTCAGGTGGCGGTCCGGGGTGAGTCTGGGGGCATGGCAACAGTTCAGGGGCGGGCCAGGTGGGCGGTCCCAAGTCCCCCAGCACTGCGGCCTGTGCTGGGGGATGCGAGGCAGGATGCGCAAGTTACGCCTGCTTCAAGCAGGCGTAACTTGGCCAACAAAGGTAGGGGGGGATTTAGGTAGGGCCGGGGGGTGGGTTAGGTAGGGGAAGGGAGAGGAAGGTGGGGGGACACGGAAGGAAAGTTCCCTCCGAGGCCGCTTCGATTTCGGAACGGCCCAGGAGGGAACAGAGGCAGGCTAAGTGGCTCAGCGCGCGCAGGCTGCCGATTTTGCGCAGCCTTGCGAGCGCCAACCCCGGATTTTATAAGATACGCGTGGCTACGCGCGTATTTTATAAAATCCGGCGTACTTTTGTTCGCGCCAGTTGCGCAAACAAAAGTACGTGCGCGCGTACTTTTTAAAGATCTACCTCAGCGTCTAGTAAAAGGTCTATCTTTAATACCAGTAGTAAATAAAGGCACTGATGGATCAATATCTGAATCATTATTGCTACGTACACGCTTGGTGTTTCTATCTACATTTGGACATTCAGGCAACCTTTTATCATTCCTATCTTGTCTACTAATAACTTTGTCATTTCCATTTTTAGTATACTCGTTCTTTTTATACATTTATTTGTTAGAATATTGCCAAGAATAAACACGGTTATTTCTATAATCAGTTTCATCGCGTTTAAATTTCTCATATTTGGTGGTTTTCAATTCCTTTGTGAAAGTGTCCACATTCTTCTTGAAATCCTAGTGGATGATATCAAAACATAAATCATGTTTTTTCAAATATTCCAATTGTGTGTCCAGTTCACTTTTAAGATTTTCTTCTCTTTTCTTCGATGTTTTAATCACCAATATCATTAAATCCAACGAGCACTTGTTGAGTATAGCTTCCCAACAATTAATAAATTCCGAATCTTCACGATACATACTTGGAGGTTTATTGATACGCAGTCCTCTTGGTATACGTTTGTAACGGCAGTAATCCAACAATGTTGAAGCGTGTAATGAGTTCCTAATTAAACTTTTACTAATACTAATGGTTTGCTCCCATTTCTTGAGGAAGTCATCGAATACATCATTGTCCTTAAAGAAAGGTTCTGAAGGTAGAAGGTCATTGAGTTCACCATCTGTGAAACTAAGGGCATCTTTACAGGGGGAAAAAGACATAGTCCTTAAAAGGGAAGGTCCCAAAAAGCACAAGGGTAGGCGATCTATGAAAGCCGTTAGGAAATACAAAAGAGATAGATGCCTTTAGTCTTTTTCAATTCCTTTATTGAAGTGGAGACGTAAAAAAATGATATAGCCCGACTCTGGCCGAGTTTCGCTGCTTATGACGGCTGCCTCAGGGGCTAAAAAATGAATTATATAAAACATTGTTACACAAAATAAATTTATAAAACAATAAATACAAAACAGAAAATTTAATAAATACAGGAATTAAAAATAAAACCTTTTTCTTGTTATGTATAAAATTTTTTTGACAATATCCTAAAATGGTGACATATGGAATGGTCTATAAAACATCTTAAAAAATCTTCATGGTTAATATAAATATATTAAATAAATGAAACAATATTGGTATTATGTATTGATACAATCAACAAAATACTGAAAGGCTCTATTACCTTAAAATGCACAATCATGGACTCTTGATTTGGTACAAGTCATGAACTTGTTTGTTAATTGTGTTTGTGTCTGTCCAATCTGCAACAATATTAGATCTATGAAAGTGTGTAAACAAAAAGTTGAAATTAAATAATCAATATTGAAATGATATCAATATCAACCTAATGTATATTGTAAGAAAACGTGTATACAAAACAATTAAGTTGTGTTCATATATAAAGACTAACCTTATCGTTGGTACAGTCAGTCTTAATCTTGTAAATACGAGGTATCTAATCGCTCCTGGATTCAACAATTACACTAATCATATCATGCAGCTGATGTCATTAATACTCTTGATGAAAAAGTTAATAAATGAATTGGTTAATAATTGAATCTACATTTGAGACTCAAATTAATGTAAATAAAGTGAAATAAATAAAAATTAAAAATTAAAAATAAATAAAAAATATATAACTAATGAACAAGACATTTATATTTATAGTGTAAGTGTTAATAACAATGGTGAATGCAAGAACTAATCAATTACTGGCAATATGCCTTGAAATATCCTATATTGTGCAATGTGCATTTGCTGTGCTAAATAATTTTGAATTCTCACAACAAGAGAATGACCATGTGTTGGAGACATGATTCTTTTTTTGTGTTCAGAATTAAGGGGTTGATTTTCAAAGGGTTACACGTGTAGGAAATGGTACTTATGCGCGTAAATAACTGGAGCGCGAATAACTTGAATTTTGCCTAGGGGTATTTATGCGCACAAATGGCCCTGTGCGCGTAAAGTTACGTGAATAAGAAAGGGGCGTGTCGGGGGCGTGTCCAGGGCATGTCAGGGCGTATACCTGACTTACGCACATAAGACATATTTTATAAGCAACGCGCACAAATCTACCGGCGCGCGCTGGCATAGTCACGCGCGTATATTTACTACTGCCTGCTTGTGTGCGCAAGCGACTGCAGAAGTGTCCGCGTCTGCCGTCTCTCATCACTTAGGGACCCTGCATTCTGGAGAAAGGTAGAAAGTGGAAGGAAGAGGTAATGGGGTGGCTAACTGGTGATAACTGGGAAACTGCAAATGATTGCCCTAGGCAAGGTTTAAGTGAATGGTAGCTGACTGCCGCATGAGACCATAACTCAACAGCTATTCTCTGGTTACTCCTGTTGCTACACATGCTTATAATAGCAATATGGATCCTGCGCTCTATATGGCTCAGAAGAGAGGAGGAGAAGAATGCTGAGACAGAGGAGGTACCCTTTACATAGAGTTTACAGGACTCGCACACAGTTTCTGGATCTGTCTGAGGAAGAAGTAATGCACCGTTTCAGATTTAATAAGGAGACCATACAGTATCTCTGCCAATTGCTAGAGGCTGACCTGCAACCTGTCACACAAAGGGGCCATGCCTTGCCTGTACATATCAAGGTGACTACCGCTCTGGCTTTTTTGGCTACTGGCACCTTCCAAACCCCACTTGGAGTGACTTCCTGAATCACTCAGTCTGCCACATCAAGGTGTCTGCAGCAGTTCCTGGCTGCCTTGCTCAGAAAAACACAACACTTTATCTTCCCCCTCAGAAGAGAGGAACAGCAAGAGATAATGAGAGACTTTTACCAAATTGCACACTTCCCCTCAGTCTTGGGAGCTATTGATTGCATTCATGTGGCCCCAAGGGCACCAGGAGGAGATGCCACCTACCGCAACTGCAAGGGTTTCCACTCCATGAACATGCAAGTGGTGTGCAATGCTAAGGGCATCATCACCAATGTGATGTCCCGCTTTCCAGGATCCTGCCACGACGCCTACATTCTATCACAATCCAGAATTCATGACCACTTCCAGCAAGGAAACATCACTGGGGGATGGCTCCTAGGTAAGCTTTCTAACGTGTAACATAATACCTCCCAGTTATATGTCTGGTAAGCTTCTATTTAGAGTGGCACAGCACGCCTCCTGTTTGCTTGCCCTCTGACCTGTGCCACCATGAAGCACAGAAGGAATGTAACCATTATTTGCTGTCTTCTCGTACAGGTGACAGAGGCTATCCCCTTAAAACCTGGCTCATGATCCCCATAGCCTCCCCCGCAACTGCCGCTGAGATTCGCTACAACAGGGCGCACCGTAAGACCAGGGCTGTCATAGAGAGAACCTTTGGCATGCTGAAATCCCGCTTCCGCTGTCTGGAAAGATCTGAAGGATGCCTTCTGTACAGCCCCCCTAAAGTGTATGAGATCTTTCTAGCCTGCTGTATGCTACATAACCTTGCACTGAACAGACACATCCCTTTGCAGGAGGAGGCCCCTGAAGAGAATGAGGAGGCAGAATATCTGACTCAGGAGGAATTGGCAGTAATCCATCGCTTGAGTCAAAGGCGGGCTATACAACAAAGGAACACTCTCATAGAAAGCCATTTCATAAGGTGACAGTGCATTTATTCACAAGTGTGTATTTAAAGTGGATGTACCAAATGTGCACAGAACTAAAAACGTTAAAGAAAATAAAAAAGATAAATATATTTAAGGTTCACTTCCTTGGCCTCCTCTCTTTCGGCCCTCAGGAAGCTTTGGCTGCCCCAACCTGCAGCTCCTGTGCAGTGGACTCCTCCCACTGCTGACGCTACCCTCAGAGGGCATAGGAGGGTGGGGCAGTTCATAGCTGCAGGAAGGTACAGCCAGTGGCAGCTGCGGCTCTGATGGTGGTGCTGGACGCATGACAGGTGGCAGGGGTGGGGGTGCCATCCACGGATAGCCTACACCAGGCTGAGGCGCAGGTGGCTGTCCCACAGCAGGCTCTTCTGCACGGGCTGGTGCCATCCATGGGAAGGATGGCCCATAAGGTGGCGGGTAATGCATCCAGGGCCCCATGAAAGCCCATGGTGCCGCTGGTGCCTGTGGCTGCACAGGAGGCAACCACTGCAGCAGCTCCCTCCACACCTCAGTTTGTTCCTGAGTTGCCCGGCAAAGATCCCGCATCACCTGTTGAAGCCCCTGTCTGTCCTCCCTGATGGTATCATGGAGGGCTTGTGATTCCTCCCTGATGGTATCACGGAGGGCTTGTGATTCCTGATGCACCACATCAGGCAGGCTGGAGATAGCGTCCAAGATCCCAGCGCTCTGCTGTAATAGCAGTCTCTCCGCCTGACTGCCAACCAGTTCAGGTTCGGGCTTGTCCGACTCACTGCTGTCCTGCGGGCAATCATGAAGCAGATCAGCCAGTGTGTCCTCCAGCTCCTCTCCCTGCCGCTGCTGCTCCTCTTCCTCCGCAGGCTGTTCCAGCTGTTCACGGCCTTCCCCTTTCTCCTCTTCAGACGAGTCAGGGATCACCCACAGATGATGGTACAGCCTTTGGGGTCGTATAGGTGCAGGTCCCGGTTGCTCATCATCTGGCTCCCCTAAAAAGAAATCCACAAATTACCACACTGCCAATAGGTGTCCTATGTACATTCCACCATACCCATGTGGTATTGAGTGATAGATGGACCATGCATTATAAGTTGGCCCTAACCTAGCTGTAGAGTCCTGGGGGTATTCCATGTGGCACAGGAGGGGCTTAATGGGATATCACTGAGTGCTATTCCAATAAGACCTTCAGAGAACACTGGGCATTTTCAGTGTGCTGCATGGAATAGGGACATATTCCACCGTATCTACTAACAGGAGGCCCTGTCCTTGCTGAGGCCATCAATGTTATATGCCTGCATGGACACATGACTTGTGCTACCTGCTAGAAACCTTGTGAGGTTTGCAGTGGGCAACAATAGTGGGGGAAGGGGGGGGGGAATGGGCCAGAAGAGGGGAAGGTGATTACTGGGTTAACGGACAGAATAAGGGAATTGGGGGTGAGCAGACAGGTGTATATTAGGGGGACAACCACATACAGTGCTGGTTATAATACCAACAGCTTTCATGGCCAACCTGGTGTCATTCCTGTACTCATGTCCATTACATCAACAGTGCAGTATGTCCTTGCATACATTGTGGAAAGGCCGGAGTGTGTTGCAGGTATTGCACGTTCACCAGCTGGTAGTCAGCCAACCCACATTGTCCCAAATACCCTCCCCCATTGATTGTTATATACTGCCTTTGCAGGAACACCTAATACCTGAACTGTATTCCCACATATTCAGAGCATTGGTGCATACACACATTAAAGAGCACTACACATTTTCAATGAGCTTATATGACCAAAGCTGTAGCACATGGGAACTGTGTGCTGGCTTGTGTAGATCTGCCCTTCCTGCAATCCTAGGATAATTACAGTTCACTATACAATGGCCCCTGGGTGTCTTACACACACCATTCTACTTTCCATACAGATAGAGATGGCATCTATGCTAGCTGCCATACAGTACATGAAACAGGTATTAGCTGAACATCTGGAGAACAGCAGGGGTATGTAGAAGAGCTTCATGCATTTCAGTACAGAGGTCAGAAATTGCAAAAATCTCTGCTCACCTTCCTGCCCTACACGAGGCATGGTGTCAAGCTTTCCAGCTCCACCCACAGCTGCCTCAGAGATGGTGCTGAGTATCAGCTGCTCAGAGGGAGAGAAGCTGATGTGGCTGCCTTCTCCCTATGCAATCCTCCTGGCCTGCTTCTGCTTCACAAGTCTCCTCAGGTCCCTCCACTTGTGCATCAGTTCCCCAATGCTGACCTGATTCGATTCCCCAATGCCGACCTGATTCGATACTTGTATTGAGAATGTCGGTATATAAAAATCCGAAATAAATAAATAAATAAATGCTCCGATTGTGGTGGAACACAGAATTGATACCATGCCTGATCCATTTCCAGATCTGCTCCTTCCTATATGCACCCACCGTACGAGACTGTGGACCATATAGCAGATCCTGGTGCCTCATGACATGCTGGACAAGCATATCAACTTCCTCTGGAAAGAAGTTGGGCTTACGAATCTGAACTGCACGTGCCTGAGACATGGTGAAGCTGGCAATTGAGTGGAGGAGGGATCATTTTGTAAGTAGGCTAATTTGCGCGTTGCACCACTACATCCGCGTAAGTTAGGCGCACAGGTGGCTCCAATCTGCGCAAATAACAGGCGTGCCGCCAATTAAAATTGATGCGGAACTTGTGCGCGCTGCCTACTTTGTGCGCGCCGCCTATGATTTTAAAGGTGCTGTGCGCACAACTCCTATGGCTTATAAAGGAGATGTGCGCACAGCCCCTATTATTTAAAAGGAGCTGTGCGCCCAACTCCTATAGCTTTATAATGGAGATGTGCGTGTAACCCCTAGATGTGCGCGCAGCCCCTATTAACTTAAATTCAGATGTGCCTCTCTATTGCAATTATGTCTTATAGGGTACATGTGTCTGCTGTTTAACTTCCCCCATGGGTAATTAAGACTAACCAGCTACCACTGTAATACTCTGGTGAGGAGTTGATTGCCCTGCTTGGTGTGGGAAGGGTGTTGATTAGCAGGTGTCCTTGATTGAGCTAACCGTCTCTGTGACCCTGCTATCAAGATCCAGCTGTGTTCAGAAATATACATACTGGTGTGTTGACTGCTGCTGATATAGGAAGCTGTTGTGGTCTCCACCGCTTCCCCCTTGTTAGCTGTGTTCAGAGCTCACCTCCGAGGCCAGGAACGCCGCCTCCGCGGCTCTGCTGAGCATGCTGGGCGTCCGCCATTGCTGGGCCGTTTTGCTGCTGCCCCGCGCGCGGTGACGCGCGTTATGGATGTACGCTCGCCGAAAGCCTGACCCCGCCTGAGCTAGTTGGGCCACGCCCCAAGCCCGATATAACCGGCGTCCCGCAGTCCTCTCATTGCCTTGCAACGAGGGTCGCTACCGTGAGTAGTTCTTAGTTGCACTTCCGTTGTCCTGCCTCAGCTACCGACTTGTGCTCGTTCCTCACTCTGCTTCTGCCTGCCGCCAGCCACCGACCTCTGCTCGTTCCTGAATCTGCTTCTGCCTGCCACCAACCTCTGCTCGTTCTTGACTCGACCTCTGTCTGCCACAGCTGCCTCGCTCGTGGACACTGCCTCCTGCAGGCCTGGACTGGAACCACTGCCAGACTGTCTTGGGTCCGGATACCTTCTACTACCAGCCAGGCTCTGGCCTACTCGCTGCTGGCTCCCAGCTTGCCCCCTGCATGCCCCAGTCCAGACATTACTGACTCTGATCCTGCTTCTGCTTGCCCTGTGCTCCCTGGCCTATTGGCTCTTGCTACTGGACTCTGTGCTCCCCCTTGCCGAAGCCTTCCCAGAGAGACTATCACTGTGCAGAAGTCCCAAGGGACTGGGATCCTACGGGCTCCTCCTGGGGGGTCCTGGTTCCCGGGTGAAGAGCTTAGCTGCACTCCCAAGTCCCGAGGTTCTGGGACCCTACGGGCTCCTCCTGGGGGGTTCCCAGTTCTCGGGTGAAGACCCCTACGTGTCTCTTAAGTCCCAAGGCTCCAGGACCCTACGGGCTCCTCCTGGGGGGTTCCTGGTTCCCGGGCAAACTCCTGTGCTTGTGGCTCCGCCTCCCGAGCTACTCTACCCAGGGTGGTTCGGCTCAAGGGTCCACTCCCCAGCCGCGGCTCCCAGGCCGCAACAGATTGCAAGGCCATGGACTCGGTGGAGTCATCCATGACCACCGCCTTACCCGACATGGCGCAGCAGATGCATCTCTCCATGCGTCAACAGGTACGGGACGTAGATCTGGTGTTAGAATCCATGCAGGGGCTAATTGAACATTTAGAGCCACCGTCTAGCCCCTGTCATTCCCCGGTTGAAGTGATATCCCAGGAGGCTTTCGTGCGCCTGCAACAGCAGCAACTCTGCATTGACACACTTGCTGCCACCGTGGATCAACTGGCCTCCCGCCTAGAGGCTTCTACTCACCAAAGCACAGCGGAGTCTGGCACCACCCCCAATACCCAGTTGCCAGCTCCCAGCAGGTATGCGGGAGACAGTAAGACCTGCCGCGGGTTCCTGAACCAATGCCAAGTACGGTTCACCTTGTTACCCCACCAGTTTCCCACAGAAGCAAGTAAAGTGGCTTACATTTTTTCTCTACTGGATGGCAGGGCCCTAGAATGGGCATCACCTTTGTGGGAGCGCTCAGACCCATTGCTACAGGACCTCCAGGAGTTCCTCCTCCAATTCCGTCTGGCGTTCGATGACCCTGCACGGCGGTCTACGGCCGCCTCTGAGCTTCTACATCTTCGACAGGGCACACGCCACGTGGCTGAGTACATCATCCACTTCAGGACTTTGGCTATGGAGCTGGATTGGCAAGATGACTGTTTAAAGGGAATTTTTCTTGAGGGTCTGGCTGGCCGGATTAAAGATGAACTGGCAGGGCGAGAGATTCCCAAGGAGTTAAACGACCTAATGGATACTGCAGGCAAGGTCGATCGTCGACTCCAGCAGCGTGATAGAGAGACTCGGTCTAGTAGCAGGAGTCAGTCACGTGCCTCCTGCAGGCCTCCTCAGCAGAGGCGATCTCCTGCGGTTAACTCAACCCCCGAGCCCATGCAGCTGGGCAGGTCACCACTTACTCCAGACGAAAGGAGCCGTCGACGCTCGTTAGGCCTCTGCCTATACTGTGGTAGTAAAGGACACTACCTATCATCTTGCACCGAGCGTCCGGGAAACGGTCATGCCTAGGCTATACCAAGGAGCTACACCTAGGCGCTACCGGATCCGCTCCTCTTTGCACTCTGCCAGTAACCCTCAAGTACCCCGGTGGGGAGGTCCAGGTCCGGGCCTTTATTGATTCAGGGGCCGAGGGGAACTTCATTGTGGCAGACCTGGTGAACCACCGAGCGTAAGAGTCCCCCCTTACGCATTTCCTCGATACGAGGGACTTTGTTACCTGGACATATCTCCTGCTCTACGAAGCCCGTAACCCTACAGATGGGGCTATTCCACACTGAGGAGATTTCGCTACTCGTCCTGGAGAGAGCCGTGCATCCCTTAGTGCTGGGACTGCCCTGGCTCCGCCAACACTCATCCGTCATCAAGTGGGATGACTTCCAGTTGGTTAGTTGGGGTCCTGCCTGCTTTGACCGATGCTTGAAACTTCCTCATGCTCCCAGCACTCTGCATCTCTGCTCCACGCCCCTTGTGCCCAAAGCCTATCAAGGATATCAGGATGTCTTTTCGAAAGAGATGGCAGAGATCCTTCCGGAACATAGGCCCTTCGACTGTCCCATTGATCTGGTTCCTGGCTCTACACCGCCTCGCGGCCGGGTGTATCCCCTCTCTCTCCCTGAGACCAAAGCGATGTCACAATACATCTCGGAGAATCTAGCCAAAGGATTCATTCGTCCGTCCCGCTCCCCGGCAGGAGCGGGGTTCTTCTTTGTGGGCAAGAAGGATGGGTCATTACGACCATGCATTGACTACCGTGGTCTCAACGCTATTACTAAGCGGAACCGCTACCCGCTACCACTCATCCCTGAACTATTGGACTGCCTTCAAGGTGCCCGCATCTTTACCAAGCTGGACCTGAGAGGGGCTTATAACCTCGTACGCATCCGACCAGGGGACGAATGGAAGACGGCGTTCAACACAAAGGGCATTACGAATATCTCATAATGCCCTTTGGACTTTGTAATGCCCCCGCCGTCTTCCAGCACCTCATGAATGAGGTCCTCCGAGAGATGCTCCACTCCCATGTGATTGTCTATTTGGACGACGTCCTTATCTTTTCGAAAGATTTGAACTCCCACCGTCAACATGTATGCCAGGTCCTTCAGGCACTTCGAGAGAACCACCTATACGCTAAGCTGGAGAAGTGTGTATTCGAGGCGGACTCTCTACCCTTCTTAGGATATATTATATCTGCTACCGGTTTTCGCATGGACCCGGAGAAGGTATCCGCCATTACCAAATGGCCTCAACCCTCAGGTCTTAAAGCCCTCCAGCGCTTTCTGGGGTTTGCGAACTTTTACAGATATTTTATTCCCAGATACTCTCACCGTGTGGCTCCCCTTACCGCCTTGACCCGGAAAGGGGCGGATGTCAAGCATTGGCCTGAGACGGCCATCAAAGCCTTCTCTGATCTCAAAGAAGCCTTCCTCTCAGAGGCCATCCAGATCCAGCGCGGCCATTCGTTGTGGAAGTCGATGCGTCCAGCATCGCTGTGGGAGCTGTTCTCATCCAGCACTCCGACTCTGGGCAACTCGTCCCGTGCTCGTATTACTCCCGGAAGTTCTCACCCGCAGAGATCAACTATTCCATAGGGGATAAGGAGCTGCTGGCAATCAAGCTCGCCCTCGAGGAATGGCGGCAGTGGCTCGAGGGCTCCCTACATACTACCACCGTTTACACGGATCATAAGAACTTGGAGTTTCTGACTCAGGCTCAACGACTGAATCCCCGTCAGGCACGATGGGCCCTGTTCTTCAGTCGATTTGATTTCATCGTGCAGTATCGTCCGGCGGCAAAGAACATCCGGGCTGACGCCCTGTCTCGGGCCACCTGTGCCGAAGAGGAGGTTGACTCTCTGCAGTTCATACTGGATCCCTCCAAGATTCGGCTCTCTGCTCTGACTATCGTCTCGCAGGACCGTACGGTGCTCTCTCGCCGGGACCGGTTGACAGCACTACGATGGGCCCATGACTCCTTGGTTGGAGGACATGCCGGACATGACAGGATGCTGGAACTGATTAACCGGTACTACTGGTGGCCTACCATTCGGCGTAATGTCGCCTCTTATGTGGCTTCCTGCCCCACCTGCGCCCGCCAGAAACCCAGCCCTGGTTCTTCTTTGGGCCTGTTACACCCGCTTCCGGTACCGACCGAGCCGTGGATCCATATAGCCACGGACTTTATCGTGGATCTGCCTCCCTCTCAAGGACACACGGTTGTGTGGGTCACAGTTGACCGTTTTTCCAAGATGGTCCACATGGTTCCACTACCCAAGCTTCCCACTGCACCAGAATTGGCCCTCCTGTTCACCCAACATGTGTTCAGGCTCCATGGCCTTCCACAGGACATAGTTTCCGACAGAGGTTCGCAATTTGTGGTTCGCTACTGGAGAGCCCTCTGCAAGTGTTTCCAAGTGAAGCTTAGCTTTTCTACGGCATTCCATCCACAGAGCAACGGACAGACTGAAAGAATGAACCGGACACTTAAGGCTTACCTAAGGGCCTTCATAAATGAAAGACAGGATAACTGGGCCGAGCTTCTCCCCTGGGCTGAATTTGCCTATAACAACCAAGTTCATGCGGCCACGGGCAAGTCTCCCTTCCACCTCGTATATGGGAGACCACTACGACCACCACTTCCGCTGGAGGCTCCCAGTGCCTCTCCTGCTGCTCAGGTTACAGCTCAGCAATTCCAGGCCTTGTGGCATGCAACCCGTAAATAGATCCTACAGGCCAATGCCAGGGCCAAACGGACTGCCGATCGCCATCGTCGACCCGCACCGGTATTCCAGCCAGGAGACAAAGTCTGGCTCAGCACCCGAAACTTGCACCTCCGTCTACCTTCACGACGATTCGCACCGAAGTTCTGCGGTCCATTCCGAGTGGCTGAGCGAATTGGGCTGGTATCCTACCGACTTCGGTTACCCTCTTCATTCAAGGTACACAATGTCTTCCATGCCTCCTTACTCAAGCCAGTGGTTCTTTCCCGGTATCACCCTGCACCCCCGGATCCCGTGACCACTACTGCTGATGAGGATCCAACGTACCAGGTACGGGACGTCTTGGACATTCGATTTCATAATCGCCGATGGGAGTACTTGCTCGCATGGGAAGGATGTGGTGACGAGGCTAATACCTGGGAACCCAGCCGGAACATCTTGGATAAGGATCTCATACGTCAGTTTCACCAAGATCATCCTGAAAAACCCGGTCCTCTCAAGAGGGGCCATAAAGGGGGGGGGGGTACTGTTGCGGTCTCCACCGCTTCCCCCTTATTAGCTGTGTTCAGAGCTCACCTCCGAGGCCAGGAACGCCGCCTCCGCGGCTCTGCTGAGCATGCTGGGCGTCCGCCATTGCTGGGCCGTCTCGCTGCCGACGTACGCTCGCCGGAAGCCTGACCCCGCCTGAGCTAGTTGTGCCACGCCCCAAGCCCGATATAACCGGCGTCCCGCAGTCCTCTCATTGCCTTGCAACGAGGGTCGCTACCGTGAGTAGTTCTTAGTTGCACTTCCGTTGTCCTGCCTCAGCTACCGACTTGTGCTCGTTCCTGACTCTGCTTCTGCCTGCCGCCAGCCACCGACCTCTGCTCGTTCCCGACTCTGCTTCTGCCTGCCGCCAGCCACCGACCTCTGCTCGTTCCCGACTTTGCTTCTACCTGCCGCCAGCCACCGACCTCTGCTCGTTCCTGACTCTGCTTCTGCCTGCCGCCAGCCGACCTCTGCTCGTTCCTGACTCTGCTTCTGCCTGCCGCCTGCCACCGACCTCTGCTCGTTCCTGACTCGACCTCTGTCTGCCACAGCTGCCTCGCTCGTGGACATTGCCTCCTGCAGGCCTGGACTGGAACCACTGCCAGACTGTCTTGGGTCTGGATACCTTCTACTACCAGCCAGGCTCTGGCCTACTCACTGCTGGCTCCCAGCTTGCCCCCTGCAAGCCCCAGTCCAGACATTACTGACTCTGATCCTGCTTCCGCTTGCCCTGTGCTCCCTGGCCTATTGGCTCTTGCTACTGGACTCTGTGCTCCCCCTTGCCCAAGCCTTCCCAGAGAGACTATCACTGTGCAGAAGTCCCAAGGGACTGGGACCCTATGGGCTCCTCCTGGGGGGTCCTGGTTCCCGGGTGAAGAGCTTAGCTGCACTCCCAAGTCCCGAGGTTCTGGGACCCTACGGGCTCCTCCTGGGGGGTTCCCAGTTCTCGGGTGAAGACCCCTACGTGTCTCTTAAGTCCCAAGGCTCCAGGACCCTACGGGCTCCTGCTGGGGGGTTCCTGGTTCCCGGGCAAACTCCTGTGCTTGTGGCTCCGCCTCCCGAGCTACTCTACCCAGGGTGGTTCGGCTCAAGGGTCCACTCCCCAGCCGCGGCTCCCAGGCCGCAACAGAAGCACAGTGAAATGTGTAGGTCAGAATCCTACATAATCAAAACTGGCCTTATGTATGTATGGGCTGCTGAACTTGTGTTTGGAGGTGATTTCTCAGAGTTGCAGGTGTATGTGTTTGCTCTCAAAGGGGATCCCTGTAAGACTCTGTATTTCAACCACGTCGTCTCTGCTTCTCACCTATGAGATTTTCACCATCCAGGTTTGTTGGGGTAACCTTGTTTCTTCCTTGATCTTCCTTGTTTCTTCTCTGCAGAATATCTGGGGTCATGGATGGTATGTGGGAAGGTATTGAAAGGTACAGTTAACCTCTATGGAAGGTGCAGCTGTACAACTGAAATGGGTGGCTTCATGCTGTCCACTGCTGTGAAGGAATAGGTAAACAGCGTGGTGTTTGCCTATCAGCTCTATTCCTATATGTGTAGCGTGTATGTGTAGCTGAAGATGGTGTTTGTCTTCCTCCTGGATGGTCAGTGTGTCAGGAGACCTTGCGTTCCACGTGTGTTGTTGCTTCTTCACCGTTGGACAGTATCTTGCATTGTTCACCTCCCCCCCTTAAGCCTCACCCCCTTCGCCCCCTCACCCCCTTTCTCCCAACATCCCCCCTCACCCCCTCACCCCCCTCCTCCCAACATTCCCCCTCACCCTCTCACTCCCTTCCTCCCAACATCCCCCTTCACCCCCTCAGCCCCCTTCCTCCCAACATCCCCCCTCACCCCCCTTCCTCCCAACATCCCCCCTCAGCCCCCCCCTCCCAACATCCCACCCCTTTCACCCCCTCAGCCCCCTTCCTCCCTACACCAGGCCCTCTTTTCCAATGACCACACAGTTTTGTAGTAAATAATTTTTTATTCAAAAACATCTTAAAAACATATATACAAATATACAAAATAAAAAGGGATGGGATGGGAAGAACTAGGGAGAAAAACTATTTACAGAGGCAGGGACCAGAGAGGATACTCAGGACCGCCGGAGCTGATCCCCCAGGGCTCTCACAGCTGCGTCAAGCAGCAGTAGAGCCCGGAGGACCTGCCCATTGGTCCTGTTTATCCTCTCTGCATAGGCAGTGAGGGCCCCCAGTGCCCCACGCACCCCCCTCACATAATCCCGGAACTCACCTCGGGTCAGAGGCTCATCATCGGGAAACCATCCTCTCGATGATGAGCCTCCGTGTTGGTGATGTGAGGGGGCCGTCGAAGCACAAGAGGGCCCTTCCTGCCTACCTGGGCCAGCAAAGGCTGGCCCCTGGGTGCCCCTGCATTCCTAACTCCCCGGGCAAAACGAGGAGGAGACCCTACAGGGGGGGGGGCTAGGGGGTGGCCCGGGCTGCGCCTCTTGGCGGGGAGGTGGCCTCTGCCTCCGTCTCCTCATGGCGTGGGGGGAGAATCCACTCCCCCCCCCCCCCCCCCGGAGCGGCTGCTGCTGCTGCTCCCAGCGCTGGAGCTGGTCCTGACCTCTCTTCCTCAGGACCTGAAAGTAAACAAACATATGACTAGCCAGTACATGAATCTGCAAACTCATGAGCAAACATTTCTTTATTGCAGGATCTTCAATGGGTAATGATTGGTCGGCTGATTGTGAAAGGGGGATGAGGTGCACCTATCTCCCTGCCCCATGAAAAAGGAGTGGGGACTGGGTTGTTTTAGGACCAGATAAGGCTGAAAGTGTCCTTCTAGGGCACCCACTTGCTGCTGTGGCAGGGATCGCATGGTCACTGGGAGCCTGCAGACACAACAGGTATTAACAATTGTTTCTGGCATTACTTTAGGGCTGGGGAGGGGGCCAGGGAGTAATGGGGGGGGGGGGGTTGTAAAGGTCCCTTCTAGGCCGCTCAGATTCATTGCTGCTTGGGAGGGAACAGGGATGGCAGTGTGCCTGCGCACACAATAGATGCACTATATCCTACCTCCTTGCTTGTCCCTACCCCACCATTTTATAACATGCATATGCATGTTATGAAAAGATCTGTCCCATATATAACAAATATAGCCCTTATCATGGAGAGATTACTTACCACCAGCCACAGCGCGCTCGCCCCGCAGCCACTCTAGCCACCTCCCCTTCTTCAGGCGCAGCCAATGAGCCTTCTTCTTCAAATCCTCTATCTATAACAACAAATGGAGAACATAAGAACATAAGAAAATGCCATACTGGTTCAGACCAAGGGTCCATCAAGCCCAGCATCCTGTTTCCAACAGTGGCCAATCCAGGTCATAAGAACCTGGCAAGTACCCAAAAACTAAGTCTATTCCATGTTACTGTTGCTAATGGCAGTGGCTATTCTCTAAGTGAACTTAATAGCAGGTAATGGACTTCTCCTCCAAGAACTTATCCAATCCTTTTTTAAACACAGCTATACTAACTGCACTGACCACATCCCCTGGTAACAAATTCCAGAGTTTAATTGTGCGTTGAGTAAAAAAGAACTTTCTCCGATTAGTTTTAAATGTGCCCCATGCTAACGTCATGGAGTGCCCCCTAGTCTTTCTACTATCCGAAAGAGTAAATAACCGATTCACATCTACCCGTTCTAGACCTCTCATGATTTTAAACACCTCTATCATATCCCCCCTCAGTCGTCTCTTCTCCAAGCTGAAAAGTCCTAGCCTCTTTAGTCTTTCCTCGTAGGGAAGCTGTTCCATTCCCCTTATCATTTTGGTAGCCCTTCTCTGTACCTTCTCCATCGCAATTATATCTTTTTTGAGATGCGGCGACCAGAACTGTACACAGTATTCAAGGTGTGGTCTCACCATGGAGCGATACAGAGGCATTATGACATTTTCCGTTTTATTCACCATTCCCTTTCTAATAATTCCCAACATTCTGTTTGCTTTTTTGACTGCCGCAGCACACTGAACCGACGATTTCAATGTGTTATCCACTATGACACCTAGATCTCTTTCTTGGGTTGTAGCACCTAATATGGAACCTAACATTGTGTAATTATAGCATGGGTTATTTTTCCCTATATGCATCACCTTGCACTTATCCACATTAAATTTCATCTGCCATTTGGATGCCCAATTTTCCAGCCTCACAAGGTCTTCCTGCAATTTATCACAATCTGCTTGTGCTTTAACTACTCTGAACAATTTTGTGTCATCTGCAAATTTGATTATCTCACTCGTCGTATTTCTTTCCAGATCATTTATAAATATATTGAAAAGTAAGGGTCCCAATACAGATCCCTGAGGCACTCCACTGTCCACTCCCTTCCACTGAGAAAATTGTCCATTTAATCCTACTCTCTGTTTCCTGTCTTTTAGCCAGTTTGCAATCCACGAAAGGACATCGCCACCTATCCCATGACTTTTTACTTTTCCTAGAAGCCTCTCATGAGGAACTTTGTCAAACGCCTTCTGAAAATCCAAGTATACTATATCTACCGGTTCACCTTTATCCACATGTTTATTAACTCCTTCAAAAAAGTGAAGCAGATTTGTGAGGCAAGACTTGCCTTGGGTAAAGCCATGCTGACTTTGTTCCATTAAACCATGTCTTTCTATATGTTCTATGATTTTGATGTTTAGAACACTTTCCACTATTTTTCCTGGCACTGAAGTGAGGCTAACCGGTCTGTAGTTTCCCGGATCACCCCTGGAGCCCTTTTTAAATATTGGGGTTACATTTGCTATCCTCCAGTCTTCAGGTACAATGGATGATTTTAGTGATAAGTTACAAATTTTTACTAATAGGTCTGAAATTTCATTTTTTAGTTCCTTCAGCACTCTGGGGTGTATACCATCCGGTCCAGGTGATTTACTACTCTTCAGTTTGTCAATCAGGCCTACCACATCTTCTAGGTTCACCGTGATTTGATTCAGTCCATCTGAATCTTTACCCATGAAAACCTTCTCCATTACGGGTACCTCCCCAACATCCTCTTCAGTAAACACCGAAGCAAAGAAATCATTTAATCTTTCCGCGATGGCCTTATCTTCTCTAAGTGCCCCTTTAACCCCTCGATCATCTAACGGTCCAACTGACTCCCTCACAGGCTTTCTGCTTCAGATATATTTTAAAAAGTTTTTACTGTGAGTTTTTGCCTCTACTGCCAACTTCTTTTCAAATTCTCTCTTAGCCTGTCTTATCAATGTTTTACATTTAACTTGCCAATGTTTATGCTTTATCCTATTTTCTTCTGTTGGATCCTTCTTCCAATTTTTGAATGAAGATCTTTTGGCTAGAATAGCTTCTTTCACCTCCCCTTTTAACCATGCCGGTAATCGTCTTGCCTTTTTTCCACCTTTCTTAATGTGTGGAATACATCTGGACTGTGCTTCTAGGATGGTATTTTTTAACAATGACCATGCCTCTTGGACATTTTTTACTTTTGTAGCTGCTCCTTTCAGTTTTTTTCTAACAATTTTTCTCATTTTATCAAAGTTTCCCTTTTGAAAGTTTAGCACGAGAGCTGTGGATTTGCACACTGTTCCTCTTCCAGTCAATAAATCAAATTTGATCATATTATGATCACTATTGCCAAGCGGCCCCACCACCGTTACCTCTCTCACCAAGTCCTGTGCTCCACTGAGAATTAGATCTAAAATTGCTCCCTCTCTCGTCGGTTCCTGAACCAATTGCTCCATAAAGCTATCATTTATTCCATCCAGGAACGTTATCTCTCTAGTGTGACCCGATGATACATTTACCCAGTCAATATTGGGGTAATTGAAGTCTCCCATTATTACTGCACTACCAATTTGGTTAGCTTCCCTAATTTCTCTTACCATTTCACTGTCCGTCTCACCATCTTGACCAGGTGGGCGGTAGTATACCCCTATCACTATAGTCTTCCCCGACACACAAGGGATTTCTACCCATAAAGATTCAATTTTGTATTTAGTCTCATGCAGGATGTTTATCCTGTTGGACTCTATGCCATCCCGGACATAAAGCGCCACACCTCCTCCCGGGTGCTCCTCTCTGTCACTGCTATATAATTTGTACCCCGGTATAGCACTGTCCCATTGGTTATCCTCTTTCCACCATGTCTCTGAGATGCCAATTAAGTCTATGTCATCATTTACTGCTATACATTCTAATTCTCCCATCTTACTTCTTAGGCTTCTGGCATTAGCATACAAACATTTCAAAGTTTGTTTTTTGTTTGTATTATCATTCTGCTTTTTAATTGATAGGGATAAGTTTGAATTTTTTAGCTCAGGTGAGGTTTTAGTTACAGGCACTTGGACTGCTTTTCTAATTATTGGAACCTCACTGTCGGGATGCCCTAATTCTAATGCATCATTAGTATCCTTTAAAGATACCTCTCTCCGAACCATGCGCTGCTGAGCGACTGTCGGCTTTCCCCTTTGTTCTAGTTTAAAAGCTGCTCTATCTCCTTTTTAAAGGTTAGCGCCAGCAGTCTGGTTCCACCCTGGTTAAGGTGGAGCCCATCCCTTCGGAAGAGACTCCTCCTTCCCCAAAAGGTTCCCCAGTTCCTAACAAAACTGAATCCCTCTTCCTTGCACCATCGTCTCATCCACGCATTGAGACTCCGGAGCTCTGCCTGCCTCTGGTGACCTGCGCGTGGAACAGGGAGCATTTCAGAGAATGCTACCCTGGAGGTTCTGGATTTAAGCTTTCTACCTAAGAGCCTAAATTTGGCTTCCAGAACCTCCCTCCCACATTTTCCTATGTCGTTGGTGCCCACATGTACCACGACAGCCGGCTCCTCCCCAGCACTGTCTAAAATCCTATCTAGGTGACGCGTGAGGTCCACCACCTTCGCACCAGGTAGGCATGTTACCAGGCGATCCTCACGCCCACCAGCCACCCAGCTATCTACATTCCTAATAATCGAATCACCAACTATGACGGCCGACCTAACCCTTCCCTCCTGGGCAGTAGGCCTTGGGGAGATATCCTCAGTGCGAAAGGACAATGCATCACCTGGAGAGCAGGTCCTTGCTACAGGATCCTTTCCTGCTGCACCTGGTTGGTGCTCTCCCATCATGAGACCTTCTTCCTCCAAGGCAGCACCAGGGCTGCCAGTCTGAAGTTGGGACTTGACTACTATGTCCCTGAAGGTCTCATCTATATACCTCTCTGTCTGCCTCAGCTCCTCCAGGTCTGCCACTCTAGCCTCCAGAGATCGGACTCGTTCTCTGAGAGCCAGGAGCTCTTTGCATCGCATGCACATATATAACTTCTCATCGGTGGGTAAAAAATCATACATGTGACACTCGATGCAAAAGACTGGGAAGCCCCCCTCTTGCTGCTGGACTGCTGCCTTCATCTCAATTTTGATCAGTTCCTAGTTAAGTTTTAGGTTGCTATGGGAGTAGGAATGTGTCTAATGTCCTTTAAATGTATTAGTGAATTCACTATGTATCTGGTAGTGGCCTACCGGGGTCTGATCAAATTCTCAATAAAGTTTTTGTTGATGATTTTTTTTTTGTGAAAGTGGCACCTGCCTATAAATTAAGGGATGGGCGAGGGTTGGGAAATACAAACAGTCTAACTTCAGTTAGTCAGCCTGAGTGACTCAATGCTCCCTTGATTAACAAATGTTGGTCCCTATTCAAACCTAATCATACTACCTCAACACCTTTCCAAGGTGAGTAACTGAGCTGAACTATTCAACTTTTTTACTTAGGTATACACTGCTCCTAGCTTATTTCTAGCTTCTGGCTACTTTTTGGGTTGGGGGTTTTTTTTTGTGGTTTTTTTTTTTTTTTTTCAATACAAGCACTCAGTTAGTATTAAATACAAAAACTCAGTTCTTTAAAAGTCTGGAGAACACTCAGTTCTGCAGACTTTTAAAAATAAACACACTCCCTACTGCTACCTTATTGACTGACTAAAAATACAAACAGTCTAACTTGTTTATTCACAGCCTGACTATTAAAGGCACAAACACACAAAATAATATTCCCAATAGTTAACTTTGCCCCAATACTTTTAAAAAAGACAATGTCCCAAGTAAAAACTTACTGATTCCTTTCAGCCACCAGCAAGGTGATCCTCTCCTCTCAGTGTTCCCACTGAGTGTACATGAGTGTACTGTGTGATGCTGAGTGTACTGTACATGAGTGTACTGTACATGAGTGTACTGTGTGATGCTGAGTGTACTGTGATGATGCTGGATTTTCCAATGTGGCAAAGACTGTTCAACATACATTTTGCCAACCATGAAGAGCTATGACAATCATGTAGCTTTATCTTTATCTATTATCTTTTCACATTTCAGCTTCATTCCAAATGCCTATAACCCTGTTTCTCACTTTTTTCCCTCCTCCCAGCCCTAACCCCATATTGACAGTTCCACAGTGCAGTAGTACACACTATACACTTACCCCACGTGGGTGGGAGGCCCTCTCATTGAACCTTCCCTGTAATTGCCTCCAGGCCCTCCGGAGCCGTGGGAAGTTGGTCCTCCTCTCTCTAATGGGGAAGAGGCGGTGTTCCCTGGCTACCACCAGGGACGCCAACAGTTCCCCGTCCCTGGTGGTAAAATTTGGCTGCTTCTGTCCCCTGGCCGCCATGTTGTGCAAAGCAGTCTGCACGTGCGTACGCACGCAGAAATGCACTCACGCGCACATCTGCACTTGTGCGCACGAATGGGAAACCTGCACGTGTAAGCGCAGTTGTGCCCACGATTGCAATTGGCGCGCGCCAACCAGCGCGCACAATATCCGGATGGTCTTTTCCCGTATTTTGTATAGTGCGCGCATGTCTGCGCAGCGCTATACAAAATACATGCCACTTCCTAAGCGCGCAGCTGCACGCGCCCTTAGCCAAGGGCGCGAGTAGGTTTTAAAATCTACCCCTAAGTGAATAATGAATATAGAGGTAGATTTTAAAAACATACGCGAACTAAAGTACACCGGATTTTATAAGATACGCGCGTATCTTATAAAATCTGGGGTTGGAGCGCCCAAGGCTGCGCAAAATTGGCAGCCTGCGCGCGCCGAGCCGCGCAGCCTGCCTCCATTCCCTCCGCGCCCCCCACCTTCCTCTCCCTTCCCCATCTACTCCACCCCCCAGACCTACCTAAATCCCCCCTACCTTTTGTTGTGCAAGTTACGCCTGCTTGAAGCAGGCGTAACTTGCCCGTGCCGCCTTGGCATCCCCCGGCACAGGCCACAGTGCCGGGGGACTCAGGACCGCCCTCCCGGCCCGCCCCCAAATCGTCGCCATGTCCCTGGACCCGCCCCGGACCGCCCCTGACATGCCCCCGGACACGCCCCCTACCACCACTTTTACGAAGCTCCGGGACTTAAGCGCGTCCTGGGGCTTTGCGTGCGCCAGCTGCCGATTTTGCGCAGCCTTGTGCGTGCTGACCCCGGATTTTATAAATCTGGTGTACTATTGTTCGCGCCGGTGGCGTATGTTTTGAAGATCTACCTCAGTAAGTGTTAAAAACAGAGAGGCTAGAAAAAAAAGCATGCTTCCGGCTCTGTCATCATTAAAAAGCGTCATGGACATTTCTGCTAATGTTCTAGGGGGGGGGGTGTTTTTGTGGGGGTGTGGTGAGGGACATCTGGTGATGTTATACCCGTGACATCATTGGGGGTTTGGCTTGGGGGTTTGAGTAACAGCATACCCATAGACTTCTCCGGTCTTGCAAAACCGGTCTTGCAAGTTTGATAGTGCCTGTGTGTAAAATACATTGCATGCAGTTCATGCATTAACCACCTTCCAAACAATCACTTGTTTAAAAACAAATCCTTGTATACAGAATAAGAACATAAGAACATAAGAAATTGCCATGCTGGGTCTGTTTCCAACAGAGGCCAAACCAGGCCACAAGAACCTGGCAATTACCCAAACACCAAGAAGATCCCATGCTACTGATGCAATTAATAGCAGTGGCTATTCCCTAAGTAAAGAAGGCAAAACGATTACCGGCATGGTTAAAAGGGGAGGTGAAAGAAGCTATTTTAGCCAAAAGATCTTCATTCAAAAATTGGAAGAAGGATCCAACAGAAGAAAATAGGATAAAGCATAAACATTGGCAAGTTAAATGTAAGACATTGATAAGACAGGCTAAGAGAGAATTTGAAAAGAAGTTGGCTGTAGAGGCAAAAACTCACAGTAAAAACTTTTTTAAATATATCCGAAGCAGAAAGCCTGTGAGGGAGTCAGTTGGACCGTTAGATGATCGAGGGGTTAAAGGGGCACTTAGAGAAGATAAGGCCATCGCGAAAAGATTAAATGATTTCTTTGCTTCGGTGTTTACTGAAGAGGATGTTGGGGAGGTACCCGTAATGGAGAAGGTTTTCATGGGTAATGATTCAGATGGACTGAATCAAATCACGGTGAACCTAGAAGATGTGGTAGGCCTGATTGACAAACTGAAGAGTAGTAAATCACCTGGACCGGATGGTATACACCCCAGAGTTCTGAAGGAACTAAAAAATGAAATTTCAGACCTATTAGTAAAAATTTGTAACTTATCATTAAAATCATCCATTGTACCTGAAGACTGGAGGATAGCAAATGTAACCCCAATATTTAAAAAGGGCTCCAGGGGCGATCCGGGAAACTACAGACCGGTTAGCCTGACTTCAGTGCCAGGAAAAATAGTGGAAAGTGTTCTAAACATCAAAATCACAGAACATATAGAAAGACATGGTTTAATGGAACAAAATCAGCATGGCTTTACCCAGGGCAAGTCTTGCCTCACAAATCTGCTTCACTTTTTTGAAGGAGTTAATAAACATGTGGATAAAGGTGAACCGGTAGATATAGTATACTTGGATTTTCAGAAGGCGTTTGACAAAGTTCCTCATGAGAGGCTTCTAGGAAAAGTAAAAAGTCATGGGATAGGTGGCGATGTCCTTTCGTGGATTGCAAACTGGCTAAAAGACAGGAAACAGAGAGTAGGATTAAATGGGCAATTTTCTCAGTGGAAGGGAGTGGACAGTGGAGTGCCTCAGGGATCTGTATTGGGACCCTTAATGTTCAATATATTTATAAATGATCTGGAAAGAAATACGACGAGTGAGATAATCAAATTTGCAGATGACACAAAATTGTTCAGAGTAGTTAAATCACTAGCAGATTGTGATAAATTGCAGGAAGACCTTGTGAGACTGGAAAATTGGGCATCCAAATGGCAGATGAAATTTAATGTGGATAAGTGCAAGGTGATGCATATAGGGAAAAATAACCCATGCTATAATTACACGATGTTGGGTTCCATATTAGGTGCTACAACCCAAGAAAGAGATCTAGGTGTCATAGTGGATAACACATTGAAATCGTCGGTTCAGTGTGCTGCGGCAGTCAAAAAAGCAAACAGAATGTTGGGAATTATTAGAAAAAGAATGATGAATAAAACGGAAAATGTCATAATGCGTCTTTATCACTCCATGGTGAGACCGCACCTTGAATACTGTGTACAATTCTGGTCGCCGCATCTCAAAAAAGATATAATTGCGATGGAGAAGGTACAGAGAAGGGCTACCAAAATGATAAGCGGAATGGAACAACTCCCCTATGAGGAAAGACTAAAGAGGTTAGGACTTTTCAGCTTGGAGAAGAGACGACTGAGGGGGGATATGATAGAGGTGTTTAAAATCATGAGAGGTCTAGAAGGGGTAGATGTGAATCGGTTATTTACTCTTTCGGATAGTAGAAAGACTAGGGGACACTCCATGAAGTTAGCATGGGGCACATTTAAAACAAATCGGAGAAAGTTCTTTTTTACTCAATGCACAATTAAACTCTGGAATTTGTTGCCAGAGAATGTGGTTCGTGCAGTTAGTATAGCTGTGTTTAAAAAAGGATTGGATAAGTTCTTGGAGGAGAAGTCCATTACCTGCTATTAAGTTCACTTAGAGAATAGCCACTGCCATTAGCAATAGTTTTTGGGTACTTGCCAGGTTCTTATGGCCTGGATTTGGCCACTGTTGGACACAGGATGCTGGGCTTGATGGACCCTTGGTCTGACCCAGTATGGCATTTTCTTATGTTCTTAAACTTGATTAATAGCAGTTAATGGACTTCTCTTCCAAGAACTTATCCAAACCTTTTTTGAACCCAGCTACATTAACTGCACTAACCACATCCTCTGGCAACAAATTCCAGAGCTTTATTGTGTGTTGAGTGAAAAAGAATTTTCTCCGATTAGTCTTAAATGTGCTACTTGCTAACTTCATGGAATGCCCCCTAGTCCTTCTATTATTCGAAAGTGTAAATAACCGAGTCACATCTACTCGTTCAAGACCTCTCATGATCTTAAAGATCTCTATTATATCCCCCCTCAGCCGTCTCTTCTCCAAGCTGAAAAGCCCTAACCTCCTCAGCCTTTCCTCATAGGGGAGCTGTTCCATCCCCTTTATCATTTTGGTTGCCCTTCTCTGTACCTTCTCCATTGCAACTATATCTTTTTTGAGATACGGCGACCAGAATTGTACACAGTATTCAAGGTGTGGTCTCACCATGGAGCGATACAGAGGCATTATGACATTTTCCATTTTATTAACGATTCCCTTCCTAATAATTCCTAACATTCTATTTGCTTTTTTGACTGCTGCAGCACACTGAGCCAACAATTTGAATGTATTATCTACTTTGATGCCTAGATCTCTTTCTTGGGTGGTAGCTCCTAATATGGAACCTAACATCGTGTAACTACAGCAAGGGTTATTTTTCCCTATATGCAACACCTTGCACTTGTCCACATTAAATTTCATCTGCCATTTGGATGCCACAGTTTTCCTGCCACTGCACCGCTTGTAACGTTTAAAAAAAAAAAAAAACAGAGGGGGCTAGAAAAAAGCATACGTCCGGCTCTGTCATAATTAAAAAGCATCAGGATGTTTTTGGGTCGCATTTCTTGGGGGGGGGGTTGGATTGTACTTTCGGTGAGATCATTAAAAACAGCCAGAGTCCATTAATTATGTCATCATTAAAAAAGCCACAGGACCCTTTCTGATGGCGTTCTAGGAGGGATATTTTTGGGGGGTGGACTTCCGGTGATGCCATATCCATGACATCATAGGGGGTGTGGCTTGGGGGCAGGGTGTGGGTGGGGCCACCAGTGACATCATAGGGGGGGACGGTTTGGGGGCAGGCTGTAGGAGGGGCCTCCCCATTCACTTCTATTGGGGGGAGCATGGGCGGGATATGTGGTCGGGCTATGGGCATGACCAGGGGCAGGAGGGGCAGGGTTGAGGGTGGGAGGAGGCAGGAAGGGGTGTGGTTACACCCCCATTCACTTCTAAGGGGTGGGTGGGGAATGGGCTGGGCTTAGACCGGAAGTGGACGCTGATTGGCTGCTGTCATCCTTATCTCACCTGTCAATCAGTTTGATTGATCGTGTACCTGTAGACTACTAACATCTCCTGAAGATGTATCTGAACTAGGGTCATTTGTAGAAGAGGACACCGCAACGAGTCACCTTTAGATCCAGTCCCCCCTGATTGAGGGGATGGCCCAGCAGCCAGGCAGCGCTGGCATAAACTTGCAGAAATCTTTGGCTGTAATGCTAGGCGCTTAGACTAATTTGTCACCAGTGCCCTCTATCACCTCACTTCACTTGTGTGCCTAAATAAAAAACGCACTCAAGCACAGTTACAACATGCTCATGATCAAGCAGGTACCCAGAAGGTGCTCAAGTATATGCTCAGCACGCTCTCAAGTCAGTGTGCACTCAAGTAGACACTCAGTATGTGCTCAAGTCGGTGCTTAGTATGCACTCTAGTCAGCGCTCAGTATGTGTTCAATTAGGTAGGTGCTTAGTGTGCGTTCAGTAGGCACTTAGCACGAACTCAGGTAGGCACTCAATAAACGCTCAGACAGGTGTTCAATAAGCGCTCAGATGCTCAATATGCACTCAAGCATGCTCAGGTAGGCACTCAGTGTCAAATAGGCGCACTTTTCTTTTTTTTTTACCTGAGCTCAGCTGTTTGTAAAGTCCATGCCTGAAAAAGGCTACTGGACTAAAGGCTCTCAACTGAGGGAGGGACCCATTGGTCTCACCTCAGGAGTATAAGTGGTGCAATAATCTTCTCCTTTTCTTCTTATTTTTTTTATTTTTACTATAGGCAATCCCCAATAGAGAAATGCATGTCCACCTTCTGCTGGAGACGGAGAATACTGGCTGGCTGATATCAGGCATAGCTATAAATCTGTGACATCAGCTTTTACTCCATCTCCCTCTGCTGGTAGAGCTGCATAACCAACTTGTAAGGCTTGGCCTGCTGAGTGCAGAGGAAGTAAGGGTTTTCTACTAAGGATAAGCAGCGGGTGAAAGGAACATACTAATATAGTATAATGAAAACCATGTACATAAAAATTTAAACTTGTGTTGCTCAGAGTGCTCTAAAGGATCACTACTGTAGCTACAGCTTGTAAGTCTACTTTCAAATATGTTTTCTTAGCCATTGTTGTAGCTGGTGGGGTTTAGGGCAGGACCAGAAGGCAGGAGCTGGATTTATCTTCTGCCTAGCCAGCTCCCTTGCCTGAAGGTTGAGCCCTTGGATTTTAGGGGCCAACAGTGCTTGGATACACTTGCTCAGCATGATGGTGAAGGCTGGATTGGTGTTCTACCTAGCCAGCACCCATTCATTCATTCATTCATTTATTAATTATATACCGACATTCGATCTCAATTGAGATATCACACCGGTTTACATTCAGGTACTGTATTTCTCTATCCCCAGAGGGCTTACAATCTAAGTTTTTGTACCTGAGGCAATGGAGGGTAAAGTGACTTGCCCAAGGTCACAAGGAGCGACAGCAGGACTTGAACCCGGGGCTCCTGGTTCACAGTCCACTGCTCTAACCCAAGGGCCCATCCCTACAGGTTGGGCCCTTGGGATCTGGGGGCCAGTAGGACTTAGCTGAACACGCATGGCTGGAATGGAGGCTAAAGCAAGGACAGACTGGAGGCTGAGGCAAGGACGAACTGGAAACAAGGACTGAATGCCAGGGAAATATAGGACTGGAGGCACAGGCTAAATATGAAGGCCAGATGAAGCCAGGACAAGACAAGAACAGGACAAGAAAGATAACACAGGAGGCACAAAGGCCACAGAACTAGACAGAAAGCCTGAAGGTCACAGAGCTAGGCAAGGCAAGGAGCCTGAAGGCCCTAAGGTCGCAAGGCAAGGCTAAGAGCAAGAAGGCCTATAGGCCACAGAGCAAGGAGCACAAAGAGCCAAGAGTAACTCAATGAACCAAGGCAAGTCTAGAGCTGGAGCTGGGTATGGTGCAGGCAGGAAGGAGGAGCCTGGCAAGTTCTAGAAGCCAAGCCTGCTGAGAAGGCTGCATCACAGGCTGATTCAGGTTGGTCACTGAGGAGCTGATTCTGATGGCTGAGAGCAGAGTTTGTAAGAGTCCTCTGCTGGTGAGGAAGTGTCATAGCAGGAGGGTAGGATGAGGCTGCATAGCAGGTGAAGTCCTAACAGTACCCCCTCTTTAAGATCCCCCTCTTCTAGGATCCCAATTTCTATAGGGGGTAAGGGTAGCCGATACTTGCTGTTGTGTCTGTCGGTCTCAGACGGCTTCGACCTTTGTGCCTCACCTTTCTCTCTGCTCTCCCAGCTAGTCTTGGGAAGATGGCTACCACCGCGTATGCATGTCACTCTCTCCAGCGTTCCTGGAACGGCAATGGCAAAGCCTCACACCATGTCTCTCCTATGGGCCTCCTAGGGTGCGCGCGCGCCACCCACGTCTTTATCCACGTCATGGCGGGAACCTCGGGGGCATCCTCCTCGAGAGACGTCTCGCCATCCGTGTATTTAGCTTGCCCTTGTTTGCTAGCTAATCAAGTTAGCAAGGATCGTGAATTGATGGAAAGCCTCCGGTCTGAGCTACTCTGCCGCTTCCTTGCTGCCGCTGGAAGCTCTCTCTGTCCTTTGGGGTATTTCTCTAACCTGGGTACTCGCTCAAGGGCCTGCTCTCCTGGGCTTGGTGCCTATGTTCAACTACTTCTGCCTGCTGGGATCTCCACCTATACAGCTACCAACTTAGTGAGTAATCTAAAATTCTCAGTCTGTCTCATCTACAGCTCTGCTGCATTGGGAACCTGCATCCGGATCTTCCTATACAATCTCTGTGAGACGGGTTCCCTCTGCTGAGGGTCCCTGGACTGCTATCTCTGGATCACCTCGCTACTGCCACCTCTGGTAGTGTTATGTATCTGCTCCTGAGGTAGGAAGAGTTAGCAATCTGTTATGCTCCATAGGCGGAGTTAGCAATCTGTTAGAGTTCGCTCCTCCAGAGGGGAGGAGTTAGCAATCTGTTATGAATCAGCTCCCTTGGTGGGAGGAGTTTGTAATCTGTAATGCTCTTCTCCATGAGAGGGAGGAGTTATTAATCTTGTTAGGGTATAGACTGCGGAGATAGCAATCTTGATGTGAATCTACTCCTGTGGAAGAAAGAGTTAGCAATCTGATATGCTCAGTTCCTGTAAAGGGAGTAGATAACAATCTGTTATAAACTGTCACTGAAGGCCCCTGATGGAAGGAGTAGCAATCTGTACCAGCGGAGTGCTTGGAGAGGGCACTCAGTTGTAGAAGAAGGGAGATAGGTGAATCCTTGGGCCGATGGCAGAAGACAGCACCCCCAGGAGGAGATCCTGAGAGGGACCACCAGCTAGGCTGGGTTATGGAGACAGACACAGATAGTTCTTTTATTAGACAGGTTAGTAGAACCACCAGAGGTAGCAGTAGTGAGCTGATATGCCCGGCAGGGCTGAAGTCCCTCAGGTACTGGAACAGTGATCCCAGGGTGGCTGAGCTATAGAGAGACGATAGATAGTGAGTAGACAGGGTATGCTGTATTCATAGCCAGAACTAGATAACCAATCTCACATAAGGTCTTAAAGAGGCTCAGTAGCTGGAAAGGGTTAGGCCCTCGAGGAGCAAGTCCCTGATTCCAGGGAAAGCTCTGAGAGAGCGATGGCAACTCACAAATGTCTGTATCTACGATAGCTTCCAGGCAGTAGAGAATCCTCAGAGTATTCAGGAACATGGGCCCTCAAGGAGCGAGTACCGGTTCCTATCTGCAATCTGAAATAAAGAAAAGAGAGTGAGGCCCCCGAGGAGCGGGTACCCCTGATAAGTCGGAGCGCGCGCTTGCCCTACGTCATCAGGCAACATGGTGGATCTGCAGCGTCGAGCTGTCCGGGGATGCCGGAGGGAGACGGCCTGGAGACGCCGCAGCTGTAGCCGTCCATCAGACCCGGAGGGAGTCGCCACAGAGGTAGAGAAGGCAGAGTGAGGGCGTTGTGCAGCGATGGACGCAACAGTACCCCCCTTCAAAGGGCGATCTCCTCTTCGGGTACCAGGTTTAGGTTTAAAAGGATGCATGAGGTGAAACTGATGAAGCATCTCTTTTTCCAAGATATTGGTCTGAGGCTCCCAAGTGATCAAATCGGGGCCAAAGCCTTCCCAAAACAGAAGGTATTCAAAATTCTTGCCTCTGTTACAAACATCCAGAATCTCTTTGATCTTGATTTCTAATTCGTCTTCTTCAAAGGTGACCGATGGAGCTTGAGATCTGGAAGAATATTTCAGAGTGTTATTGATGATAACAGCAGCAATGGGTGGAGCTGCTGTGGACGTCACTGAGGAATTCAGTGGAAGTGGTGGTGTTGAAGAATAGCCAAAATCCACTTCTAAAGATGACTCTCCAGTAGAAGATGCTGGATGAGAGATGGCAGCATCACCAATGGAGACAGACTGACTGGTTGCTAGAGATATCTTCTTTGGATCTATTATGTGCTGTGGTTCATCAGGCACATCTTCTGAGTGAAATGAACAAGACAGAGCGTCTGCTCTAGTGTTTCGATCTCCAGGTCGATACTTAAGCACAAAATCAAAATGGTTGAAGAATAAAGAACAGCTGGCCCGTCTGTTTCAAACGCTGCGCGTGGTGGAGATACTCAAGGTTTTTATGATCCGTGAAGACGGTTATTTGATGTTGAGCGCCTTCGAGCCATGGCCACCACTCTTCAAATGCAAGGTTTATAGCTAGGAGCTCCTTGTCACCAATTCCGTAGTTCTTCTCGGCTGGAGAAAATCTTCGTGAGAAGAATGAACAAGGTCGTAAAGTCTTGGAATCTCCCGCTTGGCTCAACACAGCCCCTACCCCCACATCCGAAGCATCCACTTCAAGAATAAGGGGTCTATTGGGGGCTGGATGCCACAAGCACGGTCCTGTGGAGAAGGCAGTCTTCAATTTCTCGAACGCGGAAATGGCCTCCATAGACCATTTTGAAGTATTGGCACCCTTACGGGTCATCGCAGTCAAGGGTACAGTCAAAGAAGAATAGTTCTTAATAAAGCTGCGATAATAATTGGTGAACCCCAGGAATCTCCTCAAAGCCTTCAGGCTGATGGGTTGAGATCAATTCTGGATACTTTCAAGTTTGTGGGGGTCCATTTGAAAACCCTCCTTAGACATGATGTAGCCTAGAAAAGGCACTGAGTCTTTGTGAAATTCACACTTTGAACTTTTGGCATATAGCCGATGCTCGCGGAGACGGTGGAGTACTTGCTTGACATCTGCAATGTGGGTCTCCACATCCAGGGAAAAGATAAGTATATCATCCAGGTAGCCCACCACGTTCTTGTATAGCAGGTCCCGCAAGATGTCATTCATCATATTCTGGAATGTCGCGGGTGCATTGCACAACCCGAACGGCATTACACGTTACTCGAAATGGCCGTCTCGTGTATTAAAGGCCGTTTTCCATTCATCACCACTTCGAATGTGGATGAGGTTGTAGGCCCCCTTCAGGTCAAGTTTTGAAAATATCATGGCCCCTTGCAGCCTATCAAACAGCTCAGAGATTAACGGCAAGGGTTAATGGTCTTTGATCGTGATTTCATTTAGACCTCGATAGTTGATACATGGACTCCTCCCTCTGTAGGAGCAAACTCTAACAGATTGCTAACTCCGCCTACAGAGCATAACAGATTGCTAACTCCTCCTACCTCAGGAGCAGATACATAACAGATTGCTAACTCCAGTGGTTCCGGCTAAATTTGGAGAAGCAGTACTCCTGGGAATCCAGCTTAAGGTATGGGATGTCAGTAACCCATGGAACCGGCACACCTCTCCGCTTTGCAGGCTTTACCAGGCCTGGCTCAACGCATCTCAGAACAGCAAAAAACCTTGGAGAAACTTACTGCAGCATTCAACCAGCTTCACACACAGCAGTTACAAGGCACAGCTTCTACACAAGAAGGGCAGTTACAGTTCTTCCCTACATAGAAAAGCCTGCGCCAGCTGGCGACTTAGTCGAATACACCTTTTCTGGAGATTTTCTTCAATGTATTCAGACATTGTTTATTCTCCAGAGCTGAGAGAGGGTACACCCGTTCTTTCGGTGGTTCCGAACTGGGCTTCAGTCTTATGGCACAGTCATAGGATCCATGTGGAGGAAGAATATCAGCCGCTTCTTTGGAGAATACATCCCCGAAGGATGCATATTCAGGCGTCAGTCCTGGCATTGCTGGCGTCGTAGGCATGCAAATGATAGACGAGACCTCGTTGAGGCATTTCCCATGACATTCTGGGCCCCATCGTGAGAGATCCAGGGATGCCCAGTCGAAATGGGGTTGATGCACTTGCAGCCAGGGTAACTCCAAGACGATAGGGTGCATGGCCTTTTCTAATACAAAGAAGGAGATTATTTCCATATGGAGTGCTCCGGTGTGAAGCGTAACTGATACGGTCTCGCAAGTCACATCACCTGGCAAGGGCTCCCCATGAATGGAAGACAACAGTAGTGGATCTTTTAATTTGATGAGAGGGATCCTCAAGTATTCCACTAAACGTCTAGTAATGAAGTTGCCTCCTGCGTCCACCAGGGCAGGAGTCTGAACCGTGACTGGTCCATAGGTCAGGGAGACTGGGAGAGAGCGCGGAGGAGAGGATGCGGTAAGGCCCAAGAACAGTCCTCCCGTGGGACTTAGGCCCGTCTGTTTCCCAGTCAAGATGGGGCATGCAGAGAAATCATGGTCAGGCTGACCGCAGTACATGCACAGGCCGTATTTCTTCCGAAATCTTCTCTCTTTTGAGATCAAGTGACCACGACAAATTTGCATCGGTTTCTCTTTAACCACAGCAGGAATTGCTGGACCCATCCGAGTTGCAGGGGTACTGGCCTGTTTCAACCCAGTTAACACCTTGGGCTGGAGTTCCTTCACCTTGTCTCGGAGCAGACAATCAATCCGAGTAGCTAAGGCTATCAATTCTTCCAGCGAGTCAGGTGTCTGGCGAGCGGCCAGCTCGTCTTTCAAGCGGGTATCCAGGCCTCTGCAGAAGAGAGTCTTGAGACATCTGGGGTCCCCAGCGAAGTTCCGCTGCAAGAGTCTTGAATTCTATGGCAAATTCAGCCAATGATCTGTTGCCTTGCTTCAAGTCCACTAAAGCAAATCCGGCAACAGAATTACGAGCAGGGTCATCAAAAACGGATTTAAACAAGTCCATAAATCCTTCTATGTCCTGCAAAATAGGGGTCCTTGCGTTCCCACAAGGTAGATGCCCATGACAAGGCTCTCCCATCCAAATACAACAGGAAGTAGGTGGTCTTAGAGAGACCCGGAGAAGCAAATAGGAGTAGCCAGTGGAACAGCAGTTTCTAAAGTTACCTCCTGTAACTGACCTTCTTGTGTAGAAGCTGTGCCTTGTAACTTCTGTGTGTGAAGCTGGTGGAATGCTGCAGTGAGTTTCTCCAAGGTTTCTTGCTGTTCTGAGATGCGTTGAGCCAGGCCTGGTATAGCCTGCAAAGCGGAGAGGTGTGCCGGATCCATGGGTTACTGACATCCCATACCTTAAGCTGGATTCCCAGGAGTACTGCTACTCCAAATTTAGCCGGATCCACTGGAGTTAGCAATCTGTTATGTATCTGCTCCAGAGGGAGGAGTTAGCAATCTGTTATGAATCAGCTCCCTTGGTGGGAGGAATTAGTAATCTGTAATGCTCTTCTCCATGAGAGGGAGGAGTTAGTAATCTTGTTAGGGTATAGACTGCGGAGATAACAATCTTGATGTGAATCTACTCCTGTGGAAGGAAGAGTTAGCAATCTGATATGCTCAGTTCCTGTAAAGGGAGTAGATAACAATCTGTTATGAACTGTTGCTGAAGGCCCCTGATGGAAGGAGTAGCAATCTGTACCAGCGGAGTGCTTGGAGAGGACACTCAGCTGTAGAAGAAGGTAGATAGGTGAATCCTTGGGCTGATGGCAGAAGACAGCGCCCCTAGGATGATATCCTTAGAGGGACCACAGGCTAGGCTGGGTTATGGAGACAGACACAGATAGTTCTTTTATTAGACAGGTTAGTAGAACCACCAGAGGTGGCAGTAGTGAGCTGATATGCCCGGCAGGGCTGAAGTCCCTCAGGTACTGGATCGCTGAGCTGTAGAGAGACTGTAGAGCTGTAGAGGGTGGCTGAGCTGTAGAGAGACAAAAAAGATATAATTGGGATGGAGAAGGTACAGAGAAGGGCTACCAAAATGATAAGGGGAATGGAACAACTCCCCTATGAGGAAAGACTAAAGAGGTTAGGACTTTTCAGCTTGGAGAAGAGACGACTGAGGGGGGATATGATAGAGGTGTTTAAAATCATGAGAGGTCTAGAACGGGTAGATGTGAATCGGTTATTTACTCTTTCGGATAGTAGAAAGACTAGGGGGCACTCCATGAAGTTAGCATGGGGCACATTTAAAACTAATCGGAGAAAGTTCTTTTTTACTCAACGCACAATTAAAACTCTGGAATTTGTTGCCAGAGAATGTGGTTCGTGCAGTTAGTATAGCTGTGTTTAAAAAAGGATTGGATAAGTTCTTGGAGGAGAAGTCCATTACCTGCTATTAAGTTCACTTAGAGAATAGCCACTGCCATTAGCAATGGTTACATGGAATAGACTTAGTTTTTGGGTACTTGCCAGGTTCTTATGGCCTGGATTGGCCACTGTTGGAAACAGGATGCTGGGCTTGATGGACCCTTGGTCTGACCCAGTATGGCATTTTCTTATGTTCTTATAGATAGTGAGTAGACAGGGTATGCTTTGTTCATAGCCAGAACTAGATAACCAATCTCACATAAGGTCTTAAAGAGGCTCAGAAGCTGGAAAGGGTTAGGCCAGAGCTTTCCAAACTGTGTGTCGGGACACGTTAGTGTGTCGCCTGCAGTGTGCAGGTGTGTCGCGCAAGCCCGGTCAACTCTGATGCGAGTTTGGGCTTTTTTTTTTCTAGAGATTCACTTTTTTTTTTTCGGTTTACTTATTATTGGGTGATTTTTGCTGTCAATCACGTTTTTTTGGGGGGCTTGGTGGGTGGAACGAGCCCAGCCATCCTTGCATTGGCTGCTGCTGCCGATGAGGCCTGGCCATGAGGAGTACTGACTGCAAGCAGCAGTGTCTGGTGATCATGGAAGGGAGTGAAGCACTTAACTGGCAACAATCAAAAAGACGAGGTACATGAGTGTGGGGGCCAGACATGTGCTGGGGGGAGAGAGATGAGTGTGTAGGGGACAGACAATTTGTTTTATTATTGTTTCTCATAAATTATAACAATAACATGAATCTTGGAATATATATTTTTAATATAAATTTAAGGTTTTCATGAGATAGGTTGTGTCGCGAAACATTATATTTATGGAAACATACATAAATTGTCGAAATATGTTTCGTTCGTTTAACCTTTAACCTCTGGTTTACTAGTAGACTGAATTATCGTGTCGTGAAATTATGTTTGTCTAAAAAGTGTGTCACCAACATGAAAAGTTTGGAAAGCTCTGAGTTAGGCCCTCGAGGAGCGAGTACCTGGTTCCAGGGAAAGCTCAGAGAGCGATGGCAACTCACAAATGTCTGTATCTGCGATAGCTTCCAGGCAGTAGAGAATCTTCAGAGTATTCAGGAACATGGGCCCTCGAGGAGCGAGTACCGGTTCCTATCTGCAATCTGAAATAAAGAAAAGAGAGCGAGGCCCCCGAGGAGCGGGTACCCCTGGTAAGTCCGAGGAGGCAGAGTAGCTTGGAACGAATCTCTTGCTAACTCGATTAGTTAGCAAATACTGAGACCTTTTATATTGGAAGCGGATGACGTCAGCTCAGGGGGATGCCCCTGAGGTTCGCGCCCTGGCTGGTACATTAGTCGGAGCGCGCATGCGCCCTACATCAGGCAATATGGCGGATCCGCAGCATTGAGCCGGTCCGGGGATGCCAGAGGGAGATGGCATGGAGATGCTGCGGCTGTAGCCATCCAGCAGACCCAGAGGGAGTCGCCACAGAGGTAGAGAGGGCGGAGTGAGGGCGTCGAGCAGTGACAGATGCAACAGGTGGTATACATCAGCTGTATAATAAAAGACGAATCTCTGTGTTTGTGCGTCCCGAGTCTAGCCTAATACTGTGGTTCCTCACAGTACCCAAGAATCCACTCAAACACCTCAAAACCATAATACTTGCTTTGGAGGTAATGTCTTTTTGGAGCTGGGCAGAAAGGAAATAGTCTGACCTATCTTGCACACAACAGGACAGAACATGGCTGGACAGACACAGTGAGGTTTGGCTAGAAAGCTGGATATCTGGGGTAGTGCCCTCTTCAGGGGATTTTAAGGTTGGAACAGCTGTGCCTTCCTCAGGGCATTTTGAGACAGGAACATCACCCCCTTCTAGGTCATGAAAGGCAAAAACATTGCCCCTTCTGGGAGAGAGCCCTCTGCAGGACTGGGGGCATCTGGGCAAGAGCCCCCTTCTGAACTGGTGGCATCTGGCAGAGCGCCCCCTTTTGGGCAGTCAGACTCTGGAAAGTCAGGCTCTGGGAGAGCACCCAGAGTCTGACCAGCCTCTTCGGCTGGTCAGTCTCTGGAAGAGCACCCTCTTCTGGGCAGTCAGGCTCTGGTAAGTCAGCTCTGGGAGAGCACCTTCTTCTGGGCAGTCAGACTCTGGGAAGTCAGGCTCTAAGATAGCGCCCTCCTCTGGGCAGTCAGACTCTGGGCAATCAGGCTCTGGAAGAGTACCCTCTTCTGGGCAGTTGGTATTGCGACCGTTGCTGCCCGACATCTCCACTCTGCCCATCTTACCTCTTTTGCGACTCCCTCTTTGGTTGATGAAAGTTTGGCTGCTGCGGCGTCATCTTGCCGACCTCCTCAGGAGTCCCCGGACCGGCTAGACGCTGCCTTCCGCCATGTTCTCCTGAAGCCTAAGGGCGGGCACACGCGCGGCCCCGACTCAAGTACCAGCTGTGGCGCGAACCTCAGGGGTGTCCTCCTGAGATGATGTCATCCTCACCGGATAGTTAAGGTCTTTCGTTTTTGCTAGCTAGTCGAGTTAGCAAGGGCTTCCTCCAGGTATCACTACGGATGGGATTCGCTATCTGCATACCTTGCTACTCTGCCTCCTCGGTCTTTACCTCGGCGGCCTCGCTCTCTCTCTTGCTTTCAGGCCGCAGTCTGGAACAGGTACTCGCTCCTCAAGGGCCTACTTCATTCCAGTCTCTGGGCTGCTTCAAGAGACTATTGTGTGAGTGTTACCATCAAGGTTCTGTTCCTGAACTCTGCATACTCTGCCTACTCACTATATTCAGTTTCTCTACAGCTCAGCCATCCTGGGATCGCTGTTCCAAGTGCCTGAGGGACTACAGCCCTGCCGGGCTCTTCCAGCTCACTACTGCCACCTCTGGTGGTTCAATATATAGTTTAATAAAAGATCTAGTGTGTGTCTGTCTCCCAACTCTGAGCCTGACTGGTGGCCCCTCTCGGGATCTTCCCCCGTGGGCGTGGTCATCTGCCACCAGTCCAAGGATCCACCCACAATTATCACAAATAATAACAGATTGCTAACTCCATGGATCTGGCACAGCTCAATGCCTTGCAGGCCATACCAGGCCTGCCCTGCGCATTTCAGGAGCAGCAAGACTCCTTGGAGAAACTTACTTCAGCGTTTAATCAGCTACACACACAGAAGGTTCAAGGCACAGCCTCCAACCATGAAGGTCAGTTACAGGAGGTAACTTTAAAGACTACTGTACCACTGGTGGCTCCAATTCGTTTTTCTGGAGAAATCCAGAAGACCCGGGGTTTTTTAAACCAGTGCTGCATGCATTTTGCCTTACAGCCATCTATATTCCCTACGGCTCTCTCCAAGACTATCTACATCCTTTCATACCTGGATGGTAGGGCTTTGTCTTGGGCATCTACCTTGTGGGAACGCAAGGACCCCATTTTGCAGGACATAGAAGGATTTATGGACTTATTTAAATCCATTTTCAATGACCCTGCTCGAACTTCTGTCACCGGTTCTGCTTTGGTTGAATTGAAGCAAGGCAACAGATCATTGGCTGAATTTGCCATAGAGTTTAAAACACTTGCGGCGGAACTCTGCTGGGAGCCCAAATGTCTCAAGACTCTCTTTTTCAGGGGCCTAGATAACCATTTAAAGGACGAGCTGGCTGCTCATGAAACACCTGACTCGCTGGACGAATTAGTAGCCACTCGGATTGATCACCGGCTTCAGGACAAGGTGAAGGAACTCCGGCCTGAGGTGTTACCTGGGTTAAAACAGGCTAGTGCTATACCTGCACCTCGGATGGTTCCAGTAATCCCTGCTGCTGATAAAGATGAACCGATGCAACTTGATCATGGGCATTTTACTTCCAAAGAGAGAAGACTTCGGAAGAGGCATGGCCTTTGCATGTACTGTGGTCAGCCCGGCCACGATGTCTCTACATGCTCCAATCATTCGGAAAAATAGACGGGCCTAAGTCCTGCAGGAGGACTGTTCTTAGGCCTCACTACGCCCTCTCCTCCCTCTCTCTCCCAGTATCCTTAACCTACGGACCAGTCACGGTTCAGACTCCTGCCCTGGTGGATTCAGGGGCAGGAGGCAACTTCATTCTCAGATGTCTAGTGGTATACTTGAGGATTCCCCTCATCAAATTGAAAGATCCACTACTGTTATCCTCCATTCATAGAGAGCCCTTACCAGGCGACGTGACTTGCCAAACAGTACCAGTTACTCTCTGCACCGGAGCTCTCCATATACGGAATCGCTCTCCTTCTTTGTACTGGAAAGGGCCATGCACCCTATCGTCCTGGGGTTACCCTGGTTGCAAGTGCACCAACCCCAATTTGACTAGGCATCTCTGGATCTCTCCCGCTGGGGCCTAGAATGTCACGGATCATAAAAATCTAGAGTATCTCCGCCATGCACAACGTCTGAATTACAGACAGGCCAGATGGTCCTTATTTTTTAATTGTTTCGATTTTGTGCTGAAGTTCCGCCCTGGAGATAGAAACACGAGAGCAGACGCTCTGTCACGCTCTTTTCATTCGAAGGATGTGCCTGATGAGCCAAGGCACAAAATTGACCTGAAGAAGATCCTCTTGGCATCCACCCAGTCTGTACCCACTGGTAAAACTATCATTCCTAAAAGACTCATGAAGAAAGTACTCTTTTGGGCGCACGATTCCAAGCTGGTTGCCATCCTGGTCAACACCGTACCCTGCTCAAGATACAGAAGCTGTATTGGTGGCCTACTATCAAAAAGGATACCTATTCCTACGTGGCATCCTGCACCAATTGTGCCAAGAGCAAACCCCTTCTGAACAACCATGGGGTCAGATGCAACCACTTCCAGTTCCGGCCCTGGTCGCACATCGCTACTGACTTTGTAGTCGATTTACTGACTTCCGGAGGAATGAATACCATCTGGGTGACAGTGGATTGATTTAGCAAGATGGCACACTTCGTGGCGCTCCCTGGCATACCTTCAGCCTTGGAGCTTGCAAAGCTCTTCATAACGCACATATTCCACCTCCACGGACTACCTTCTCACATCGTATCCGACCGTGGGCCCCAATTCACAGCACGATTCTGGAGGGCCTTGTGCAAGTTGTTCGACATCTCTCTAGGCTACACCTCAGCCTATCATCCGCATTCGAATGGCAAGATGGAATGGATGAATCAACAATGAAACAGTTTATTCGAGCTTATGTCATGTCCCGACAAATAATTGGGCCAAATTGCTTCTATGGGCTGAATTCGCCATCAACTCTCATCCAGCAACATCTACTGGATTGTCACCTTTTGAAGTGGTTTTTGGACGTTCCCCAACACCGCCACCTCCACTGAAGCTCTCAGTGACGTCCCCAGCAGCTCAATCCACTGCTGATGATATCCATAATCTGTGGGTTCAGACAAAGTGAGTGACCGTGCTAAGAAGTACTACGATGCGCACCATTCGCAAGCTCCAGTCTTCAAGCCAGGAGACAAGGTCTGGTTGTCAACCAAGCACCTCAGACTTAAACTACCCTCCTCTCAGTTCACTCCTCGCTATGTGGGACCTTTCCCAGTCCTTCAACGTATTGGCAAAGTCACCTACTGTCTGAAGCTACCACCTAGTCTCAACATCCATAATGCTTTCCATGTTTCACTTCTGAAACCGCTTATACTCAGCAAATTTTCTTCCAAATCTCAGGACCCACCTGTCATCAATGCAGAAGATGACTTAGAGTTCAAAGTCGAAGAGATTCTGGATGTTCGAAAAAAAGGCAATACTTTTGAATACCTTCTCTCCTGGGAAGGTTTCAGCCCTGAAGAAAACTATTGGGAACCTCAGACCAATATCCTTGACAAAGATGCTTTGTCAGTTCCACATCCCGCATCCTTCCAAACCCAAGCCTGGTACCCGAAGAGGAGATCGCCCTTTGACGGGGGGGTACTGTTGCGACCGTCGCTGCCCGACGTCTTCACTCCGCCCACCTTACCTCTTTTGCGACTCCCTCTTTGGTTGATGAAAGTTTGGCTGCCGCGGCGTCATCTTGCCAACCTCCTCCGGCATCCCCGGACCGGCTAGACGCTGCCTTCCGCCATGTTCTCCTGAAGCCTAAGAGCACGTGCGCGGCGCAGCCCCGACTCAAATACCAGCTGTGGCGCGAACCTCAGGGGAGTCCCCCTGAGATGATGTCATTCTCGCCGGATACTTAAGGTCTTTCGTTTTTGCTAGCTAGTCGAGTTAGCAAGGGCTTCCTCCAGGTATCGCTGCGGATGGGATTCGCTCTCTGCATACCTTGCTACTCTGCCTCCTCGGACTTTACCAGAGGTTCCCGCTCCTCTGGGGCCTCGCTCTCTCTCTTGCTTTTCAGGCCGCAGTCTGGAACCAGTACTCATTCCTCGAGGGCCCATGTTCCCAGGCTTGCTACCGAATACTACTTCTGCCAGGAAGTCACTGCTGCCTACAACACCAGTGAGTTACCATCTCTCTCTCAGAGCTTTCCCTGGAAACAGGTACTCGCTCCTCGAGGGCCTACTTCATTCCAGCCTCTGGGCTGCTCCAAGAGACTATTGTGTGAGTGTTACCATCAAGGTTCTGTTCCTGAACTCTGCATACTCAGTTTCTCTATAGCTCAGCCATCCTGGGATCGCTGTTCAAGTGCCTGAGGGACTACATCCCAGCCGAGCTCTTCCAGCTCACTACTGCCACCTCTGGTGGTTCACTATACAGTTTAATAAATGATCTAGTGTGTGTGTCTCCCAACTCTGAGCCTGACCGGTGGCCCCTCTTGGGATCTTCCCCCGTGGGTGTGGTCATCTGCCACCGGCCCAAGGATCCACCCACAATTATCACAAATAATAACAGTTGGGCTCTGGGAAGTCAGCTCTGGAAGTGTGCCTTCTGCTGAGTGGACAGGCTCTGGGAAGTCAGACTCTGGAAGAGCACCCATTTCTGGGCGGGCAGACTCTGGGAGAGTGCCCTCTTTTGGGTGGTCAGGCTCTGGGAAGTCAGGCTAGGAAGTCAGGCTCTGGGAGAGCACCCTTTTCTGGGCAGTCAGGGTGCTTGGGTATGAGGACTGCTAACTCGGGGTGTCCGAAAGGCAGGACCATTGGCACAGGGTGAATGTAGAGTGAGACCACTAGCTTAGGATCAATGGAAGACTGGACCACTGGCACAGGGTGAATGGAGAGTTGAACCATTGAGATATGGTGCATGGAGGATGAAGACCTGGGCTCAGGATGGACAGATGACTGGACCACGGCACAGGGTGAATGGGGAACTGAACCACTGGCACAGGGTTTTCTTGAGGCTGAAGTGTTGACCTGGGCTCTCCCTGGAGCTGGAGTGGCATTTCAGAGCCTTTCTGTGAGAGGACTGGAAAACAGGAGTTTCTCTGACTATGGGCTGATTTAGGAGGTCTGGGTAGCTGGTTATCTGAAGCAGCACCTTCCTGGCTCTGAAAATTTGAGGTAGCAGCATCTCCCTCTGTGTGGACATCTAGGGTGGTAGCACCTCTCTCTGAATACTGGTTGGATGAGACACTGATATCTCCCTTTGGAGGCCAGACATTAGAGGCGGCAACACTTTCCCTCTGGAGGCAGGGCATCTGAGGAGGCAGTGCTTCCCTCTTTTTGGCAGGGCAGCTGAGGAGGCAGCACGTCCCTCTTTTTGGCAGGGCAGGGCATCTGAGGAGGCAGTGCTTCCCTATGTGTGCAAATGTAGAAGACTGGAGGTCCTAAGAAGTGTGGCTGAAAGGGAAGTGTCACGATTCTACGAAATCGGTAAACCCTTGGGCTGCAATGCAAGGTATAAAGGCTTACCATGGTTCCTCGTTGGCGGGAGATAGACCTCAGGACTGGCAGCCGGGGTTACCAGCAGGGCAGTGGGATAGACAGTCCGGAATCGAGGCAGGCAGCAATGAGACGAAGTCCAGTATCCAGGCAGGGTCAAAGGCAGGTGACAGGCAAGGCAAAATCCAGTATCCAGGCAGGGTCAAAGGCAGGCAGCAGGCAAGGCAAAGTTCAGTATCCAAACAGGGTCAAAGGCAGGCAGCAGGCAAAGCAAAGTCCAGTATCCAAACAGGGTCAAAGGCAGGCAGCAGGCAAAGCAAAGTCCAGTATCCAAACAATCAAAGACAGGCAAGCGAGGCAGATGATACACCAAGCAAGACATATTGCAAGGCACTGGAGCAACCTCAGAAGCCTCCTTAAGTATTCCAGAACAGGAAGTGGTTCAAGTAGACTTCCTGCCATGGTTCGTTCAAGAAGGGGGAGGAGCTGAGCGCCCACGTTTGACTGGGATTGAAGCTGACCTTGCAGGAGCCGTGCTGACAGCTCCCTGCCGGCTCTGACGTTGAAAAAGGCAGCGCGGGGAGCGACGAGGGAAGCTGATACTGCTGCCGCCTGCAGCTGTCTGAGGAGGCCGTGGGGAGTTGAAATAGCCACGATGCAGGGATCGGGTTGCCTGCTCCCGGCCGTGGCCATTGCAGCCGGTAAGTGTGGTCGGCGGTAGGGGTCTGCCCCTGCCGATCGCAACAGTACCCCCCTCCTTTAAGACCCCTTCTAAGAGGTCTAGGTTTATCTGGATGATTGATATGAAAATCCACAAGGAATGTTTTGTCCAGTATATTCTTCATGGGCTCCCACGAATCTTCCTCTGGGCCATACCCTTCCCAAGCTACGAGATATTCCCAATGTCTCTTATGACGGCGGACATTCAGGATCTCTCTGACTTGGAGATTTCCTGGGGAGTGGGCGGTTTTCATGCAGGCCGTGACAGTATTACTGGTTTCAAAAGCGAAATATGGAAAACATTATGGATCTTAAATGATGGAGGAAGACATAGTTGTTAGGTGACAGGAGTGACTTGTCTCAGGATTGGAAAAGGACCCACGTAGCGAGGGGCAAGCCTCATGGAAGGCACACGTAAACGCAGGTTACGAGTGCTAAGCCAAACCTTTTCTCCAACCTTAAGTTGGGGTGCTGGCCGCCGATGCTTATCTGTTTTCTTTGTTCTCTGGGCAGCTTTGCTGATCATGGTTTCGATCTGGGTCCATAGCACATGGAGATCCTGTGCTGTCATCTGAGCAGCTGGGGATGGCACGGAAAACGGTATTGGAAGGGGAGGGAGTTGTCTCCCATAGACACAGAGAAAGGGGGAGTATCCCGTAGCTGCGTTGACATAACTGTTATGGGAGAATTCTGCCCATGGGAGAAGGTTGGCCAATCATCCTGTCGTTCATTCACAAAAGCTCTTAAAAAGGTTTTTAAGGTGCGGTTAGTTCATTCGGTTTGTCCATTGGCCTCTGGGTCGTAGGCTGTAGTAAAATCCAGTTTAACCCCAAATTTGATGCACAATGACTGCCAATATTTGGCTGTAAACTGGGTTCCACGATCAGACACAATATGGCGGGGTAGTCCATGTAATCGAAAAATGTGGTTTGTAAATAATTTGGCCAGTTCTGGAGCAGAAGGTAGTGCTGGGAGAGCGATAAAATGGGCCATTTTAGAAAAACGGTCAATGACCACCCAAATTATTCGATTACCATTGGAAGCAGGTAGTTCTACCACAAAATCTGTGGCTCTATGAGACCAAGGCTCCTTGGGTGCCAGCAGGGGCTGTAACAAGCCCCAAGGACATCCAACTGGAGTTTTCTGCCGGGCACAAGTTGGGCATGAGTCTACATAGGCTTTCACATCCTGGTACATCTGTGGCCACCAAAAATATCTTCTAAGCAGTGAAAAATTTCGAGCTCGGCCTGGATGTCCAGCTACTTTAGAATCGTGGCTCCATTTCAACAGGCGTTGTTGTAACCGGGTCGGAACGACAGTTTTCCCTGGGGGAACTACATGGGTAGTAGTGGCCATCAGAATTCGTGCTGGATCGGTAATGAATCTCGGTGGGTCTGGAAGATCTTCGGCCTCGGAAGCGTGAGAGAGAGCGTCTGCTCTGACATTTTTGGTGGCTGGCCTGTATTTCACCAGGAAATCGAAACGGGGCCATTCCCGGATGCAGGTCACTTTTTCCGGATCCATTTGGAACCCAGTATTGGAGCTAATGTATCCTAAAAGAGGCAAGAACTTTGCTTCAAAAATGCATTTTCCCAATTTTACATAAAGCAAAATTGCTTACCTTGTAATAGGTGTTATCCCAGGACACCAGGATGTAATCATCACATATGGGTGATGTCACTGAACGGAGCCCAGCACGGGAAACCTTTTTGTCAAAGTTTCTAGAAACTTTTGACTGGCCCTGAGAGGCCACTGAGCATGCCCAGCATGCCATGATATTCTCTGCCACAGGTGTCTCTCTTCAGTCTGGTATGTAGCAAAAGCGTTAGCAAAAATTAAGTAATAAAGGTATGAGGCCCAATGCCGCGGGGTGGCGGGTGGGTTCTGTGAGGACTATATTCTGCTGTCCTGGGATAACACCTATTACAAGGTAAGCAATTTTGCTTTATCCCAGGACAAGCAGGATGCTAGTCCTCACATATGGGTGAATAGCAAGCTAGAGGCTGAGTCATTCGTGATGAAGTAACAGTAAGTATTGTTGAGAATGAATTAGCCGAAGATCATAGTAAGTTGGTCGTAGAAGGAGTTGGGATTAAACTGGAACCAAGTTCTTTAAGACAGATTGTCCATAGGCTGAATCTTGTCTTCCTTCTTTGTCCAAACAGTAATGAGCTGCAAAAGTGTGAAGAGAATTCCATGTTGCGGCTTTACATATGTAAAGGATTGGCACTGAACGATAGTGTGCTACTGAAGTTGACATTGCTCTTACTGAGTGTGCCTTTACTCGCCCTTGGAGAGGGAGGCTTGCTTTTTCATAGCAAAACTGTATGCAATCTGCTAACCAGTTGGACAGAGTATGTTTACCCACTGCTTTACCTGGTTTGTTTGGATCATAAGATACAAATAGTTGAGTGGATTTTCTGTGGACTGCAGTACGGTCTATATAGAAAGCAAGTGTACGCTTGCAGTCCAAGGTGTGCAAGGCTGTTTCTCCTGGATGGGAATGAGGCCTTGGAAAGAATATGGGTAAATTATGGATTGATTCAAGTGGAATTCCGTGACTACTTTAGGAAGGAATTTTGGATGTGTACATAGAACCACCTTGTCATGTAGGAACTTAGTATAGGGTGATATGTTACAAGTGCTTGTAACTCACTAACCCTTCTAGCTGAGGTAATGGCTATGAGGAAGATAGTTTCCAAGTGAGAAATTTCAGATCACAAGAATCTATGGGTTCGAAAGGGGGGGCGCATGAGTCTTGTTAATACCACATTCAGATCCCACTCTGGGACAGGTGGTCGAATTGGTGGTTTAAGGTGAGTTAAACCTCTCATAAATCTGCTTACGAGAGGTTGTGTGGAAATAGGTGCATCTCCCATCTTGTTATGGTAAGCAGAGTTTGCACTTAAGTGTACTCTTATAGATGAAGTCTGGAGACCAGATTCCGAAAGGTGGTATAAGTATTCTAGAAGAAAAGTGGTGGGGCAAGTGAAAGGATTTATGTTCTTTTCAGAGCACCACAAAGTGAACCTCTTCCATTTAGAAGAATAGTTCTTTCGTGTGGAAGGTTTACGTGAAGCTATAAGCACTTGAGATATATGAGGTGAAAGATTGAGTGGTTGTAAAATCAAGCTTTCAACATCCATGCCGTCAGGAATAGGGATTGAAGGTTGGGATGTCGCAACCGACCCTGATCCTGAGTTATGAGAGTGGGGGCTACTCCCAGACGAATTGGATGTCTGACTGAGAGGTCTAGCAGTGTGGGGAACCATACTTGTCGAGGCCAATATGGGGCTATGAGTATCATGGACCCTTTGTCCTGTTGTAGTTTCACTAGAGTTTTGGTTATGAGCGGTATTGGAGGATACGCATATAGTAGGCCTGAGTTCCAAGGGCGAGCAAAGGCGTCCTTGGCTGGCTGATTCTTCTGTTTGTGTAGAGAACAGAATTCGTCCACTTTGTGATTCAGATGTGATGCAAAGAGGTCTATTGTTGGTTGACCCCAACATTAAGAACATAAGAAAATGCCATACTGGGTCAGACCAAGGGTCCATCAAGCCCAGTATCCTGCTTCCAACAGTGGCCAATCCAGACCACAAGAACCTGGCAAGTACCAAAAAACCAAGTCCATTCCATGTAACCATTGCTAATGGCAGTGGCTATTCTCTAGGTGAACTTAATAGCAGGTAATGGACTTCTCCTCCAGGAACTTATCCAATCCTTTTTTAAACACAGCTATACTAACTGCACTAACCACATCCACTGGCAACAAATTCCAGAGTTTAATTGTGCGTTGAGTAAAAGAGAACTTTCTCCGATTAGTTTTAAATGTGCCCCATGCTAACTTCATGGAGTGCCCCCTAGTCTTTCTACTATCCGAAAGAGTAAATAACCGATTCACATCTACCCGTTCTAGACCTCTCATGATTTTAAACACCTCTATCATATCCCCCCCTCAGTCGTCTCTTCTCCAAGCTGTAAAGTCCTAACCTCTTTAGTCTTTCCTCATAGGGGAGTTGTTCCATTCCCCTTATCATTTTGGTAGCCCTTCTCTGTACCTTCTCCATCGCAATTATATCTTTTTTGAGATGCGGCGACCAGAATTGTACACAGTATTCAAGGTGCGGTCTCACCATGGAGCGATACAGAGGCATTATGACATTTTCCGTTTTATTCACCATTCCCTTTCTAATAATTCCCTACATTCTGTTTGCTTTTTTGACTGCCGCAGTACACTGAACCGACGATTTCAATATGTTATCCACTATGACACCTAGATCTCTTTCTTGGGTTGCAGCACCTAATATGGAACCCAACATTGTGTAATTATAGCATGGGTTATTTTTCCCTATATGCATCACCTTGCACTTATCCACATTAAATTTCATCTGCCATTTGGATGCCCAATTTTCCAGTCTCACATGGTCTTCCTGCAATTTATCACAATCTGCTTGTGATTTAACTACTCTGAACAATTTTGTGTCATCTGCAAATATCCTGGTCGCTACTGCAGGATCCAGGGACCATTTGTGTGGTTGGAATTGACGACTGAGTCGATCCGTTACTACTTTGTGAATGCCTGCCAGATAAGTGGCTCGTAGAAACATTGAGTGATTGAGGGCCCAGCCCCAAATTTGTGCAGCTTCTTGGCAAAGGAGGTACGAACCCATGCCTCCCTGTTTGTTGATGTACCACATGGCTACTGTGTTGTCTGTTTGGATTAGAACAGTTTTGTGTGAAAGGCAGTCCTTGAACGCATGCAGTGCATAACGTATTGCTTGAAGTTCCAGAAAATTGATTTGATATGTTGCTTCGAGTTTTGTCCAAGTCCCTTGAGTGTGGAGATTGTCTACATGAGCTCCCCATCCCAAGGTGGATGCATCTGTAGTTAAAGTAATCTCTGGGATTGGCTGTTGGAAAGGTAGGCCTTTGCACAGGTTGTTTTTGTTGGTCCACCAAAGTAGAGATAATCTTAGTTGGTGGGTCACTTGAATTGGATGATGAAGTGGTTGAATGGCTTGAATCCATTGTGATTTTAAAGTCCATTGGGCAACTCGCATGGCAAGTCTTGCTATTGGTGTAACATGAACTGTGGAGGCCATGTGACCTAGCAGTATCAGAAACTGATGGGCTGTGGTTTGTGTCCGTAAGGAAATGGAGTTTGCTAGTAGACTTAGGGTATCTGCACGTTCTATAGGTAGAATAGCCTTTGCTAGATCTGTGTTCAACTCTGCTCCTATGAAGTGAAGCAGATGAGTTGGAGTGAGATGGGATTTTTGATAATTGATGAGAAACCCCATGGAGTGAAGTAGAGCAACTGTTCGAGTGAGAGAAGTTATTGCTCCTTGTTGAGATGGACTCTTTATGAGCCAGTCGTCTAGATATGGGAAAACATGGACTCCTTCTTTGTGTAAGTGCCCTGCTATGACCGCTAGACATTTGGTGAAGACTCTGGGAGCAGACGCCAGTCCATATGGTAGAACTCTGTATTGGTAATGTTGACGGTGTACCGTGAAGCGCAGGTACTTGCGATGAGGAGGGTATATTGGAATATGAGCGTAAGCATCTTGAAGATCCAGAGAACAAAGCCAATCTCCTGCTTGAAGAAGTGGAAGCATGGTGCCTAGAGAAACCATCCTGAACTTTTCTTTCTTTAGAAATTTGTTGAGATTTCTGAGGTCTAGGATGGGACGTAGGCCTCCGGTTTTCTTTGGAATGAGGAAGTATCGGGAGTAGAATCCTCTGCCCTGCTGTGTCCGGGGCACTGGTTGTATGGCCCTGGATCTCAGAAGGGTGGATAATTCTGCTTGTAATTGTTGAAGTTGAGAATTTTGTTGTGGGCAGGATTTTGGTGGAAATTCTGGAGGAACTGAGGTGAAATTTAGTTTGTATCCTCGAGATACTATGGAAAGTACCCATTGATCTGATGTTATGTTTTGCCAATTTGTGTAAAAATGAGATATTCTTCCTCCCACTGGTAGATTTGGCTTGGGATTGCAAGGTTGGGTCTGTTCTCTGGTCTTTGTTTCAAAAGCCTGTTGCAGGGCCTGTTTGTGCAGGAGGTTGTGGACGAGCAGGCCTGGATTGTCTGGTTTGAGAGCGTTGTGTAGGTCTACTGGATCTACCCCTAGAAGTGTGTGGGTAGTATCTTCGTGGCCTGTAATAGGAACATCTCATATCTCTTCGTGGAGGACGACGAGAAGACTGAGTCGTAGGCTCTTGAGGGGTTTGAGACAGCTGACGTAGAGTCTCAGTGTGGTCCTTAAGCTGTTGTACAGCTTCTTGTATTTTGTCCCCAAACAGATTGTCACCAAGACAGGGCAGGTCCACAAGTTTGTCTTGTACCTCAATTCTGAGGTCAGATGCTTTGAGCCAGGCCCATCTGCAAGCAGTGATTCCAGCTGCTGCTGTTCTGGAAGCAGTCTCAAAATTATCATAGACTGCTCTTACCTCATGCTTGCCTGCTTCCAGTCCCTTTGTTATTACAGCTTGTGCAGACTCTTGGAACTGGGTGGGTAAAGAGGTTATGAACTCTTTAATCTGCTTCCAGAGGTTCCTCTGGTATTGAGTAATGTAGAGTTGATACGCAGAGATTTTGGTGCTCAACATGGAACTCTGGTAGACCTTTTTACCTAGTGTTTCCAGGAATCTGTGCTCCCTGCCTGGTGGGATGGATGAGTGTGGGCGCACACATTTCCTGCTGTCTGGGCCGCTTTAGCATCGATTCATCCTGGGACATCGATGTAGAAGATGATAGACGTCGATGTTTGGATTTCTGGTGTTCTCCCGATTTTGTCGATAGTACCAAGGATGGAGAGGACGGGCGATCACCGGAGCCATCCGGATGCGGTTTTTTAAGCAAAACCCTTTTGGTCGCTCCAGCCGGAGACGACCTCGATGATTTCGAGGGAGAAGGGATTAGCTGAAGAGAAAACAGATGCTCCATCTTCTCTTGTCCGTCCTTTTACTGTCATTTCTGCACATTTGGGGCATGTACTGACATCGTGTTTTTCTCCGAGGCAAAGTATACACTCCAAATGCGGATCAGTTATCGACATGTTTCTATTGCAAACGGGGCACTTTTTGAATCCCGTCGCCATTTTGGAACCAATGGCCGTCAATGGATGCGAGTGTGAGGGAAGAAATTTTCGAAGAATATGAGAATGAAAATATTACTCACCAGCCGGCGAGCTTGAGAGCTCCTATGAGCAGAATATCAAGAAACTATTGACTTTTTCAGTCACAAGAATTGCGAAACGCGAGGGCTGTAGTCCCGCGATGCGAATGGCAGAGCGGAAAAGTGAAGACTGAAGAGACACACCTGTGGCAGAGAATATCATGGCATGCTGGGCATGCTCAGTGGCCTCTCAGGGCCAGTCAAAAGTTTCTAGAAACTTTGACAAAAAGGTTTCCCGCGCTGGGCTCCGTTCAGTGACGTCACCCATATGTGAGGACTAGCATCCTGCTTGTCCTGGGATAAGGTTTGTAGGCTAGCAAGCATCGTAATACTTGTTGGACATCACAGAGGTGAGATTGCAGATCTCGGGAGAATATCAACACATCGTCCAGATAGACTACTACTTTATTATATAATAGATCCCAAAAAATGTCATTCATTATGGACTGGAAGACTGCAGGTGCGTTACACAACAGAAAGGCATTACTAAATATTCAAAATGTCCATCCCGAGTATTAAACGCAGTCTTCCATTTGTCACCTGGCCTGATGCGGACTAAGTTATACGCCCCTCATAGATCAAGTTTTGTAAACACTTGGGCGCCCTGTAACCGGTCCAGTAAGTCAGGAATGAGAGGCAATGGGTAGCGATCTTTCCTGGTTCTGGATTTAATCCTTGATAGTCTATACAAGGTTGTAGTGTACCATCTTTTTTGGCTACGAAGAAAAAAACAGCTCCAGCTGGTGAAGTAGTTGGACGAATGAATCCCCGGTCTAAATTTTCCTGAATATATTGGGCCATGGCCTGAGTCTCCGGAAGAGATAGCGGATACACCCTTCCACGAGGAGGTATGGTCCCAGGAAGCAGATTGATGGCACAATCACATTGTCTATGTTCAGGAAGGATTTCCGCATTTTCTTTTGAAAATACATCAGCGAAACTGGCATATTGTGAAGGGAGATCTCCTGAGGTGGTAGCGAGACACACAGTGAGAGAACGTGTCACTGGAAGAAGGCATTGCTGTTGATAATGTGAACTCCACTTGGTTAACTGAAGTGTTTCCCAGTTGATTGCAGGAGAATGTTTTTGGAGCCAAGGCATCCCCAAAATGACCGGATGAATGGCTTTGTCAATAACATGAAGAGAAATCTCTTCCATATGTAGTATCCCAGTCTGTAGTCGCAGTGGAAGAGTGGTCTGAAGGATTCGTCCAGGAAGTGGGTCTCCGGATATTGAAGAAAGTATCAATGGTGTATCTCGTGGCATGGTAGGAAGATCAAGGTGTTTGACCAGATTACTCATAATGAAATTTCCCCCTGTCCCGGAGTCCAGAAGGGCTAATGTCGAAAATTCTTGCTGGTTTTGGATTATCGTTACCAGAAGGATGAGCTGGGGAGCAGAGCCGGTACCACCTAGAACCATCTCCCCTGTTGGTTCTAGGCTCTGGAGTTTCCCCCTTTCTCGGGACAATTGGCCAAGAAATGTCCTTTACCAGCACAGTATAAACATAAACCTTGAGTTGGCGACACAGTCTTTCTTCTGTCGTTAAAGGACTCCTCCCTAGTTGCATTGGTTCTTCCGGCTGATGATTTGTAGCCATAGGTTGAGAACCAGTCAGAGTCCAAAAGAAGGAGGGTGCAAGAGTGATTGGTCTACGTGGTCCATGCAATTCCCTGGCCCTTTGCTGAAGGCGTCACTCGATTTTGCCCGCTAGATCAATCAGATCATCGAGAGAGTCAGGGAGATCTCGAGCAGCTAACTCATCTTTGATGCGGGTGGTTAGTCCTTCCAAAAAAATACTTTGTAAACTGTCCTCTTGCCAATTCAACTCAGTAGCCATTGTCCGAAATTCAATGGCGTAATCAGATAACGTACGAGTACCTTGGTGTAAATGAAGAATGTCTGACCTGGTGGTCGCCAGACGCCCAGGATCATCAAAGCTGCGTTTAAAAACTTGGAGAAAACGTTGAAGGTCCTGGAGAATAGGATCTCTTCTTTCCCATAACGGAGATGCCCAGGCCAGAGCCTTGCCCTCTAACAAGGACAGAATAAAGGTGGTTTTAACTGTATCTGAAGGAAACTGTGCGGGTTGCAAAAGTGCATTGAGCATTGGTTAAGAAAACCTCGGCATTGTCCTGGATCACCTACATACCGGGGAGGGGCTGGTAGCCGCACAGGAGAGGTATTGTGTGTCGTAACAGCAGGTAGTCCACTGGAAGGCCCAGAAGCGTCTGAGAGTTCAGACGTTGCAGAGATTTTGCCAGGGAGTCCAGGCATTGTTGCAGCTGCTGTATCTTTAATGCTAGGCCTGGAATAGCCTGCAGACCGGAGAGGTCCATCGGGTTCATGGCCTTGCAATCTGTTACGATTCTACAATTTGGTGAACCCTTGAACCGCAATGACAAGGTATAAAGGCTTACCACGGTACTTCGTCAGCAGGAGATGGACCTCAGGACTGGCAGCCGGGGTTACCAGCAGGACAGTGGGATAGTCCGGAGTCGAGGCAGGCAGCAATGAGACGAAGTCCAGTATCCAGGCAGGGTCAAAGGCAGGTGACAGGCACGGCAAAATCCAGTATCCAGGCAGGGTCAAAGGCAGGTGCCAGGCAAGGCAAAGTCCAGTATCCAAACAATCAAAGACAGGCAAGCGAGGCAGACGATACACCAGGCAGGACCTATTGCAAGGCACGGGAGCAACCTCAGAAGCCTCCTTAAGTATTCCAGAACAGGAAGTGGTTCAAGTAGCCTTCCTGCCACGGTTCCTTTAAGAAGGGGGAGGAGCTGAGCGCCCATGTTTGGCTGGGATTGAAGCTGGCCTTGCTCCCTGCCAGCTCTGACGTTGAAGAAGGCAGCACGGGGAGCAACGAGAGAAGCTGATACTGCCGCCACCTGCGGCTGTATGAGGAGGCCGTGGGGAGTTAAAATAGCCGTGATGCAGGGACCGTGTTGCCTGCTCCCGGCCGTGGCGATCGCAGCCGGTAAGTGTGGTCGGTGGTGGGGGTCAGCCCCCGCCGATCGCAACAGGAAGGTTCTCTTTGCAGTAAGTCTAGGACTACTGGCTGTTCCTAGCCTGGATCAGTCAGACTGGGATATTCCTGTAGTAAAGAAGGTGGAATGGGCTTTTTCTGGGTCCAGGGCACAGCAGGTCTGGGATTGCATAGCAATTGTTCTGCAGAACTGTTCTTCTCCTGAAGTGGATTAGAGGAGACAAATCCTTCCTGGAACCTCCCAGAATGCAGAGGTGCAGTAGTGAGGCACATTGCTGCAGACTGTTTACCTTATAGAGATTGAAGGGCAACAGGGCTGAAGCTTGACAGCTGAGGGGGGATATGATAGAGGTGTTTAAATCATGAGAGGTCTAGAATGGGTAAATGTGAATCGGTTACTCACTCTTTCGGATAATAGAAGGACTAGGGGGCACTCCATGAAGTTAGCATGTTGCACATTTAAAACTAATTGGAGAAAGTTCTTTTTCACTCAACGCACAATTAAACTCTGGAATTTGTTGCCAGGAGATGTGGTTAGTGCAATTAGTGTAGCTGGGTTTAAAAAAGGATTGGATAAGTTTTTGGAGGAGAAGTCCATTACCTGCTATTAATTAAGTTGACTTAGAAAATAGCCACTGCTATTACTAGCAACAGTAGCATGAAATAGACTTAGTTTTTGGGTACTTGCCAGGTTCTTATGGTCTGGATTGGCCACTGTTGGAAACCGGATGCTGGGCTTGATGGACCCTTGGTCTGACCCAGTATGGCATGTTCTAATGTCTTATGGCTAACTCTGCTGGGAGACAAGATTGAGTTTACCGATTGGTTATTACATGCAGGTGAAGGCATCTAGAAAGCCAACTTGATTAGCTTTCTTCATGGTAAAGGCTCCTTGGTCTGCGACGGAGATATGGTCATGCATTAATATGGTCATGCATTAATTTTCCATTGATTTAAGGCTGACAGCAACTTCCCTTATTATAGGTAAAGGTTTGAGATTTTCTTGATTGTGTTAATATTGCCTTTTGGCTGGCTTGAGCAGGCTGTGATTTTATATGATATCTGTGTTGCTGAATTTGTCATTCATGGTAGGGATTTTAAACTACCTTGTTTTAGTGTGCTGGGTGTTTCAGAATCTCTGTGTGTAGGCTGGTAGATGACTGCTTTTTCCAAGGGACTTCTGCTGAATAATTTTTTTTATAAGCAGCTCTGTTGCTAACAGAATACATCTAGTACCTGATTAGAAACTGTGGTTTTTGGGAATTCCTGCTGGATTTTTTAGTTTCAGGCTGTACTGTGACTTTTCTAGGAGCTGGCTTGGTTGCAGCACCGATAGAACAGGCTCTGTCAGGAGGGAGAGCCCCATGGATACAATGGCAGTTCCTCTAGCTAGGGTTCAAGGAGCCAGACCTCAAAGTCAGGAAATACTGGATTATATTTGGCCCTATATTTATTGCAAGTCCAATATGCAGGGAGTTGCAAAGAAACTGAGTCATCAGGCAGGGGTATTCGTAGATTAGGATCAGACTGGCATGCAGAACAATTGGTATAGATTTTAGTGGAAGCAGGGTTTGTGACCCAGCATTAGGCACTGTTTCAGAAATTAAAATTAGGATAACAACTAATGCATTCTAGATGGTGAAATGGGTTCAGTATCTGACAGGAAAAACAAGAGGGAGAGGCAGGGAGACTTGGTGAAGTAGAAACTGAAGCACCACAATAATTTCCCATAGAAGCAAGGTTACAGTCTCTACCTGTTTCTGGACCACAGCAAAAGGTCCCATGTCCATTCTGGCAAGAGGTTTTTGGCTGGTTTATTCTGTTGTAGCTGGTGGGGTTTAGGGATACCCTCTTAAGGGCAGGGCAGGACCTCAAGGCAGGAGCTGGATCTGCCTTTTGCCCAGCCAGTCCCCTCCCCTGCACGTTGAGACCTTAGATTCTGAGGGCCAGTAAGACTTGGATACACCTGCTGAGCATGACAATGAAGGCTGGGTTGGTCTTTGCCTAGTTAACCCCCTTCCCGCAGGTTTTGCCCTTGGGTTTTGGGGGTCAGTAGGATTTAGCTGCAACAGGTAAGGGAGGACTGGAAGCTGAGGCAAGGATGGACTGCAGACAAGGATTGAAGCCAGGACAAGACACTAACAAGACAAGGACTGGACAAGACAGATAACACACAAGGCCCGAAGGCCACAGAAATAGGCAGGAGGCCCAAAGGCCACAGGGCTAGGCAAGGCAAGGAGCGTACTCCTGGGGGAATTCTGCGCAAAATAATTTAAAATTCTGTGCACAAAAACTTAAAATTCTGCAAACTTTATATTGGTCAAAATAACACAATTTACATGACAGTCTTTAAGTAACTACATTTTAAATTCATACAGAAAAAAGTTATTACTTAAAGATGCAGAATTTTAAATATTTTGAGCAGAATTTCCCTAGAAATTCACTGTAAGAGTGTCCCTTCCACTCGTTCTCCCTACTCCCCTGGCCACTTTGCCCTCTCAGGCCCCAACTCTTCCACCTGCCAGTATCTCTCCCCTCCACCTCTAGGCTCAACACCTTTCACTCTATTGCCAGTCCCAGAGTTCGACCCCGTTCTCAGTACTGCCCCTCACACAGGCTCCCTGTCTCTAATACACATACCCTCATACAGGCTCCCTCACTCTCTCGCACACACACACATACAGGGCCCTCTCTCTTGCATACACACCCATACAAGCTCCCTTGCTCTTTCACACATACATCCTCACACAGGCTACCTATGTCTCTCTCTCATGCACCCCTTCACACAGGCTCTGACTCACACATACACAATCCCTTCACACAGTCTAGCACCCTCACATACACACAATCCCTTTTTCATACACACGAGCTCCCAATCTTTCACACACATACACACTCCTTCACAATGTCCTCATATAGGCTCCCTCTCTCTGGCACCCACACGCAAGCATCCCCCCACCCCCTCTTACCTCCCATGCTCTCTCACACCCTCCCCTCCCTACACCCCCTCCCCTCATATAGACTCCCTCTCTCTGAAACCCATACTCAAGCATCCCTCCCACCCCCCCCCTCTTACCTCCCATGCTCTCTCACACCCTCCTGCTCTCTCTCACCGTTCCCTCCCTTCTCTCACACACACATTCTCTCTCACCGGCATGCCACGAATGGAGCTCGTCCCGCGTGTTCTGCAGGATGTGCTCTATTCGCGGCGAAGATGAAAGCCCGAGTGCGCCGTTCGCAGCACATGGGGGCCTTCTATCTTCACTGCGAGCAGAGCACACTCCATTCGCGACACACGGGGGCCTTCCATTTTGGCCGTTAACGGCACGCCTGGGCCTTCATCTTCGCTGTGAACGGAGAGTGTCCTGTGGCATGCCGGGGTCTTCTCTGCTATTTTCTGCGCAGAAAATGGCAATTCTGCGCAGGGGGAATTCTGCACAAATTCTGCGCAGAATTCCCTCAGGACTGAAGGAGCATGAAGGCACATAGGCCACAAGGCAAGGTAGACAGCGAGAAGGCCCTTAGGCCGCAGACCAAAGAACAAAGAGCCAAAAGTAACTCAATGAACAAGCAAGGAGGCTCTGGCAAGTCTAAATAGAGCTGGGGCTGGGTGTGGTGCAGGCAGAAAGGAGGAGCCTGGCAAGTTCTGGAAGCCAAGCCTGCTGAAGACTCCTAGTGGAGAGAAGGCTGCACCACAGGCTGATTCAAGTTAGTCACTGTGGAGCTGGCTCTGATGGTTGAGAGCAGAGTTAGTAAGAGTCCTCTGTTGGTGAGGAGGTGTCATAGCAGGGTAGGATAAAGCTGTGTAACAGGTGAAATCTTATCAGACACAATGGAGACATGCTTCAAATGTCACACCTACCAGATGTATTAAGCTCGCTGGTTATTCCAGCGAGCATTTGATGTGGAATAAATGGCAGGGCTCCCACCAAAGCAAGTAGAATCTTTTGAAGGGCAGCATCTCTATTTTTATCTTATTTTACTTTTAGTTTTTCTTTTAATGATCTTAACCATATCTGTAAGTTATAATTTTATACTCCTAGGTTTTAAAATTTATATTTAGATGGTATTTTAGAAGTTTTAATTTACTGCTTTTAGTGAATTTTATATTTATGAGAATTTGTAATTTTTCCTTGCTCTCTATACTATTGTAATGTAGAAATTGTGAACCGTAGAGATGGACTTTATCTAATCAACGGTATATAAAAACTGTTTAAATAAATAAATAAGCATTTTACATACAAAAAAGGAGAAATGCTTTTGGACACCTGGCCCTTAGTCTATCATTTTTTTCTTTGCAGTATTCTTTTTTCTTTTTTTTTTACTTTATTTCTGAATTTCAAAAACTTAATAATTCAACAATACAATTGAACATCAAACAAGAAATTAAATTTCATTTTACAGACACTAAATTGAATCATTTTACATTTTACCCTTTCTTGTTACAATGTACTAAACAAGATACTTCGGGAGGAGTACTTAAGCAAGAAATGAAAAAAAATTATCTCCAAAAGAATAAATATAAGGGTAGTGCATGCTTAATTTTAAACCCAATTTGCAGGATTAGGACTGATCCTCCCTCCTGTGGCTACGATATTCTTCTAAGAAATTCTCCAGATGTTCAGGTTCGTAATAAGTATATTTTTTACCATCAACAAACATCACTACTTTGCATGGAAATCTTACAGCAATTTTAATTCCGAAAGTTCTTGCTTGATTAGCTAATATCAAAAATTTCTTCCTACGAAGCTGAGTTTCCCTGGCAACATCAGGGTATACCCACAGCTTTTGGCCAAGATATAAGGAGGACCTTTTTTCCAAAAATTTTTTCAATACTTTTTCCCTGACGATAGGGAAAATTTTACTAATAGGGTACCCCTCCTTTCAACTTGGGCACTAAAAGATTCTTCTATTAATGCTGTTACATTCAAGGTTGTTTCCACCTGATCTGTAGTTACCTCAGTATTTTTCCAATTAATAAAATAAGCGCTAACTATTTTAGGTATTTTCTCAGGAGAAAATGATAAAATTTCCTGGAAATAATTTTTCAGCTGTTCTTTTGGGGAGGTCATTCTACATTTGGGAAAGTTAACTATCCGCAAGTTAACTTGCCGTATAGTATTTTCTATCATTTCTACTTTTTTTGAAAGAATGGTTTCACCCTGTATAATAGTTGCCTGGGTCTGTTTCAGCTGAGTAATTTCTTGCTCTACTTTTTTGATTATTAGCTCATTATTTACTACCAATGGATTCATATTAGATATTGTTTTTTGCATGTCACTTACATTTAAATTTAATCTCCCAATATCTTTGTGTATTACATTAATTGCTTTCCATATCATTTCCAATGTTACATTTTCAGACACTCTTCCAAATAAATCCCCATCCCTCTGTATAGATTGATCATTAGATTTCTCAGCATTATCTATGCCAACAAATGAAGGGGACTTTCCCAATCCTGCAGTATTCTTTTTGTAAACATCTTTCCTTTATAAACTTTGGCGACTTTATAAACGACAAAATCATCATGATATACTATTTGTGGAGAATGAAGACGTCCAGAGATAGAAAAAATGGAAAGGATTCTATTATTTGGTGACAAAAATGTAGGTATTTGCTTTTTCTACAGGAAGCAAGGGTTCCTAAAGCAGGTAAGATGGCAGCAACTTTTCACATTTATTTATTTATTTATTTTAAGTCTTTTCTATACTGTCATTTGGTGGGGACCGTCACAACGGTTTACATTAAGGCACATAAAAGTAATGATACTACAATTTGTCTGTTTACATAGGTGCCATAAGGTTCGGTAACATAGTTTGTTATCAATGTTCGTTGTTAAATGTGATTAATCATGTCCATGTCTTTCCTTCTCAGTTTTAAGTACAGAACTAATTTTAGAAATGTAACTTATCCATTAGTGATGGTGCGCTATATATTAAAAACTACACACTTAGTGAATTTCTGCAGTGTGTATGGTTGTTTAATTGTTCGTGCTTTGCCCATCCCTGGCTTCTATTCTCCCTTCTCTTTTTGGAAAGCTTGTTTAAATAGCCAGGTTTTTAAACTTTTTCTAAAGGTTTTGCTGTCTCTTTGTAATCTTAAATCCAAGGGCATGGAGTTCCATAGTATGGGTCCTGCCAATAATAGCACCCTCTCTCTTACATGTGTTGGTCTTGCGGTTTTGACTGATGGTATAGTCAGGAGAGCTTTGTTTGCTGACCTTAGGTTTCTGTTAGGGAGGTGTACTCGAAGGGCTGTATTTAACCAGTCTGCGTTTTCGTTATGTATTAACTTATGTATGGTGCACAATGTTTTATATTGGATTCTTTGTTCGATGGGAAGCCAGTGTAGTTCAGCCAGTGTTTCTGTGATATGTTCTCTTTTGCTAGTTAAAACTCTTGCTGCTGTGTTTTGCAAAACTTGCAGTGGTCTTAGTGAGGTGTATGGTAGACCTAGTAGAAGTGCATTACAATAATCAGTGCTTGCAAATATCAACGCTTGTAGTACTGATCGAAAGTTAGCAGTTGTTAGGAGTGGTTTGAGTCTTCTGAGGACCATAAGTTTAGCATATCCTTCCTTTACTTTTAGAGCTATGTGTTGTTTTAAGCTTAGTTCAGTGTCAATTATTACTCCTAGATTCCGTACTTTCTCTACTAGTAATATTTGTTGGTTGTTTTTGAGTGTGATTGTGAAGGAGTTCAATTTTATGGACAATCGGTGAATGAGAAAACTGAAAACCTCTGATTAACACTGCCAGCAGTGAACCGCATTGAAACGCACAGCCATCTTGAATGTACTAACATTTGAAACGCAATGGCATGCACTACGTAATTACGTGCTCACGTACTGACATTCAGTGGAACGCACCACCATTTTGTAATTCTAATAATTTGTATTGTATTAATACGTTCGCCGCTATAAAATGTCTAACACGTCAATTAAAATGACGAAACAATGGTCTGATTATAAGCTACACCTACTTTAATGAATGTATAAGAGTTTACTTCCCATGGGGAGTGGCATGCAGTTGTACTAAGCCTTTGTCTTAGCTGCATCTTGCTGGCAATAAAAGTCTATCTTTACGGATCAGTTGTCTGGGCCTTCTTCCTGACTTTTAGAGACGGTTTCAATTGGCGAGCCAGCCAGGAGGTACCGGGGATGCTATTTAGCCCCCCAGTTGGTCCGGTAGTTTGGTGGCGGAGCGATCCCCCAGACTTACCTGGTGAGTGGCCACCGCTGAGTTCAGCGATCAGGTTTCTGAGGGGACCATTCCACAGAAAATCTCCTGAGACCTCTGGGCCGGTGATCCGGGAAGAAGGCTTTCTTGACGATCAGAAGAACTTTGCAGGCAAGTATATTGGGAAACAAGAAAGAAGATTAGAGATAAGATAAAGCTAAATTACAAGCCGATCCGTTACTACAAAGGATCGAGGGGGCCTTGATCAAGCCTCGCGCAGTGGTTAGTAGGAATCCCGCTCCGAAGACCACGCGATTGGGAAAACATATATAGATTAGCGGGAATAGGTTTCTTGTTGTGTGAAAGAGAGCGAATGGCCTCGCAGTAATAGGCCGGGCGACCGCGTTCTAGTCAAGGCGATTGTGATCCTTTTGTGTCTGGCGGATACGGACCCCTTACCTATCCGTCTTCCCTTCCCTCTTCTGTCTGTAATTCTATCCTACGATGGGAGGGGGCGGTTCGACTCCATTAAAAGTCATGATGGAGCATTATAGCGAAGTGTTCGATAGACATAAATGCACGAAACCCAGAATGATTCAGCGATGTACCCATAAGTGGCCTAGTCTGTGTGTTAATTGGCCCCCGATAGGAACTTTCGATTTTCAAACGGCCACGAGAGTCCAAAATTTAGTAATAAGAGAAGGTAATCTGGGTTGTCCCGAGGACATACCGTATATTAATGCCTGGGTAGCAGTCATTTTAGATCCACCGTCATGGGCAAAAAAGTTAGTAGAGGGAGCCGCCCTTGTAATGGTGGCGCATGTACAAAAGACGAAGGGCCGGAAGTCCCCAAACCGGAAGAGAAAGGAAAGGACGGCTATCTTGGATACGAAAGAAGATACGTCATCTGCAGCGGCCATATTTGTAGTGCAAGGGAATAATGAGACTCAAGAAAAAAAAGTTAAACCACCGCCGTCCGCAGTGACACCCATACTAGTAGATTAACCGGAAAGTCCCTTGCCACCACCATACGTTCCCATCTATCCGCCATTACATAATTTGCCACCGACTCCCGCTTATGAACAAGCCGATCCCATACCCGGACCATCGCATGAAACGAGAAAAGAAATAAAGGCGGCGAAAATTGAAGAAGACGCAGAATCGTCCGTTTCAGACGGCACTCGTAGTAAAACGCAAGCCGCAAGTTTACACCTACCAATTAGAGAGACTTCGACAGTGGTGCCACTGACCCCCACGGAAGAAAATGAGTATCGCACTGCGCAGACTATAAAGTTATTCACATATATACCTTTTACATCTAATGATCTTTTTAATTGGAAAAAACTCGGCCCCTCATATGCAGACCAGATCAGATGATAGATTTTTTATCTGGAATTTTTACAGCTCATAATCCTAATTGGGCTGACATTCGTCATTTAGCCTCCATCATTTTCACCACTGAAGAACAACGACAAATACAATTAAACATGGAAGAATCAGCTCGAGAGGGAGCAGGGTCAGACGGCAACCCTGAGGAAGCAGTGAGAGAATTTGCCCCGCTTGTAGACCCCGTGTGGGACTATCAGACCTTAATTGGACGAGAGCGCATAGCTGCTTATCAGAAAGCTTTCCTAGAAGCGTTGAAGAAGGGAAAAAGGAAGGTCATTAACATGGGTAAAATCCAGGACGTAGTGCAGAAAAAGGATGAAACTCCCGGAGACTTCCTGGAGCTTTTGATGGATGCATACCGCAGATACAGTCCGTTTGATCCTGAAGATTCTAAAAATCATTCTATCATAGTAATGAGCTTTGTAGGGCAATCTTGTCCAGACATACGTCGGAAACTTCAGAAGACAGAGGGATTTGAAGGGATGACTATCAGCCAGTTAAAAGTTATGGCAGATAAGGTTTATGGAAATCGAGAAATGGAAGAGGAAAAGAAGGATAAAAAAAGAAAGTGGTCGAAGATTAAGAGAAAGTGTTAGCCTGTTAGCCGCAGCCATAGAAGAGACTAATTTTGGAGACCCAGCCAGATATTATCAAGGATATCCTGGGTATAGAGGGAGAGGCAGATCGCCATTTAGAGCACCGTTCAGAGGAAGACCGTTCAGAGGAGGAAGAGTGCCTCTAGGAATGAATCAATGTGCATATTGCAAACAAGAAGGACATTGGAAGTCTGATTGCCCAGAGATCCCTCAACAGAAGAAGGAAGGATACAAACCATCAAAATCGAAAGAAGCTGAGTGGCAGATGGCAGTGGATGAAACATCTGGAGAGGAGAGTGATTCCTGACTAGACAAGGAAAATCTTCCTCTTGACCCATTGGTGGAGATAAAAGTGGGAACCAAAATGTTTAAAGGATTACTGGACTCTGGAGCACAGCGATCAGTAATGACAACCGCAATAACCACACCCACATTATAAAGTATTTCAATAGTAGGAGCCTCTGGAAGACCACTGGCAGCTCCTATCCTTCAGAAGCGACAAGTTCGAGTGGGAGGGCAATTAGTGTCCCACCAATTTCTTTATGTTCCGGGATGTCCAGTGCCATTAATAGGTAGAGATCTTCTCTGCAAGTTGAGAGCCAATTTACAATTTGAATCAAATGGTGAAATCAAAGCTTCCTTTGCTGATAATCCAGTCTCTCTTATCTGCCCTCTTCAAGAAGAATGGAGACTACATCTTCCCGTTATCGAGAAAACCATCGAACATCGGTATGAAGAAGACACACCTCTCAATGAAAAACGAAGGCAACTGATGGACAGTGTACCCCAAGTGTCGTCTGAAAATAACCCAAGAGGACTAGCTACCGATGCAACCCCTATATGGATAGAAATGAAACAAAATGCACAGGTCATCAATCAAACTCAATACCCCATCCCATACATGGCCAGGCAAGGAATACAAATACACCTGCAAAGACTATTTGATTTGGGCATTCTGCGACGAATTCGATCTGCTTGGAACACTCCTCTATTGCCCGTAAAGAAACCAGGATCTAATGATTATCGACCAGTACAAGATTTAAGAAAAGTAAATAATCAAGTAGCAGATCTAGTAGCCCTCATGCCAAATCCGTATTCAATCTTGGCTCAGGTCTCTCCTAAATCCAAATGGTACAGTGTCATTGATCTCAAAGATGCCTTCTTCTCCGTACCTGTAGCGGAGGAATGTCAGAAAATTTTTGCCTTCACGTGGGAAAATGCCCATACCGGAATAAAGCAACAGTATACATGGACTCGTTTACCTCAAGGATTCAAGCATTCACCTACTCTGTTTGGTGAACAACTGGCAAAAGACTTAAAGATGTATCAAGTTATGTATGGGCCAGTTGTGCAGTATGTGGATGATCTCTTTTTGTTCAGAGAAACTTATCATGAATGTGCAGCATCAACCCACCATTTGTTAAAGACTTTGTACTCAAAAGGGTACCGTGCAAGCAAAAAGAAAGCACAAATATGTGAATTGGAAGTAGAATACTTGGGTTTTCAAATCCGTGAAGGCACTCGTCGTCTTGGAATCTCTCGCACAAGTTCCATAAGAGATCAGCCTGTACCTACCTGCAAAAAAGAACTTCGTGCGTTTTTAGGAGCTACAGGATACTGTAGACTGTGGATTGCAAACTACGCAATTATTGCCCAACCATTATATGAAAACTAAGAGGTAAAGAAGCAGAATCCTAACCCTTCCAATGGGAAAAGCATGAACTAGCAAATTTGCATCAACTAAAAGAAGCTTTGATCTCACCCCCTGCTCTAGGATTGCCGGATGTAATGAAACCATTTCATCTGTTCGTAGATGAGAAAAAAGGAATGGCCATAGGGGTATTGACTCAAACTTTAGGATCATGGGAACGACCTGTTGCATATCTGTCAAAAGGAATGGACAATGTTGCAAAAGGATGGCCTGGTTGCCTTCGAAGCATTGCTGCTGCATGCTTATTGATCCCAGAAGCAGTTAAATTAACCTTTGGACAAACTCTGCAAGTAACAACCCCTCACACTATACAAGGACTGCTTGAAACTCATGGACCAAAATGGATGACAAATTCCCGTCTTGTAAAGTATCAAGCCCTGTTATGTGAAACCCCTGAAATTCAAATACAAGACAGTAAGAACTTGAACCCTGCAACCTTACTGCCAGCACCTAAACCAGTCACTCATAACTGCGAAGAAGTTATGGCTACGGTGCACTCTAGCAGACCCGATTTGAGAGATCAACCTTGGCAAGGAGCTTGGACTTTATTTACTGATGGAAATAGCCAGGTTATAAATGGGATACGGGTCGCTGGATATGCTGTAGTATCCGAAGATGAAATCATTGAGGCTGAACCTCTTCCCCCAGGGACATCTGCACAAAAAGCTGAACTAATTGCTCTCACTCGAGCTCTACAGTTAGCCAAAGGACAAGTTGTAAATATCTACACTGATTCTAAATATGCCTCTCTCACCATCCAAGTACATGGAGCCCTATATAAGGAACGAGGATTTCTAACTGCCGAAGGAAAGCAATTGACAAACGCATCAGAAGTACATGACTTACTAAATGCAGTTTGGGCACCACGAAAAGTAGCTGTCATGCATTGTAAGGCACATACAGGGAAATCAGATCCCATTGCACAAGGGAATCGAAGAGCTGACAAAGTAGCGAAGGAAGTAGCTTGGGAACAACCATTTCAAATGACAACAAAAACATGCCCTCTCTTACAATTCCCAAGTGAAAGTCCTGTTTACACCACAGAAGAAAATGAATGGGCACAAAATGAACATTTTCATCAACAAAGTGGATGGTGGATTATACAAGATGGTCGAATATGGATACCTGAAGCCATTGCTTGGACTATAGTTCATGATAATACACATCTTGGCCGTGATTCATTGGCAAGATTACTGGAGAAAACGTATTACATCAATAGAATCACTCAGTTAACAAAACATGCAATCAATCAGGCCTATCCTGTAAAGTGCGGCCGTGTTTACCCTGCTCCTAAGCCGCTTCTAACTCACTTTTCGGCCGTGTTAGCCCTTCCTGCGATCCCGAATCCCCTTTAACCTACTCCTACCGCGTCCTAAATTCCCCGGGTAACCCCTTCCGCCCGCGGCATGCATATTGCATGCAAACGAGCGAATTAGCGCGATATTGCATGCAAACGAGCCAATTAGCTATTCCCCTAGCATCCCGTAACCCGCGCCCCGACTAACGCTACCTTTCCCTGCCGTTTTGTCGCGCGTTTAACCTGCAAATTTACCGCCTACCCTGACCCAGGCGGTAGAGGCATGGGTAAGGGTAGGTGGCAAGCTTTCCCCCAGCCCCCGCTCACCTGCCCCGGCCGCGATCATGGGTGCCGGTCTCCGTGGCAGCCCCAGACCTCTCCCCTCCTCCAGAAGCCAAAAAAAAAAAAAAAAGCGAAAAAAACGTTGCAGCCCCCCTCCGATGTCCGGACTGGGGCTGCCACGGAGACTGCAACGGCAAAGCGACTTTTCAGTGTCCCCCCCTCCTCTCGGAGCAGGGCACGAAAAGCCGCCTTGCTCCGGGAGGAGGGGGGACACTGACAGCGGCGAAGCTTTCCCCCAGCCCGGACACCGGCGAAGCCAGAAGACAGCGGCGGAGAAACGGCGAAACGACTTTTCAGTGTCGTCGGCCCCTCTCGGAGCAGGGCGCGAAAAGCAGCCTTGCTCCGGGAGGGGGGGGGGGGGACACTGACAGCGGCGAAGCAACGCAGAAGCAACGGCGAAACGACTTTTCAGTGTCTCCCCCCCCCCTCTCGGAGCAGGGCGCGAAAAGCAGCCTTGCTCCGGGAGGGGGGGGGGGGGGGGACACTGACAGCGGCGAAGCAACGCAGAAGCAATGGCGAAACGACTTTTCAGTGTCTCCCCCCCCCCCTCTCGGAGCAGGGCGCGAAAAGCAGCCTTGCTCCGGGAGGGGGGGGGGGGGGACACTGACAGCGGCGAAGCAACGCAGAAGCAATGGCGAAACGACTTTTCAGTGTCCCGTCCCCCCCTCTCGGAGCAGGGAGCGAAAAGCAGCCTTGCTCCGGGAGGGGGGGGGGCACTGACAGCGGCGAAGCTTTCCCCCAGCCCGGACACCGGCAAAACTTGCTGTTTTGCAGCCATGAGCCACGAGCAGGAACGCGAAGATCTGGCTCCGATAGCTCCTCCCGACAAGATGGCCACCTGCACGGGGAAAGAGTACAATTGGCCGCTCAAGACGTGATGTCGTGATGTCACGTCTTCAGCGGCCAATTGTACTCTTTCCCCGTGCAGGCGGCCATCTTGTCGGGAGGAGCTATCGGAGCCAGATCTTCGCGTTCCTGCTCGTGGCTCATGGCTGCAAAACAGCAAGTTTTGCCGGTGTCCGGGCTGGGGGAAAGCTTTGCCGCTGTCAGTGCCCCCCCCCCTCCCGGAGCAAGGCTGCTTTTCGCTCCCTGCTCCGAGAGGGGGGGACGGGACACTGAAAAGTCGTTTCGCCATTGCTTCTGCGTTGCTTCGCCGCCGTCAGTGTCCCCCCCCCCCCCCCGGAGCAAGGCTGCTTTTCGCGCCCTGCTCCGAGAGGGGGGGGGGGGGGGACGACACTGAAAAGTCGTTTCGCCGTTGCTTCTGCGTTGCTTCGCCGCCGTCAGTGTCCCCCCCCCTCCCGGAGCAAGGCTGCTTTTCGCTCCCTGCTCCGAGAGGAGGAGGGGGGGACACTGACAGCGGCGAAGCAACTTACTTTTGCACCCGATCGGACCAGACTTCCTGGTATCTGTCATTTCAAATGACATTTGAAATGACAGATACCAGCGTGGCGTGAAGCCTTAGGCCCGCGCACCCAGGATCCTGTATAGGCGCTCTATCCAGTATCCTGGGTTGCGCGGGACTAAGGCTTTTCGGACGCGGCTTACATTTACATATAATTAGGCTTCAGGATCGAGCGGTAGGTGAGCTGCACTGTGCGGGCGGTAACCGCGGGTGCCGTAGGCACTAACGCAGCTCTTCCTACCGCTCGGTACTGGATCACCCTGAATGTGTCACATGTGCAAGAAACAATCCTCAAAGCGGACCTGGTCCTGCCCCCGGCCATGTCCTTCGAGGAACTCTACCATTCCAAGTCTGTCAAATTGATTTCACTCACATGACTCCTTCCAAAGGATACAAAGCTATGTTAGTATCTGTCTGCACCTACACCGGATGGATTGAAGCTATACCTACAAGGACTGAAACAGCTAAAGAAGTGGTGTCATTAATTCTCCATCAGATCTTACCACGCTATGGATTACCAAGACAAATAAATTCTGACAATGGACCAGCTTTCACCCGTGAAGTCACTCAACAATTAAGCAAAATTCTGGGCATTAAGTGGCATTTGCATTGTGCCTGGAGACCACAGAGCAGCGGAGCAGTTGAACGAGCTAACAGAACTTTGAAAAGTCAAATAGCTAAGTTGTGTCAAGAAACAAAAACCAAATGGCCTGATATCCTACCATTAGCTCCATTACATGTCCGATGCATTCCAAGAAAATCCGGTCTAACACCATATGAAATGATGTATGCAAGACCACCACCGCTTCCATCATTCCCTGATTCATTGCAAATCCAAGGAGAAATGTCACTCAGCAAACAACTAAAAGGACTGTATGACACAGTTGTCGCCATCCGCAACTATACTTGTGAGACTGAGCCCCTAATTCTAATCACACCGACTCATCAATTTCAAATTGGAAATTCTGTATGGGTAAAAGAATGGGATGAGTCTGATTTTCTCAAGCCACGATGGAAAGGTCCATACACTGTACTGCTGACCACCCCTACTGCTGTAAAAGTCTCTGGATGTCCATCATGGATTCATTGGACCCGACTTAAACCTGCCTCTTCTATTTGGCAGGTCTCCAGGACTGGAGACAACAAATTAAAATTTACCCGAGGCAGGCCCAGAACTAACGCTGAGTAAAAGACCCAAACAAAATACTGAAGAATATTAATGTGTCTCTCTCTTTCCTTCTTTACAGGCATAATACATGATTTCATCACTTTGGAAGTGGGCCGTCTGTGCTCTCCTCATCACTGCTCTAAGTATTATATGCCTGGCACAAAGTTTCTGGAGATAGTTCATCACCGTGACCTACATCCTTGGTTCTGCTCTACTCCTGATCATCATCATCATCTTCAGAGAGGTCTACAGTTCTTAATAATCTTGTGCATAACAACGATCTCTCTCAAATCTCCCTTGAGTCGGAATTGCACCGAATGTATCAAACAAGTACGTACTACAACTCAAGATGGATTTCAACTTGTCTCCACAATCGTACATCAATCTCAACCTCCGCCATCCTGCGCAGTACAACCTGCCTGCGCCTTAAATACGTCTCAAGGATATCAATCTTTCCATCGCTGCATGCTAAGCAACAAAGTTATCTGTCATTCTCAAACCACTCCTAAATACTACAACATTACCCTTACAACTGGTTTACCAAAGAGTCCCAAGACTAACATTATACCAGATGGAAAAGGAATCCTGTACTACATCAACTCCACCAAAATCCTCATGGGAGGAGGATCCAGTGTTACACTTACCTTTGATGCCTGTGAAGCAATTGATAAACATCCCAATGCAGTCCATTGTGGATCTCAATCATGGAAAGCATCTTATGTCTTCAATCATAAATATCTCTGCCCATACAATCGAGTATCCAATCCATCCAGCTGGTTGCCATGTGTTGGGGACCTTACACTCTCTGGATGGAGCTTAGTGTGTGACTATACTGGAGGAGGATACCCAGGTTGCCCAGAAGTGGGTAAACTAACGAAGGGAACTGGAAATATCGTCTCTTTGGAATGGCCAATTAGAGATGAAGGCTCCCCTTGGCAGGATACATGGGGATTCGGAATCGACGGAACTGGAAGAGATCCTATGACTTACATTACAATCACACAGCGAAGAGACAAGCCACGCCCTATTATCCATCAAACTACAGTAGTTGGTTATCAATCATTCTTCGATGAAGTATCCCAACTGACTGAGGAATTAAAGAAGCACACAACTTCACATCAAGCAAAGAACATGTTCGTGAATCTGGCCGAGAATATAGCCCTCTCTTTGGAAGTCAAAAATTGTTTTGTATGTGGATGTACAAATACTGGAGAACAATGGCCTTGGGAAGCTAAGGAAGTTTTCCAATCTGACCTCAATGCCTTGAATACAACTGTAACCTATAAACGAAAGAACAGTCCATATGAGTGGGCTCTCCAAACTGATGTCATTGGAAGACAGTGTTTATCACGACAATACTCAAAAATATACAGTGTGCCAATTGGAAATTCCCCATGCACAGGAGTTCTTACAGTTACAACAGATAATCGTACATGGTGGCAGACAGAATTTTACCATACCTGTTTCATTCTGGACTGAACCAACTTTAAATAACACGTGGAAAGTAGCTGGAATACCTTCAACCTCCTTCATAGCCCCTGATGGATATTATTTTGTATGCGGTCGAAGGGCTTATGAACAATTACCTTCCAATTGGTATGGAAAATGTTTCTTAGCAACAATACGCCCAAGTTTCTACCTGTTGCCAGTCACAGCAGGTGAAACACTAGGAGTTCCTGTGTACAGTTCGATGAAACCAAACAAATGACGAAGGAGCAATAAAGTCTCAATAGGAGATTGGACTGACCAAGAGTGGCCACCTGAACGCATTGTACAATACTATGGACCTGCTACGTGGGCAGAAGATGGTTCATATGGATATAGAACCCCAATCTACATGTTAAACCGCATCATCCGACTTCAAGCAGTACTAGAACTCCTTACCAATGACTCTGCACTGGCCCTCAACATTCTGGCCAAGCAGAACACGAAACTTATTACAGCTGTTTATCAGAACCGATTAGCCTTGGACTACCTTCTAGCCCAGGAAGGTGGTGTGTGTGGAAAATTTAATCTTTCTAATTGTTGTTTACAGATTGACTTTGCTTTTATCATCATCGAAGAAATCACTGATCGTATGGTACGATTAGCACATGTTCCTGTGCAGACCTGGTCCGGGGCTCTTGATTGGACTACATCATTACCTAGCTGGATGACATCAATTCCTGGACTCAAAGAGCTTTTCTTTCCTTTGATATTCTTTTTAATTTCTTGTGCTTTATTTCCTTTGTGTCTCCCACTTATCCTCAGGAACCTACGTGCAATGATCGAAACGATAGCTGATCGAAGAGCAGCAGCACAGATCATGATGATGAACAAGTACACTTCCATCTCAACATTTCCCTCAGATTCATCCGACTCAGAAGATGAATATTTTGACACTAACCTTTAATGCAATTAATGAAACTAACACAAATGGCCATCCTGTTTGCTAGGGTAAGTCTGGCTACAAAGGGGGGTGGAGCCAATAGGGCCCATCCGTCTCAATCCCGGTGAAGAAACCAACGACCTAGCAAACATATTAGGGCCCACATTGAGTGAACTTGATACTAATTTTGTTTGTCTTTTCAGCTACCTCACAGATGAAGGTGATACTTGCGCCTTCTAAAGAAGTTGAAGTATCAAAGGGGGGAATGAAGGAGTTCAATTTTATGGACAATCGGTGAATGAGAAAACTGAAAACCTCTGATTAACACTGCCAGCAGTGAACCGCATTGAAACGCACAGTCATCTTGAATGTACTAACATTTGAAACGCAATGGCATGCACTACGTAATTACGTGCTCACGTACTGACATTCAGTGGAACGCACCACCATTTTGTAATTCTAATAATTTGTATTGTATTAATACGATCGCCGCTATAAAATGTCTAACACGTCAATTAAAATGACAAAACAATGGTCTGATTATAAGCTACACCTACTTTAATGAATGTATAAGAGTTTACTTCCCACGGGGAGTGGCATGCAGTTTTACTAAGCCTTTGTCTTAGCTGCATCTTGCTGGCAATAAAAGTCTATCTTTATGGATCAGTTGTCTGGGCCTTCTTCCTGACTTTTAGAGACGGTTTCAATTGGGCATTATGATTCATATTTATTCTTTGTAGTAATTTTTGTATTTCTTTACTATTAGCAACAATAATGTAGTATTCATCTATCCCATCTCTGACCATTTTTAATTTTTAATATCAACACCTTAGTAGATAATCATATGCACATCGTATGCACAAACGCGGCCACTGAGGCCTTTAAATCTTCACCCAAACGGCGCCGCGCGCCGAAGGAGCGCGACAAAGGGGCCTGGCCCTTTGAGCGCCCCTTCGTGCACCCATTGTGACCCTTGTGACCTAATATAAAGCCCTGTGCTCTGCCCTGCCATTAAAAGTTATTGCAACAATCTCACAAAAAAAAAACCAATTAACCTCCTTGGATGCAGTTTAGTGGCAAGTGCTTCCTTGTTTTAACCTAGATGTTGTTAGAAATAACAGTACCTAAAGCTGCTTACTTGTCGTATATACCTATCTTAATTGCTTACCTGTAATTACCTTGATTACTATTCTGTTTTTACCCAGATTTGGTTGGATACAATAGAACCTAAGGCCTAAAGCTCCTTGAGTTTGAAGTTCCCCTCTGAAGCACTCCTCTATGTGCCCTTATTTAAGTATTATTTGTATGGATTCAAACCCCCCCTTTCTTTCCTCTTCCCTCCCTCTTTCTCCCTGAATCAGCCTTCATCTACCGCAATCTACTGACTGCTATACTCAACACAAAATACAACCTCACTTTACACAACACATAAACACACAAATACACACTCTCTATTTCCTGTGCAACTTCAAAATGCTAAACATCCCAACACTCAGCTATCATAGATACAGACCCACTGCACCTCATGCCATACGACAACGATCATACCTCAAAAGCATTCACACATCCATGATCTCCCCACCACTCACTCAAATCATCGGCCTCACAGCACTCACACTTATCCTCTTCACTGCACAATCATTAAACAAAAAAACCTCTATCATCAACGACATCCTCTCTGACGAAACACCAGACATTTGTGCAATAACAGAAACATGGTTGAAAGACACTGACAATGTTCTCCTCAACCAGCTCCCCAACAATATATATGATATAGTCTCCATCCCCCGATTAAAAAAGAAAGGTGGAGGCATTCTCTTAGCCACCAACAAACGCCTCAAACTCACACTCCAATCTATCCCCCCCCCCCACCTAAATTAGAAATTGGCTTGTTCAAAGCCCCCTCTCTACGAATCTGCCTCATTTACGCTCCCCCTGGAACTCTTAACAACCACCCTTCTTCTCTCATTGAATATATAGCTAAAAATATCTCCATCAGCTCCCCAGCTATTATCCTAGGAGACTTTAATCTCCATGTCAACGCAACACCCCTTACACCTAGTTGCTCCTCCTTCCTGGAAGCCATGAAATCACTAGGATTCATGCAAATCATAAACATGCCCACACATAAAGCTGGTCACTCACTTGACCTCATTTTTACTAACCGTCACATCGTAACTGATTCCCTATCATGCACACCCATCCCATGGTCTGACCACTATATCACAAAAACTTCTAACACCCTACAAAGACCTCCGCCCCTCCCAATCAGCTCTAATACTATACAATACCGAAAAACATGCAATCGAGACTAGCTTACCACAGCTCTATCCAACACTCAGTTTAACCTTGATCTATCAAATGCTGACACTGCTTTAACATCATGGAATGATTACACCCTCTCAGTTGCTAATACCATTTGCCCCCTCATTACAAAAAAACTCTCAGAAAAATACAAAAAAACTCTGGTACACACCCACACTAAAAGACTTAAAACAAGCCCTTAGAAAAGCTGAAAAAAATTGGCGTAAAGAACCCACACCTACTCTACTTGCACGATACAAAACTTCGCTGCAAAACTATAGTGAGATGATCAATAATGCTAAAAAGAACTACTACGCGAGTAAAATACACCAATATCAATTCAATCCAAAAGTGCAGTTCGAATGTCTCTTCACTTACTAATCTCACTCCAAACATCATCCCAGAAGAAGAAGCCAAAATAAAATGCGAACTCGCCTCCTATTTTCAGGACAAAATTAACAAAATTATGTCACGCTTCCCCCACAATTCCCACATGCCCCAACTCAATAACTTATGTCACACAAAAGAATATGCACCTCAGCTAACTATCTTTGAAATCACAGCAACAACTGAAATTGTATCCCTACTCAAAAAAGCCAGACCCTCCTCTCACCCTTCTGATACCATCCCCACAAAACTCCTCCTCACTGTCCCTGATCTAATAGCCAGCCCTATCTCTAACATTATCAATGCATCCATTGAATTTGGGCAAGTGCCCAACTCTCTCAAATTTGCTATTCTTAAACCCACTTTAAAAAAACCTAAGCTCGACCCATTAGACCTTGCTAATTACCGCCCTATTTCTAACCTCCCATTTATTGCTAAAATCCTAGAAAAAACTATTTAGAAGAACACCATATCCTCTCTCTCTCACAATATGGATTTCGCAAATTACACAGTACTGAAACTCTTCTCTTATCCCTGTCTGATTACCTTCTCAAAAGCCTTGATAAAAATCAACGTCATCTTCTAGTAATTCTGGATATCTCAGCGGCTTTTGATACCATTAACCAACAAATTCTCCTCCAACGCCTACACGAGATTGGAATAACTGGTACCGCTCATAACTGGTTTACTTCCTACCTGTCTAACCGTAACTATAAAGTCAAAATTGGCAATCACATATCTAAAGAAATCCCTTTAAAGCAAGGAGTCCCGCAAGGCTCTTCACTTTCATCTACCCTTTTTAACATCTATCTTCTACCGCTTTGCCATCTCCTCGACAATCTTAAGCTTCCACACTTTTTGTACGCTGATGATGTACAAATTCTTATCCCAGTAACAGAATCCATATCCAAAGCCCTTGAAATCTGGGACACTACTCTTGCTTCCATCAATAATCTTTTAACCTCCTTACAACTGGCCCTCAACTCCACAAAAACTGAACTCATGATCATATCTCCTCCCACCCCATTACATGCTTCTCCTATCTCACTTATAACATCAACGCACTTACAATTCTCCCACCAAGTCCGAGAGCTAGGAGTCATTATTGACGACCAAATGACCCTCAAAAAATTTATCAGTGCAATCCTTAAAGTGTGTTTTTTCAAATTACATACACTCAAAAAATTAAAACCCTTGCTCCACGCATCTGATTTCCGGACAGTTCTACAAGCCATGCTGTTTTCCAAAACAGAGTACTGCAATTCGCTCCTCCTAGGCCTACCTAAAAATGCCATCCGCCCCCTACAAATTCTGCAAAATACTGCAGCCCGTATACTTACTAACACAAACTCAAAGGAACATATTACGCCAGTCTTGAAGGATCTACACTGGCTCCCCATTCAATCTCGCATACACTACAAGACACTAACACTTATTCATAAAGCCATCCACAATCCTGAAATGAAATGGTTTAATAATTCACTACAATTTCAAACCTCCATTAAACCTACTAGAAATCAATACCTCGCTACATTACAAACCCCTTCACCCAAACTATATAACCATGCTTCCACCAAAGCACGAGCGCTTTCTTTTGCTGCCCCTTTGTTATGGAATACCATGCCCACTGAACTGCGCCTTGAGCCATCTCCCAAAATATTCAAGCAAAAACTCAAGACATGGTTATTCACACATGCCTATACTTGAAATATTCATGTTTTTCCTCTCCTTTATATGCCCTGCATTATCTACCCATCTCCCCTGGTCTAGTCACCATTTCTAATTTCCCTAAATTCTGCTTACTGTAAATACCTCTCCTTACAATTGCTCTTAATTGAACGCGAAGTGCTCTCTCCCCCCTCCTACTACCTCTATTTTAGAACTCCATCTCATCCTAACCCTCTCCCTCTCTCATACCCTATTTACTAGAATCCCTTTCTTCTCCCATTCTGTTTAACTCAGCTCAGTTAAGTTACACCTAAATTATAGTTCTGTTTTTTTAAAAGACTTCTACTTGTTTTATGTTCAAAAATTTATATTTTTACTATTGTTAAATGTATAGCGATTGTATAACACTTAAATGTATAACGCTCCGGCGTAAGTTCCTGTTCACTGTACACCGACGTGATATCTTTGATGAGCGGCGGTATATAAAAAATTATAAATAAATAAAAATAAATAAATTGTACACATTACTATTCAAATATCACAGACTACTAAAAAATACAAAAGTAAATGCAGTGCATAAAAACAAAAAACTTTTTCCCCTTTCATATCATTATTTCCTCTCCAGCCTCTCCCATGTCTCTTTTAATCTATATTCTTTTTCGTTCTCTGCTCATGCAATTTTGCTCTTTACCCGGCATTCCAGTCTACTTTCAGGACCAGCTTCTGTGGACAGATCAGGCCCAAGGGTTGCAGAATAGGCGGAGATAGGCAGTCCAGTCCTAAGTTTGCCCAAACCCCACCGGGCTTTTTTTTACATCCAGTCAGGCTCGCTTCCGCCATAAGCCTGCTAAAGCTAGGATCATTCTCACCCTAGTGGAGGTTCCTTTCCCTCTATTTGCATTTCATTGGCTTCTTAATCCATATATAAACCCCTCCGTAGTTGTACTTTATAGTCTATCTCTACAATTAGAAAGATTGAAGAAATCTATTCAAATATGGTAGATTCCCTGCAGGGTCCCTTCCTCTCCTTACAGGAGACGCGGTATAGTCTGCATATTATTTGGAGCTATTGAACTGGACGCTCCCTTTTCATTGGCAGGAAAGGGACGTTGTACAGAGAGTGACGCAGTTTGCTCAGGCACGCCAGATACTTACAGAGGTCTCCCATTTTCTCTCGTTCTGTTCCTTCTGCTGCGAGCGGACCATGTCAGAGCCGGCTGGAGGCTGGAGCAAGGCGCCCTCCCTGCTGGAGGCGGCCCGTTCCCGCTATGAAAGCCTGCAGATCTCTGACGACGTTTTTGGGGAGTCAGAGGAGGACAGCAGCGACAATCCGTTCTATAGCACGTCTCCCGATTCGCACTCCTCCACCGCCGGCTCCGACGGAGAGCGCCCAGATAGGGACGGGGAGAGGACTGCATCCCTGGCCCCTGGGGGCCATGCGGCGGCCGCCAAGCAGTGCGAAAGCTGCAACCAAGCGCAGGTAGAGCTGCAGGAGGAGGACTGGACACCAGCGCTTCAAGAGGTGCCCACTCCCAGCTTCACCGAAAACAGCGGTAAGGGTCAGCTCACTTTCAGGCCTATCCTGTAAAGTGCAGCCGCGTTTATCCTGCTCCTAAGCCGCTTTTAACTCACGTTCGGGCCGCGTTAGCCCTTCCTGCAATCCCAAATCCCCTTTAACCTACTCCTACCGCGTCCTAAATTCCACGGGCAACCCCTTCCACCCGCGGCATGTATATTGCATGCAAACGAGTGAATTAGCTATTCCCTAGCATCCCGTAACCCGCGCCCCGACTATCTCTAGTTTTCCCTGCCGTTTTGTCGCGTGTTTAACCTGCAAACTTACCGCCTACCCTGACCCCTACGGTAGAGGTAGAGTAGATGGCAAGCTTTCCCCCAGCCCCCGCTGCGATCATGGGTGCCGGTCTCCGTGGCAGCCCCAGTCCTCTCCCCTACTCCCGAAGCCAAAAAAAAAAAAAAAAACGAAAAAAGCGTTGCAGCCCCCCTCCGATGTCCGGACTGGGGCTGCCACGGAGACTGCAACGGCAAAGCGACTTTTCAGTGTCCCCCCTCCTCTCGGAGCAGGGCGCGAAAAGCCGCCTTGCTCCGGGAGGAGGGGGGACACTAGCAACGGTGAAGACAGCGCAGAAGCAACGGCGAAACGACTTTTCAGTGTCCCCCCTCCTCTCGGAGCAGGGCGCGAAAAGCCGCCTTGCTCCGGGAGAAGGGGGGACACTAGCAACGGTGAAGACAGCGCAGAAGCAACGGCGAAACGACTTTTCAGTGTCCCCCCTCCTCTCGGAGCAGAGCGCGAAAAGCCGCCTTGCTCCGGGAGGAGGGGGGACACTAGCAACGGTGCAGCAACGATGAAGCAACTTACTTTTCTGAAGTCATCATCAGGAACATATGCGATCGTAGCTCCTCCCGACCAAGATGGCCGCCAGCACGGGGGAAGCGTACAATTGGCCGCTGAAGACGTGACGTCACGTCTTCAGCGGCCAATTGCAGCTTCCCCCGTGCAGGCGGCCATCTTGGTCGGGAGGAGCTACGATCGCATATGTTCCTGATGATGACTTCAGAAAAGTAAGTTGCTTCATCGTTGCTGCACCGTTGCTAGTGTCCCCCCTCCTCCCGGAGCAAGGCGGCTTTTCGCGCTCTGCTCCGAGAGGAGGGGGGGACACTGAAAAGTCGTTTCGCCGTTGCTTCTGCGCTGTCTTCGCCGTTGCCACTGTCCCTCCTCCTCCCGGAGCAAGGCGGCTTTTCGCGCCCTGCTCCGAGAGGAGGGGGGACACTGAAAAGTCGTTTCGCCGTTGCTTCTGCGCTGTCTTCACCGTTGCTAGTGTCCCCCCTTCTCCCGGAGCAAGGCGGCTTTTCGCACCCTGCTCCGAGAGGAGGGGGGACACTGAAAAGTCGTTTCGCCGTTGCTTCTGCGCTGTCTTCACCGTTGCTAGTGTCCCCCCTCCTCCCGGAGCAAGGCGGCTTTTCGCGCCCTGCTCCGAGAGGAGGGGGGACACTGAAAAGTCGTTTCGCCGTTGCTTCTGCGCTGTCTTCGCCGCTGTCAGTGTCCCCCCTCCTCCCGGAGCAAGGCGGCTTTTCGCGCCCTGCTCGAGAGGAGGGGGGACACTGAAAAGTCGTTTCGCCGTTGCTTCTGCGCTGTCTTCGCCGCTGTCAGTGTCCCCCCCTCCTCCCGGAGCAAGGCGGCTTTTCGCGCCCTGCTCGAGAGGAGGGGGGACACTGAAAAGTCGTTTCGCCGTTGCTTCTGCGCTGTCTTCGCCGTTGCTTCACCGTTGCTAGTGTCCCCCCTCCTCCCGGAGCAAGGCGGCTTTTCGCGCCCTGCTCCGGGAGGAGGGGAGAACAGACACTGACATCGGCGAAGCAACTTCCTGGTATCTGTCATTTCAAATGACATTTGAAATGACAGATACCAGCGTGGCGTGAAGCCTTAGGCCCGCGCACCCAGGATACTGTATAGGCGCTCTATGCAGTATCCTGGGTTGCGCGGGCCTAAGGCTTTTCGGACGCGGTTTACATTTACATATCATTAGGGTTCAGGATCGAGCGGTAGGTGAGCTGCACTGTGCGGGCGGTAACCGCGGGTGCCGTAGGCACTAAGGCAGCTCTTCCTACCGCTCGGTACTGGATAGGCCTGTTTGATCTAAGAGGACTATTTACTAACAGCCCGATACTGTAAAACCGCGGGAGAGCGGACGAACGCCCGCTCTCCCGGCGCACGCACCGGCCCTTTGCCGGTGCGAGCTATCCAGTATGCTCCAGCATGCAAATTAGGCGACGCGGTGCAAACGAGGGAAAGGAGGCGCTAGGGACACTAGCGCGTCCCTAGCGCCTCCTTTTGGCCTGGAGCGGCGGCTGTCAACGGGTTTGACAGCCGACGCTCAATTTTGCCGGCGTCGGTTCTCGAGCCCGCTGACAGCCACGGGCTCGGAAACCGGACGCCGGCAAAATTGAGCGTCCAGTTTTCGGCCCGACAGCAGCGGGCCGAATTCAAAAATTTTTTTTTTTTTTTTTTACTTTTGGGGACCTCCGACTTAATATCGCTATGATATTAAGTCGAACGGTGCACAGAAAAGCAGTTTTTACTGCTTTTCTGTGCACTTTCCTGGCGCCGGAAGAAATTAAGGTCGGCGCTAATTTCTTAGAGTAAAATGTGCGGCTTGGCTGCACATTTTACTTACTGGATCCCGCGCGCATACCTAATAGGGCCATCAACATGCATTTGCATGTTGAGGGCGCTATTAGGTGCCGCGGGTGGGCCGCGTGTTTTCCTCCCCTTACTGAATAAGGGGTAAGGGAAAACACGCGTCCAGAGCAGGCTGACAGTGCGCTCCGACGGAGCACCCTTTACTGTATCGACCTGATAATTAGGGTTCAGGATCGAGCGGTAGGTGAGCTGCACTGTGCGGGCGGTAACCGCGGGTGCCGTAGGCACTAACGCAGCTCTTCCTACCGCTCGGTACTGGATAGGCCTGTTTGATCTAAGAGGACTATTTACTAACAGGTCGATACAGTAAAGTGTGCTCCGTCGGAGCGCACTGTCAGCCTGTTCTGGACGCGTGTTTTCCCTTACCCCTTATTCAGTAAGGGGAGGAAAACACGCGGCCCACCCGCGGCACCTAATAGCGCCCTCAACATGCAAATGCATGTTGATGGCCCTATTAGGTATGCGCGCGGGATCCAGTAAGTAAAATGTGCAGCCAAGCCGCACATTTTACTCTAAGAAATTAGCGCCGACCCAAAGGTCGGCGCTAATTTCTTCCGGCGCCAGGAAAGTGCACAGAAAAGCAGTAAAAACTGCTTTTCTGTGCACCCTCCGACTTATTATCATAGCGATATTAAGTCGGAGGTCCCCAAAAGTAAAAAAAAAAAATAAAAATTTGAATTTGGCCCGCGGCTGTCGGGCCGAAAACCGGACGCTCAATTTTGCCGGCGTCCAGTTTCCGAGCCCGTGGCTGTCAGCGGGCTCAAGAACCGACGCCGGCAAAATTGAGCGTCGGCTGTCAAACCCGCTGACAGCCGCCGCTCCAGGCCAAAAGGAGGCGCTAGGGATGCGCTAGTGTCCCTAGCGCCTCCTTTCCCTCGTTTGCACCGCGTCGCCTAATTTGCATGCTGGAGCATACTGGATAGCTTGCACCGGCGAAGGGCCGGTGCGTGCGCCGGGAGAGCGGGCGTTCGTCCGCTCTCCCGCGGTTTTACAGTATCGGGCTGTAAAGGTGTTCACATTTCGTGTCTATGGGAAAAAAGCTTAGTAAACAGGGCCCTAATTTAGCCATCAAATAGCTGTCCTTATTATCTACCTTTTTTTTCTCTTTATAACTTTGTTACAGTTTTTATCTATCTTTTTATTTCATTTACCTAAGAACATCTATTTTCCTGTCCTGTTAACTGTGTTGTCCCCTCCACTTGTTCTTGAAGATTTCTTGTTATCTCTATTTTCTATAGTGTGCTTATCTATCTAGTGCCTATATCATTTACTTGCTGCATGCCACCCCTCCACCCAAAAGATAAAAGTTTATTTGATTTTCTATTCTATTGATTTTATAATCATCTTCTGGTTTGGATGAGTTGGGATATTATATTTGTGAGAGATGTTTTTACTATTGTTAGCTGAAAACCTGAGCTGCATAGAGCCTGCAAGCTTCATCAGCCCCCTGTAAGACTCGCGTAACTCAGCCCCTGGAACAGTAGCGTGGTACTGGGTGCCCAGTCACTGCTTTCTTTTTTGAGGTTGTCTACATGACTTCATTGTGTGGTCCAGCATTGTTTGGTCAAATTATGATAGTCGTCCCAATATTTGCTGCAATATTTTTCATATCATACCAAATTTTTAAACCATTGGCTTTTTTTCCTGTTTGTTTTTGTATTTTATCTCTTGTAACATGTTCCTGGACATACCGTGATCAATCAAGACCAGTGGGTTATGCACTCCTACCAGCAGATGGAGGCAGAGAACAAACTTTGAGGCATTGCCTTATCCCAAAGGTGCCACCTGTAGCTCCTCAGTATTTCTCTGTCTCCAGCAGATGGTGGTTGTGCATCCTGACTGTAAGAGCCTGTGAATTCCGGGGTGTTGATAGCCAGGGTACTGGCTCCCTCTACATCCTGAAGCCCCCCTCCAGCGTCTCAGAAAGGGAAGTACCCCTGTGGGGATTTTTGTTTCCTTGGTTTTCTAGTAAAAAAAAAAAAAAATTATCTTTAGGGTTTTTTTCTTCAAGGTTTGTTCTCTGCTTCAGGGCTTCCCGGAGGTCAGTTGGTCGCAGGCAGTGCTGAGCCCGGCTGTCTTGCCGGTGAGACTCTGTTTCCTCAGCTGGGGGGGAGGGGCATCCAATCCTGCTGAGGCTGCCTCAGGTTGGGGGAGCAACTTCCCTGCCCTTCCTAGCTGCTTCTGATGCTTTCTGAGGCAGATCAGGAGTGTTCTGCGCTAGCAGGGTTTTTTTTTCCTGCTGTTCCTTCCTCCTCCACGGAACGCGAGCCCGGGCTAGTTTTGGTGCGGGCACCATTTTGTTTTTTCGCAGCTCCTGTGTGATTGCCCAGTGCTGCTATTATTTTCACCTGAGACTTCAGGGGAAGAGTTTAAACAGCGGAGATTGGCAGAAATGGCCATTTTAGAGTCCTGTAAGGCCTGTGATCTTGCTTTGACAGCTGGATGTCCTACTGTTGTGTGCCTCCTGTGCAGTGGGGGGGGGGGGCCCTCTTCCATGGCTCTGACGGCTAGTAAGCCTAAAAAAAGAGCCAGTACCAGACCTGGGGGAAAAGGAAGATCCCCAGGGGCGAGCCCTCATTCCATGCCCCCCCCCCCCCCACTAATTCCCGCTCTCTCTGTCTTTGAACTAGGCCCAAGAGAATAGAAGGACAATATTTAAAATTCTAGGGATGTCGAGTGGGGGCCCAGGGGACTTTCCCCAGAATTTGTGCTACTTTTGCACCAGGCCTTTCTGGCTAGGAAAACATCCAAGAAAAGGCACCAGGGAGATGCCGGGGGTCCGGCTATCCGTCCCAAGGACCCGAAATCCTTCCCCCTCCGGTACCCGGGACTTCCAGGGGCCAGGATAATGAGGGGAGAATAGCGGACTCCCTGGCTGGGATTCTTCCTGCGTCTCAGGGGGACCCTGTTACTAACCAGGACTCAGATACAGGGGAGGACATGCTGGACACCACAGGGAGGGGGACGACCCCTGGGTGGTTCGTCTGTTCAAGCAGGAGGAATTGCGTCCTTTGTTTCCACAGGTCCTGGACGAACTGTCCCTCAAATTGTCCCAGGAAAATTCTAACAATGAAGGGGTCAACCCTGTTGTGGATGGACTTCGAGGGCCACCCTACGGCTTTTCCTATTCCGGAGAAAATTCAGAAGCTGATTAGCCGGGAATGGGATTCCCTGGAGATTGGTCTTAAAAGGGGTCGGACCAGGTATAAGCTCTATCTGCTGCTGGAGGAGCACTTGGAGCCCTTACAAACACCGAAGGTAGATGCAGGCTCAGGCAGCCCGGCTAGAGGCAGGAGTGGCGTATACGGTGGTTGCCCTGTACGATCTCATCCGTACTTCAGCACGATCCATGGTCTCGTTGATGGCGGCACGGCAGTTGTTGTGCTCAGCAACTGGTCGGCGGATCCTTCCACCACAGCCCACTTGTTAAATCTACCCTTCCGGAGGAAGCTCCTGTTTGGAGAGGAGCTGTGCCAGCCGGTTAGGTCCCTGGGCAACTCATAGGGCATCAGGCTGCCGGTAGTTCGGAAGCCGTTCCGTAAAGAGTTTGTCCCGAGAAGTCAGCCTCGGGATTCACAGCATGAAATGCTGTGAATCCTTTGATCCCAGACCAGCATCCTTTGATCCCAGACCGGCATCCTTTGATCCCAGACCTTCCTTGGGACGACAGCATTCCTTTCAAGAATCCGTCAGCAGAGCCCGGGGTGGCTTCGCTCAGGAAGGAGCCAGAAAATTCTCCCAATGAAATAAGGGGCACCCACTCTTCAGATATCGCAGTGGAAGGATGGCTGTCTCATTATTACGAGGAGGGTGTCAGGATCACATCTGATCAATGGGTGTTTCAATTGATCCACGTCAGCTAAGCCTTAGAGTTTTACTCAGCCACCCATGGATGCCTTTCTGGTGTCACGCTGTGATTCCCCAAGCAAGAGGATGGCGGTAGAGGACACCCTGAGCAGATTGCTCTGTTGGCAGGCCATCGTTCTGGTACCGTTGGAGGAACAAGGGACTGGTCGTTACTCCATCTATTTTGTGGTACCAAAGAAGGAGGGAAAGTATTGATCCATTTTGGACCTTCAACACGTAAACCGCAGCCTGAAGTTACCACGCTTTCCTATGGAGACTCTGCGCACCGTAATTGCGACCGTACGCAAGGGAGAGTTCCTCACCTCCTTGGATCTCTCCGAGGCTTACCTCCATATTCCGATCCGAGCCGATCACCAACGCCTTTGATGATTCAAGATCCTGGAGCAGCATTTCCAGTTGCGAGCGCTTCCCTTTGGTCTGGTGACGGCTCCCCGCACCTTCACCAAGGTGATGGTGGTGGTGGCGGCAGCCCTCAGAAGGGACGGGGTACTGGTATTCCCATACCTAGACGACTGGCGGCTCCAAGCGAAGTCGGAGGAAGATTGCGGGTGCACGGTTCTTCACTTGACCCACCTGCTCAAGTCGTGGAGATAGGTGATCAACCACCTGACCCCTCCCCGGTCCCTGGAATACCTAGGGGCGAGATTCGACATCCGGAGGGGCAGGATGTTCTTGACATAAGAACATAAGAAATTGCCATGCTGGGTCAGACCAAGGGTCCATCAAGCCAGGCATCCTGTTTCCAACAGAGGCCAAACCAGGCCACAAGAACCTGGCAATTACCCAAACACTAAGAAGATCCCATGCTACTAATGCAATTAATAGCAGTGGCTAGACAACGAGTTGTTGGCTTCCTGAGCGCACAGTGTCCCTCGGGCTGGGAATGTCTTCAGATCCTGGGGTCCATGGTCTCGACGCGGGAACTGGTCCCATGGACTTTCGCACATATTAGACCTCTGCAGAGGGCCCTTCTGTCGCGATGGAGTCCGGTATCAGAACAAGATCAGGTGCGGCTGCCTCTGACTCATCAGATCAGGTCCAGCCTGGAGTGGTAGTTGATTGACTCCAATCTTCCGAAAGGATGTATCTCGACACTCGAACTGGGTAGTAGTAACTATCGATGACAGCCTTTGCGGATGGGTTGCAGTATGCTCGGACAGTACGGCACACGGCAGGTGGTCGGAGGCGGAACGCGCCTGGTTCATAGAGAGAGGAATATCGAGTAAGAAAAGGGAAGTGATAATCCCCTTGTACAGGTCATTGGTGAGGCCTCACCTGGAGTATTGTGTTCAGTTCTGGAGACCGTATCTCCGAAGGGTCAGAGACAGGATGGAAGCAGTCCAGAGAAGGGCGACCAAAAAGGTGGAGGGTCTTCATCAAATGACTTATGAGGAGAGATTGAAGAATCTAAATATGTACGCCCTGGAGGAAAGGAGGTGTTGCGGTCTGCACCGCTTCCTCTCCCTTGTGCCTGACCAGTGCCTACCTTTGCGGCTGGAGACGCCGCACTCCGCGACCCCAGGATCCCAAGAAGCCGATGGCTCCACATGGCGTCCGCCATTTCCTGCCAGTTTCGCCGTGGCCTCGTGCGCAAGTGCGCTCACTTTGTGCGTCCAGCACCCGGAAGTCGAGCCCCGCCTGCAATGATGACGTCACGCACCCAGGGCGATTTAACCGGCGCCCGGACGCCGTCTCATCGCCTTGCAACGAGGTTCACTACTGCCTTGTAGTTCTGAGTTGCGCATCGTCTTCAAGAGTTCCTGTCGCTGACCTTGGATTGCCTTGACTACGCTTTGCCTGCTGCCTGCCTCTGACCCTGGTTTGTTCCTGACTACGCCTTGCCTGCCACCTGCCCTGATCTTGGCCTGTTCCTGTTTGCCAGCCTGCTGCCTGCCACTGATCTCGGCTCGTCCCAGGTCCTGCTTCAGCCTTCAGCTTGCTCCAGTTCCTGCTTGCTACGGAACCCGTTCCAGGTTACAGCGTGCGCCAGCCTCTGCTCGTTACAGACTTTGTTTCAGGCTACGCCTGCTCCTGTTTCCCGCTGGCCACAGTGACTCTGTTGCTTTCCTCCGCCTGCCTCAGTATCCGGTCTCCTGCCTACCAAGTACCTTTGGACTTCCTTGCTCTCACCCCTGTCACTGGACTCTCTCTATTGCCCAAGTCCCAAGGAGCCAGAACCCTACGGGCTCCTCCTGGGGGGTTCCTGGTTCTCGGGTGAACACCTCGAGCTTCTGGCTCCGCCTCCCGGCCTACCCTATCACTCGAGGTAGGCCGGCCCAAGGGTCCACTACTTCGCCTGCAGTATCAGACTGCAACAGTTTGCAAGGCCATGGACTCGGCGGAGGCCCCTAGCCTGCAGGCCATTCCAGGTATGGCTCAACGCCTCCAGCAGCAAGAGCACTGCATTGACACCCTCGCGGCCACCGTGGAACAATTGGTCTCCCGCCTAGAGGGTTCGGCTCGGGTGTCGCCTCCGGCACCTGCTTCCTCTACCACCTCAGTAACGCAGTTACCCACGCCCACCCGGTATGCCGGGGACAGCAAGTCCTGCTGAGGGTTTTTAAATCAGTGCCAAGTCCGCTTTACACTCCTGCCTGCACAGTTTCCTTCGGACGCAGTCAAGGTGGCGTTCATTTTCTCACTGCTGGATGGCAAGGCCCTTGACTGGGCTTCTCCTATGTGGGAACGCCAGGATCCCATGCTACAGAACCTGGAGGACTTCCTTCTTCATTTTCGGCTTGCCTTTGATGACCCTGCACGCCAAACCACCGCGGCCTCGGAACTCTTGCACCTCAGGCAAGGAACACGCCCGGTGGCTGATTACATCATCGAATTTCGTACGCTAGCCATGGAGGTCGGTTGGCAAGATGATTGTCTGAAGGGGATCTTCCTTGAAGGGCTAGCCGGCCGGATCAAGGATGAGCTGGCAGGACGGGACCTTCAGGGGACTTAAATGATCTGATCGACGTAGCGGGTAGGGTGGATCGCCGCCTTCAACACTTTTAACCTTTGCAGCTGCACCTTTCAGTTTTTTTCTAACTATTTTCCTCATTTTATCAAAGTTTCCCTTTTTAAAATTTAGTGTTAGAGCTGCAGATTTACTTATTGTCCCCCTTCCAGTTATTAGTTTAAATTTCATCATGTTATGATCACTGTTGCCAAGTGGCCCCACCACCGTTACTTCTTTCACCAAATCTTGCGTTCCACTAAGAATTAAATCTAAAATAGCTCCCTCTCTTGTTGGTTCCTGAACCAATTGCTCCATGAAGCAATCATTTATTACATCCAGGAACTTTATGTCTCTAGCAAGTCCTGATGTTACATTTACCCAGTCAATATTGGGGTAATTGAAATCTCCCATTATTATTGCACTGCCAAATTGGTTTCCCGCCTGCACGGGAAAATCGTGAAATTGGCCGCTGAAGACGTGACGTCACGACGTTTGGCGTCACGGGGTGTGACGTCACGTCTTCAGCGGCCAATTGCACGATTTTCCCATGCAGGCGGCCATCTTTATTTTGCCACCTACCTGCCTGCCCGATCGAACACGCTGCCGCTACTCGCTCCCCGGATCTCGCTGCCGCCCCTGGATCCTGCTGCCGCTGCCCCCCCGGACCCCGCTGCTGCCTACCCTCCGCTCCCGGATCCTGCTGCCGCCCCCCCGCTGCCGACCCGCCCGTGCGATTTTGGCGCTCATCCAGGCAGGGGAGGAAGGGAGAAGGGACTACCGGATGCCGCTGATGGCTGCCCGCCGCCCACCGGCCGCCTGGACCCACGGCCCTCCGACAGGTATTTAAAATTGTTTTATTTTTTTATATAACACACAGGTTTTTTGTTTTTTACACTTTTTTACACTTCCTGGTGCCTGTCATTTCAAATGTCATTTGAAATGACAGGTACCAGCGCACCCAGGTTACTGTATAGGCGCTGATACAGCGCCTATACAGTAAAATGGGTTGCGCGGGCATAACCCTTCCCTAACGCTTCACAGCCGCGGCATGCATTTGCATGCGATTAGAGGAGAGTATCGGGGAGTTAGTGAAGAGAACTGTGCGTGCGGGGAGGAAGGGTGCGCCTGACACTGCCGCACTGTTTTTACCGCGGCCTTACTGTATCGAGCCGTTAGTGAGGTATGGGAGAGAGCGATTTCAATTGCGGGACCCATTCTCTGGAACTCAATGCCTGAATCTTTACGTATTACATCTGACTTCAAAATCATTATAAAAGGGCTTAAAAACCTGGATCTGTACATTGGCCTTTACGGGCTGATTATCCATTTGAATAGTAATGAAATTGCATATATATATATATATATATATATATGTATTATTCAGCCTGGCAGTAAAAATGTTTAGGATTGTGAATTGTTTTATGGACATGTAATGTTTTATATACATACTGTGTATGTTTTTAGCTGGTTAACTTTTCTGTCCTATGTTTGGAAAGATGGTATATAAAATCCTATAAATAAATATTCATTGTGGGATGTTTATCTTGCTGAATATCCAGGATAACTTATCTGGCTAACTTTGTTAGTCACTTTAGGTATTTTTGAATATTGGCCTTATAGTGAATTCTCAGATCCATTCACCCAGACTGAAATGACTTGTTAGTCTGGTTGGTGAGTATTATAATTGGACATAGTAATGTTTTTGTGCTCTATTTTTCTGGTGTGAAAGATGTTGAATTAAAACTATATCAATAAAAAAGTATTCTTATGTTCTTATTTACAATAGAAGAGGTTGGTTAAAAAGATATTCCAGTATATGATTTTCTTATTTTCGTTATATAGAGTAATGCCTTTATTTTTCCAAATATAAGAATAACAAAAAGGTCAAATGGATAGGTCTTAGCATAATAAGCTAAACCAAGGATAGCCAGCGCTGGTTCTCACATGCCACAAGTTGGTCAGGTGTTCAGGATATTCACAATGAATATGAATGATATTCATTTGCATGCAGTAGAGGCAGTGCATGCAAAAGCAACTCATGGATATTGAAAACCTGACTGGCTTGCTGCATTTGAGGACCATAGTTCCCTACCCTTGAGCTAAGAGTAGGGAATTGTTGACAATAAAAACAGATTATTCCAGGACAAGCAGGATGCTAGTCCTCACATATGGGTGACGTCACTGACGGAGCCCTAGTGCGGGAAAACTTTCTGTCAAAGTTTCTAGAAACGTTTGACTGGCCCTGTGAGGCCACTGAGCATGCCCAGCATGCCATGATATTCTCTGCCACAGGGGTCTCTCTCCAGTCTTCATTTTTCCGCGCTACTGTAGGCATCGCGGATTAGGAACCTTTTGTGAGTTCCCTCACAAATTTGTGTGACTAAAAGTCATATATTTTTCTCAGAAATTCTCCCACTCGGGATCTCTCTCTCGGTTTTCCACCAGCTGGTGAGTAAAATCTGTGTCTCGTTTTACTCTCCGAGTAAAACTTTTTTCTCTCAGGATTTCTCTTTTGTCATTGACGGCTGTCGATACAAAATGGCTACAGGATTTAAAAAATGTTCCGTTTGTAACCGTACGATGTCAATTACGGACCCACACCTCGAGTGTGTGATGTGTCTCGGTGAGAAACACGAAGTCAATTCCTGTCTGAAATGTGCAGAGATGATGGTGAAAGGGAGGAAGGCCCGCCAGGAGAAGATGGAGCATCTGTTCCATCTGCAACTTCTACCATCTCCCTCGACTTCGACGAAATCGTCTCCGGCGGGGGTCTCCAGCGCGTACTTTTCAAAAAGCGCCGTCCGGAAGGATCGGGGGACCATCCGTTGCCGATGTCGTTGATAGCATCGGTTAAATCAGTTGGCAAACACCGCTCAAAGCATCGACATCGACACCAACGTCCATCAGCATCGGAATCACCTCTCTCCCCAGGAGAATCAAGCGCAAAGCGGCCACGAACCCAGGAAACACCCATTCCTTCAATGCCTGAGCCTGTTCAACAAGAGACGCCGACTGCTGCACCTCCACAGGGCTCTGTGGATGATATGCCAGCGCAGCCTCTGCCACCGCGTACAATTGCTCTGCCCTCACCAGTTGTAACGTCGGAATTGTCTGATTTTATCAGACAAGCGGTCCTTCAGGCACTTAAGGAACAGCAGCTTACTCCGGCGCCTTCACCGATGCCAGTGCCTTCAGCACCGATGCCGGTAACCATACCGATGCCGGTGATCACACCGATGCCGGCGCCTACACCAAAGTCGGTGTCCGCATCGAAGTTAATCCCTGCATCGACACCGATCTTCGCGCCAATACCGACGGTTCCATTGACGCTGATACCGTCAAAATTTTTGAAACCTCCACTGGGGCAACCATCGATGCCATCACCGATGCTAACCCCTGTGCCGTCGATGCCAATTGGGGACCTGGAACGACCAGAAATGGCACTTTTTCAACTTCTTATGAGCAGATTAGAAAAAGTGGTCGATGCCCTTCCTCAAAAACCATCAGAGGACACTTCTGCAGACATACTCTCTGATGATCCACTACCAGGACCTTCGGAGCTCCATCATTCACCGAGACCCTCCCCACTGTCTCCATATCGGGGTGATCCAAATGACACCTGGGATGATACCCACACAGATACATCATCTGAAGATTTTATGTCGGAGCCCTCACCTCCAGACCAAAGGAAAAAGTCTCCACCAGAGGATTTATCCTTTACCAGCTTCATTCAGGATATGGCAGATACCATACCCTTCAAGCTGGTTGCGGAAGAGGACACTAGACAACAGACATTGGAGGTACTCCAATGTGTTGACCCTCCAAAGCAGGTATTAGCTATACCAATTCATGAGGTCCTCCTAGATCTACAACATCGACTCTGGGAGCACCCTTGTTCTATACCTGCTGTAAATAAACAAATGGACACTACGTATCTGGTACAGTCTGTTCCTGGATATCAAAAATTGCAGCTCCCTCATCACTCAGTAGTAGTGGAATCTGCCCAGAAGAAGTCAAAGAGAATACGTCCACATTCTTCGACCCGCCCAGGGAAAGATCATAGATTTTTAGACTCCCTGGGTAGGAAGATATATCAAGGAGCTATCCTGAATACCAGAATTTCCTTCCACCAACTCTACATGACTCAGTATCAGAGAAATCTCTGGAAACAGATGCAGGACTTCACTACATCTTTACCACAGCAATACCAGGAAGCAGCCCAGACCATTATCCATAAAGGACTTGAAGCTGGGAAGCATGAGGTTAGAGCTGCTTACAATAGCTTCGGAACAGCTTCCAGGACAGCAGCTTCAGGAATTGCTGCTAGGCGTTGGGCATGGCTTAAGGCCTCTGATCTTAGACCTGAAGTCCAAGATAAACTGGTCAATTTGCCATGTGCTGGAGACAACCTATTTGGTTCAAAGATCCAAGATACTGTGGCACAACTGAAAGAGCATTCAGAAACCCTGCGACAACTATCCTTAGTTCCACAGGAACCTGCTGCACAACCTTCTCACTGCCCTACACGCCATGAACCCAGACGGCCATTCTACCGACAGAGTCGCTACTACCTTCCAGCATCGAGAAGCAGGTCTACTAGGCCACAACAACGTCCTCAGTCCAGGCAGACAAGAACTGCTCGACGTCAGCTCCCGCTTCAGACTGGGCCAACTGCGGGGTTTTGAGGCCACAACCAGAGAACAGGTCCATCTCCTCAACCCTCGAGCAGATCTACCAGTAGGAGGCCGGATATCCTACTTTTACGATCATTGGACAAACATAACAACAGACCAATGGGTACTGTCCATAATCTTTCGAGGTTACAAACTCAGTTTCCTCTCAATTCCAACTGATTCTCCTCCGAGACCTTTCTCTCTCAGCGACAATCACATAATTCAATTGCAAATAGAGTTTTCCACCCTTCTGAAAGCCAGGGCTGTAGAGCCGGTACCCCGGACTCAGCAGGGCAGAGGATTCTATTCCCGTTATTTCCTCATTCCAAAGAAAGCCTACGTCCCATCCTAGACCTCAGAAATCTCAACAAATTTCTGAAAAAAAGAGAAGTTCAGGCTGGTTTCATTAGGTACTATACATCCACTTCTTCAAACAGGAGATTGGCTTTGTTCTCTGGATCTTCAAGACGCTTACGCTCACATTGCAATATTCCCTCCTCATTGCAAGTATCTGCGCTTCATGGTAGATCATCAACATTTCCAGTACAGAGTACTGCCATTCGGACTTGCCTCCGCTCCCAGAGTATTCACCAAATGTCTGGCAGTAATAGCAGCACACTTACACAAAGACAGTGTCCATGTCTTCCCATGTCTAGACGACTGGCTCATCAGAAGTCACTCTCAACAAGGAGCTCTTGCTTCTCTCAGTCGAACAATTACGCTACTTCACTCCATGGGCTTTCTCATCAATTATCAAAAGTCCCATCTCATTCCATCTCATCTTCTTCAATTCATAGGAGCAGAATTGAACACTATCATTTCAAAGGCCTTTCTACCACAGGATCGAGCAGCTACACTTTCCCTATTGGCAAACTCGATCCATTCACAGAAACAAGCAACGGCTCATCAGTTTCTAACCTTACTAGGCCACATGGCCTCCACAGTTCATGTCACTCCTATGGCACAGCTTGCCATGAGGGTAACCCAATGGACTTTAAGATCACAATAGATCCAAGCCATTCAACCACTGCATTCTACAGTTCAAGTAACCCATCAGCTGCAGCGTTCTCTACTTTGGTGGTTGAACAAGGACAACTTGTGCAAGTGTCTACCCTTCCAACAACCAGTTCCACAGATAACTTTAACTACAGATGCATCCACCTTGGGCTGGGGAGCTCACATAGATAATCTCCAAACCCAGGGTTCTTGGACAAAACTCGAAGCAACATTCCAAATCAATTTCCTGGAACTTCGAGCTATATGTTATGTGCTTCATGCGTTCAAAGACTGCCTTTCACACAAGACTGTTCTTATCCAAACGGACAACACAGTAGCCATGTGGTACATCAACAAACAGTGAGGTACGGGCTCATATCTCCTTTGTCAAGAAGCTGCACAGATTTGGGGCTGGGCCCTGAACCATTCCATGGTCCTTTGAGCCACTTATCTGGCAGGCATTCACAATGTAGTGGCGGATCGACTCAGTAGTCAGTTCCAACCACATGAATGGTCCCTGAATCCCTCAGTAGTGACCAGGATTTTTCAGCGTTGGGGACAACCAACAGTAGATCTCTATGCGTCACATCTGAATCACAAAGTAGACAAATTTGCTCTCTACACAAACGGAAGAACCAGCCAGCCAAGGATGCCTTTGCTCGTCCTTGGAACTCAGGCCTTCTATACGCGTATCCTCTGATACCACTCATAACCAAAACTCTAGTGAAGCTACAACAGAACAAGGGGTCCATGATACTCATAGCCCCGTATTGGCCTCGACAAGTATGGTTTTCCACACTTCTAGACCTCTCAGTCAGGGATCCCATTCGCCTGGGTGTAGCTCCCACTCTCAACTGATGTATCTCAAGTGCTTATAGCTTCACGTAAACCTTCAACATGAAAGAACTATCCTTCGAAATGGAAAAGGTTTACTTTGTGGTGCAAGCAAAAGAGTATTGATCCCTTCTCCTGCCCTACAATTTCTCTCAGACTACTTATACCATCTTTCAGACTCTGGTCTCCAAACTTCATCTGTAAGAGTACATTTAAGTGCAATCTCAGCTTACCATAAGAAGATGGGAGATGCACCAATATCCATACAGCCCCTTGTCAGCAGGTTTATGAGAGGTTTAACTCAACTTAAACCACCAATTCGACCACCAGTCACAGAATGGGACCTTAATCTGGTCTTAACAAAGCTCATGCGTTCTCCATTCGAACCCATGAATTCCTGTGATCTTAAATTTCTCACATGGAAGACTATCTTCCTCATAGCCATTACATCGGCTAGAAGGGTTAGTGAGTTACAAGCACTTGTCACGTACTCCCCCTATACAAAATTCCTACATGACAGAGTGGTCCTCCGTACACATCCAAAATTCCTTCCCAAAGTAGTTACGGAATTCCACTTGAACCAATCCATAGTTTTACCCACATTCTTTCCAGGACCTCATTCTCACCAAGGAGAACGGGCCTTACATACCTTGGACTGTAAGCGTGTGCTGGCTTTTTACTTATACCGCACTGCAGTCCATAGGAAATCCACTCAACTGTTTGATTCTTATGATCCAAACAAACCAGGTAAAGGTGTAGGTAAACATACTCTATCCAATTGGCTAGCAGATTGCATACAGTTTTGCTATGAAAAAGCAGGCCTTCCTCTCCAAGGGCGAGTAAAGGCGCATTCAGTAAGAGCAATGTCAACCTCAGTAGCACATTATCGTTCAGTGCCAATTCTCGACATATGTAAAGCAGCAACATGGAGTTTTCTTCACACCTTTGCAGCTCATTACTGTTTGGACAAACAGGGACGACAAGATTCAGCCTATGGGCAGTCTGTCTTACAGAACTTGTTTCCAGTTTAATCCCAACTCCTTCTACATCCAATATGCTGTGATCTTCAGCTGCCTCATTTTCACCAACAATACTTCACTGTTGCTTCACTACAAAATGACTCAGCCTCTAGCTTGCTATTCACCCATATGTAAGGACTAGCATCCTGCTTGTCCTGGGATAAAACAAAATTGCTTACCTTGTAATAGGTGTTATCCCAAGACAGCAGGATATAGTCCTCACGAAACCCACCCGCCACCTCGCGGAGTTGGGAATGTTATATTTTATTATTTTATTTTTGCTAAAGCTTATTGCTACATATGAGACTGGAGAGAGACCCCTGTGGCAGAGAATATCATGGCATGCTGGGCATGCTCAGTGGCCTCACAGGGCCAGTCAAACGTTTCTAGAAACTTTGACAGAAAGTTTTCCCGCACTAGGGCTCCGTCAGTGACGTCACCCATATGTGAGGACTACATCCTGCTGTCCTGGGATAACACCTATTACAAGGTAAGCAATTTTGCTTTATTATAAAATATAATTTTTTATATATATATGTATATATGTATTGTTGTTCTTCTTTTAGGTCCAACCCGTAAAATGCCACCCACTGCAAGTGTAATGGACTTTTTTCAGCTCTTTGTCCCAGACAATATCATAAAGAACATGGTGACACAAACTAATATGTATGCCAAGAAGTACCAAGAAAGATTTGGAAATGACGACACCTGGGTGGATGTCACTCTGGCGGAAATGAAGTCCTTCCTGGGCTACATGATCTCCACAAGTACTCATCACTGCGAATCTGTGCTCAGCATTTGGAGCAGTGGCTTCTACAGCAACAAGAGCATCGCACTTCTTATGACCCAGTTCAGGTTCGAGAAGATCCTGAAGTATTTCCACATTGTGGCCTTCCGTTCCAGCCAGATAGCAGACAGCCTCTACAAGATACAGCCATTCCTAGATTCACTGCAAAATGGCTTAGACTCTTCCTTCAGGCCTTCTCAGACCCAGGTAGAAATTTATATTATGTCTTTCCTAGATGCTGGTTAAGATGACACCTACTGAAGAATGACCAGAGCAAATTCCGTGCTCTACTGGAATTACTTAAAAATAATCTAGACGATGTATTAAGCCTGTTAGAAGATAGGAGACACCCACAAAGCACATTGTGCTGTATTTAAAAAAGGCCCTGTGCTAAATTGAAATGTTAACAGCTCCCTTTGAGCATTACATTCAACTGCCGATGGGACTAGAGGGAACAGCTGCCCCAGGCATTAGGTCCAAAGGGGTATCATCTGCAAGGATGTTTTCATCAATGGGAATAGTAGGGGACCCATTGCATGAGCATATAGGGCACTTCCCCAGTGAACATAGGCCAGTGCCCCAAATCTCAGGCAGCAGAGAACAGCCCTTATGCCTGGAGCAGACAAAGCATAGTAGGGATGTGCAGCAAGGACGGATTTGTCCCATTCGGTATTCGTGGGGAGCCAAATCCGTTGCTCCGTTCTCGGGGGACCCCGATCCGTTCATTAGTAACTTCTGTAGTCATTTCCCAAAAAATCCCCCAACCCTTTAAATTTAATTAACTACAACCCTCCACCCTCCTGACCCCTCCCCAAGACTTACCAAAAGTCCCTGGGGGTCCAGCGGGGGTCCTGGAGCAATCTCCTGCACTCTGGCATCGGCTGCCAGTATTCAAAATGGCGCCGATAGCCTTTGCCTTTACTATGTCACAGGGGCCGTTTGAGTTCTGGGAGTTAGTGCTGTATTATTATGGCAGGTTTGCTATATATATATTCTGAGTGACTTCTACAGGGTGGAGGGACTTGGTGTTGCTGTTACTGAAGTGAGAACAAAATTTGAATTGCCAAATCTGTTGTCATTGTTACTACTTCTACTGCTGTCCAGATGAATGTCCTGGATGAGGATCTAGTTTACTGCAAAATATTTCTGTAGGTTGACTCTCTCAGGAAATAGGTGGTAGAACTCGGAGAGGGGTGGCAAGACTGAGCAGCATCAATAGAATGAGGACTACATTGATGAAATGCTTAATGAGGCATGCAAGATAGAGAGGAAGGTGAAACTGGACCACAAGATGACAGCTGGATCTAGGTTACTACAGCTACTAGACATTACCAATACATGCTAGTAAATCTACTGAGGAGGACTTTAAACTTAGAATCATTGGGGTTGGGTGAACAAAGTCCTCAGCTAAGTAAAACATGTATAAATATGGGAAAAAAGGGCAGCACCTGGAAAGTTATGTACTCTAATGCTCATGGTATTGGGAAAAACATAGAAACATGACAGCAGAAAAAGCCCATATAGTCCATCTAGTCTTCCTGTCCACCCAATTAATTTAGCTTTATTTATCCCATGTTTCCTTGAATTCAGAAACTGTTTTTGTCTCTCTTATCTCCACTAGGAGACTGTTTCATGCATCCCCTACCCTCTGTGTAAAGAAATATTTCCGAAGATTATTCCTGACTCTTCCTCCTTTCTCCCTCATCCCATGACCTCTCATTTTAGAGCCTCCTTTCTTTTGAAAGAGACTTGCCTCCTGTGCATGGAAACCTTTGTGATATTTAAATATCTCTAGCATATTTCACCTTTCCTCTAGGGTGTACATAAGAACATAAGAAAATGCCATACTGGGTCAGACCAAGGGTCCATCAAGCCCAGCATCCTGTTTCCAACAGTGGCCAATCCAGGCCATGAGAACCTGGCAAGTACCCAAAAACTAAGTCTATTCCATGTAACCATTGCTAATGGCAGTGGCTATTCTCTAAGTGAACTTAATAGCAGGTAATGGACTTCTCCTCCAAGAACTTATCCAATCCTTTTTTAAACATAGCTATACTAACTGCACGAACCACATTCTCTGGCAACAAATTCCAGAGTTTAATTGTGCGTTGAGTAAAAAAGAACTTTCTCCGATTAGTTTTAAATGTGCCCCATGCTAACTTCATGGAGTGTCCCCTAGTCCTTCTACTATCCGAAAGAGTAAATAACCGATTCACATCTACCCGTTCTAGACCTCTCATGATTTTAAACACCTCTATCATATCCCCCCTCAGTCGTCTCTTCTCCAAGCTGAAAAGTCCTAACCTCTTTAGTCTTTCCTCATAGGGGAGTTGTTCCATTCCCCTTATCATTTTGGTAGCCCTTCTCTGTACCTTCTCCATCGCAATTATATCTTTTTTGAGATGCGGCGACCAGAATTGTACACAGTATTCAAGGTGCGGTCTCACCATGGAGCGATACAGAGGCATTATGACATTTTCCGTTTTATTCATCATTCCTTTTCTAATAATTCCCAACATTCTGTTTGCTTTTTTGACTGCCGCAGCACACTGAACCGACGATTTCAATGTGTTATCCACTATGACACCTAGATCTCTTTCTTGGGTTGTAGCACCTAATATGGAACCCAACATTGTGTAATTATAGCATGGGTTATTTTTCCCTATATGCATCACCTTGCACTTATCCACATTAAATTTCATCTGCCATTTGGATGCCCAATTTTCCAGTCTCACAAGGTCTTCCTGCAATTTATCACAATCTGCTTTGATTTAACTACTCTGAACAATTTTGTGTCATCTGCAAATTTGATTATCTCACTCGTCGTATTTCTTTCCAGATCATTTATAAATATATTGAACAGTAAGGGTCCCAATACAGATCCCTAAGGCACTCCACTGTCCACTCCCTTCCACTGAGAAAATTGCCCATTTAATCCTACTCCCTGTTTCCTGTCTTTTAGCCAGTTTGCAATCCACAAAAGGACATCGCCACCTATCCCATGACTTTTCACTTTTCCTAGAAGCCTCTCATGAGGAACTTTGTCAAACGCCTTCTGAAAATCCAAGTATACTATATCTACCGGTTCACCTTTATCCACATGTTTATTAACTCCTTCAAAAAAGTGAAGCAGATTTGTGTACATCACCACTGGATGTTGGGCCCCCTTCAGCCACTGATGCCACTCTTCAAACGCCATTTTAATAGCTAGGAGTTCTTTGCCCACTATATCGTAATTCTTCTTGGCGCGGGGGGGGGGGGGGAGTAAACTTTCGAGAGAAGAACAAGCAAGGAGTGAGCCCTTGTCCCAGTTGGCAGAGAACAGCCCCCACAGCGATGTCAGAAGCATCTACCTCCACCATGAAGGGTCGTGTGGGATCTGGGTGGTGTAGGCAAGAGTCTAGCAGGAAGGCTTGTTTTAGTTCCTCGAAAGCCTGAAGGGCTTCTGTGGGCCATTCTCTGGCATTGGCCTCCTTCTTGGATAAAGCGGTGAGTGGGGCTATCTTCTGTGAATAGTACGGAATGATATGTCTGTAGAAGTTTGCGAAACCAAGAAAGCATTGAAGAGCTTTTACTCCTACTGGCCAAGGCCAATCGTTAATGGCTGAAACCTTTTCTGGATCCATATGAAATGCTGAGTTTGACATGATGTAACCCAAGAAGGGTAAGGACGATTGTTCAAATACGCATTTTTCCAATTTAGCGAACAGGTGGTTCTCGCGGAGACGCTGCAACACCTGAAGTTCTTGTTGAGTATATAAGGACATCATGGAGGTATACAATCACTGAAGAGTGGAGCATGTTTTGGAAAACTGCTGATGCATTACAAAGTCCAAAAGTCATGACTAATACTCGTAATGCCCATCACAAGTATTATATGCAGTTTTCCACTCATCACCAGATTTTATTCTTATTAAATTATATGCGCCTCTGCAATCTAACTTAGTAAAGATCCTGGCTCCTTGTAAGCGGTCCAAAAGCTCGGATGAGTGGAAGAGGATATCAGTCCCAGCAGGTGATGGAGTTGAGACCCCGATATAGGAGTTGAGGGCCTCGGAGAACCATATTTTTTAGCAACAAAAAATGTCCCAGTACATTCAGATGTTCTTGAATGTACTGGGACATTGTCAGAGTCTGAGGTAGGGACAAAGGGTAAACTCGCCCCTGAGGGGATATAGCACCGGGCAGTAAATCAATGGCGCAATCGAAGATCCAGTGTTCTGCAAGAGTTGAGCCTTTTCTTTGGAGAAAACACCTGCATATTCTGCATACTGAGGCGGCAGTGTCAGAGAGGTAACAGAAAGGAACACTGGGACGTGGCAGAGTAGGCAAGCAAGTCATAAAGCAGGTTGGGCTCCAGGCTGTGATTTGCAGGGACTCCCAATTGATGAGTGGAGAGTGCCTCTGAAGCCAGGGTAGACCTAGGACTATGGGATGGATGGATTTATTCAGGATGTAAAAGGAGATCTCATCATGGAGAATCTCTGTGTGAAGGATCACGGGAGTTGTAGTGGACGAGATGCTGCCCGGCAGGGGAGTAACAAGAATGGAGAACACTCATAGCGGTGGAGAACGGGCAACCTTGGGCAGTTGTAATTGTTGGACCAGATCAGCAAGGATGAAGTTGCCCCCAGCCCCGGAGTCAATAAGGACCAACGTGGCAAAGGTCCCCCCCCCCCAGGGTACTCCAGTGTGACCAGAACTGTGCATTGGGGAGCAGGATTCACACAGCCTAGGATTAGCTCCCCAGTAATGCCTAGGCTTGGGAGTTTTCTGGTCGCTCCCGGCACTGTCTCAACATATGTCCCTTACCACTGCAGTACAAGCACAAGCCTAAGGAATGGCGGCGCTTCCTTTCTTCCGGGGTGAGGGGACTGCGCAGAGTTGCATGAGTTCATTAAGAAGAACATAAGAACATGCCATATTGGGTCAGACCAAGGGTCCATCAAGCCCAGCATCCTGTTTCCAACAGTGGCCAATCCAGGCCATAAGAACCTGGCAAGTACCCAAAAACTAAGTCTATTCCATGTTAGCCACTGCTATTACTAGCAATGGTATTTTCTAAGTCAACTCAATTAATAGCAGGTAATAGACTTCTCCTCCAAGAACTTATCCAATCCTTTTTTAAATACAGCTATACTAACTGCACTAACCACATCCTCTGGCAACAAATTCCAAAGTTTAATTCTGTGAGTGAAAAAGAACTTTCTCCGATTAGTTTTAAATGTGCCACAGGCTAACTTCATGGAGTGCCCCCTAGTCTTTCTATTATCCGAAAGAGTAAATAACCGATTCACATCTACTGTTATAGACCTATCATGATTTTAAACACCTCTATCATATCCTCTCTCAGCCGTCTCTTCTCCAAGCTGAAAAGTCCTAACCTCTTTCCTCATAGGGGAGCTGTTCCATTCCCCTTATCATTTTGGTAGCCCTTCTCTGTACCTTCATCGCAATTATATCTTTTTTCAGATTCGGTGACCAGAATTGTACCCAGTATTCAAGGTGCAGTCTCACCATGGAGCGATACAGAGGCATTATGATATTTTCCATTTTATTCACCATTCCCTTTCTAATAATTCCCAACATTCTGTTTGCTTTTTTGACTGCCGTAGCACACTGAACTGATGATTTCAATGTGTTATCCACTATGAACCAGGAGACCAGACAGGACCTTTACCAGCCCTCGTTCCCCTCAGGTTGAGCCCTTGGGTGCTGGGGAAGGCAGGACTTAGGAGAAGGTCTCCTGGAGACGAGAAGAGGTGAGCAGTCAGTCGTGGCAGGCGGCAGATGTGAGGATTCTATCATGGTCCAGAGGTTCAGGACAGGCAGCAGACAGACGAAAACCAGGAATCAAGCTGAAGTCGAACCGAAGAAGCCAGCAAGCGGGACCTGGAACTCAGGAGCTGGAGAAGAGCATGCAGGAGCAGATGCAGGCACCAACCGGGTACTGGGAGTCAGGAACAAGCAGGAAACAGCAACTAGATACTCCCAGAGACTACCTGGTGCAGCCTTTAAATAGTCCCAGGGTGATGACATGAGGAAATGGGCCAGGCCGTGGTTTCCCGCCACGGCCCCTTTAAATTCAGGGCAGTCGGGCAAGCGTGAGCCTAGTGGGGGGAGCTGCCCAAGAATGCTGAAGGCATCTCCCTCGTGGGGAGAACGCCATGAGAAGGCTCCGCCGCAGCCCGCAGTGCTGGAGGAGAGCCTAGCGGTAAGAGGGGACCCGGCTGCGGCCACAATTCTCAACAGCTATAGTGGCTACTTGTAATTCTAAAAGACATGAAGATTCATCATCACAAACTTGTGAAGGAAAAAGATAATAAAAACAGAACATTATATAATCTCTTGTAAGAAGCTAACCATAAACTGACAAGTTTGCCACCCAACTAGCACTGTCAGGAAGGAATTGAGAGCTGATTTTGTGTTGAGTATTGGAATTTTTGTGTTCATCTGCCCCAAGTGAACGAATCATAACTGGACTGACTGGATGGACCAATTTGTTCTTTCTCAGCCTTCATTTACTATGTATGTATGTTACTATGAGTCTAGAAGAAAAATCTTAAGATTGCTCCTTTTACATACAAACAAAGCAAATGGTTACTGAGGCTAAAAGTGTTTAGTAGACACAAATCTATAAGCTATGATATACTTTTTCTGCTCAATAGTACTGAAGAGAGCTAAGTTCATCTGAGGGACACACAATTTCCTCATGATCCTAAAACCATCATCTGAGACGAAAAACAATTTTATAATCTACAATTAATTCCAAGTTAGAATTTTTGCAATAAAGGAGAACTATGCCACAGCAAGAACATGTAATCAAGTACTATAAACTGTCATACAGTAGTATATAGTGATAGTTTTGCTGTCAGTAGTACCTCATATTTACAGCATTATTGCTGCAATTCAACAAAAACAAGTGATATTGTAATTCTAACTAGAGATCCAATACAATCTCCATTATTGCCCATTTCCCAGCTATACAATTATTTGGTAGTATGGCTATGGCCTCTTTTGCATGGCAGAGTGATCTCAATTAAAAGCAGGACCCAATGCATCCCAGTAGTTTTCCAGTCTCAGAACATTCAGGGCAAAGAGGCTTTGATAAAGATGACAGGTTTTTTTTTTCCTTCTAAACATGGCAATTTTGCAGAATTATTCATTTTCTCCATTTGTTAATTTGTCTTAAGAGTTTGATAAATGAAGTTCATTGTTCCTTTCTTAAGAGACTTGGGAGGATCATTCAATGTCAAACTGATGTACTGGGTTTATGGATACAAGGCTACACTATAAAGCAAATGAATGGGGTTCCAAACAAGGGGTCAGAACTTTCTAGTGATAATAAAGCAAAACATTAAATTTCCAACAATATCACATGGTGTAGAACTTACTGAGTCCAAGGATAAACCAGAAGTAGGGAAATCAGAACTACAAGTCAATGCATGCAATGGGGTAAAACCAGAATTGAATGAAATGAAAAAAGAATTGTTTTTATTATCTTAGGCAATTGGCTTTCAAGACTGCAGATTAACCTGCATGATCAGTTAACCAGTTAAAAAGGAGGAAAACAAACTTTCTTATTACAGTGATATCCTACAGATCATGTTTTATGGTGTTAGTTGGAATATTTATTTGTTGATTTTTATATACCTACTTATCAAAAAAACAAGAGAACATAAGTGTTCTGCTCACCTATTTATCTATCTATCCTTGTACACTGTATCATGAATGAATCTTTTATTTCAAAATATGTATAAAATTTCAGCTATATCAAACTTTTCTTTTGTTTAGATTAACATACCTGTACCTCACTCGTACTATTAAATATCCCTTGCTTACACTATCCCACCCCACTGAATATATTGATTTATTCAAAATCAAACTACACCCCTTATTCATACAATCCCGCCCCAGTAAAAATGTACTCATCTATTGAAAACCCACTTTAAAGACTTATCAAATACCCCTAACTTTTTGTCAGTTTTTAACTTTTTGTTATTTTAACATAGAACTGTTTTTTGCAAGATTTTTATTACAGAATACCTTCTTATTTTAAAAGACATCTTTTGTTATACAGTTCCCAATGATGAAAATATTAAGATGGTGTTCCAGAAAACCAGTTCTATTCCAGATAATGAAAATGAACAAATTTTATTTCAAAAACACTCTTTTTTCTCAAACAATTCCCAATGGTGGAAATATCCAAACAGTATTCCAGAAAACCAGCTAGATTCCCAAAAAGTGAATGTGTCCAGGTATTATTTCAAAAGCCAGACACCATGGCGTTTCGGCGGAGTCCCGCCTGCATCAGGAGCACTTCAACCAGACGTAGACACATATATCCAAATTTATATATGGGGGAATTTGAGATACAGGTGATGGCATCAGAGATGTATACAGCCCATGTTACAATGTGGAAACAGTTTTTTGATGACATATTGATTATCTGGGAGGGGTTTCGTGAAGACCTTGAACAGTTTATTGAATGGTTAAACACCCAGAATAGACATTTGCAGTTTATAGCGGATATTAATAATAAAGTCATCCACTTTTTGGATATTGAAATTAGCATACAGGATGGAGAATTTGAGTTCTCTATCTTTAGGAAAAAGACTGATAGGAACACAATTCTACATTTCCAGAGTTGTCATCCAATAAAATTAAGAGAGAACATTCCCATGGGGCAATTTCTACGGTTAAGGAAATTGTTCTCTTCCAATTCAGAATATCTTTTGAGAGCAAATGAGATATTTGATAGGTTCAGGGAACAGGGATACCCCAAGAAAATATTAAAGAGCAATGAAACATGGGAGATGGGCCAATAGAGTTATTGTTAACACCAAGACAAAAAGAAAAATTTACTGACCTCATTTGATATATGCTTGTTCTATTCTCAATTGATTGTAAAGCTTGCTGCTGAATTATGCTTCATTGTAAACCAAGGTGATGTTTGTAACGTGCCGCGGTATAGCAAATGTTGCTTACCTGGTGTAACAGGTGTTCTCACAGGACAGCAGGATGTTAGTCCTCACAAATGGGTGACATCATCAGGATGGAGCCCTGTACGGAAAACTTTTCTGTCAAAGTTTCAACAAGCTTTGACTGACACTGGCACACTGGGTGCACTGAGCATGCCCAGCCTGCAATTATCCCTGTGAGCCACAGGTGTCTCCCTCAGTCTTCTTTTTTCCGCTCTGCAGTCAGCATAGCGGTTGGAGCTCTGTGAGGATTTTTTAACTAATTACCTCATGGAAACACTTAACTTTTCACTTCAAAAAACACTTTTCCCTGCACAGGTCTCCCTCCGCGTACGTTTTTACGACGCTCGGTGAGTACTAATTCTTGTGAGACTGGAAAATTGGGCATCAAATGGCAGATGTAATTTAATGTGGATAAGTGCAAGGTGATGCATATAAGGAAAAATAACTCATGTTATAGTTATACGATGTTAGGTTCCATATTAGGAGCTACCGCCCAGGAACGAGATCTAGGCGTCATGGTGGATAATACATTGAAATCGTAGGCTCAGTGTGCTGCAGAAATCAAAAAAGCAAACAGAATGTTAGGAATTATTAGGAAGGAAGTGGTGAGTAAAATGGAAAATAAGATAATGCCTCTGTATTGCTCCATGGTGAAGACCACACCTTCAGTACTGTGAACAATTCTGGTCGCCGCATCTCAAAAAAGATATAGTTGCACTAGAGAAGGTACAGAGAAGGGTGACCAAAATGATAAAGGGGGATGGAACAACTCCCTTATGAGCAAAGGCTAAATAGGTTAGGGCTGTTCAGCTTGGAGAAGAGAGATAGAGTTCTTTAAAATCATGAGAGGTCTAGAATGGGTAAATGTGGATCAATTATTTACTCTTTTGGATAATAGAAGGACTAGGGAGCACATAAGTTAGCACGTAGCACATTTAAAACTAATCTGAGAAAATTCTTTCTCCTTGGACAAGCAGGATGATAGTCCTCACACATGTGTGACATCATCAGATCTAGAACTTTGACTAGGCACACTGAGCATGCCTAGCATGCCACTATCCACGCATCTATGTGGGGCCCCCCTTCAGTCTCTTCTTTTTCGCAGAGCTGTTTGCCTCTCGGTTTTTTGGTAGCTCTGCTCTTTATGGTCTTTTCTTGATACTTTCATCTGTATTTTTTTTTCGATGGAAATATTATCCTCTGGCCCCCCCCCCCGTACCCATGTGCCGTAAGGGAATTCTAGGGGCCACTTTCAACAACATTGGACTCCCAGACCTCAGCTGGCCCACCAGCAAAGCCCCACCACAGGGTTTTGACTGGACCCGAGGGAGTATAAGCCCAGTACTTCTACCTTTGGCCTTGTCGCCCTTGGTCGGAGGTCGGCCACAGTCCTTCCAGGACCAAATGCCACAGATCACCTTGGACCACTGGGTCCTGTCCATCATCTATCAAGGGTATTAGTTGAATTTCCTGAGTGTCCTGGAGGACTCTCCCCTCTGTGCGTCATGGGGCCAGATCCCACAACAGGAGGTTCTTTTGACAGAGTTCTCTGCCCTGTTAATGGCAAGCTCAACAAGGACCGGGATTCTACTCCCAGTACTTCCTGATTCCAAAGAAAACAGGGGGGGTTACACCCCATCTTAGATCTGAGAGCCTTGAACAAATGTCTAAGAAGAGAAAAGTTCAAGATGGTCTCATTGGGCACCCTGTTTCCCCTCCTGCAAAGAGGAGATTGGCTTTGCTCCCTCAACCTAAAGGAAGCCTATGCCCACATAGGAATCTTTCCCGACCACAGGAGGTACCTATGATTCCTGGTAGGCAACAATCACTTCCAGTACAAAGTGTTGCTGTTCGGCCTTGCCTCAGCCCTATATGTTTTCACCAAGTGCGTGGCAGTCGTGGGGGAATACCTTCGTTGTCTAGGGGTGCATGTCTTCCTCTACTTGGACGACTGGTTGGTCAATGTGGCCACATGCGAAGGGGCACTTCATTCCCTCAGCTTGATCATACGGCTGCTGGAATCCCTCTGATTTGTTTTCAACTACCCAAAGTCCCACCTTGTTCCGTCGACCCGATTGGACTTCATTGGGGCCCGCCTGGATACGACCCAAGGCCGGGCTTTCCTTCCTTATGACAGAGTGCTTGCTCTAGCATGTCTGGTGAGGTTGGTCCGCTCCAGCCAATGGGTGCCTTATGCTTCGGTTGTTGGGTCACATGGCTGCCTCTGTCCATGTCACTCCCTTGGCCCTCTTGCACATGCAGAGAATCCAGTGGACTCTGTGTTCACAGTGGTGGCAAGCCTCCCAGGACCTCAGTATGCGGATGTGCATCATGCCACTCCTCCAGATCTCCCTATCCTGGTGGGAAATTCTGCCCAACCTGGAGTGGGGGGTTCCCTTTCAGATCCCTCCATGCCAGGATGTGCTCACTATGGATGCTTCCAGCCTGGGCTGGGAGGGCGCATGTGGACGGCCTCCGCACACAAGGTCTCTGGTTGGCCCAAGAGGCTTCGTGCCAGATCAACTTCCTGGAACTTAGGGTGATCAGGTATATGCTCTGGGTGTTCCGGAATAACCTGTCCAATTGAGTGGGCCTGGTCCAGACCGACAAAAAGATAGTGATGTGGTACATCAACAAGCAAGGAGGTACCAGATCACTCCTCCTCTACTAGGAAGCTCTCCATATTTGGTCCTGGGCCAAGTCCCAGGGAATTCTGCTCTGGACTGTGTACCTAGCAGGGTCGGAGAATGTGATGACAGATCGCCTGAGCTGAGCATTCCATTCTCATGAGTGGTCCCTGGACCAGGCGGTGGTGACTCACCATTTCCACCTATAGGGGGAACCGGACATAGATCTCTTCGCCTCCCCCTACAAAAACAAAGTAAACAACTTCTGCTCCCTTCACTGGGGAACTGGGAGACCAACCTCAGATGCCTTTGCCCGTCATTGAGGTAAGGGCCTTCTGTATGCATATCCTCTGCCTCCACTGATGAAGAAGACTCTCCTGAAGCTCCAACAGGATGGGGGGGGGGGGGGACGGACCATGATTCTAGTGGCCCTCTGGTGGCCGATGTAGGCTTGGTTCCCAATCCTTCGGGACCTCTCTGTCAGGGAACCGATCAGTCTAGGGCCTCCTCCGACCTCATCACAAAGGATCGAGGCAGGCTGTGCCATCCCGATCTCCGGGCACTGTCTCTGATGGCCTGGATGTTGAGAGATTAGTCCTGTGGCCCCTTGACCTCTCTTAGGACATGTCTTGGGTCCTGGTAGCTTCTCGAAAGCTGTCCAGCAGGAAGTCATCACTTTGAAGTGGAGGAGATTCTCCATTTGGTGTGAGAGACATGGCTTGGATCCATTTCACTTGTCCTACTCCCAAGTTGTTGGACTACTTGCTATCCCTTTCCGATGCTGATCTGAAAACCAACTTGGTCAGAGTGCACCTCAGTGCTATTGGGGCCTACCACCATGAGGTGGATAATTTATCAATTACCATGCATCCTGCGGTGAGCAGGTTCATGCGAGGTTTGCTTCAGCTGAAACGTCCCCTGCAGCCTCCCGTTGTGTCCTGGGATCTTAACATACTTCTGGCTTTCTCATGCGAGATCCCTTCGAGCCATTGCGTTCCTGTGAGTTGAAGTACCTGATATAGGAAACACACCTTATGGACACGGAGAGCAAAAAACTTCAACAGGAGTGGGTGGGAACATGTGTCTATGCTGTGGCGGTCCACCGGAAAGGGGGGGTAGCAGTTTTAATCAGCAAATCCCTGAGGGTCGTTATCTTATCCTAATAGGAGTGTGGAATACCAAACCAATTATTCTCTGCAATGTTTATGCTCCAAACGCCTATACCCATGCGTTCTTTATGCACCTGAGCAATTTACTTCATACACACACCCAAGGCACACTTTATGTCGCAGGGGATTTCAACTGTGTTCATGATACCTCGCTTGTTAAAAATCTCCCACAACGGGGGAGGGGGGGGGGGGGGTAAAAAAAAAAAACAGGAATAGCCTACCTGTGTCATCAATTAAGCCTCATGGATGTGTGGCGTACTCTACATCCTACCGAAATAGATAACTCTCACATTTCGAGATCCCACGTATCGATTATATATTACTCTCCCGGGACAATTTTTTTTTTAACATAGCTTCAGTGAACATTGAATCCCAGGCTATATCTGACCACTTCCCGATCTCCGTCCAACTAAGCTCCCAGACTCCCGCTCATAAGGCCCGCATATGGCGTTTTCCTAGTTTTCTTAAAGATGACATACACTTTCAGGCTTTTCTGCAGAACAAATGGAAAGATTTTGCCAAAAATAACCAACAACATGTAGATACGCCTCACCTATTCTGGAACTCTGGAAAAGCAGTACTCCAAGGAGAAATTATTGCTTATGTCCACTTTCATAACAAACAATTAAACAAGAATATTTTACACTTAGAGACAATGCTCCATCGAGCTAAAGGGGCACTGATACAGCAAAATTCGGATAGTAATTATACTAAAAAATAACCAGAAAATAGAACTAGCGAAAAAAGTAAAGAACCTAGGAATAATAATGGACCTCGAAATTAATCTAAAACAACACATATCGCTAAAAGTAAAAGAAGGCTATGCTAAACTCATGATCCTCAGAAAACTTAAACCGTTACTAACTCCTGCAGATTTCAGAACAGTCCTTCAGGCACTAGTTTTCGCCAGTACTGATTACTGTAAAAGTACCTTCTAGGTACACCTGGCCAGGTAAGTAATTTCTCCATTATTTAAAATAGCTTTCGAAACTGATCAGACAAGGTGAGGAAACTAGCCTGATATAAAGTTTGTGTAAAGGTTGGATTGTAATAACTGTCTTTGATTTTATATATTAGGTTTTATTTTAATTTATGAATGTGAACTTTGTGAACCGTTGTGATTGCCACTCAGAACTTTCACATTTTGAGTTACTGCTGGTGATGTTTTATTTGTGTGTGCATGAAAAGATAATAAAATAAGGAAGTAATCTAATTGCATTCTTTTTCTTTAGTGATTGCAAATTTTTCTTTAAAGCTTTTAAATTGGTATAAACAGAAGGCTAGAAAGCCAGGCCAAGGGGCCTCCACCGTAAGCCCATTTAAGGGATTTTCCACACAGGCTACGAGAAAATTTGAAAAGAAGTTGGTTGCAGAGGTAAAACTCATAGTAAAAATTTTTTAAATATATTCAAAGCAGGATGCCTGCAAGGGAGTCAAGATGGACCGTTTGAAGATTGAGGAGTTAAAGGGGCACTTTGGGAAGATAAGGCCATTGTAGAAAATCTAAATGAATTCTTTGCTTGTTTACTAATGAAGATGTTGGGGAGATATGCATTCCAGAGACAGTTTTCAAAGGTGATGGTTTAGATGAACCAAATCATGGTGAACCTGGAAGATGTACTAGGCCAGACTGACGAACTGAGGAGTAGCAAATCATTTGGACTGAATGGTATATGCCCTTCGGTTCTAAAAGAACTCAAAAATCAAATTTTAGATCTATCACTAGTAATTTGTAACCTTTATTGTACTTGAAGGCTGGAAGGTGGCCAAAGTAACCCGAATATTTAAAAAATGCTCCAGGGGTGATCTGGAAAACTGACTTAAGTGCTAGGAAAAAATCAGGGAACTATTCTAAAAAACAAAATCACAGAACATATAGAAAGACATACTTTAATGGAACACAGCCAACATGGATTTATCCAAGGTAAGTCTTACCTCACAAATCTTCTGCATTTTTTGAAGGGGTTAATAAACATATGGATATATGTGAGCCGGTAGATTTGGATTTTCAGAAGGCATTTGACAAAGTACGCCATGAAAGAAAATTAAAAAGTCATGGGATAGGAAGCAATGCATTTCTGTGGATTGCAAACTGTTTAAAAGACAGGAAACAGAGAGTAGAATTAAACAGTCAGTTTTCTCAGTAGAAAAAGGTAAAAGGTGGAGCATCTCAGGGATCTGTACTTGGACCGATGCTTTTTCATATATTTATAAATGATCTGGAAATGGGTAATGATGAGTGAGGTGAACAAATTTGCAGATGACACAAAGTTATTCAGAGAAGTTAAATCTCAAGCGGATTATGATAAATTGCAGGAGGACCTTGTGAGACTGGAAGATTGTCTGTCCAAATGGCTGATGAAATTATAGACAAGTGTAAGGTGATGCATATAGGGAAAAATAACCCATGCCGTAGTTTCACGATGTTAGGTTCCATATTATGAGTTATCACCAGGAAAAAGATCTAGGCGTCATAGTGGATAATATATTGAAATAGTCGCCTCAGAGTGCTTCGGCAGTCAAAAAAGCAAACAGAATGTTAAGAATTATTAGTAAGGGAATAGTAAATAAAACTGAGAATCATCATGGAGCAATACAGAGGCATTATGACAGACTGCACCTTGAATACAGTATGCAATTCTGGTCACCGTATCTCAAAAAAGATATAGTTGCACTGGATAAGGTTCAGAGAAGTGCATGGAAGGCTCTCCTATGAGGAAATGCTATAGATGTTAGGGCTGTTCAGCTTGGAGAAGAGACAGCTGAGGAGGGATATGATAGAGGTCTACAAAATCATGAAAGTAATTGAATGGGTGAATGTGAATTGGTTATTTATTCTTTGGATAGTACAAGGATTAGGTTGCATTCCATAAAGTTAGCAAGTAGTACATTTAAGACAAATCGTAGAAAATTCTTTTTCACTGAATATAGAATTAATCTCTGGAATTCACTGCCAAAGGATGTTGTCAAGGCAGTTAGTGTAGCTGTGTTTAAAAAAAAGTTTTGGATAAGTTTGTGGAGGAGAAGTCTATAAACTGCTATTAATCAAGTTGACTTAGGGAATAGCCACTGCTTATTATTGGCTTTAGTAGCATGGGATCTATTTAATGTTTGGGTACTTGTAACCTGGATTGGCACAGTTGGAAAAAGGATGCTGGGCTTGATGGACCCTCAGTCTGACCCAGTATGACAACTTCTTATGTTCCTAGTTATGGCAACTTACCAAAAAGCAGTTGAGTCTTTTTTTGCTGTATGATTTAGGGAATTTTTCATTTCGGTTGCAGGGAGCTGTGCTAATGATTGGAAGTACAGCTGGAAGCTAATTAAAGAAGCTGCTGCAGGAAGTTAGTGGGCTTTTAAGAAAAGAAACTCTGCCTTCCTAGAAAACCATGTGGGGTGTCAAAGGAAGTGGACTCACCCAGACTTGTGTACTGGCACCCAGCTGTTGGTTTGGGATGAGGAATAGATTCTAGATAGTCTGGTGGACTTGGGCAGTTGTTTATCCAAATACCTTGGGCAGTTGTTTACTCAAATACCTTACTGGAGAAATTGTGATGTCTCAAGAAGACAAGTGAAAGTTGCAAGTGTAAAGTGATACTTGACTTGTAGGATAAAGTGGCTTTTCACTACAAGTAGCTTTTTCTGAGAATGTGTTCCACAAAACTGTCAGCATGGTTTTCTGGTGACAAATCAAAACATAATTCTTGACTATAAGACTAAAATTTGTCTAATTTTTAGTGGAGCCTGCCCTGTTTCAATATCTGCTTGAAATCTGATTTAAATAGTGTATTTTCTCTGTAGATGTCATGAATCCTGCCCGCGGAGCTATCCCCCACGAGCTAGCTCCTCACCTCCATGCTGCTGCTTTCCCCATCGCGGCACAGAGCCACCGATGTTCTTCGCGGCCGGTGCCGCAGTCAGCTCTCCTTCGCCATGGCAGGATCCTTGGACTTTGGCCTGCCTGGTGGCCGGAGCCGCCTCTGCTTCCTTCTGCAGCAGCAGGAGCCGCTGCCGATGTCTGGGCCTGCTTCTCGGCCCAGCCCTGCTTCTTTTCAGTCGAGGGCAGCTGTCCACGGTCCTGCACAGCTTCCTGTTCCTGCTCCTAGGCACGCGGCCGCACCTCCTTGCTAGATTTAAAGGGCCCACGGCCAGATATGCCCTGGGCCCCACCTAAGGACTGTTTCCTGTGTTAGCCCTATATAAGGGCTTCTCCTGCATTTCAGCTTCGCCTTGCATCGGAGTTACTTCGCTCCTGGAAGTTCCTGTCTTCCAGCGCTCCGTCAGGTCTCTGTTCATCGTTGGAGCTCCATGTCTCGTCTGCTTCCTGTGTTCCCTGTCCTCGTGGCCTAAGGTTCCTCGTCCAGGCTTCCTGACGTTCTACTCTTCCTGATGTCTCTGAGGTTCCGCCCTCCTTCGCCATTTCAAGTCCTCATGATCCGCCAGCTCTTGTGGTCCTCCAGATGACACCTTGTTCCGTCATTGGAGTCTCGTCGCATCTGGATCCTTTTCCTGTGTTCCCGAGTTTTCCTGGACCTGCCAGCTCCTGTGGTTCTCCGGATGTTCTTCCTGCGCTCGTCCCGCTCTCCGCGTGGTCCATGACCAGCCTCTTCAGGCTGTGTAGGGCGCGCAGTGGGACAGGGTGGTCCGTGACCAGTCCCGTGGGTGGACTGTGTAGGGCACCCTGAGAGACAGTGCCAATGTCTAACCTTCCCTGCTTGTCTTGGCCAAGAGTCTTCCAAGTTCCCCGTCTCGTCGAGAGTCTTCCAAGATCTTCACCCACTTCCAGTGTCTTCACGTCGAGAGTCTTCTGTGTTACAAGGCCTCCGTCTGCCTTCATCCTCAGTCCGGCCTGCTGCTTCATGCCGATCCTAAGCGGCAGGTCCGAAAGGGCTGGGAACAGTCGGAGGACTGTTAATATACCAACATCAGCTTGTTGGCTCTGGAAGCATGCAGGTCCGGCAGAGGGTCAGAACTTGTCTTCGCCCATACTGGGACATGCCGCCAACCCTCGGTTCGGTCCTGGATTCATCTGGGATCAGGCCGAGGGCCAAGGGCACACTAAAACCCCTCAGCTGGGATCGCTCCCTAGCGTTCCTGATATGTAACAGTAGATAAAGCAGGATGAATCAGTAGGCAACATCATTTGATGGTGCAGATACAGCATTTTTTTCACAGCTGTATAAAAGCTAGAAGATTTTACTTAACCTGCACAGACATCATGCCCTACAATCTCTGTGCAAGGCCCCCTTAGTCCTTTTTTGGTCTCTGGACCTGATCAAATGTGTTTGTCACTTGTCAAAAATTCTTCCTGTGATTTCAGCTGCCTTTGTTAAACTTTCATCTTTCTGTTCTGCTCTTTCATTGCCTGAGAACAGTTTATTTTTAACTATTTTGAAAATGTCATTGGGTTTTTTTCATCTATAATTACTTGGCTCCAGGTTCTTGGCCATTGTGTGGCCGGTTCAGCAAACTTGATTGGCCCCTTTTGCTGTTACAATTCCATCCTTTGATTTTGCTTCAGTTTTCCTCATAGGGTCAGAGAAGAAAGACAGTGGCTTCAAATGGTGAAAACATGCATTGAGAAGATGTCCATTTCTAGCCATCAGAGGATTTGCATAAGATGGTTGGACTTTGAACATAATGTCCTTACTTGTGATATCTTCTTTAAAATATCAGTTAGGGCTAACAAGTTTCAAAGATTGAAACTCTTTGACATTCTTAGCTTGATGCCAAAATCTGAGTCATGCTTTGAAGGACCCAAGAACTGTACTGTAGGCATTCTTGAAGCTAAGATATAAGAGGAGGTCCTGCAGTAGGACTCTTTCCCACTGTACATACCTGATGCACAAGAAAGTTCTTCAGCACTGAGTTCAACCTTGAATCAGGATGCTGAGAATTGTGCAGAGGTGTGTGTTCTTCATTGATGCTTAAGGCCATTGGCAGAGATATACTGATAACTGTCTTGCCCATTCCAAAGCCATGATGTCCAGAGTTGAGCTAAGCCTCTTGTAGAGTGATCATACTGTAATGATCTTCTGTGATCTATACTACATCTTTCAGTTCTTCTCCTTTGGCTGCTCAGGAGGGTATTCCTTCCAACTGTGTCCTTTTTAGTTTGGGCAACAGCAATAGGAGGTGGACAGAGAGGTTCTTTCGGCTCTCTCTCAGCATGGTAAGCATCTGCATATATTAGTTGACTTTGACTGTGACCTTATAGTACCAATTCTAGTTATCTTTGCCAAGTCACAGATATCAAAGCCAGTGAGCCTTGACTCATCTTCAGTGATATCCAGGCTTAACCATAGCTGAACTGCCTCTGATAAAGAAGTATGTCTAGCATCAACATCCCTCAAACTTGAATCCACAACTGCCTCTCCGTCCACTCATGGGATAAGACTGTAGGGTGAATTCTACTTCAGACTGGTGATCCACTTGTTGTGTGAGGAATCTTGGGTTATGCCTTATGGTTTGGCAGTTCTGACTCTGATTGCTCCAATCTCCAAAGCTCCCTTCACATCTTGCTCTTCTGCAGACTAGGAGTAGATTTTCAGAAGACCTGTTCTTTCCAATGGATAACTCTTTAAGCTGGATATGGAAAGTGAGCCAGGATGCTTGGTTTTGGCTTACTTAGATACCTGTCCACCAGCTTCTTCACAGAAAAGAATACACGCCAATCTGTAGTCTTGAATCGATCCTGAAAAGGGCTGCGTTTATTCTTCATTATCCAGTGGGTATAAGTCAGACAGACCTTTATGGAATAAGATTTTCCTAGCATGCTATGTTTAGCTTCACATAGTATCCTGTTAGATCTGTATGACCAAGTATATGCATACTGCGCTGCAAAAGATACAAAAGATGCTAAGTTTCATTCTCTATTGATTTCAGAGGATTTTGCACAACTATGAAGAAGAGGAGCAAGGAGATGAAGATGTTGATGAAGTTGAGAGTAGTGTGAAAAGAACTTGGTCTGCTCAATCTATGATGTTTTTGAAGCTGCATTAAGAACTCTGATCATAGTTACTGGAGTCCACAGACTCTCATGGCTGGAAACCTTGGGCTTTAGAAAAAATATGTATATAGGGAGTAATTTTCAAAGCCATTATGTGCATAAAACATGTAAATAGCTTATTATTTCTTATTTAAAAGATGAATTTTAAAAGCTCGGTGTGCGCCTCTATCACGAGATGCACGAATAAATCAGAGTTGCTTGCGCTAACTTTATTTTAAAAAGCGCCCTGATACACACATAAATACCACGGTGCTCACATCTCAAAAATTTCTAAAAAAGATGCAATATGTGGGCAGGGTGTGGGCATTTTGGGGCCTGGCCAAGGAAGCATGCAAAAATGCTTAAGTGCCTTGGTGCATTCTAAGGTTCCCTGTCACATAACTAAAGGGGATGGAACAACTCCTCTATGAGGAAAGACTGAAGAGGTTAGGGCTGTTCAGCTTGGAGAAGAGATGGCTGAGGGAGGGATATGATAGAGGTCTTTAAAATCATGAGAGGTCTTAATGAGTAGATGTGAATCGGTTATTTACACTTTCGAATAATAGAAGGACTAGGGGGTACGCCATGAAGTTAGCAAGTAGCACATTTGAGATTAATAGAAGAGAATTCTTTTTCACTCTGCGCACAGTTGGAGTTTGTTGCCAGAGGATGTGGTTGGTGCAGTTGTTGTGGCTGGGTTCAAAGGGGGTTTGGATGGGTTCTTTGAGGAGAAATCCATTAACTGCTATTAATCAAGTTGACTTAGGGAATGGCCTCTGCTATTACTAGCATCAGTAGCATGGGATCTTCTTGGTGTTTGGGTGCTTGCCAGGTTCTTGTGGCCTGGTTTGGCTTCTGTTGAGGATGGGAGGCTGGGCTTGATGGATCCTTGGTCTGACCCAGCATGGCAGTTTCTTATGTTCTTATGAGCCATTTCTGAGGGTTTTAAAAGATCTGGGGTAACTGGGGGGAAGTGTAGGCTATCAAACCGGGGTGGGGGTTTGAACTAGTAAACTGGGAATGGCGTGAGCGCTTGCAACTATGTACCACGATAGTCAGCTACTCTTAGCACTGTCTAAAATCCTATGTATGTGACGCGTGAGCACCTCCACCTTTGCAACAGGCAGGCAAATTAGCAAGCGATCTTCATGTCTACCAGTCATCCAGCTATCTACATTCCTAATGATCAAATTATCAACTATGACATCCGACATAACACTTTCCTATTAGGCACAATCCTATTAGGAAAGGGAGATCCCATCCTCAGTGCGAGAGGATAATACATCATCTGGAGAGCAGGTCCTAGCTACAGGATCACTTCTTGCTACACCAAGCTGTTGCTTACTGTTCAGGTGTACTTGCTCCTCTAAGGCAGCATAGGGGCTGTTAGACTAGAGTTGGAACTTGGCTACTATGTCCCTTAAGTCTCCTCTATATATCTCTGTCTGCCTCAGCTTCTACAGATCGGTCACTTTAACTTCCAAAGATCAGATTCTTTCTTTGAGAGCCAGGAGCTCTTTACACATACAACCACTCACCAACTGGAAGATAATCATACATGTGCTGTTCTGGAAAAAAACAGGAAGGCCCCCATCATGCTGCTGGATTGCTGTCTGTATCTTTATATTGTTGAATTCTTAGTTAATTTACGTTACTAAGGGAGTAGGTATTTGTAAATTAAAGACCTTTAAATGTATGTGGTGTAGTTAAAATTAATTTGGCAAAGACCTGAAAGGACACAATAATTAATTTATTGATAATGGCTGGGAAACCTCCTTGTTTTAGATAAATCCCTGATTGATTTTTGGTATGAAAATGTCTTATCCTCTTAAATGGGATGAGTCTATAAATCAAAGAATCTGTTTATAAGAACATAACATAAGATATGCCATACTGGGTCGGACCAGTGGTCCATGGAGCCCAGTATCCTGTTTCTATCAGTGGCCATTCCAGGTTACAGGTACCTGGTAAGTACCCAAACATTAGATAAATCACAAGCTACTATTGCTTATTAATTACTGTAATACCTCGCATGCATCTGACTTTGCTACTCCAGCCCTTTCTCCCCTCAGTTCTAACTCCCTTTCTTTACATGTAATTTCTTATTTCCTAAAGTTATTGTAAACTGATGTGATAGCCACTTGAACGTCAGTAGAGAAAAGTTCTAAATAAATAAAATCACCAAGAAATAATTTGTTTATTTCTGCATTGTAGGTGTTACATGAGCCCTTGATTGATGAGGATCCAATCTTCATTGCTACATGCACAGAGCGGGAGCTGCGCAAGAGGAGAAAAAGGAAATTCAGTCTGTGGGTCCGGCAATGTTCTTCCACAGGTTTCATCTGCCAGGTTTGTACAGAAGTGGAAAGAAGTGTAGAATTTCTGTAATCTTACTTTTAAGGCATATTAAAATCTAGTGAAAAGCCATTAGCCAATAGGCTTATTGCAATAAAAATTAAAATATAATCTCCCTATCTTGTTTCATCAAGAAAGAATCGAAGGCACAGCATTGGATTATGTTGTAATGTTATTGTGTTTACATAAAATCTAATTGACAATGAAAAAACACTCAACATGTACACATTTATGGGTTTAATTATAGTCCTATCAAGTCAAACATTCAAATGTCCTATGTTACATAATTCTTTAAATGATTTTAGGTTTATGAATGGAAGTTTCATGATGTGTATTTAGTTATTTTCTGTTATTTAATGTAAGTATATATAACCAATTGGAGGTTATCAATTTTGACACATTCAGAATGTTATGTTCGTGGACCCTTGGGCCGGTTAGGACAGAGGATGGAGTGCTGTGGGGTCCACAGCAAGTGTCCCAACCAGGAGGCGGTTCGGAGACCCGGAGCAAGCTGAGATACTGGACCACGGTGGAGTCCTATGCGACCAAGGACTCTGTACCCACTGGGAGGATGGCCGACGTCAGGCCCTGGTGATAGAAGAATCTTCACCCTGGAGACTGGCACTCCACCGGGAGGAGCCCTTAGGAGTCCAGCTGCTGGGACTATTGGAGATTCACCCTGGAAGCCGAAGTCCCCCCAGGAGGAGCCCGTAGGGACACGGCCGCTGGGACTTAGGCGACTCCCTGAAGGCGGAAGATGGTCCGGATGCAGGTGCCTCCTGCAGGTCGTGGGTTCCAGACGGCTGGCGCCTCCAGCAGGTCGTAGGTAATCCAAAAGTCGGTCCAGAAGTCTGAGTCCAAGAGCGGTCCGCAGCCAGTCCAGGGGTCGGTGTCCAGAGAGCGGTCCAAAGCCAGTCCAGGGGTCGGTGTCCAGAGAGCGGTCCAAAGCCAGTCCAGGGGTCGGTGTCCAGAAGAATCAATCCAGCGAGGAGGGCAGAGCAGAAGCGGGACGAAGAGCAAACCAGAACACAGCAACGGCAGGCTGAAGACCAGGAACCTTGTTGCAAGGCACAGGAGAGATCTAGCTGCAGGCTACTTATACCCTGAGGGCATCTAACGTCATCTTCAGCCCGGGAGAGGTTTTCCCACGCTGGCCCCTTTAAATGGGGCTCCTTCCTGATCGCGCGTCAGGGAGCGGGGCCAGCCGTGCCGGAGTGTCGGCGTCTCTTCCGATGAGGGAGAGACGTGCTGGAGGGCTTGCAGGCCCGGGGAATGCTGGAAACGGCTCGGGGAAGACTGGAAATGACCCGGGCCGCCCCTGAGGTAGGTGGAGGGACCGGGGCACGGCCCGGGACCGCAACACAGAATGGCAATTGATGCTATGTATTTGAAGATCTTGAAGTTCTATTGCCATTGGTTATGGTAGCTAAGAACATAAATGCCAGTCCATCAAGTCCAGCATTCTGTATCTGACAGGAGGACTTTGCAAGACTGGAAGATTGGGCATCCAAATGGCAGACGAAATTTAATGTGGACAAGTGCAAGGTGTTGCATATGGGGAAAAATAACCCTTGCTGTAGTTACACGATGTTAGGTTCCATATTAGGAGCTACCACCCAGGAAAAAGATCTAGGCATTATAGTGGATAATACTTTAAAATCGTCGGCTCAGTGTGTTGCAGCAGTCAAAAAAGCAAACAGAATGTTAGGAATTATTAGGAAGGGAATGGTTAATAAAACAGAAAATGTCATAATGCCTCTATATCGCTCCATGGTGAGACCGCACCTGGAATACTGTGTACAATTCTGGTTGCCGCATCTCAAAAAAAGATATAGTTGTGATGGAGAAGGTACAGAGAAGGGCAACCAAAATGATAAAAGGGGGTAGAACAGCTCTCCTATGAGGAAAGGCTGAAGAGGTTAGGGCTGTTCAGCTTGGAGAAGAGACAGCTGAGGGGGGATATGATAGAGGTCTTGAACGGGTAGATGTGAATCGGTTTTTTACACTTTCGAATAATAGAAGGACTAGGGGACATTCCATGAAGTTAGCAAGTAGCACATTTAAGACTAATCGGAGAAAATTCTTTTTCACTCAACGCACAATAAAGCTCTGGAATTTGTTGCCAGAGGATGTGGTTAGTGCAGTTAGTGTAGCTAGGTTCAAAAAAGGTTTGGATAAGTTCTTGGAGGAGAAGTCCATTAATGGCTATTAATCAAATTTACTTAGGGAATAGACACTGCTATTAATTGCATCAGTGGCATGGGATCTTCTTAGTGTTTGGGTAATTGCCAGTTCTTGTGGCCTGGTTTGGCCTCTGTTGGAAACAGGATGCTGGGCTTGATGGACCCTTGGTCTGACTCAGCATGGCAATTTCTTATGTTCTTATGACAGTGGCTGTGTTGTAAATACCTGTCAGATCTCCAATAGTTGATATAGGTCTGGTATTAGATTCACAGGGATAAGCGATGGCTTTCTCAAGCCTACCTGGCTAATTGTTTTTGGACTTTTCCTTCAGAAACTTGTCCAATCTCTTTTGAACCCTGCTTTTCCCTTGATTCACTAAGCCGCGACGCTGTATTGTAGTAGGGGGTCCCACTATCGCATTGGGTATCACTGCAATAGTGGGGATCCTCAACCAGAAAAAATAATTGCGGCTGTATGGTGCTTTCTTTTGTGACCATGGAACAAAAGAACATGGTAAATGGCCCTTTAACATGATGGCGCCTCGACCTCAGAGACTACGCCACCAAACCTGGTTGAGCAATTCAAGTGATCTCCGAGGTTGGTAGTTTGATCCCCATTCAAGAGGGGTGAGTGGGTTACAAGCTGTTTTACGAAGGATTATTATATATACTCAGTTAGGACACAGTCTTGGTGTTTTGTGAGAATGGTACTACAAGAAGATATGATGATATGAAATGAAAGCTAAATAAAGACAGGAAAATGAACATACAGAAAATGCTTTCATACGGAAAATGGCAGCTCATACTCTATCCTCTGGTTTTTTTTTTTTTTGTTTGTAATACTTTTTTATTGAGTTTCAGACAAGATAAATCCAACAGTACAAACAATTCAATGACATTCCCACCTTACCCGAAACATTAATCTTCACAAAGTCGAATGCACATTGAAATATACATTGAAATATATCAGAAACACAGTCAAATAGAGAAATCCGATCAGATAGAATAACAGATAAAAACTTCGTTCCCGTAAAAGTCGGGTATTATCTTCTCATTATGTAGTTGCTTTCCCAAGTTTCCCCTTACCGCCCCTACCCCCCCTTCCCCTCCCCCCCCTCCCTCTAGACATGCTTCAATGAGAACTTGAAAATTTGAGAATTTTTAGAAATTTTTAGAATTTTTAGTAACTTTTTTGGGGATAATTGAACCTTTTTGGGACATTATGAATCAAGTTGGGACATTTTGAGACAGAGTAAGGCATGAAACATTCAATAGGCTAGGTTACAACCTCACTCGCATTTTGAGTTGGCCTGACCCACTCTCATCCCTCCAATCACCAATGTACTGAGAAAGTCAAACAAATTGTAAATGTCCAGCTGCGGGTTGTATTCGAAGAAACATCGACCACGTTGCTTGAAAAAATTCTTGCTGCTTTTTCGTTGAAGACATAACAGACTTCCGTTCAAGGAGGTATAGGTCGAGCATAGAATCCTTCCATTCCGAAATGGATGGAATGGTTGAAAAAATCCAATGTCGAAGAATAAGCCTTATGGCAACCAATCTACTCTTGTGCAGCAAAAAGGAGAAGTGGGTTGGTGCGTTAGGAGAAGTTATCTTGGGGTTCCACTTGAATGGGATACCCAATAAACAGAAAGATCCAGACCAGAGTAGTGATTGTGGACAATTGTCATGATACAGTTGAAATATATGTGTCCAGAAGGCTTGAATCGGTTTGCAGTCCCACAAGCAGTGGAGTAAAGATGCTTGAGGCTGAGAACATTTCTGACACGTCCCTGAGGTAGTGATGCCAGCCAGAAACGCTTTCTGTGGACTTATAATAAGTTGATGCAAAACTCTAAAGTGTAGTTCCCTCATAGGAACACTAGTTACCACTTTCAGCAGCATGTGAAAGCTTCCTCGAATAGCTTTTGCCCTTATGTCCTCTTTCAGGCCTTCAGACCAACAGGTCGAGCATCTCTTAAACAGAGTATATTCAGTGTTATCATGTAACAACTTATAATACATAGACAATTTGACTGTCTTAAGGGAATTAATATGCAAGAATCTTTGAAAGGGTCCGTTAGTAAGTTCACGCTGACAGCTACCTTGACTGGTTTGTACGTAGCTTCGAATCTGCAGATAAGTAAGATAATCTGCAGGATGCAACCCATAATGCTGGCAACAGTGAGCAAAGGAATAAACTTTATTGGTTTGTAAATCTACAAAGGGAAGCAGATCCACAATACCTTTTGCATTAAGCCTTCCTTGCATTTTCATCGGTATCCCCGCAGGCAGATCAGGGTTTAGTACTAGTGGTAAACAATAAGACACTTTCCAATCTAAATGTAAATATTGTCTTAAATATTTCCAGCATTTACGCATTCCTCCTGCCACTAAACTGCGTGAGATCCATGCTGGGAGAGTCCCCTGTGGGGAGTGTAACCAATAAGTTAAATGGTTTGGAAGATAGGCCTCCCGCTCCACCCGCAATGCCTCGGATTCATGCCCATATCCTAGCCACTCGCGCAGCGTTAAGAGTAAACAAGCAATATTGTAAAATCTCAAATTTGCAACCCCCAGGCCACCTTCTGTCCTGGGGGCCATCAATTTAGAAAAAGCTAGCCGAGCTCTTTTTGGGCTCCAGAAAAAAGTACCCAGAATCCGATTCAACATTTTCACATCTGTGCCCTTTAAGTAGAAAGGAGTCATTTGTAAAATATATAACAATTTGGGCAAAAGAATCATATTCACCAAAGCAATTCTCCCCGATAGTGATAAAGGCAATGATTTCCAACTATCTGTCTTTGTCTGAAAGGTTTTCAACAAGGGCGTAATGTTGTATGAATACCATTGTTGGGTATCTCGATGTATTTTAATTCCTAAATATTTAATCGAGTCCGTTGCCCACATTAATGGAAAATTTTTCCAATTACCTTGTAACGAACCTAGAAGATCCAACACTTCCGATTTTGTTAAATTAAGTTTCAATCCAGAAAATGACCCAAAGTTATGAATCACACTTAATAATTCTGGTAAAGCTGTACGTGCGTGGGTAAGCATCATCAACATATCGTCTGCAAACAACATCATTTTCTGTTCAATGGATCCTGTTCTAATTCCAGATATGGAAGGTGATTGCTTAATTTTTTGGGTAAGAGGCTCTAGGGACAAAATATACAAAAGGGGAGATAGGGGGCAGCCCTGCCTGGTGCCCCTGCCCAAATTAAATAATGAGGTAGTAGTGCCATTCAGACAAATAAAGGCCTTAGGATCTCTATATAGTATCTGAATAGCCGATAAAAAGGACCCTGAGAACCCAAATCCTCGCAAGGCAGCAAATAAATATGGCCAGGCCACCCGGTCAAACGCTTTTTCAGCGTCGAAGCTTACTAACAGGGGATCTGGCGTTACCATCTGCCTACAGCTCTCCAGAGCCACCAGCAGTCTTCTGATATTAGTCACTGGTCTGCGTCCATGAACAAATCCTGTTTGTTCTAGAGAGATAATATCTGGCAGGACAAATTTCAGCCGATTAGCCAAGATTTTAGCATATATCTTAACATCCTGATTCAAAAGAGAGATAGGACGGTAGGATCCAGGCTCAAATGGGTCTTTACCTGGTTTAGGGAGGATTGTAATGGCCGCTGTTTTCATAGTCTCCGGCAATACTTCCTGATTAATCATAAAATTAAACAACGTGGCCAGGGAAGGAACAATATGCACCCCCAGTGATTTGTAAAATAGGGACGTCATTCCATCTGGCCCAGGTGACTTATGTAATTTGAGGGCCGATATTACGTTTGTGACTTCCAATTCTGTTATGGGTTTATTAAGATTGAATCTCTGCTGATCAGAGATGGTAGGCATATGCAGATTGGTAAAGAAGGAATTCTGATGTTCAACATTCGGGGATTCTGCCGTGTAAAGTGTTTCATAAAATTTTTGAAATACCTGCCCAATCTCAGACGTAGAAAAGACCCGAGATCCGTCGGGTTTGTTAATGGAGAAAATAAATTTTGAGGGTGTTCTAGCTTTTGATAATTGAGCCAGGAGCCTACCCGGTTTGTTTCCATAGACAAAAAGTTTATGTTTATATGCAAATATAGACCCCGTGGCTTTCCGGTGCAGTAAATCATTTAGCAATGCCTGCGTTTGTTTAAATCTATCCTGCCAGACTCGTGTGTTAAGAGTATTCCATTGAGCTTTATAGTATTTCAATTTCCGTTCCAAGTCTAAAATTTGTCTATTCTGCTGTTTCTTTTTATATATGGTGTACTTAAGAATGTCGCCCCGAAGGAGTGCTTTAGCCGTCTCCCAAAACAGAACCGGTGTTTCCTTATGTTGGCAATTAAATTCCTCAAATTGCGACCATTTTTGCTCCAAAAAAGTTTTAAATTCCGAGTCCATGGCCAGCCATTCGGGCATGCGCCACTGAAACAAGGATGGCACCCGAACTGCTTCCCCTATTGTGCAAAAAATTGGGCAATGGTCGGAAATAAGAAGGTTTCCAATTTCTGCTCCCTCCGCCTCAGGAAAGAGGGCTTCAGATACTAAAAAATAATCGATTCTAGACTTCGCAGGGTGCGCCCTAGCATAATGGGTGTAATCTCTCTCATTTGGATGATACACCCGCCAAATATCCAGCAACTGTAACGTGTTGCATAAAAAAGGAATACCCTTTCCCTTACCCAAGGGAGGTGTATACACAGAAGATTGCTTATCCAGAATGGGGTCAGCCAGGCAGTTAAAATCACCTGCTAATATTATTGAGGCGATGCCCGTAGCAGTAAGCTGTGATACTAGGTTAGAGAAAAACAAATGATTATACTTATTCGGTCCATATATGGACGCCAACACAATAGGTTGTCCATACAAAGAACCTTTGATAATTATAATTCTCCCTTCATTGTCAGCCCATTGAAAATCTAAATGAAAAGGGATCGAGTTTTTAATTAAAATAGCTACCCCATTTCGTTTACTAGTGCCTGAGGAAAAAAATACTTGTGTGTATCCCCTTTTATTTTTCAATTTCAGGTGTTCTTTATCTGTCATATGTGTCTCCTGCATAAATATAATATCACCTTTAGATTTATGAAAGTGTGCCAGAACTTTCTCTCTCTTTACAGCAGTACCCAGCCCCGCCACATTCCAGCTCATGTATTTAACTTTAGGTACCATTGGATCTTACATATACAGAAAAAAGAAAGATCCCACTGAGTATAAGTAAAGTGCGCCTTCCCACGGTACATAATCCCAAACAAAGACATGTCCACATCATCAACCAAGCATTGCAATTCGTTCGGAGCAGCTGGAAAGCTGCTATTACCCGTCTTTCATGCCAAAGCCCATAAATCTTGTTCATCCCAACTTTGTGAACATAACCGATCGACCCAACATGTTGATGTCTAGTACCCCCACCCCTCCTCCCCACCTTTCCCTTCCCCAATACCAAAGAAACCCCTCTATAACAAACCACCATCCTCCGATAGCGCCCTCAAGAGAGAGAGCTGGAGTCAATGCGTGTGTTCAGGGAGCAGGCCCCGGATACGTAGCAAGGATATCAGTCGAGACCTCACGGCATCCATCATTCGAAACACCGCCAAATTTTTATCTAAATTTTAGTTTAATATAGTAGAATATAAGATGGGAGGAGAAAAAATCCGATCATGGTCTAACCCTCAAAATCGTCTCTGCGAACTTCTAACTGTTAACTGTTTAACCAAACGGAAAGAATTCTTTAAACTTTAACCAGATTGAGACGCATGGCTGCTGACCTCTGAATCATCCTTAAATCGCTCAGCTTCACAGAAACACTTGTCAGGTAGAGCTTGCCAAAGAATTTTTTATGTACTTTTGGGCCGCAGTTAGGGAATCAAAAGCTTGAGACTGCCCATCGTTCCAAATGCGAAGTTTGGCAGGATATTGCAGGGCGAACCGTATTTGTTTATTCGCCAGTTGTGAGCAGAGAGGACCAAATTCTTTGCGTTTGGCGGCCACCCGAGCTGAAAAGTCCTGAAAGATTTTCACGGGCGAATTTTGAAACTGTAAAGATGCCGCTTTTCTCGATGCCTGCCAAATAAGCTGCCTGTCGGTGAAGTCCAATAACCGTGCGATAACCACCTGGGGCCTTTGATGAGATTCCAAGCGCGGTCCCAAACGATGAGCCCTTTCAATTTTCATGGTGCCGAGTTGTTCCGCCAAGCCCAAGGCTTCCGGGAGCCACCGCACAATTTGGCAGGCTAAATCAGAATCTGGTACAGTCTCCGGTATACCCACGAATCGTAAATTATTGCGTCTCGAGCAGTTTTCCAGCTCATCTAATTTCTCCTCGTGCTGTCTTATCGTTTCTTCCAGGGTGTGCAGTCTGCCTTCGGCCGCTAGATTTCCATCCTCCGCCGCCGACATGCGAAGTTCCAAGGCGTCTATACGTGGCGGTAGTTCTGCGAAAGCATCTTGCAATTTTGTAAGTTGTTCAGAAATTTTATCTAATTTTACCGCTAGTGCATCAGTGACTGCTGCAGTAAGCGCCGCGATGTTAGGATCGAGGTTCGGGCCCGGCAGCGATTTCTCAGTCCCGGCGGCCATTTTGTCCTCTCCCGGCTTAGGTTTCTCTTTTTCCTTCCTCGCCAACTTCGCAGGCATAGTCGCAGGAGATTTATTCATATATCTGTCGATATTCATAGGCAGTACTCACTGACAAATTTATAGCACAAAAACGGAACGGATGATTGAGGTTTTCAAAGGATTCCGGACCTGTCCCCTGGAGCCAGGTTAGACACGTCTACCCCAGATCACCACATCACGTGACTCCTATCCTCTGGTTTTTGCAGTGAGCAACAGCAAAACTTGACTGGCTCACTACTAGATTTACCATAAGATAATATTCAGATATGCAAGTCCAGACAGGTTACATACATAAGGATGATGCTTACATAGATCAAAATCTATTACAACACACTACAGACCTTTGTATATTTTCTCTTTAATGTGCCCATAGAGCTAAGAACATAAGAACATAAAATATTGCCATACTGGGTCAGACCAAGGGTCCTTAAGCCCAGCATTCTGTTTCCAACAGTGGCCAATCCAGCTACAAGTACCTGGTAATACCAAAACACTAACTATATCTGATTACTGATGGCAGTAATAGCAGTGGCTATTCTCTAAGACAACTTGATTAATACCAGTTAATGGACTTCTCCTCCAAGAATTTATCCAAACCTTTTTTAAACCCAGCTAGATTAACTGCACTAAACACATCCTTTTACAATTAACTTGACAATGCTTATGCTTTTTCCTATTTTTTTCAGATGGATCCTCTTTCCAATTTTTGAAGGATGTGTTTTTGGCTAAGGTAGCCTCTTTCACCTCACCTTTTAACCATGCTGGTAATTGTTTTGTGTTCCTTCCACCTTTTTTAATGTGTGGTATTTCTCAGATTGCTGCTCCCCTCACAGCCCTCACCAAGAAAGGGGCAAATACCAAAGAATGGCCTCCTGAAGTGGTCACCACCTTTTGTAAGTTAAAGCAGGTTTTCCTCCAGGAGCCATGCCTCCACCACCCAGATCCCACACGTCGATTCATTCTCTAGGTTGATGCCTCCTCCATGGGGTAGCGGCCGTGTTAAGTCAACACTGACACAGGGGTACTCCACTCTTGCTCCTTCCTCTCCTGTAAGTCTCTGCTGCTGAGCGGAGCTATGGCATTGGTGATAAAGAGTTACTAGCCATAAAAATGGCTCTTGAGGAGTCAGTGGCTGGAGGGAGCACAACGTCACATCATGGTATATAGCGATCATAAAAACTTGGAACATCTCCGCAACACTCGGTGTTTGAATGCATGCAGTGTCCTCTCGCAGTAAGCATATGTCTACCCAGACTACTGCCCAGGACGGAAGGATTAGGTCAGCCGTCATAGTTGGTGATTCCATTATTACAAATGTAGATAGCTGGGTGGCTGGTGGACATGAGGATCGCCTGGTAACATGCCTACCTGGTGCGAAGGTGGCAAACTCCCTTTGGCTTGCTTACTATCTCACACACACACAAACTCTAAAAAACCTATATATATATATATACACACTACTATTTCACCTCTCTTCAGACTTTTAAGTCCTAAGATTTCCCAATCTATACTTTCCAATCCTCTTCAAGCACCATTAAGTTGATTTTTTCTCAGTGGATTGAGAGATTTGAGTTAATACAAACTTTGGTTCCTCTTCTACTGCAAAGGGTGCAGGTCCTTTGGAAGATGGAGCTGTAGAGTTTGAAGCCTGGATCACTCGTTGTGACCTCTGGATCCTCTCCCAGGGAATGCTGGGACCAGTGTGCAGATGAGCCTTCCGGTCCTCTTCTACTGGAAAGAGTGTGGGGCCTCTGGAAGCTGGGGCTGTGGAGTTTGAAGCCTGGATCGCTCGCTGTGACCTCTGGAGTCCTCTCCCGGGGGATGCAGGGAGCAGTATGGTGATGAGCCTTCCTGTCCTCTTCTACTGCAAAGGGTGCTGGTTTCCCATCCTTCCTCGGTATCAGCCCTGCCTCTCTGTTCCCTCCCATGCTTTGCCCAGTGTCTCTCTCCCCAATCTCTGCCTAGTATCTCCTTTTTTGTTTCCCTTGCTCCTTCTCTCCCCCATCTGCCCCTTATTCTCTCCAGCTTTTTCCTTTCTTTCCCCATCATTTCTCTCTCTTCTCACACCATTGTATATTGCTTCCCACCCTTACTCCCTCCTACCTCCCTGGTGACTTAACTTTAAACTTCCACTTTTCAGGCAACTGTTATGGTAGACAGAACACTCACAGCCCATGTGTGCACCAGCTGAGGCAGCAACTTATGAATATGGCAATTCGCCTTTAGTCCTTCGCTTCCCTTGCAACAGTGGTAAGAAACAGAAATGTGATGGTAAAAAAAAAGTTCATATAGCCTTATCTAGTCTGCCCATCCACAACAACTACTTGGCTCTACAATTCCTGTCTCTTTCTCAAAGATCTTATGCTTATCCCATGTTTTCTTGAATTCAGATACTGCCTTTGTCACCACCAACACTACTGTAAGGCTGTTCCATACATCCACCACCGTCTCTGTAAAGAAATATTTCTTTAGATTACTCCTACATCTACGCTTTTAGATCCTCTTCCCATGACCTGTTGTTTCAGAAGCTCCTTTCTGTTGAATGAAGATATTTAAATGTCTCTATCACATTTCTCTATCCTACCTTTCCACTAGGGCAGGGGTGGGCAAACTATGGCCTGTGGGTGAAAATTGGCCCTTTAGCATCTTTTTAGCCTACTTCCATGTTGGTGCTTTATTATTTTTGATCTACCAACACCAAGAAATGTCATTACCGATGGCCAGTAGTTCGACACTGCACGTCATGAACCTTTGTTGATGTCGACATAAGCAGTGGCAGGTGGTGATAAAATCACCATGTTGCATGTTTATGTCTCATCACAGGGGCCATTGATGATGATACTGTGGATCAATGAGCACGAGGATGGGTGAATGAAGAAAAAATATTGGTTTCCCTTCAGCTGTTAACAGCTGAATATAATCTGATATTTTTTTCTTCATTCTCCCTTTCTCATGACCATTGGCCTGCACCTGGCCCTTAAGAAACTGAACTGTCTGAGGTTTGTGACGAAGCTTGTCAGGAATTGTTATGCTGATGGCTTCACTGCTAGAAGCTATCTTCTGTAAGTATTATGGTTAAAATGCTTGATAAATCTTTGTTAGTGCACCTTTCTCTTAATATTGCTGTTTTTGATAAAATGTTAAGAACATAAGAAATTGCCATGCTGGATCAGACCAAGGGTCTATCAAGCCCAGCATCCTGTTTCCAACAGAGGCCAAACCAGGCCACAAGAACCTGGCAATTACCCAAACACTAAGAAGATCCCATGCTACTAATGCAATTAATAGCAGTAGCTATTCCCTAAGTAAACTTGAACTTATCCAAACCTTTTTTGAACCCAGCTACACTAACTGCACTAACCACATCCTCTGGCAAAATATTCCAGAGCTTTGTGCGTTGAGTGAAAAAGAATATTCTCCAATTAGTCTTAAACGTGCTACTTGCTAACTTCATGGAATGCCCTCCATGGAATGTTTGTGCTGCTTTGCCACTCTCATTGGGGCCAATGCAATTAAAATGGCTGAAAGCGGGGGCTGAGTTTTCAGCGCCTGCTTTCCTAATGCGCCCCCAGGCACCCCTCCTGGGGGCACCATGCAGTATTTAAATAAGGGGCCCCATTGTCTTGGAGGCATTAAGGTCACTTGCATGCCCCTAGCGCCTCCTTGACAGCGGGAGACCTCAAGCAGTCAGCTGTCCACCAGTTTAGAAAATGGATGCTGAATTTGTCGGTGTCCGTTTTCCTAATTGTTGCACAGCCAGGGGTTCGGGAAACGATGCTTAACTGAGTGTCTGTTTCCCGAACCTAACCGCTGGCACTTTAAACTTTTTTTTTTTTTAAACTGTTTCAAAGGTTTTGTTCCTCCTACTTAATATCGCAATGATATTAAGTAGGAGGATGTACAGAAAAGCAGTATTTTCTGCTTTTCTGTACAACTTTGGGGAGTGCTCAGCAATTAACGCCTGCTCTAGGCAGGTGTTAATTTTTGAACATAAAAATGTGCATTTTAGATGCACTTTTTTTTTTTGCATAGAAGGTGAATCACTAATAGCCTCATCAAAATGCATTTGCACGTGATGAGCGCTATTAGTTTTGCTGTACGTTGGACACATGTTGTGGAGGCACTTACACAACCTGCGTCCAACTGTGAGTTAAACATTGCACTCAGCTGAGCGCACTGTATTGCATCGACCCCTTTGTGTCTTGGGATGTACCTAAACTGTTAGCACGGTTTGATCCTCTCATTGTGTCTCACACAGAAGTATGTATTTACTCCAAGGAGGATTCTTTATTCCCCTTTTGTAGATGAGAGCCAGTAACATGGCATTGGTACTAAAATATTTGCCCTTGTACATTTACATGTATATTTACATATTTACATCTTTAAGTCTGTCACCAGATGCTTTAGAACCAAGACCATCGAACATTTTAGTAGCCACTCTCTGGCCTGACTCCATCCAGTTTATATTATTTTGAAGGTGAGGTATCCAGAACTGTACACAGTTTTCTCACAGGACAAGCAGGATGGTAGTCCTCACAAATGTCACCCATTTGTCAGGATGGAGCCCTGTACGGAAAACTTTTCTGTCAATCAGGTTATCCAGTACCGAGCGGTAGGAAGAGCTGCGTTAGTGCCCAGCGCACCAGCGGTTGCCGCACGCACAGTGCAGCTCACCTACCGCTCGATCCTGAACTATAATTTCATGCAAATGTAAACCACGTCTAAGAAGGGTCCGTGAAGCGTTAGGCCCGCGCAACCCATTTTACTGGATAGAGCACCTATACAGTATCCTGGGTGCGCGGGCCTAACGCTTCACGCCACGCTGGTCTCTGTCATTTCAAATGTCATTTGAAATGACAGATACCAGGAAGTCGGGACTGCCAGTCCCCTCTCCCCTCCTCCCGAAGCAGGGTGCGAAAAGCAGCCTTGCTCCGGGAGGAGGGGAGAAGGGACTGGCAGTACGAAGCGGCGAAGCGACTTACTTTTTGCACCCCCCTCCGGACATCGGACGATCTCTCCTGCCTCCAGCTGCTCGCGAAGATGGACGCCTGCAAAAAGTAAGTTGCTTCGCCGCTTCACACTGTCGGTGTCTCTTCTTCCCTCCTCCCGGAGCAAGGCTGCTTTTCGCGCCCTGCTTCGGGAGGAGGGAAGAAGAGACACTGACAGTGTGAAGGGGCGAAGCAACTTACTTTTTGCAGCCCCCATCGGACCTCTCCTGCCTCCCGCTGCGCGACTTACTTTTTTTTGCAGCCCTCCGGCCATCAGCAGGAACGGATCGTGGCTCCCCTGCCTCCCGGCGAAGATGGACGCCTGCACGGGGGAAAGCGGCCCCTGTGCGTGCAATTGGCTGCTCAAGATGTGACGTCACGACGTTTGCAAAAAAACTTATGACAGAGCTCTCCGCCCTACTAATGGCAGAGGTGATCAAAACCATCCCCCTCCACCAGTGAGGCCGGGGGTTCTACTCTCAATACTTCCTGATACCGTAGAAAACAGGGAGCCTGCTCCCTATTCTCGATCTGAGGGCTTTGAACAAGTTTCTACAAAAGAGAAAAGTTCAAGATGGTCTCTTTAGGCACTCTGATCCCTCTCCTGTAAAAAGGAGACTGGCTCTGCTCCCTCGACTAATGGATGCCTATGCCCCCATCGAGATCTTTCCCAGCCATAGGAAGTATCTCCGCTTTCTAGTGGGCAAGGAGCATTTTCAATACCGTGTGTTGCTCTTCAGCCTTGCGTTGGCCCCACTGGTCTTCAATAAATGCCTGGCAGTGGTGGGGGACACTTGCAGGGAGTGCATGTGTTCCCCTATTTGGACGACTGGTTAATCAGAAGCAACAATTAGGAATCCTAATTCATGGTTTAATAAACAAATTAATGAAGCAAAATCCTCACTTTGGAAAAAAGAGAGTTTGGAGAAAACAAAACAAAAAAAAAATTTGACGGCTTATAGAAAACATCTGGCCTTTTATAAAAAACTAATAAAAGATTATAGTAAGAAAATCTCCCCTTTTGTACAAAATCCAAAAGTTCTTTTTGAAATTGTAAAACAGCTTACAAATGATCCTTCATCAATTAACGAGTTTGATCCTGAACTAAGTCAAAATTTGGCTTGTTTTTTTTTAATGACAAAATTACCAAGTTAAAGAACGAACTTGATAGTATTTCCACCAAAGAAATTAAATTAACTCCAAAAGATTGTGCAGAGACAAATTTTGATGATGTTTCTGTCAATGAAGTAGAAACATTAACAAACTGAACCCTGCGAAACATCCGTCTGATGTTAATCCTATTTCAGTGCTAAAACAAATTTCACCTTTAAGTGCATCTTTGACTGAAATAATTAATAAATCATTGCTAGAAGGTTCTTTTCCAGATCAACTAAAACGAGCTATTATTAAACCAATTCTCAAAAAAAGAATCTTGACCCCACAATATTGAATAATTATTGCCCAATTTCCAAAGTCTCTTGTATCGCCAAATTGATAGAGAAAGTTGTGCTAAAACAATTTATGGAACATCTTGATTCCAATGACATTTTATATCCAACTCAATTTGGATTTCGTAAGCACTGTAGTACCGAGACACTTTTGCTTTCATTGACGGACACAGAGCTAAAAGGGTTTGATAATGGTCAGCACTATCTTTTAGTTCTTCTTGATTTGACAGCAGCATTTGACACTGTGAATCACAGTATACTTTTAAATAGGCTTTCCAAGATAGGCCTTAATGATAAAACTTAAGCATGGTTTGCCTCTTATCTCAAAGATCGTACTTACCAGGTTTCTATCAATAATACAGTTTCTAAAATCTTTCTTTTAGAAACAGGAGTCCCTCAGGGATCATCTTTCAGCTACATAGGTAATAAGTAAATATTAAACAATTTGTCAAGTGCTATCTGGTTTACAACTTTATTACTATATCTATGCCAATGATATTCAGCTAATTATTCCAATATCAGATACAGTTGAAAAAACTTTTAAAATGACCACTATGTACTTAAATATTATAAAACAAGTGTTAAATCAAATGAAGCTTTGCTTGAACGTCTCAAAAACAGAAAAGCAAGTTTGCTTACCGTAAACGATGTTTCCGTAGATAGCAGGATGAATTAGCCATGCTGTCATGGGAGTCCAAAGCTCCCGATCACGTCATTTATGACATATATGGTTGGACGTGATCTTTGACAGTGTGGCAGTCACCGTGGACAGGAGGATAGAGATTGCAGTATTGCTTGCCCTATCTTCGCATCCGTGGCTGCTTGTTGGTCAAGGCAGTAGTGAGATGTGAAGGTATGCAGTGATGACCATGTAGCTGCCTTGCAAATGTCTATGGGTTGCACATTCTTCAGGTGTGCTAAGGATGTTGCTACTGCTCTGACTTGGTGAGCTTTAGGAGTAGACTGTAAATGTAAATTCTGTTTGTCATAGCAGAATTTGATGCACTGTGCTATCCAACTGGAGATGGTGCATTTAGCCACTGGCAGTCCAGGTGCCTTTGGGTCGTAGGAAACAAAGAGTTGAGAAACACGGGAGTCCGAATTCGTCCTTTCTTTGTAGTGTGTTAAAGCTCTCTTACAATCCAGTGTGTGCAGTAGCTTTTCCCTATCGTTTGCATGAGGTTTAGGGAAAAAAGTTGGTAATTCCATTGTCTGATTGAGATGGAATGGAGTAACTACTTTCGGTAGGAAGGATGGGTGAGTTCGTAGAACTACCTTTTGTTGATGAAATTGCAAGTATGGAGGATAATGGACTAAAGCTTGTAACTCACTAACTCTTCGTGCTGATGTTACTGCAACCAGGAATACCACCATCCAAGGGAGGTATTTAATGTGTGCTGAGTCCATGGGTTCAAATGGGGAAAGCATGAGCTGTTCCAGAACTATGTTGAGGTTCCATGGAACTGGAGGTTTGGATACCGGAGGACGAATGTGTGTTAAACTCTTTATGAAACGAGTCCGTAATGGGTGATTGGATATAGGAATGTCATTGATTGGTCTGTGATAGGCGCCTATGGCGCTGAGGTGAACTCTGATGGATGATGTTGCTAGACCAGCTACATATAGGGGTAGATTTTAAAAAAGCGCGCCTTCGCATACTTTTGTTGGCGCATCAGGCGCCATCAGGCGCAAACAAAAGTACGCTGGATTTTAGTAGATACGCGCGTATCCGCTAAAATCCTGGATCGGCGCGCGCAAGGCTGCCGATTTCGTGTAGCCGGTGCGCTCCGAGCCGCGCAGCCTGCCGCCGTTCCCTCCAAGGCCGCTCCGAAATCGGAGCGGCCTCGGAGGGAACTCGCTTTCGCCCTCCCCTCACCTTCCCCTCCCTTCCTCTATCTAACCCACCCCCCCCCGGCCCTATCTAGACCCCCCCCTACCTTTGTCGGGGGATTTACGCCTCCCGGAGGGAGAAGTAAATCCCCGCGCGCCAGCGGGCCGCTAGCGCGCCGAGACGCAACCTGGGGGCGGTTCCGGAGGGCGCGGCCACGCCCCCGGACCGCCCCGGGCTGAAACCACGACCCCGGGCCCGCCCCTGAAATGCCGCGTCCCGCCCCCAAAACGCCGCGCCGATCCGACACGCCCCCCTCGAAAAACCCTGGGACTTACGCGAGTCCCGGGGCTCTGCGCGCGCCGGTAGGCCTATGGAACATAGGTGCACCGGCGCGCAAGGCCCTGCTCGTGTAAATCCGGGCGGATTTACGCGAGCAGGGCTTTTAAAATCTGCCCCATAGTGTATGAAGATAATCAATGAGCAATTCCGGGGAACAGTCCAGTGGTGGTACACCTTTGGAAGTGCACCAGGCAGAGTAGCGTTTCCATTTATAGCTATAATTTTTCCTGGTTGAGAGTTTCCTTGATTGTAACAAAATGAATTGTGCTGAAGTGGAAACTCCTTGTTCTGTTAGAAGGAGCCTTTCATTCTCCAAGCTGTCAAGTGTAGAGATGAATGTAGCGGGTGTAGTAGTGTTCCTTGATCTTGGCTGAGAAGATCTTGACGATTCGGTAATAGAATTGGATCCTTGATGGATAGTCGAAGTAGGAAACTGTACCATGGTTGCCTCGGCCATGCCAGGGCTATGAGTATCAGTTGAGCTTTGTCCGCTATGCACTTCTGAATTGTTCTTGTTATGAGAGGTATGGGAGGAAAGGCATAGAGAAGGCCTGTCGTCCACGGAATGAGGAAGGCATCTTGAGCAATCCTGAATTGGCTTGGTCTTATCGAGCAGAATTTGGAACTTGAGAATTGATCTCTGTTGCAAAGAGATCTATGGAAGGTGTCCCCCACTGCAGAAATATGTCCTGGACTACTTTTGTATTGAGTGTCCATTCGTGGGGATGAAAGATGCGGCTTAGTCTGTCCGCTCTTGTGTTTGCAACTCCTGGTAGGTAAGTTGCTTGTAGATGTATGCAATTTTTGTGAGCATGTTCGAAGATTGTCAGGGTCTCTTTGCAGAGGGACCATGAACCGGACCCTCCTTGTTTGTTGATGTAAAACATCGCTACCTGGTTGTCTGTGTAGATCATGACCCTGCGTCCTTTCAGGTGGTCTTGGAAGACTCGCAATGCGTTGCAAATCGCTCTCAGTTCCAGTAGATTTATTTGTAGATTTTGTTCCGAGAGTGTCCATAACCCTTGGGTTTCGTAAATCTCGAGGTGAGCACCCCATCCCTTGCGAGACGCATCTGTGGTTAGGACTGCATTGTGAGGAGGGGGGCTGAACAATGCTCCCTTGGATAAGGTGGAGTCTAGGAGCCACCATGCTATTTCTTTTTTCATTTCTGCGGTCAGCGATACCTTTTGCGTCAATGGTTGTGAATGCTGTTTCCATTGTCGTTTTAGACCCCATTGTAGGCGTCTCATGTGTAGCCTGGTATTGGGAACCATGAAATTCGCCGCTGCCATATGGCCCAGAATTACCAGGACTTGTCTTGCTGACGGCCTCTGAGTATGTTTCAAGGTGTGCAGAAGTTGACAGAAATGTGATATTCTGTCGTCTGGGAGGTATGCCCTGTTGCACGTAGTATCCAGGCATGCGCCTATGAACTGCAACTGTTGTGTTGGTTGTAGGTGTGATTTCTGAAAATTGATCACCAACCCTAGTTCTTGCAAACAGTGTATCACCCGATGGAGGTGATCCAGTAAGATGTTCGGAGTTGAGGCGATTATGAGCCAGTCGTCCAGATATGGAAAGATGGTTATACCTTGTTTCCTGAGATGAGCCACCACCACTATCATGCATTTGGTGAAAACTCTGGGTGCAGCCGATAGTCCAAAGGGAAGAACTTTGTATTGGTAGTGTTGATGTCTGTAGCGAAAGCACAGGTAACGCCACAAGGATGGATGGATCGGAATGTGCGTGTAAGCATCCTTCAGATCGATGGAGCACATCCAATCGTTGGTTTGAATGAGAGGAAGAATTGACTTCAACGATACCATTTTGAATTTCTCCTTGGTGAGAAATTTGTTCAACTCCCTTAGGTCTAGTATGGGGCGAAGGCCTCCAGACTTCTTGGGTATGAGGAAGTACGGGGAATAAAATGCTGCTAAATTGGGGTGTGGGTGGATTTGTCGAATTGCTTGTTGCTTGCGAAGTAAAGCAATTTCCTCCCCTAGTTGTGGATGGGAATTGTAGATCTTGAGTGTGGAAAGATGAGGCAAGATGGGTTTTGTTATAAATTGGAGTTGGTAGCCTTGACGTACTATCTCCAGAACCCATTGATCTGATGTTATTCTTTCCCAGACATTCAGGCAAGCACGAATACTGCCTGGAGGAGCTTGATGTTGTGGTGGCGGCTGAGTAACTAAAAAGATGACGTTGGTTTTACTGTAGTAGTCGGCTGTTGTGCCTGTTGCCTCTGGTTACGTGGTTTACCTCTTCGTTGATTTGAGGTATTGTTTTGTGGAGCAGGACGTTGGTAGGCAGGGTATGGCTGCGTACGAAAAGATTGATAAGATCTATAGGGTCTTCTGGCATATGATTGTCTACGGGTAGACCCCACATAACGACGTGTAGTCGAATAAATAGGATGCGATGCTAGCGATTGTACTGCTAGAGCTTCATCTTTTAATTTACTTACTGCTTCCTGGAATTTTTCTCCGAACAGGTTATCTCCTGTGCATGGGAGGTTTGTTAGTTTCTCGTGCAAGTCATCCCGTATGTAACTTGAACGTAACCATGCTAGTCTGTGGGTTGCAATAGCTGCTGCAGATGCTCTGGATGATGTTTCATGTGCCTCAGATTGACCTCAAGAGGTGTCGAGAACATTCTTCCATGTCATGAAGAGGCTGAGGTATTTGTTTAGCTACTGAGGAATGTATACCTTTCATAGCTTGCATACACTCATATAAATATTGTACCATGTAGAACTGATGTTGCATAATTCTTGCGGTTAACATTGAGTTATGGAATATTTTCCTACCAAATTCATCCAAATATTTGCTGTCTTTCCCTGGTGGGAAAGTAGTGTGCAACTTTGTTTTCCTGAACCTTTGCATTGCCGACTGTACTACAATGGATGCGTGAGGCAATTGTGGTAGAGTGTATAGTGATGCTTTCTTCATACGAAATTTCATGTCTGTTTTCCTGGAAACAGCTGTCGTTGTATAAGGCATTTCCCAGGATTTTTGTAAGACAGAATGCAGGATTTCTTGTGGTGGAAGAGATGTTGGTTCCACCTGAGTATCAAATATCTTTAGAAGTCCAAGGGTTTCCGCTCTAGGGTCTGTTTCTTTTTGGACCTCTAGGTGTAGAATGGTACCCATTTTTTCTAAAATTTTGGGTATGTAAGGTCTTCAGGAGGGGAATATGGCTCCTGTAGTTGGTCCTGCGTATCTGACAGACATCCCACCGATGATGATGGGGATGTTTGTAATGAAGGAGAATCAAAAGATGTATCCTGTATATGAGTAGGCGAGGTTGGTTGGTTTATCCTGGGAGATGTTGGTGGTTCTGCCGACTGCTCTTCATTAGACTTTGCTTTATGTTTTGTAGCATTGTCCTGAGAAGTATTAGTTATTTTAAATGATGATTGAAGCGTCTCATAAAAGCCTGCTAGAGACTGCGACAATTGAAAAAATGCTTCTCTTTTATGAGAGGGCATTACCATACGATTATCTTGTTGATGTGAGATAGTTGTTGTAGGCGAAGTTGCAGGAACTTCCCTATCTCTCTGTGTCTTAGTGATTGGAGTTTGTTTTAAATCTTCCGAATCTGAAGAAGTATTAGAGGAAGGAATTTGTACCAGTTCTCTTAATGAGCCGGTAGTAGATGGAACTTTATGAGATGATTTAGAAGTCGAAGGACTCATCTCCCATGTAGCACTCTTCTTTTTTAATCTTTTAGAATGGGAATGATGTGAGTACTTATGATAGTCCTCAGATGAAGATTCAGTATCTGTGACTTCAGCCTCGGAAGAAGAGTTGTGTGAAGGGTATCGTTTTCGCTTCAACTCTCTCTTTAACTTTTGAGGCGAGTAATTTTGGTTTCTACGCGCAGATCTTGATCTATGCGCTGGTTTAGATTTATGCGCGTATGTATATTTACGTGCAGATGTAGAGGTATGCGCGTATGCGCGACTGTAGACATGTGCGCTTGGATATCTGTGCGCGGAAGTAGAACTGTGCGCGGTTGTAGTTTTATGCGCATATCTCTTTGATCCCGAGCACACAGGGTTTTTCAGTGCCGTGCACATACGTTTTCTTATAGTCGGCGCCATGCGCGCAGGTGTTTCCGGCGCCGTGCGCATATCTGGTCGGCGCGGTGATCTTTTCTGCGCCATGCGCGCCGGAAGCGCTAAGTTGTGCGCAGACTCTGTCTTCGGCGCCGGTGTATGCGCATTTGGCGCCATAGGCGCAGAAGTCTTCTGCGCCGAGGTCTCCTTCTCCGATGAGGTATGTTGCGGCTCTTTAGGCACTGAGGATTTCTCAGAATCCATTGGCCTTCGTCTTTTTGGCTTTCCATTACCTCCTAAATTGGAGGATTTAGGATTCGACAAGAAAGTTTTCTTTTTCGTTGGAGCCGAAGAAGTTAACGGGCCCGGCGATGAGTGAGCCTCCGCCGGATCCCGTGAGGCAAAAAGTTCTTGAAGCCTATAGGCTCTTTGTTTTAATGCTCTAGGTGACATTTTTGAGCAATACTCACAATTTGCTGGATTGTGGTGTAGTCCGAGACATTTATAACATTGATCGTGTCCGTCAGTGACCGACATTCTTTTTCCACACGGACAGGGTTTAAACCCCGGTTTTGACATTTTAATCTGGTTTTTTTTTTTTTTTTTTTAACTGAGAGATCAGCTCCACGTGCGATCCCGCTCGCGGAAAAAACAGACTTGCAGACTGAGGAGATACGGTTACTTTCCTGCGCGGGAACACACGCGCAGCCGCAGAGAGCAAAGCTCTGTTCTCTGCTTTGACAAGCTCCGCCTCCCGGGCCTGATTGACAGATCCCATGACAGCATGGCTAATTCAGCCCTGCTATCGACGGGAAAATAATGTTATTAGAAAGGAAACAATTACCCACTGATCAAGCAAAAAGGATGACCTTAGAAAAATCTACATTAGTGTTAGGAACAAAAGTACGTGATCTAGGCTTTTATCTTGACCCTGAGCTTAGTATCCAACATCTCACAAAAAAGGTACAGGAAGGATACTATAAACTATTGGTACTTATGTTGCAGTTGGACACTGCTGGAGAGATAGTGGACCCTTGGGCCGGCCTACCTAGGGAGACAGGGTAGGCCAGGGGGCGGAGCCACAAGCAGGAGGTGTTCACCCAGGAACCAGGGACCCCCCGGGAGGAGCCCGTAGGGCACCGAGTCCCCGGAACTTGGAATTGAGACAGAAAGTCCAGGGGCTGAGGCAGGCTTAGACCGGGACCAGAGCAAGCAAAAAGGATAGGAAGTCCAAGGTACCCGGGAGGCAAGGAACCGGCTGTATAGGGCCGAGGGCCGGCTGAAGGCAGGGCAGCGGGCGGCAGCGGAGTCTGTAGCAAACCGGAGGCTGAAGCAGGCTGTAGGCTGAAGCGGAGTCGGTGGTAAACCGGAAGCTGAAGCAGGGTGTAGGCTGAAGCGGAGTCGGTAGCAAACCGGATGCTGAAGCAGACCGTAGGCTGAAGCGAAGTCGGAAGCAAACCAGAGTCGGGGCAGGCAGCAGGCTGAAGCGGATTCAGAGGCAAACCGGAGTCGGAGGCAGGCAGCAGGCTGAAGCGGAGTCGGAAGCAAACCAGAGTCTGAAGCAGGTAACGTGGAGACCACCAGGAACGCAACTAAGAACAACTATGGAGTTGTGAACCTCGTTGCAAGGCGATGAGAGAGAGTTTGAGCGCCGGTTATATCGGGACTTAGGCGTGACGTCAGCATCATGGGCGGGGCCAGGCTTCCGGGAGCTGAGCGCTCAAGATGGACGTCCTCGCGCGCGAGACTGAAGGGAAGCAGGCACGTAATGGCGGCCGTCATGCGGAGTGAGAGAAGCCCCCGGGGTCCGGAGCAGGCGGAAAGCGGAGATCCCTGAAGCGGAGGTAGGCAGGCTTGGGCCCTGAGCGGAGGGAAGCGGTAGGGACTGCAACAGTACCCCCCCCCTTTATAGCCCCTCTTGAGAGGACCGGGTTTCTCCGGGTGGTCACGGTGGAACTGTTGCAACAAGGATTTGTCTAGGATGTTGCGGCTGGGTTCCCAGGTGTTGTCCTCATCGCCGCAACCTTCCCATGCGAGTAGATACTCCCACCTGTGGTTGTGGAAGCGAACATCCAGGACCTCGTGTACCTGGTAAGTGGGATCATCGTCAATGGTAGTAGATGAAGAATCTGGAGGTTTTCGGTGATAGCGAGAGAGGACTACGGGCTTTAGCAGGGATACGTGGAAAACATTGTGGATTCATAGAAACATAGAAACATAGAAATGACGGCAGAAGAAGACCAAACGGCCCATCCAGTCTGCCCAGCAAGCTTCACACATTTTTTCTCTCATACTTATCTGTTTCTTTTAGCTCTTGGTTCTATTTCCCTTCCTCCCCCACCATTAATGTAGAGAGCAGTGATTCGAAGTAAGGACGGCAACCTCAGCCGGTACGAGACTGAGCCCACTCTCTCGGCGACCTGGAATGGCCCACAGAATCTGGGTGCAAATCTTCGTGAGGGGAGGCGGAGACGAATGTTTTTGGTGCTCAGCCAAACCCGGTCTCCTGGCTGATAGGTAGGAGCCGTTCATCGGTGGCGGTCAGCCGCCTGTTTGGCGGAAGAGGCTGAGTGGACCAGTTTGTTCTGGGTCTTCTGCCACAAGGTCTGTAGCTGACGTGCCGTTAACTGGGCGGCTGGAGAGGCGCTGGGAGTAGCGATGGGGAGCGGAGGTCTCAGCTGTTTCCCATAGACTAGCTGGAATGGCGAAAGCCCGGTGGCAGCGTGAGCTTGATTGTTATAGGCAAACTCGGCCCAGGGCAGTAGTTCCGACCAGTTGTCTTGCTTCTCATTGGTGAAGGCTCGAAGGTAGGTTTTCAGAGACCGATTCATCCTTTCGGACTGTCCGTTACTCTGTGGGTGGAAAGCTGTAGAGAATCTGAGCTTTACCTTGAAGCACTTGCAGAGAGCCCTCCAATAGCGTGCGACAAACTGGGGACCCCGGTCAGAAACGATGTCTTGTGGGAGGCCGTGTAGCCTGAAAATGTGCTGGGCGAAGAGGAGAGCTAATTCGGGTGCAGAGGGTAACTTAGTCAATGGAACAAGGTGCACCATCTTAGAGAAGCGGTCGACGGTAACCCAGATAACCGTTTGACCGCGAGATGGAGACAAGTCCACCATGAAGTCTGTAGCGAGATGGGTCCAGGGCTCTGTGGGAACTGGCAGAGGCTGTAGGAGGCCGCACGGGGTCCAGGACTGGGCTTTTGACGAGCACAGGTGGGGCAGGAACTAACGTAGGTGCGCACATCTTGTCGCATGTTGGGCCACCAGTAGAAGCGGTTAAGGAGTTCCAAGGTTCTCTCGCGTCCTGCATGCCCTCCAGTGAGGGAGTCATGAGCCCAGCTTAGTGTCTTTAAGCGGTCTCGTCGGGGAACCACGGTCCTATCCTGGGAGAGGACCGTCAGGGTGGACAGACGAACCTTACTAGGATCGAGGATGTACTGTAGAGGTTCTTGGTCTTCTTCGGATAAGGAGGTCCGAGAAAGAGCATCAGCTCGGAGATTCTTGGCCGCTGGCCGGTACTGTTGAACAAAATCAAAGCGACTAAAGAACAGGGCCCAGCGGGCTTGGCGAGGGTTTAGTCGTTGAACTTGGGACAAAAACTCTAAGTTTTTGTGATCCGTATATACGGTGGTCGTGTGTCGGGCCCCCTCGAGCCATTGCCTCCATTCCTCAAACGCGAGTTTGATCGCCAGCAGCTCCTTGTCGCCGATGGAATAATTAGTCTCGGCGGGGGAGAACTTCCTGGAGAAGTAAGAGCATGGTAAGAGTTGTCCGGACTTGGAGTGTTGACTGAGGACCGCTCCGACGGCAATGCTGGAGGCATCGACCTCGACGATGAAAGGTCTGGCTGGATCTGGATGACGGAGACAGGTGTCCGTGAGAAATGCCTCTTTCAGGTCTGTGAAAGCCGCGACCGCAGCGTCAGGCCAGTTCTTGGCATCGGCTCCCTTGCGAGTCAGGGCAGTAAGGGGAGCGACCCGATGTGAGTACTGTGGAATAAAATGTCTATAAAAGTTAGCGAAGCCCAAGAATCTTTGAAGGGCCTTGAGACCCTTGGGTTGTGGCCATCTAGTAATAGCAGCTACTTTCTCAGGGTCCATCCGGAATCCTGTGGAGGAGATGATATACCCCAGGAAGGGCAGGGCCTCAGCTTCGAAAACACATTTCTCAAGCTTGGCGTAGAGATGGTTGTCCCGGAGAGCCTGCAGGACTTGTGCGACGTGGTGACGATGAGTATTCAGGTCTTTGGAGAAGATGAGCACGTCATCAAGATAGACGATCACATGAGAGTAAAGCATGTCGCGTAGGACCTCGTTCATGAGATTCTGGAAGACGGCTGGGGCGTTGCAGAGACCGAAGGGCATTACTAGGTACTCGTAATGCCCATCCCTGGTATTAAAGGCCGTCTTCCATTCATCGCCAGGGCGAATACGGACGAGGTTATAGGCCCCTCAGAGGTCTAGCTTGGTGAAGATGCGTGCTCCCTGAAGGCGGTCCAGGAGCTCAGCAATCAGGGGTAGCGGATAACGGTCTCGCTTGGTGATGGCATTCAAGCCACGATAGTCTATACATGGGCGGAGAGAGCCGTCCTTCTTGGCCACAAAGAAGAAGCCGGCTCCAGCAGGTGAACGAGAGGGGCGAATGAAGCCTTTGGCAAGGTTCTCAGTCACATACTGGGACATAGCAGCAGTCTCTGGCAAAGACAAAGGATACACCCGGCCACGGGGAGGCGTAAACAGTGTTCAAAGCAAAAGGGACTCCATCGTGTTAACTGAAAGTTGTCCCACTGAATAACGGGTGAATGCTGTCGCAACCATGGTAGTCCAAGAACCAGGGGGTGCACGGCTCGCTCCAAGACTAGCAGGGAGATCTCCTCTGAATGAAACAAGCCTGTCTGGAGAGTCAAAGGGACTGTGGAGCAGGTGATGATACCAGGGAGCAGCGTGCCCCGGATAGAGGAAATCCGTAGCGGCGGAATCTTCTGTTGCGTGGAGAGAGACAGCTGATTCACCAGATCGGCCACAATGAAATTCCCCTCAGCACCTGAATCAATGAAAGCCTGGATCTGGAGTTCCCCACCGGGGTATTTCAGAGTCACTGGCAAGGTACATAGAGGAGCTGATCCTGTAGAGAGCCTAGGTGTAGCTCCTCGGTATAACCTAGGCACGGTCGTTTCCCGGACGTTCTGGGCAATTGGTGAGGAAGTGCCCCTTGCCTCCGCAGTAGAGACAGAGGCCCAGCGAGCGGCGCCTCCTCCTTTCTTCGGGAGTTAGTGGAGATCTACCCAATTGCATGGGTTCTCCAGTGCTGGCAAAGGCCGGGGGAGCCTTAGGAGCCGGGGTTCTGGTGGCAGTGGACGACTTTGGTGATGCTTTACGGTAGGAGCGGGTCTCCTTATCCTGCTGCTGAAGGCGGCGATCCACCCTGCCAGCGATGTCAATTAAGTCATTTAAGTCCTCCGGGAGGCCCCGGCCTGCTAACTCATCCTTGATGCGACAGGCAAGCCCCTCCAAGAAGATTCCCCTAAGGCAATCATCCCGCCAGCCAACTTCCATGGCCAGCGTGCGAAAGTCTATGGTGTAATCGGCCACCGAGCGCGTCCCTTGCCTGAGGTGCAAGAGCTCCGAGGCCGCGGTGGACTGGCGTGCAGGATCATCAAAAGCGAGGCAAAAGTTGAGAACAAATTCCTGCAGATTCTGTAGCAAGGGGTCCTGGAGTTCCCACATGGGTGAAGCCCAGTCAAGGGCCTTACCATCCAGTAGCGAGAATATATATGCTACTTTGACTGCGTCCGAGGGAAACTGTGCTGGCAGGAGAGCAAAACGCACGTAACACTGATTTAAAAAGCCACGGCATGTCTTGATATCCCTGGCATATCACCTGAGCTGGGTGCTGGAGCTGAAGAAGGGGTTGGAGGCGGTTCTGGAGGAGAGGCCTCCAGGCGAGAGACCAGTGTTCCACGGTAGCAGCAAGCGTGTCGATACAGTGCTGTTGCTGCTGGAGGCGTTGTGCCATACCTGGGATGGCCTGCAGGCTTGGGGCCTCCGCCGAGTCCATGGCCTTGCAAACTGTTGCAGTTGGACACTGCTGGAGAGATAGTGGACCCTTGGGCCGGCCTACCTAGGGAGACAGGGTAGGCCGGGGGGCGGAGCCACAAGCAGGAGGTGTTCACCCAGGAACCAGGGACCCCCCGGGAGGAGCCCGTAGGGCACCGAGTCCCCGGGACTTGGAATTGAGACAGAAAGTCCAGGGGCTGAGGCAGGCTTAGACCAGGACCAGAGCAAGCAAAAAGGATAGGAAGTCCAAGGTACCCGGGAGGCAAGGAACCGGCTGTACAGGGCCGAGGACCGGCTGAAGGCAGGGCAGCGGGCAGCAGCGGAGTCTGTAGCAAACCGGAGGCTGAAGCAGGCTGTAGGCTGAAGCGGAGTCGGTGGTAAACCGGAGGCTGAAGCAGGGTGTAGGCTGAAGCGGAGTCGGTAGCAAACCGGATGCTGAAGCAGACTGTAGGCTGAAGCGAAGTCGGAAGCAAACCAGAGTCGGGGCAGGCAGCAGGCTGAAGCGGAGTCAGAGGCAAACCGGAGTCGGGACAGGCAGCAGGCTGAAGCGGAAGTCAGAAGCAAACCGGAGTCTGAAGCAGGTAACGTGGAGACCACCAGGAACGCAACTAAGAACAACTATGGAGTTGTGAACCTCGTTGCAAGGCGATGAGAGAGAGTTTGAGCGCCGGTTATATCGGGACTTAGGCGTGACGTCAGCAGCACGGGCGGGGCCAGGCTTCCGGGAGCTGAGCGCTCAAGATGGATGTCCGTGCGCGAGACTGAAGGGAAGCAGGCACGTAATGGCGGCCGCCACGTGGAGTGAGAGAAGCCCCCGGGGTCCGGAGCGGGCGGAAAGCGGAGATCCCTGAAGCGGAGGTAGGCAGGCTTGGGCCCTGAGCGGAGGGAAGCGGTAGGGACCGCAACAACTTAGTCGGTTAAAACCACTTCTTAACCAAGCAGAATTTCTAACAGTGCTCCAAGCTTTAGTGTTTACGATTATAGATTACTGTAACCCTTTATATTTAGGTCTCCCTCAAACATTAATACCGCTTCAAATTTTACAGAACTCACCAGCTCGAGTTTTAACAGGAATAAACAAAAGAGAACATATTACTCCTGTGCTAGTAGCACTTCATTGGCTGCAGATTGATGCAAGAGTCAAATATAAAACACTGTCTGATTCATAAAGCAATTTATGCTGAACAGATTGACTGGCTGAATGCAATGTTATGTATACCCCCCCCCCCCCCAACGTAATTTACGTTCCGTTAATAAAGGATTTCTTGTTGTTCCCTCTGTGGCAAGTACCAAACTAACTACTGTCAGAGAAAAAGCTGTCTCGTTGGCTGGCCCAAAACTATGGAATTCTATGCCACCTGAGTTGAGGCTGCAGAGAGTCATGAAACTGTTTAAAAAAGGCGCTGAAAACGTGGCTTTTTAATCAAGCATTTGATACAGAATTGAGCAAATGATTTTATTTTCATTTTAATTATTTTAATTTCATTTTAATTCATTTATTTATTTATTTTTTTTTAATTTTATTTTTATTGAATTTTAAACACTTATACAGAACTTTAGTTCAAGAAAAAACAGATAATAATAATATCTAATTAGATATACAAAGTAATTATTAAAGAACATTTTCATATCTGAACAATCATAGGTAAAAGGGAGTCCTTGATCAAATTGAGCAGTCACAAAGAAAAAACATATACTTCCTAACATAACGCATGCCCTTAAGGGAAGTACCTGAGCTTAACTTTTTGCCATTACCTGGGGCTTATATCAGGAATGTGAGTCCAGATATACACGTAACTGTACCGGGTCTAGGAAAATATACCTATTTTCTTGAAAAATCACTATACATCTACAGGGGAAGCGTAGTATAAATTTTGCACCCCTGTTTATCACTTCAGATCTCATTTGCAGAAACTTCCTTCTTTTTTCTTGAGTCACTTTGGTAACGTCTGGGTAGATCCAGATTCTGTAACCGTGGAATATTTTATCTTGATTTCTAAGAAAATTTCTTAGAACAGCATCTCTTTCTGATACGAACAAAAACGTTACTAACAAAGTTTCTCTTGTTACGATAACTGTTTCTAAGGTCATTTCCAGGAGCGCAGAAATATTCAAAGATTCTTCTTTTCTCACTTGTAATTGTGGATTATTTTCTGATGTCTTTTCCTTAGACCCAGGTAAGTAATATATTTTAGATAGTGCTGGCATACCCTCCTCTGGGAACTTCAAGATGTTATTAAGATAACTTTTGAATAAATCTCGTGGTGATTGTCCTTTCATTTTTAATTCATTTATTCTAAGTGATTTAATTTATGAACTAATTAATTCCTTTTATTTCAGTTTTATTTTATAACCAAATTGTATTTAATTTGTATAATTTGATTTAAGTATCATGTCTGTTCTTTTTTAGATTTTGTACAAATGTAAACCTTTGTGAAGGTTGAAAAACTATACATCGGTATATAAAACAGAATAAATAAATAAAACAAACAAACACCCAGCTGGAGTGCTCCATTCCCTGACATTAACTGCCTGTGTGCTGCAGTCTCTGGGGTATGTCATCAACTACTCCAGGTCCCATCTCAGCCCATTCCCACATCTGGGCTTTATTGGGGCCACACTGAACACGGTTCAGGCCAAGGCGTTTCTGCCCCACGACCGAGCACTTGCCTTGACATCCTGTTACGCCATTTGTCCACTTGTGTATGCGCAGTGCTCAATAGATCCTGCGTTCTCAGGGGTTGCAGGTAACCCAGGACCTCAATGTACATGTCTGGAATACACACAGCCTCTTCAGGCTTCCCTGTCCTGGTGGAAAAATCTCTCCAATCTGGAATGGGGAGTTCTGTTTCAACCAATCCGCACCAGATTGTGCTCACCACCGATGCATCCACCCTGGGTTTGGGAGCACATTTGGACAGCCTCCGTACACAGGGTCGATGGACGGAACAGGAAGCTTGCTGTCAGATCAACTTCCTGGAGCTCCGAGCAATCCACTATGCTCTCTGGGCGTTTCAGGATCGTTTGTCCCACAAAGCTGTCCTCGTCCGAATGGACAATCAGGTGGCAATGTGGTACATCAACAAACAGGGAGGCAAGGGCTCCTTCCTCCTTTGTCAGGAGGCGGTGCAGATATGGTCCTGGGCCCTATCCTAGGGAGCAATTTACCTGGCGGGGACAGAAAATGTGGCAGACTGAGTCGGGCGTTCAGTCCACATGAGTGGTCGCTGGACCACTCGGTAGCAGACCAGATCTTCCGCCTGTAAGGACCCCCAGACCTGAACCTCTTTGCCTCCCCTTACCACAGCAAAAGTCAGACACTTCTGCTCCCTGCACAGGAGCAATGTCCGCCACTCGGGCAAGGGTCTTCTATATGCGTATCCTCTGCTTCCGCTGGTACTGAAGACTCTCATGAAGCTCCAGCTGGACAAGGAGACCATGATCCTGGTGGCCCCATATTGGCCGAGGCAGGTCTGGTTTCCAATCCTGCAGGACCTGTCGGTCAGAGAACCATCCATCTGGGGACCTCCCCTGATCTGATCACGCAGGATCGGGGCAGGCAGTGCCATCCAAATCTCAGGTCGTTAGCTCTGACAGCTTGGATATTGAGAAGCTAGTCCTGCAGCCCCTTGACCTCTCTAATGAAGTGTCTCAGCTACTGATAATGTCAAGAAAGCCTTCCACCAGGAAATCTTACATGCTCAAGTGGAGGTGGTTCTCCATCTGGTATGGAGATAATGGCTTGGATCCATTCACAGTTGCTGAACTACCTGTAGCACCTTTCTGAGGCTGGCCTAAAGACCAACTCTGTCAGTGCTGATGGCACTCACCTTGATGGTGAGTGCCATCAGCACTTACCATCAAGGTATCTGTGGTATGCCCATCCCTGTGCAGCCCATAGTAGGGCGTTTTATGTGGGGCTTGCTTCAGATGAAGCCCCCCCATGTGCCCTCACATCTCAACGTGGTGCTAGTGTGGCTCATGCATGACCCGTTCGATCCTATGTGCCTCTGCGATCTGAGGCACCTATCCTGGAAGGTTCTTTTCCTCGTCGCGGTCACTTCAGCTCACAGAGTTAGTGAGCTTCAGGCATTGGTGATGTACCTGCCCAATTGGCAGATGAAATTTAACGTGGACAAGTGCAAAGTGATGTATATAGAGAAAAATAATCCTTGCTGTAGTTACACAATGTTAGGTTCTATCTTAGAAGTTACCACCCAGGAAAGAGATCTAGGTGTCATGGTGGATAATACATTGAAATAGTCGGCCTAGTGTGCTGTGGCAAACAAAAGAGCAAACAGAATGTTAGGAATTATTAGGAAGGGAATGGAAAGTAAAATGAAGGATGTGTGATGACTCACCGTCCGTGAGGTCTCGGGTGCCTCTCTTCGGTCTTCCGTTCTGAGCCGCCACCAGCTGGCAAGGTCCCTGGAGTTCGACAGGCTCACGTAACTCCCTGGGTCTGTGCCTCCGCTGGCCCTGGTTTTGCTGGGCTCCTAAGTACCCTTAGAGCAGGGTTGGGGGTAAGCAGCCCCCCCAATCCCCCAAAGACAACACAGGGAGAGCTAGTTCCTTCCAAGCAGTTTATAAAGTAACAACTGGATACATTACATGAGGGTTGCCCCCTCCCCCTCCAGCACTTTTACAAGCAGTGCTATTACAGAGTAACCTTTTACCTTCTCTGCTCAGCGCTATTACAAGACCCAACACAACAGGCCCCTTTAGAGCCCTCCTCCCGGGCTTCCCCTTTAGGATAAAGAGTATACTTCCCTACACGAGATTACTCAGTATCCATATATGAACTGGAGGACTCCTCTCCCCTTGAACCTACCTCCATCTCTTCCTCCCCTGACTCCGAAGAGCTGGGCTTTTGTGGCCAGTTCCACCAAGGGGGCACGCCATCTTCCTCCACTTCCATGGACTCATCGGTGTCTACCTCATTAACCTCTATGCCTGCCACCTGTTCGCCTTCAGGCTCTCTTCCCAGGTCTGGTGGTATTTCAGGGAACCTGGGATTCGTAGTTCTTCTCCTCTTCCCCTGCGCCCCCTGCTGTCTGGCTCTGGTATTCCTGTTGCTCTTATGGTAGCTTGTCAGCTCCTGCCTGCGGCCGGGCTGCGCTACATCACAGATGTCATAATGCCTCTGTATCGCTCCATGGTGAGACTGCACCTTAAATACTGTGTGCAGTTCTTGTCACTGCATCTCAAAAAGGATATAGCTGTACTGGAGAAAATGCAGAGAAGGGGGACCAAAATATGGGGCATGGAACGGCTGCCCTATGAGGAAAGGCTAAAGAAGTTAGGGTTGTTCAGTTTGGAGAAGAGACGACTGAGGGGGGAATATGACAGAAGTCTTCAAAATCATGAGAGGACTTGAACAAGTTAATGTAAATCGATTATTTACTCTGAGATAATAGAAGAAGGACCAGGGGGCACTCCATGAAGTAGCTCATTTAAAACAAATTGAAAAAAATTCTTTTCACTCAGCGTATAGTTAGTTAAGCTCTGGAATTCATTGCCAGGGAATGTGGTTTCAGCAGTTAGTGTTACTGGTTTAAAAAAGGTTCCTAGAGGTTAAATCCATAAACTGATATTACAGTAATTAATAAGCAATAGTAGCTTGTGATCTATCTTAATGTTTGGGTACATGTGACTTGGATTGTCCACTGTTAGAAACACAAAACTGGGCTTGATGGACCCTTGTGTGACCCAGTAAGGCATTTCTTATATTCTTTCATGATAGGGTGAGTATGCAGGACCACCCTAACAGGTCGATACAGTAACGTGCAGTTAAAGATTGCCCGTCTGTAACGTGCTGGGAGCGCACATTACAGACGAGTAAGGCAATTCAGCGATACAGTCTCCAGTTTCACGCGTCCCTAGCGCTTCCTAAAACAGACGCATAACCCTTTCCGCACCCAGCATGTAAATGAACGAAAAAGCTGTATAATGAAGGAATTAGCTATTCCCCTCCGATACTGTAACGGGCGCTGATACTATCTCCTCAGTAACCCGCTGTTTTGCCGCGGCCTTAACGTGTTAGTTTACCGCCTCCCCCTAGTAGGAGTTAGTGTAGTGTAGTGTAGTGTAAAAAACATTGCTGTCCCGTCCGGTCTCCGGTCCAGCCCGTCCGGTCTCCAGTGTAGCCCCAGTCGGGTCTCCTGCAGCCCGTCCGGTCCCCTCCTCCCGAAGCAACAAAAAACAAAAAAGTAGCAAGGCTCGGGCCTGCTACGGCAGTCCCTTCTCCCTTCCTCCCGATTTCGCACGGCCATTCATCCAGGCAGAGGGAACCGGTGGCGAAAACAGCCCACGGTTCCCTCTGCCTGGATGAATGCACGGCCACCGGCAGTGAAGGAATGGCCGTGCGATTTCAGCGCTGAAGGCAGTCACATGCCGTGACGTCACGTCACGGCATGTGACTGCCTTCAGCGCTGAAATCGCACGGCCATTCATCCAGGCAGAGGGAACCGGTGGCGAAAACGGCCCACGGTTCCCTCTGCCTGGATGAATGCACGACCACCCTGCTCCCTCCACCTGAATTAATGCGCGCCTGTGAGACCCGGCTGGGTCGCACAGGCGCGCATTAATTCACTGCCGGTGGGGGTTGCCGGAGGCCGCTTTCGCCGCCGGCTCCCTCCGCCTGAATTAATGCGCGCCTGTGCGACCCGGCCTCGTTTGAACACGCGCCTACCCGCCCGCGGCCTCGATCGAACACCCGGCTCCCGCCGCCGCCGCCTGCCGGCCGCCTGGACCCACGCCGGTGCCTGGATGACCGCATGAAAGTGACAGGTATTTAAAAAAATTTTTTTTTTATAACACTCAGGTTTTTACATATTTTTGTTTTTTTGTTTTTTTTTTTACACTTCCTGGTGCCTGTCATTTCAAATGTCATTTGAAATGACATTTGAAATGACAGGTACCAGCGCACCCAGGTTACTGTATAGGCGCTGTATTAAACGCCTATACAGTAAAATGGGTTACGCGGGCATAACCCTTCCCTAACGCTTTAAAGCCGCGGCATGCATTTCAATGCAATTAGAAGAGAGTATTGGGGACTAAGTGAAGAGAACTGTGCGTGCGGAGAGGAAGGGTGCGCCTGACACTGCCGCACTGTTTCTACCGCGGCCTTACTGTATCGACCTGATTGTTTGTCTAAGGTGGTGAGTGATTTTCATTTTAATAAGTCTATCATTCTGACCACCTTTTTCCCCGAGGCCTCATTCTCACCAGGGCAAACGGGCTTGCTATCTAGAACGCACTGCAGGCCACAGGCAGTTCACGTAAATCTTCATATCCTTTGACAAGAACAGAATGGGTGTTGCAGTGGGCAAACAAACTCTGTCCAACTGGTTGGCGGATTACATCTCCTTCTGCTATGCGCAGGTGGACCTTCAGCTTGGAGGCCGCGTTAAGGCTCACTCTTGAGAGCTATGGTGGCATCGGTGGCCCACTTACAAGCGGTCCCCATTGCCGAAATCTGCAGAGCTGCAACGTGGTGTTCCCTGCACACTTTTGCTGCTCACTACTGCTTGGTCAAGGATGGTCGACAAGTCAGTAACCTTTTCCAGGCTTCAAAACCCACATCTTCCTGCCTAGGGCCCATTGTGGTGTTCATGCTGCCAAAAAGCACCACAGTTGTGTTATGCCCATTGGCACCTGGGTCAGTGCCTGTTGGTCATAAGCCTTACTTGGAGCAGCCTATAGTTTGGTATTCACCCATTTGTGAGGACTACCATCCTACTTGTCTTAGGAGAAAGCAGAGTTGTTTACCTGTAACAGGTGTTCTCACAGGACAAGCAGGATGGTAGTCCTCACATATGGGTGACATCATCAGGATGGAGCCCAATCACGGAAAACTTCTATCAAAGTTTCTAGAACTTTGACTGGCCCCTACTGGGCATGCCCAGCATGGCACCAACCCTGCAGCCAGCAGGGGTCCCCCTTCAGTCTTCTTTTTTCTGCGCAGCAGTAGCCTTGCGGTTTAGGAGCTCTGAAGAGATTCCTGACAGGAATTTTCCTCACGGAATTAAACTTACATTGCCCCACAGGGGTCCCTCCTCTAACTTTTCTCAGGTCGTGGAACTCCAGTAAGTTTTTTGACTGTCTTCCATCGATTACAGTCGAGTTTGGCCCTCGTGGCCTACTGGCTGTCGACCGTACCGCGGCTCGATTTTTTTCTGTGGCCATGGCATCAGGGTTCCGTCGGTGCCCGGACTGTACTCGTACCATGTCTATCACAGACCCTCATGGAGTCTGTGTAATGTGTTTAGGCCGTGAGCATGATGTCCTGATTTGCACCAAATATGCCCTCATGACACCAAAAGGTCGCAAAGCTAGAGTGGAGAAGATGGAACTCCTCTTTCGTGCTCATACCCCGACGCCATCCATCGCATCGACGTCATCAGAACCAGCACTGTCGACGTCGCACCAGCATCGTCCACCATCCAGTGACCGTCCACCATTGACGTCTTCACGGCCATCGATGCCCGCTACTTCCCCTCAGGATCGAGGGGATCGCAGGGAGAAACATCGACATCGTAGGACTTGGACCGTCGAGGGAGCGAAATCATCGACCAAGCCACCGAAGAAGCCCCCGTCCAGGAAAGGCACCGACCATTCCTGCGACCGAGTCACCGAGGCCACCCTCACCCGATCGGTGTTTGGGAGTAGCGATTCCACCTGTAAAAGTGGTCCCTCCGATTGTGCCTCTGCCTCCCTCTTCTATTCCGGAGCCAGGGCTGCTTGCTCCAGGTCTCCAAGAAGAACTGGACCGGCTGGTTCAGGAGGCTGGTTCAGGAGGCCATCGACAAGGCGATGCAACGGCTCCAGGTTCCTCCGGCACTGGCACCGAGGGTGGAACCAGTCACCGACCCGATTGCAGCAGCGCTGGCACTGCTGCTATCTCGGATGGAGGTGCTCATGAGTGCCCTTCCACCGGTGGTCCCTGGGTCTCCGATGGCTCTGGTGCCCTCCCCGTTGACAACTTCATCGGGAGGAGAAACACCGTTCCGCATTCCTCCATCGGGAGTTCTGCCTCAGCCATTGATGCCAATTCGTCCCTTGCCACCGATTCATCCATCGGTGCCGATACGTCTATCGGCGCCATCGATGCTGGCACCGATGCCTTCTGTGCCATCTTCGGTGCCCCCGGTGATTCCTCTGATTTTCTCGGAGCCTCGACCGGGGCCTTCAGGTATCCAACTCCCTTCTCGTCCTACAGGTCAGTCTGCTGATCCTTATGGCACCTGGGGTGATGATACTTCCACAGACACCGATGACTTACCTTCACCTCCTTCTCCTACTGAAAATAGAAAGCATTCTCCTCCAGAGGACCTTTCTTTCATTAATTTTGTGAAGGAAATGTCTGAGTTGGTCTCTTTTCAACTTCAAACGAAACAGGATGATAGGCACCAGATGATGGAGTTGCTCCAGTTCCTGGATGCTCCCAAAGTGATCACTTTTATTCCCATTCATCAAGTTCTTCTTGACCTCAAAAAGAACTGGGAGAACCCTGGATCCATTGCTCCAATACACCGAAAGGCTGACACTACCTATTTAGTGCAGTCAGCCCCTGGCTTTCAAAAATCTCAGCTCGACCACCACTCAGTTGTGGTAGAGTCGGCTCAAAAGAAGGCAAAAAGGTCGAAGCCTCACTCATCTACCCCACCTGTTAAGGAACAGAAGTTCCTAGACAATATTGGTCAGTGAGTATTCCAAGGGGCCATGGCTCATCTCCCAAATTGCGGCTTACCAACTTTATATGACCCAAAATAATAGGGTCATCTTCAAGCAGATATAGGACTTTTCTGAAACCCTGCCTGAACAATTCCAAGACCAGCTTCAAACCCTTGTAAACAAGGGTTTTGAGGCAGGAAAACATGAGATTAGGACATCTTATGATATCTTCGACACCTCTATTAGAGCGTCTGCAGCTGCTATTTCGGCGAGACGATGGGCCTGGCTCAAATCTTCTGACCATCGCCCAGAAGTACAAGACCGGCTATCTGACCTATCATGTGTAGGAGACAATCTATTTGGTGAACAGATCAGCGAATGGTGGCTGAATTAAAAGGACCATCATGAGACCCTTAAACAGCTTTCATCAATACCTTCCAACTTCTCCTTAAGACATCCCTTCAGGAAGGACTCTAAGAAGTCGTTCTACCGTCCACATCACCGACTCCACCAGCAAGGTCCCGAACTACGAGACCTTATCAAAAGCTCAGCCTTGCCAAGCCCGAAAGCAAAAATCATAAGCAGCTCCCCAGCCGGGGCCTGCTTCAGGTTTTTGACTTCCACTTGGAGAGCAGCAGCCTTATTCCTCTGCCAAGCATACCAGTAGGAGGTCGATTATGCCACTTTCATAACATGTGGCAATCAATCACAACCGACCAATGGGTGCTAGCAATCATTGCTCAGGGTTACCACCTGAATTTTCTCGCTCTGCCACCGGACTCACCACCTCTGCGGACGTGGGAGACATCCGACCACTCTACCCTTCTGGATCAGGAGGTTTCCCTCCTTCTCCAGTTAAAAGCAATAGAACCGGTCCCACTCTCGCAGCAAGGCCTAGGGTTCTATTCCCGGTATTTTCTGATCCCCAAAAAATCCGGGGGAGTTCGTCCAATTCTGGACCTACATGCTCTCAACAAGTACCTCCAGCGAAAAAAGTTCAAGATGGTTACCTTGGGGTCGCTTCTACCTCTTCTACAAAGAGGAGACTGGCTCTGCTCTCTGGACCTCCAGGACGCATACACACACATTGGTGTTACAAGTCTTTATTGGAATGAGAGCGGAGATTGCACTACATTGGAAGAAAGAAAACGCCCCATCTTTGGCAAATATTCAACAACGCTTACATCAGGATCGAATGGATGCTTTCCAGAAGACCTGGGAACCATATCGCACTTGGATTGATGGTCAAGGAGACATAATGTTATAAGTATCATCTCACATAGGTGACGGAATCTTCATAGACCTATGGGCCCATGGTGTGCCTATAATCGGTCTCCGAACCTTAACTCCTCAGCTGAAACTTCTAATACTCACCTGCTCTGTGGTTGGAGATCGTAAGATCAAACTATCCTAGGAAATGAGATAATCCACTATATATTGCAATCTCTTACTGTCATTTTTGTCAATTTCACTGTAGCTCTCCGGCGGCTGATCCTTCTCTAAAACACCTTATTGCACTTTATTTTATTTTATTTTTTGTTACTACTTCACTCACTGTGTTCTCAACCAAAAAACCAAAACTGAGGCGCTGAAGCGACCACAGACGCGCCGAAGCACCGACACTATGTGCATGCGCTGACGCTACATTACAGGCACGGGGGCCTCAAGGAACAAACGCGTGCCTAACAAAGGCGAAAGCCCTGGAAGGGACACGAGTGGAAAAAAAAAAAAAGAAAAATCAGTGAGTGGGGGAGCTGAGGCTGTAATGGATAGCCCCCCCTCCCCCCCCCCCCAAAAAAAAACCCCCACTGACGCGTACCAGGAGCACCAGAGCTCCAAACCAAACTCTGGCGAACTGAAGCCCGATGCGTTCTCAGGCATGTTCTACCACCGATGCATGTACAGTCCATCGCTACACAGTCTGTCAAGCGCATCAAAGACTTGAGGGCATGCTCGCAGGGGCACCAACGCGTCTGCATAAATACATCTCGTCCACCGGCACATCGCCACGTCTGCTGACTACCAAGCCAATTGAGGGTGCACCGACATGCACAACGGTCGGCAGGTCAGCCCTCCATTGTGGCACCAACCTCGTGCAACAACATGGCCAAGTGCCTTGCTGCCAGAAACAGCTATATCCTGCGCGATGCATCTGCATCGCCAGACATCATGAGTCTGAGCTTTGGTGCCATGGACCATTCTTTAAAAAAAAAAGGAATCTTGCTCTGTACATATAGGTGAGTTTTAAGGACAAAGGACCCTGCTATGAGGGCATGCAAGCCCTTCAGGGACTAATACTGTACCAAAAGGCTACAATTCCTTTACACTGCTACAGACGAATCCTAACTCCGCAGATGCCATTTGACAGTTTTTCTACAGCCACCGACTTCCCTCCACCGTCTGCCCATACAGGAAACTTCAATAACTCCTATCCGGAGTGCTTCTTTGTGCTGTGTTGAGTCTCTCCTTAGGTGAATCCGTCTTACTGACTCGCACCGGGTGTTGCCCATATTACAAAAAAAAAAACCCAACAACCAGGCAAGGGGTGTTCCCCACCTATGGACGACTGGCTTCCTCTCATATATAAAAATAAAAATATAACCTTCTTCCAGTCCCCTGGCAAGAGGGCATTGAATGGAATGGCACTCCAAAATGCACTACTGTATATGTCACTGGAGAAACTAATGTTTTTCTGGGATATAGTCTTCCATGCAGGACTCCAATCTCTAAAATTTCTCTCCCGGAACATTGGATACTTCACGATACCTTCTTTATTTTATATGAAGATAAGCTGTTTTTCAATGAACTCCACGGTCAAAATAAAAAGAACAAAAAACAATTATGGATCCTGCCCTTTTGCTAAGGACAAGCACACTGTTCTATTGAATGCCGACCATCCTGGTCTTCCCGCTTTCTTATGGAGAACACACCGGCAGACACAATAGAGTCTTTTACTTAAATATTCTCTCGCCAATTGACCAACGCAATAGCAGGTTACGTGCAAGGAACATCCTTCTTTCACCTGTGGGCACGGAAACTAAAGATCATGTCTCTGTCCATAGCTGATTCATCAAACTTGTTATCAAACAGTGTTTTATCTATATCGTCCTACTGACCCACCGGTGTTGACTTCAACCTCCAAATTCCCAAAGGAAGCGGTGGCATTCTTAGAACGCCTGCCAGTTTCCACGAGCCATCAGGGATTTCTTAGACTCCCTATTTCCCACCACCTTTAGTGGGAGGCAGTCTCTTCCACTTTATTTTATCCCGACATACAGGTCAACCCGAGCTTAGTTTCGGAGTTCTAAGATGACTCTCTATTTCTTCCAATTTTCAATCTGGCCGCCCTTGTGCTGCCTTCTACCGCACTAACCTTCATTGATGCTACTCCGCTTGACATGCAGGACTATGGCCTCCATCAAACAGGTATATGAATTCTCACAGAGAATCCCTAATGAAGAACAAATCCTCGTCACCAAGGATTACATGGTGGTACTCCTTTTTCGACGACATAGCATCCATATCTTTTTCCTGCCTGACAGACTACCTGTCAGTTGCAGACACCCTTGCGATCATTCTTATGGCTTGATCCTCACTATTTGCGAATGCATAATCCCATCTACAATATGCACGTGACCCTTACAGTTCATGGTAGCCTTCTTTCGATCATGCAGGTTAAAATTATCCTTCTTCAGTCTGAACCCAGAAGGGACTACCAAGGGCCTCAACATGTTGATTCCTCTCCTTTCTTGGATTCAGGACATCTTCATTCTACCTCACGCCTTGTACAAGACCGCATGTGTCCTTCGCACTGCACCCAATGGAGTCAATTTCTCATCTCCCCTCTGCTTCTGGCGCACTCCACCCAGAAGCAGCAGAAACTCATTAGAGCTGTCAGAATACATTGGAGTTACCTGCAGGCTTACCACATCCCACACGATAAGCCTCTACCGTGAACTGCATTTCCCTGTCTCACCTACTTAATGGTTATGCAAACTATGCCCACTCACAGCGGACTACCCATCACACGACTGAAGCTTGGGGCCCGACCCGCTCTTCAGACATTCCAGAGAACCCTTCGTACACTTATCCTTATGCTCCGCAAACAATCACGTTTTTTCCCCATTTTGCTTCACGACAGCATGATGACTGGGCCCCGCATTCCTTACAGAGTTCCAATAAGAATCCTCGAGAAGAAGGAAACAGATACATCTCCCTGCATCCCTATTATACCGGATTGGTATTCTCAAGAGGCGTCAACTTAAAAAGAAAAAACATGAAATGAACTCAAGGCCTTTCCCATCTTGACCTCTTCGCATCCGAGTATCACAATCTACTCGATCTATTTGCTGTCGCTGCCCATTTTTATCACACGTTGCAGTCCTCGTAGACTGACAGAGGTCTACTCCATTACTGGCCTTCCAAAACTATTCAAACCTACATCGCCAATGGCACATTCCTGATTTTTAAGGTTCAACCACACAGTCAGACGCCTCCCTAAGACAATTGTCGTTGATCCACCAACCCTTTGGACAACGTCCAACGCCTACTCAGCCAAGCGGTATTTTTCTGCACAGTTTTCACCCATTGAAATTTCACACTTCAGACCCTAGATCCGGTTCTCCCCTGAGCTTGGACTTCTGCCCTGGTTGCAGAATGTACTCTCCTTCGTGTACACTACAAAAAAAAAAAAAAAAGAAAGTTAAAATTAAAAGAAAGCACTGCACCTTTGTGCATTTCTTACTATCACCGCCGGTCCACCAGATAGTCTCCAGTCCTCTTCCACCTCCTTTTTTCTGGAGTTTCTGATCAACTTCAACTCAGACATCTCTCAATCTAAGTCTGCTCTCTACCCACTCTCCTACGACTTCATGTCAGGATCTTACGTCTCCGATTACGATCCGATGGACTATAATTCCATGAGATATTTACACAGTGTTACAGCACTTTCATGCTCCCCCGCATATACCCCTGCATGCTTCTCACCCATGTCCCTCAGCTAGAGGCAGCCTTTTGATTGCCTCAACCTCAGCCGGACACATGGTGCACTGCAACCCTTCTTGGGCTGCCCACCCTATCGTTTTTTTCACCAGGACAGAGTTGCGCTACTTGCGCATCCTGCCTATCACACACAGTTGCCTGTTTGTTTCTACGTCAACCAATCCACCACCTCATGGTTCCCAAAACCTCGAGACTACCATGGCGTAATCACTGTCCATAAGATATTTTGTAATCAGACATTCGTGTTTCCCAATGCTCAATCCTTAACTACAGAGCCCAAAGCTCTACTTCTCCTTCAACCCGATTACCCGAGACTGCCTGTCTGACACTCTTCACTTAGATCTCTGAATGCCGTCAGCAGCATTCGAAGACCCAATCACCACCTATCTCATAACCCATGACCTTACTGCACTGCTTCATGGACACTCCATGAATGACCTACACTGATACTTACATCACAAACCCAGGATCCTCGCTATCTGATAACCTCCCATTACTGCTCATGAGCAAATGCTGATAACGCACATGGGACAGACACGATACCAGTGTTATGTATATCAAAACCACTAAGACCACACCATAATAAAACTGCCCATCTAGGGTCTAGACCTTGAGCGCATTTTTCCTGTTCACATCAGGGACACATGTGTTACATGCACTCAGTACTTCAGCTGGGGACTCCCATACAGCATGGTTAATTCAGCTGCTTATCTACGTGAAAAGAGCAAGTTTGCTTACTGTAAACGGTGTTTTCCGTAGATAGCAGATGAATTAGCCATGCTGACCCTCCTGCCTCCCCAGTTTGTTACCTTTGCATCTGGTCTTGCTTTGATATTGACTGAGGAGACTTCAGGCAGCGTGGCATCAGGCAAGCAGGCGCACCTCACTATCAAAGACAAGATTTCAACTTTGAGAGCTCCACCACCTAGTGGCATGGAGGACATACCCATACAGCATGGCTAATTCATCTGCTATCTACAGAAAACACCATTTACGGTAAGCAAACTTGCTCTTCTGGAAGTGTATGACTAACATTGGAAATGTTGAGTCCTCTAACCAGCTAGCCAACATACCGATTAGCATTACATCGTACGGTAAATTTTTTTTTCCTGTTTACAAGTTATGGTTATTATGATTTTAAATCAACGTGAGAATCAACATAAGGTATCACTTAGCACTTGGCATTACAATGCTGAAAAATGAGTAATACTTCTGTACTTCCTACTGTTCCTCATGGACTGTGTTTTGTTCTTTTCTTTTCTGATTTGACATCAAGATTTATGTGCATTTAAAAGAAGTAAGCGGTGCGGATGGATTGGATACTTTGAAGAACAAGCCACAGCTACACAGCATGGTGGCTAAAAGCCTGTGTCAGAATTTATCAGGAAAAAACTACATCATCTTTACTGGCCCCAGCATTACCAGCCTGAACTTCTTTGATGAGTTTGAGAAACAAGGTTTGTGATGAGTCAGTCTTCAATACATGCAGAAAAGTTGTTAACTCTCACTAAAACAATCTGGTAGAAAATCACTTCTATCAAAATGTTTTCATATTTACTATGTGAAATAAAAGTATCAAAAATTTATAGAAACTAAAGATAGTACAGCACTAGCTGTTCATAAAATTTCTATAACCATTTAAAACTGCTTAGTATAAAGACAGATTTAGTGCTTGTAGAATATTCTTTGAGAAAATAAATGTAAACAATACACAACTTGCAAAATGCTATATTCATTTCCACAATGTCAAAACTGCCTCATTATTGTGTGATTCCATTCCTGTTCTGGCTCAATCTTTTGACCAGAAATAGGCAACTCCAGTTCTTGAGTGCTGCAAGCTGGTCAGGTTTTCAAGATATTCTCACTGAATATTCATGAGCTACTTTCCAGCATGTGGATAGATGAATTCAGGACCAGTGGGTTATGCACCTCTACCAGCAGATGGAGACAAAGCAAACTGATGTCACAGTATGCAGTGACATCAGCCTGCCAGTATTCTCTGTCTCCAGCAAATGGTGAACGTGCATCTTCCTACTGGAGATTGCTTCATATTTTAGATGGAGAATAAAAAAAAAGTTCCGCTCTCTTGCGGTGATACTAAATGGTTCCTCCCCCAGTTGAGAATTACTGAAGTGATTTCCATGGTCCTTCAGATTTGTGCCTTGGTCTGGTAGCTGGTTTTTCACCCAATGTTGACTTAGCTGATTGTACAGCTTAAAGACAGCAGGTGCAGGAAGCAGAGTGCAGCAGTGATGGAAGATGCCCCCTCCCTCCACAGCTGGAGACCATCTCTGTTCTCAGCTGGGAAGGGCTGAGCTCAGGTAAAAACTTTAAAATAAAGATACCTTACAGAGACAGTGAAAGAGATTTGTTAAAGGATTCCCCTTCCACAGTTTCCAAGATTGGCACACCGTTCTGATGTTCGTCATGCCCTGAGGGAGGTTCAGGGATGGGGGCAGCCTGGTGGGTTGAGCGGACTTTTTTTGGCTAGGCAGTGCTTTGAGGTTTTTCCACTGTGTGCAGCGTGGTAGACCATGACAGTGTTTTCACATGCTTTTGCTTATGCTTTCAGCTGCCCTTTATAGTACATCGGTTCAGTGGTGCGTCTGTGCATCCAAATTCTGCGTCCAGGTTTTGGACGCTTAGTTAAGAGTCAGCTGGGACGTCTAGGTTAAGGGGCATCCGGCTGGGATGTGTGCTTATCTTGTGCGCACAAATTGAGTGTACAATTGTGTGCACTTAGGTTGAGAAGCCTTGCTGTGTGGTGCCTAGTCTTGAGACGCCCAGTTCTTTGGATGCCTAGCTCTTGCATGCATATTAAAAAAAAAAAAAAATATATATATAATAATAATAAAAATACATCTTGTGCGCCACCTGTCATGTTCTGGCATCTCGGCCTGGCATGCACTCTAACTTGTGCCAGTGCTGTTTAGGGGCTCAGGGAGAATTATCTTCCTCTGATTTTACTAAGCCTGGATCTTTCCAGCCAGATGAGGTTATGGGTAAAGATGTGTCAGGAGAAATGCCTGATATTGGAACTCCCTTGACAGGTTCCTTAGCAGGGGATGGCAGCTCAGTGGGTACAGCACAGGTGCCTCCTGGTTTTGGCATGGATCCTTCTGCCTTTTCTTGGGTAGAATTTTTCTCATGGACTCCAACACTTTCTTCGGTTGCAGACCTCAGCTGCGTCTAATCCTGTCAGGTCAGTCCCTCAGGTGGTGGCCTCTTCCTCTTCTGGTTTTAGTGCCAAAGCAGTTCTCGAGCTGTAGGTGTTCCTGACAGGAATCCGGAGGGCACTGATGTTGAAGCAGATCTCGACCCTGGAGGATGGGGAAATTCCTCCGGGATTAGAACTGTATAGGATTATGTTGCGTTTCTTTCATAGAGATAGATTGCCGGCCCTGATTTCCCAGACGTTGAAAATGCTTGGAGTTTCTGGAGCAGATTCCATGTTCAAGCCAAAGAAAAATCCCATTTTGGTGTCTTTGCGTTAAGCCTCTTGTCTTTTCCCAGTTATGGAGGCAATTCAAGAATTGATTGATCTTGAATGGGATGCCCCTGGAGGCAAATTTTAAATAGGGTCGGATTTGGAAGGCCTGGATCCAGTGGAGAGAGAGAGTCTGCATTTTCCGAAAGTGGATGCACTTGTCTGTGCTGTCTCTAAATGGACAACTATTCCTGTGGAGGGAGGAGCAGCCTTGAAGGATGTGCATGATAGGAAAATTGAGGCCATCCTTAAGCAAGCATTCGAAGCAGTGATTTATTTATTTATTTATTTATTTAAGGCTTTTATATACCGATGTTCCTGTACTAGTACATATCACGTCAGTTTACATAGAACCAAAGATGGAAATTACATCAAACAAGAGGGTACAGATAACAGGGCTAACTTCGTATGAACTTATAGATAAAGCAGCGAACGACTTAAAATAAAATAAAATTATAATAAATATAAGTATAAATATACAAAATATAAATAAACAAACATTCAACAAACTTGGATTTACAGCAGACTTGAAAAGCATGAATGCATTATAACATACAGCTTGCGGGGAAATAATGAGCTTAAATTATAAGATTAAATGGTTACGGCGTCGGACATCTCGACTTTGGAGATAGCTTCCTTTTGTTTGCTTTTCTCTCAGGAGGTTGATGATTCTGGAGTGTCTTCCAGGGCAGTTATAGAACCCGCCAATGCCTTTTTATCAGATGTGGGCTGTGATTTGGTCTGCACCTCGGCCATAGGAGTGGCTTCAGTAAGATGCCATTTATGGCTGAAGAATTGGTCAGCGGATGCGACCTCCAAAGCTAATCTTATGAAATTGCCTTTTAAAGGCTCATTCTTGTTTGGAAGCGAGTTGGAGAAGTTGGCCAGTAAGTGGGGCGAATCTCTGGTTCCTCAGTTGAAGGATAAAAAGCAGTTACAGCACCCCTTTGGTATGAGGCGTTGTCTCAGAGGTTCCAAGCATTTTTTGGCCCTACAGAGGGATGACCTTTCAGAGAACTCGGCCTTTTTGCAAGTCTCAGTCCTTTCATCCCAGACAGCCCAGATGGGGTGGGGGCTCAGATAGTGGAACCTCCCAGTGAAGGTTGGCCTACTCACCCCATGGAACAGGAGATTGGGACACCTCTTTCTTTTATCAGAGGTGGGTTGAGATCACATCGGATCAGTGGGTCCTGGAAGTGATACGAGAACATTATTCACTGGAATTTCGCAGTGCTCCTTGGGATGTGTTGATGGTGTCTCCCTGTCACTCCTCACAGAAGAAGCAGGTAGTAGAGTGTACACTGACAAGGCTCCTCAGTCTAAGGGCTATAGTTCCAATTCCCACATCTCAAGAAAATACAGGTCGATATCCATTTATTTCATTGTGCCCAAGAAGGAGGGCTCCTTTCATCCCATCCTGGATCTCAAAGGGGTCAACCTTCATTTACGGGTGACTCATTTTCACATGGAAACATTGCGCTTGGTGATAATGGCCGTGCAGTTAGGGAATTCCTAACTTCCTCGGATTAGTCAGAGGCTTACCTCTATATTCCTTCAGAGTGGAGCACCAACATTTTCTGCAATTTGTAGTTTTGGGGTGCCATTATCAGTTTTGGGCACTGCCTTTTGGTCTAGCCACCACTCCTAGAACTTTTTCCAAGATTATGGTGGTGGTAGCAGCACAACCGAGAGAAGATTGGATACTAGTAGACCTATATTTAGACGAATAATTTGAGCCAAGTCTCTGGAAGAGAGCTGTCTGATGACCGCAAAGTGATCTCCGTTACAGGAGCTTGGTTGGGTGGTGAACCTAGCCAAGAACAGTCTTCAGCTATCTCAGTAGTTGGAGTATCTGTGTGTGCAATTTGACACGATGCAGGGCAAGGTTTTTCTGCCAGAAGTTTGTATTCAAAAGTTGGTGTCTCAGGTGCGTCTCTTGGTGAGCACTATATGTTCCTATCTACAGTTACTCAGGTTGATGGCAGAGTCCTGAAAGTGGTGCTGTGGGCGAGGGCGCATATGCGTCCACTTCAGTGCTCCTTCCTGTCTCGTTGGAACCTGCAGTCTCAGGACTATTCGATTCGCTGCCCATGAAAGTCTGCTCTCGCCTCCAGTGTTGGTTGCAGGCAGATCATCTGAGAAAAGGAGTTTCCCTGACATTTCGGGACTGATTGGTACAATGGATGCGAGCCTCCAAGGTTGGGGAGCTCACTGTCAGGAACTAATGACGCAAGGGAGCTGGAAAACAGAGGAGTCTTTCTGGAACATCAATCAGCTGGAAGCCCAGGCAGTCCTGCTGGCATGCTTGCAGTTCAGCAGCAGACTGCAGGGTCAAATGATTAGAATAATGTTGAACAATTCAACAATGGTGGCTTACATCAATTGACAAGGAGGAACCAAGAGCCAGCAGGTATCGCAGGAGAAAGACCAACTTATGGAATGGGGGAAAATGCATCTTCAGGTGATTTTGGTATCACACATTGCAGGAAAAGACAATGTAAGAGCAGACTCTCTCAGCAGAGAGAGCCGGACCCAGGAGAATGGGTATTGTCGGACGAAGCATTCCAGCTGTTAGTGGATCACTGTGGGGCCTTCAGTTTATAGACCAGCTGGCCACTTCTTGCAATGTGAAAGTTCCTCGATTCTTTAGTCGCAGGAGAGATCCAAAGTCCTTGGGTATCTATGCTCTCTTGAGGGTCGGCCGGAAGACAAGTTGATGTATGCCTTTCCCCTATGGCCCATGTTAGGCAAAATAGTCTGAAGGATTGAAGGCCACAGGGATTATGGTGCTCCTGGTGGCACTGGTTTGGCACTGAAGACTCCTGGTAGAGACCCCTCTTAGTCTTCCACTGCACAGGAATCTGTTGCAGCAGGGGCCTGTCCTTCGCGAGGATCTGACTTGGTTTTGTCTTACGGTATGACCCTTGAGAGGGCTCGCTTGCTGAAGCGTGGATATTCTTCTGTGGTGATTGCCACCTTGCTACGAGCTCGAAACATCTCCACTTCCTTAGCTTAGCTTATGTGCGGGTTTGGCAAGTATTTGAGGCTTGGTGTGAAGATCGAGGGGTTCTTCCTCGTTCAGTTAAGATCCCGCTCGTTTTGGAAATTTTGCAGGATGGATTGGCCCTTAATTCCTTGAAGGTACAGTTTGCAGCTTTTACCTGTTTCAGGGGCCAGGTGAATGGTGAATCCTTTTCTCATCCTGATGTGGCCTGTTTCTTGAGGAGAGTGAAGCATCTTCATCTTCCCTTGCAGTTACCGGTTCCTTTGTGGAGTCTTAACCTGGTGTTGGATTTCTTGGTGGGCCCCATGATTCGACCACTGCATAGCCTTTCCTTGCTATTGACCTTGAAATCAGTATTTCTGGTGGAGATTTGTTCTGCGCATTGAATTTCCAAGCTGCAAACCTTGTCTTACTGGGAACTGTTCCTTTGGGTGACTCCAGGAGCAGTACAGCTCCATACTGTGCCTTCATTCTTGCCTAAATTGTTCTTGGATTTTCACTTGAATCAGTCCATTTCCTTGCCGTCCTTGGATAAGGAAAGAGATGGCGAAGAATATCACTTGTTTTGTCCCTTGGATCTCAAGAGACATTTCGTGAGGTATCTGGAGATTTCTAAACCTTTCCAAAAGATGGATCTTCTATTTGTCCTTCATGGTGGAGGAAAGCAGGATAAACCTATTTTGCGGGCTACAATAGCTCACTGGATTAAAGAGGTGGTCATAGCCATGTATGTTAAAGCTGAAAAGCTGTTGTCCACTCAGGTTAGGCCTCAGGAAGTGTCATGGGTGGAAATTAGATTGTCTCCTGTTGAAATTTCCGAGGTGTGACATGGTCTTCTTTACACACCTTTTCCAGGTATTATTGTCTGTATGTGCAGGCCCGGGAAGACACAACCTTTGCACGTGTGTTATTGACTGGACCTCTGGCATCCTCTCACCCTATTCGGGAGTAGCTTGGGTACATCCCACTGGTCCTGAAACCATCTATTCACGTGCTAAGAAATGAGAAATTACTACTTATGTGATAATTTCCTTTTCCTTAAGGTGGATAGATAGATTTAGCTTCCCGCCCTGGGCTCTCAAATGATTATGTGACGGTCCTCCTGTGTGGCAACGTGTACCAGGGGATTACTGTTGGTTTTGAAGAGAATACTGGCAGGCTGATATCACTGCAGGACTATATAAACTGTGACGTCAGTTTGCTCAGTCTCCATCTGTTGGTAGAGGTGCATAACCTACTGGACCTGAATCCATCTATTCATCTTAAGGAAAAGAAAATTATCGGGTAAGTAGTAATTTCTCAGTTTGAATGCACAGCCTTCATTGCATGAAAATGCGTCTCATGCATATTCCTAAAAATCTGTCTGGCTTGTGGCATTCAAGGACTAGAGTTGCTTACCCTTGCCTTAGACTATTTTGTAAAGGGTCATAGCATAGAAACGAATCGAAGTAGTATTGTGAATTATATAACGGGCAAGATAGAGTAAGCTCCCTGATTGACTAAAAGCACACCTTATATATGCATTTTGGGTACAATATTCAGCCGTTGAGTGGCTTGGATAGTTAGCCAGATAAGATAATCCAGCGGCATCGTTGCACAACTGAATATACCCAACTATCATAAAGTTAGCTGGATATGTTTATCCAGCTAACTTTAGGAATGTCAACAGCACAGCCAGAGTTAGCCAGATAAATTGTCTGCCTAACTCTGATACTCAGAGTTAGTTGGATGTTTTATCCGGCTAATTCCACTCCTCTCTGATACACTTCCATCCATTCTAGAATTTAGCCGGTTAAGTCTCTAAATATACCAGTATTGCCATTTAGATAACTGAAACGTTATCTAGCTGAATGACTTGAATATCGAATTCATTATGTTTATGACTGCATGGGGAAGGAGAATTTTTTAAGCAATTTACCCAGGGTAAGTAAGCTGTCTGAAAATTGCATTCATTATAGCTGGCCAAAGTTATGCTTGGAGTTCCACAGCATGCATACATTTAGCTGGATTGAAAGGAGGTGTTCCTTGTGACGTATTTTGGATGAGATTGGAGAACATGGATAGATTGGATTTTCAAATCTGTATATGTGTTTTCCGACAAAACTCTACCAGCATTTATACAGTTGCAAAATCTGCATTCCTTTGTTCCTATGGACAGTACACAGACTTTGCAACTAGGTGGGCTGTTAGAAGGTTCCTCCCTTTAAGTTGAATTTTGACTTGCAGCCTTTCGTATCTACTACTCAGGAAATACCCTATTGATCAAAACCTTTGCCAATCAAAATCACCAAGCTTACATAATAAATGTTGATTTTTATTCACCAGTGATGTGGAGGACAGCAGAATAAAATGATCTAGTCTGCCCTGTTATGTCTTTCCCAAGTATCGTTTGTATCCGGTCAATATTCAACCAGAGAAAGGGCCTTCTCCATTGTTGGCCCTTCCCTATGGAACACCCTGCCCACGGCCCTCCATCTAAAACCTAACCTGTTTAAATTTTAAAAAGGGCTCAAAACCTGGCTCTTTACATTAGCGTATCCAGATGTTGACCAAACTTAGCTTACACTCTAACCTCTTAGCCCACTCACTCTCCCCTCCTCCTTTCTGCCTCTCTGCTTTCTCCCCTATTCTTCCCACTAGCAAAGACTCCAAAATACAGTGTTTCTTCCCCCTAAGCAAAGACTCCTAAATACTGTTATAAGTTCCCCTCCTCCACTCTAAGCTTATCCTACCCTGTCTCTCCCTCCCCTCCCCCCCACCTCTCCCTTTCACTGCTATCAATGGTCTGGTACCTACCAGCCCACCTGTACATATATTGTCTATTGTTAATTTATATTCTTCAAATGTTCCTATCAAATTTCTCTCTTTCCCTATCTTTCCTACTGCTGTCCTTTCTCCTCCTTCATTGCTGCTCCCCCCTTCCCCATCCCTGTTTATTGTATTTCACTCTTGTTAATTTGTTACAAAGTAAACCGGCATGATGTTCCGACGAATGTCGGTATATAAAAATCCACAAAATACCAATACCGATGATCCCTTGTCCAATAATATTTACTTATCAAAAAAACAAGAGAACATAAGTGTTCTGCTCACCTATTTATCTATCTATCCTTGTACACTGTATCATGAATGAATCTTTTATTTCAAAATATATGTATAAAATTTCAGCTATATCAAACTTTTCTTCTGTTTAGATTAACATACCTGTACCTCACTCGTACTATTAAATATCCCTTGCTTACACTATCCCACCCCACTGAATATATTGATTTATTCAAAATCAAACTACACCCCTTATTCATACAATCCCGCCCCAGTAAAAATGTACTCTATTGAAAACCCACTTTAAAGAGTTATCAAATACCACTAACTTTTTGTCAACGTTTTTAACTTTGTTATTTTAACATAGAACTGTTTTTTGCAAGATTTTTATTACAGAATACCTTCTTATTTTAAAAGACATCTTTTGTTAAACAGTTCCCAATGATGAAAATATTAAGATGGTGTTCCAGAGAACCAGTTCTATTCCAGATAATGAAAATGAACAAATTTTATTTCAAAAACACTCTTTTTTCTCATTCCCAATGGTGGAAATATCCAAACAGTATTCCAGAAAACCAGCTAGATTCCCAAAAAGTGAATGTGTCCAGGTTTTATTTCCAAAAGTCCACAGTATTCCAAAGAACCAGTTCGATTTCCAAATGGTGAATGTGTCCAGGTATTATTTCAAAAGCCCGACACCATGGCATTTCGGCGGAGTCCCGCCTGCATCAGGAGCACTTCAACCAGACGTAGACACATATATCCACCAAAGAAGATTTTTAAACCACCATTTCCACTCTTTTTAAACCACCATTGTTCAGAGTTATTGTAAAATCTTCTATTGCTGACTCTACACAGATGTACATCCACTGTTTTTTTACAGTTGCATTAAAAATGATTTTACTTTTGTACCTTTTGTGTTCAATGTTCTCCTTTAAAAACACTTCCTCTTGTTACCGGAGAAGAAAGAGGCCCCAAGCAACTGGTACGAGAGGAAAGACTTTTATTGCTATAGCAAGACACAGATGAGACAATGGCTCAATAAATCTGCGTGCTCCTCCTACTAAGGAGCCCGCTCTTATACATTAACACTGATGAGTCACTGCATAGGCGTTACTTACAGTCAGGCCATAGCATATGTCATAAATTAGAAAGTAAGTTGCTAAGTTGCGAAAACGAAACTTAAGGCAGACATTTCAAGCAGCAAACATGTCATTAGTGCAATTTTAATACAGGCACAAAATGGCTGTGCATTTCAGTGCGTGTCAGATGAATGAGGGTTCTGGTTCCGGCGGGCGGTACGACTGCTAGTAGTCTTCTGATGATAGACAAGGATCTTGGCCTCCTTCAATCCCCCCTTTGATACTTCAACTTCAGATAGAAGGCACAAGTATCAGCTCATGAGGTAGAACCTAGAAGAAAGTGACAGTGATTAAAGGAAGACACATGCCCAGACCCTAAAATCCCATCTGGTTGCTGGTTTCTTCACCGGTTTGAGACGAGGGGTCCCTAGGGGAGCACCCCCCCCCCCCCCCCTTTGTAGCCGGACTTAGCCAGGATGGGACAATGGTCGTAGCAGTGAATTCAGGGTAGTTCATCTTCGGTCTCTGAATCTGAAGGTAGATTGAACACCTACACTCTGGTGCCAACCAGAGTCATCAAATGTGCAGCTGTCCGTCGGTCAACGATAGCTTCCATCATGGAGCGGAGATGCCTAAGAACGAGAGGTAGAAACAAAGGGAGGAGCAGACATGAACCAAGGAACAGCAATAAAGGGAACAGGAACCCTGTAATTCCCGGCAGTGATGGAAAACCATGAAGAGAGGGAGTCGGTCCAATCGAGCGCTCCTGACCATGTCTGTACCGGAACATGAGCCAGGCGAATCATCCGGTCAGTGATGTCACGTATGAAGTGACTTTGGTCATCAATCTGTAAACAGACAGACAGATTAAATTTTCCACAAACCCCTCCCTCCTGTGCGAGGAGATAATCAAGAGCAAGACGATTCTGATACACAGCAGTAATAAGCTTAGTGTTCTGTTTCGCAAGAATATTAAGAGCCATTGCGGAATCATTAGTAAGCAGTTCAAGCACCGCCTGGAGGCGAATAATTCGGTTTAACATTAAATGGGGGTTCTGTAGCCGTATGAACCGTCCTCTGCCCACGTTGCCGGGCCATAGAATTGTACTATGCGTTCTAGGGGCCATTCTTATCAGACCAGTCTCCAATAGGAACTTTCTCCGTGCGTCGGCGACGACTGATTCCTTGGGATGCATAAACCGGAAGCCCAAGGGTTTCTTCTGCAGAAATTGGTAGAAGGAAGAAACTAGGACGGATGGTGGCAAGAAAACAAGTACCGAACCAGTGAGGTGGTAGTTGCTCATAGGCGCAACGGCCACAGACAAAATAATAGCCATCAGGGGTAATAAACCTGGTTGAAGTTCTATGAGCCTGTTGCCAGGTATTGTTTAATACTGGCTCAGACCATACAATAGCCAGGAGAGTAACATTATCAGTTTGCCACCAGGTAAAAGAAGAGTTAGGGAAGACGGTAAGAACCCCAGTGCAGAGAGAGTCCCCAACCGGTATATGATAGTCAGCAGTTTGTACTCGAGAAAGACAATGGGTCCCAATGACATCCGTTCGGAGGGCCCATTCATAAGGTACATTGGATCGACTGTAGGAAAGTACAGTCGAGTTGGCTGCATCCAGGTCAGATTGAAAAACCTCCTTTGCTTCCCATGGCCACTGCTCCCCCATGTCTGTACCACCACAGACAAAGCAATTTGCAACGCCGAGTGAGATGGCAATATTTTCAGCTAGATTCAGGAACATATTCCGGGCCTGGTGGGAAGAAGCGTGTTGGAGGAGGGTGTCTGACAATTTTGAAACTTCAAAGAAGGACTGGTAGCCCAATACAGAAGTAGTATGAATGACAGGGGATAGGGGCTCCAGTGACTGACGAATAGTAATGAACGTCTTAGGATCTCTTCCCGTTCCATCAATTCCGAGAGCCCATGTACCTTCCCAGGTTGTTCCTGCACCCCGGACCGGGAGTTGAGCTGGTGGAGAAGCCGAATCTCGAATGGGCTAGGTAATGGAAACCTTGTTCTCCATCTCGTGGCGGAACTGTGTAAGTCCCTGGCACCCTGGGAATCCTCCTCCTGTATAATCACAAATCCGATCCCAGCCATGGCCTCCTGAACAAGGGAACCAATCAGGGCCCCAGTGGCCACGAGCGTACTTGGGCCAGCATAGCCACTTGTGGTCGTATTGGGAGGTCTTTCGCCACTCCTCTGTCCCGCAAGCCTGGCGAGAGTATGGATGGAGGTCCATTGCCTGACAGACGTCGAAGGTAAGCGTAGCCGTGATGGGACTTCCAATGGTATGGAGAACTCTGGAGGAAGTAACATAATATAAGCGTCCCTCACCGTCAGGGGTGGCTGGGCGCATGCCAGGAAGCTTGGGGAGCCCCACATAGAGCGTGACATTGAAGTACCGGGGATTGGCAGGAGTATGACATATAGTCTGATTTGCTGCCTGACAATGGCAGAAAGTTTGTACACCCTGGCTAGTGTTGACAGAGCAGGGCTTAAGAGGAGAGCATTTAGGGGGTGGAAGAGACTGATGAATAATGGTGGATGTAAGGTTGTACCCCCCCTGGGATGGGGATCCGTACATGTTTAATGCACTCGGTACAGTTGGGACTGAGACCTAGGTTGTAAGCCGGGAGGATCAGCAGGAAAATAATAGTCATCAAGGGTGTTGGAATATGATGCCCTTGTTCTGGAGGATTAGCAGGATTATCCACAGGATGGCTGTGCTGATAATACAGAAGGCCCAAATGAAGTACTTCCATGGATTATCTGTAGGGGTCGGCATATGTGATCAAGCCTGTATGAAGGAAAGATGACACTGAGTTAGTCTGTGCTCATGGACTGACAAAGAGCACCATGACAATTTGGTAAATAGATGAACAATCAACTCAGTGAGAGTAAATCAAGAGTGGAAGAGGGCATAGATAGCAGCAGCAAAGGTGTCAGCAGGGTCAGGGTTTCGGCGAAATCTCAGTTTCAGATTTCCAGTATGGACAACTTGCCACTGTGAGGGTGGTGTGGCAAGCTTCACTCGTGTCAAGTGGATCCAGGAAGGGTTGTTGGACACCTTCACTGCTGTTGGAGTGGTCAGCAATACAGTAAATGGCCCTCTCCACCGGGGTTTGAGACAGTCAGAATCATCCCATTCTTTAACCCACACAGAGTCATCAACTTGGAACTTGTGGGTCGGAGTGGTCAGAATCAGGGGTTCTGTTTCACAGGAGAAGGTGCGGATAGCTGACACTGTATCGTGCAATCCCTTCAGTTGTCTACTGAGGGACATCTCCCCTTGAATCTGGAGAGAGTCTGGAAAGGATGGAAGAGGTGGTGGTCGAGCATACATCATCTCGTATGGAGTGAGGCCAGAAGTTTTTGGTGTGCATCGCAGGTGCAGAAGAGCAATTGGTAAAGCATCCGTCCACTTGATTTTAGCCTCTTGGCACAGTTTAGCGAGTTGACTTTTTAGGGATCTATTAGCTCGTTCGACCGAACTGCTGCTCTGTGGTCGCCAGGTACAGTGCAAGCGCCAATCCAGGCCTAGTGCTTTACTTAATTGCTGTGTGACCTCGCTGGTGAACGCGGAACCATTATCAGAGTTAATCTGTTTCGGAAGGCCGTAGCGAGGTAGTATCAGATGCAAAACCTACCCCAAACCCCCCCTGCGCGCGCCGAGCCTATTTTGCATTGGCTCGGCGGCGTGTGCAAGCCCCGGGACGAGCGTGACGTGGCGTTTAGGGGGTGGCGCCACGGGCATGGTTTCGGCCCGGGGGCGTTCCGGGGGCGTGGCCACGGCCTCCGGACCAGCCCCCGGGACCGGAACTCTGAGCGGGGCAGCCGGCTGGTGTGCGCAAAGTTACGCCTGCTTCCAGCAGGCGTAACTTTGCCGACAAAGGTAGGGGGGGGGTGGAAGGAAAGTTCCCTCCAAGGCCACTCCGATTTCGGAGCGGCCTCGGAGGGAACAGAGGCAGGCTGCGCAGCTCAGCACGCGCAGGCTGCCGATTTTGGGCAGCCTTGCGCGCGCCGACCCCAGATTTTAATGGATACGCGCGACTACGCGCGTATCTATTAAAATCCTGCGTACTCTTGTTCGCCCCTGGTGCGTGAACAAAAGTATGCGATTCGCGCTAATTTATAAAATCCGGCCCTCAGTGAGCTGTGCTGTATTGTTACTCTACCCCTCCCCCTTCCCTCCAGTAGTTACATTAAAACAAACGTCATCCTGTGTGTATGACTCATGGCTAGAACATTTTTACTGCAGAAGCACTTTCTACCGCTTCCACTGAAAGATATTTCATTGCTCTTCATATTAAAAACCAAAAACTAATTAATCCCCCTTCTTTCCAACTTATTTCTCCCCTATAATAAATTAATTGCTGTAACATATTAAAAGTGTAACCTACCCTCCCATGTCTTCATAGCATGATCCCCACCCACAAATGAAGAAATATTAATCCCAAGAAGTTTCCTCATTTATTTTCTCCCCCTATGTTGTCACCTTAACTACCTCACAATCTTAAAACAAAAATACCTACCTTATTTATACACACCAATCTCTCAATAGCAGTGAGCTGTGCTGTATTGTTACTATACCCCTCCCCCTTCCCTCTAGTCGTTACATTAAAACAAACGTCACCTGGTGGGTATGACTCATAACTGGAAACATTTTTACTGCAGAAGCACTTTCCACTCTACTTCCTTATTTAACCCATTGGGGATAACCGTCTTCCACTGAAACATATATCTTTGTTCTTTAAATAAAAGTATTTTATTAATGTCACCCCCTCTTATGCGAATAATTTGCTCAATAGCAGCAAACTTTAATTCATCAATTTTATGGTGTGCAGACATCCAATGCTCTACCATAGGTGCTTCCTTCCGATCACACCGGATACAACTCATATGTTCCTGAATGCACAGTTTCAATTTTCTCATAGTCTTGCCAATATATTTTAACCCACATGGGCACCATATCAAATATATTACCTGATCAGAATCACAAGAGGTCTTACTACGTAACCTGAAAACCTTACCATCTGACATCTGAATCTCCTTTCCTTGAAAAGACTGAGGACAGACATTGCATTGACCACATGCCGTATGTTCACTATCCCGGACCCCACCTCTCCTTTCACTTCTGATTCCTGCATGGACCAAATTATCTCTTAGATTAGATGCTCTTGAAAATGCAAACATGGGTTTGGTATTAAATATGGAATGAAGACCTAAAATTTCCCAATTACATAGAATACTTTTCCTTACTCTCCAAGAGTCAGGCATAAATGGTAAAACACACACAAGCTCAGTATTTATTTAGAGATTTTTTATTTCTCACAGGACAAGCAGGATGGTAGTCCTCACAAATGGGTGACATCATCAGGATGGAGCCCTGTACGGAAAACTTTTCTGTCAAAGTTTCAACAAGCTTTGACTGACACTGGCACACTGGGTGCACTGAGCATGCCCAGCCTGCAATTATCCCTGTGAGCCACAGGTGTCTCCCTCAGTCTTCTTTTTTCCGCTCTGCAGTCAGCATAGCGGTTGGAGCTCTGTGAGGATTTTTTAACTAATTACCTCATGGAAACACTTAACTTTTCACTTCAAAAAACACTTTTCCCTGCACAGGTCTCCCTCCGCGTACGTTTTTACGACGCTCGGTGAGTACTAATTCTTATTTTTTCGGTCGGTTCCTGTCACTATCTTAAGGCTGTTAACTGACTGAAGCCTTCCCTTCCCCCATTTTTCAGTTAGCTTTAAACAGCTTGCGAGTATCTCTGTGACACTCTGCTTGCTTATGCTAGTGGGGTAGGGATTTTTTCCTTAACTTTAGGACCTCTGTAGCTTCAAGTCCTTCGTTCCCTGGTACCCTCACGCAGTCGATACCCTATCGCCACACCGGTACCCTCCTAAACCGCCCTGGGCTTTTATATGTCATCAGCGCCCCTCCCCCCACGGTGCCCTGATGCCTTTATCCATGTTTTTTGCTTTTCAGTGCTACCAGGCTTTTTTCCTGTTTTTTTTCCTTGGGCTTCCTCGGTGCCGTCCCTACCCGGATGCATGCCATTGACGCACACGCTGTTAGTCACTGCCATGCATACTCGGGTCGCCGCCACCGTTGCCCGAGACACTTTTTAACGATCCCAGGGTCACTTCATCGATGCCACCCCCCTTTTTGGGGATGCCATCAATGCCCCATCCTCCCCACCGATGTCCAGCCCTTTTCCATCGGCGGGCATCGGTGCCACATCGATTTCGTCGGTGGGCATTGGTGCCGGATGGTCCCCATCGATGGACATCGGTGCCGGATGGCTTGTCCGTCGATGGCATCGGTGCCGGGTCCTTTTGCATCGATGGACATCGATGCCCAGGTGTTTCATCCATGGGCATCTGTTAGAATGCATCCATCGAGGGCAGTCGATGCCAGGCTGCTCCCATCGGTGAAATTCGATGCCCAGGTGGGTCCCATCGGTGGGTATCCATGCCGGCTCGATTCCGTGGATGGGCGTCGATGCCAATGCCAGCCTTATGGCTGGCATCGATGCCCATGCCGATTCCAGGACTGGCGTTGATGCCGGGATGGAATTCATCGACTGGGAGATCCATGCCATCGATTCCATACGTGCCCATATCGATGCCACCGACACACATGTCTGGGGCACAGATACCATGTACACTTGGAAATCTGAGTCTGTCCAAATCGATACCGTCAACGTCTGTGGCCCTATAGTTGATGCCCGTGGCCATGCCACAAAAGGCATAAATGCCCGCCTCCATGCATCGATGCCCTCGACACCTACGTTTTCCTTCGGTGTCCTTGACGCCCTATCGATTCGACTTCGACTCAGTCGATGCCGGTATCTTTTTCAATAACGGCAATGTTTTTCGATTATTCGATTCCACATCGTTTCAAAGATACCTATGCCAGTGCTGTCAGTGCCCGTCATCGACGATTTTTCATACCCATTTTGATGATATCCTCGAAGCCCCTTAGGTTGCCTTCAATATCGTCAATACCAACATAGCACCGCCACATAATACCCTCGCCTCCTCATATTGCTCCACGCTTTGGGTTCTTTTTTAAGCCCCGTATTAGCTTAAGACACTCCATTGTGTCAGGAGCAGAGCAGGCGTGCTGACAGTTCGTCATCGATCGCCTTCCAGGACGACGAGGGCTTCCATCTCGGCGCTGGGGAAAGACCGGGCCGAGCACCGTGGCACCCATCATCACCGACATCGTGATCGTCCGCCGCTGACGCCATCCAGCACGTCGGTGCCATCCTTCTCCAGGCTGGACAACGCTCGGGCAGAGCAACATCACCACTGCCATCAGCACTGTTCCTACAGTTTTGGCAGTCCTTGGTGATCCAGAACTTCCGGATCCAGGTCCGACGGCTTCTGCATTGGCGTCACGACACATCGAGCCGCTGCGACGAGGGAAGGGAACATGAGTTCCGTTAGGGCTCCCCTGTTCCTGGCGTGCCCCACCGTCAAGTGGTGTGGGACTGTGGCCATCTGTTACACTTAGCAGTCTAAGCGCCAATCACGCCTGGCCTGTCTCCTCTGTACCTGTGCCACCATACCGGGTTTCAGTGTGAGATGGACGTTTACGTCCCCGGCCTTCCCCTCGAGGACTCCAGAGACCGACGGAGTCAACAGTCTTCACCGGCTCGTCTTGCGGCGATCCACGTCGGATGGTAAGTACCTGCTTCGGCGGCATTCCCATAGAGTTGTGTTCTCCCATTCGGACCGTGGTTCGAAAAGTTCTGGGTCATGTGCCTTAGGAGCTGTATTAGTGTCACATATCGCTATGTTAGCTATGTTAGCCACAATACCAGGAGAACCCCTCTATCTTCTTGGGATTGCAGCAGGGCTTCTTCTCTTGTCAGTAACAAGTCCCTGTGCCGACCAATGCTCTGACTCTTGGTTCCCTCCCAACCAAAGTTCCAGCTGCATTGGCTGATCTGCTAAACATGAGATTCAGCAACCATTGCCCCATGTACAAGTCCACCTTGAAGCCTGGCCACAGGTCTCAGTGTTTCCTTGTACAGCATACAGAAATGCGGGTACCACTTACCGCTCACACTCCTTCGGGAGCCTACATGATATCCTCCATTGGGACACCTCCTGGTCTCCCATCTGGTCAGATATCAGAGCGGCCACCCCACCTTGTACCAAAATCCCGGTACACTCCCCCAGGCGCTACGAAGTGCAGAGGGGAGAAGGGAGGGGGGTTGGGGAGTTTTAATTGCACTATTTTTTCTTTTAACAGAAAATAGTTACTCTCCGCACATCCTGGACCTAAGAAACTCCAACTTTCTTTAGAAGTCACAGGTACAATGGTATCTTTGGTTACCATCACTCCATATTGCAGTAAGTACATTATTTTAATGTTTCTATGTGCTTTATGATGAGTCAACATTACAACCCCAAGCTCTGCCGTTGGCACCAGCTTCGGTAAGTGAACTGTCTCTTGCATCATGGTGAATGCTGTTTTCTCTGCGGAGTGTAACATCATTCACTTTCCTTGCATAGACTACTGCTAACCACTTTCAGTACATGCAATGAGCTCTCACTTTTTTCATGACTCACTATACATTTACTAACTGGGATTACTGTCACTGCCATAAATCCCTTCTGTAACACTTCTGGACACCACAGTCTTAAGACCCTCTTGTCCAGCATGCGCACAGACATTCTGATACATTCGTATATGTCCCTGTGCATATTTTCCATAACCTCAGCCCTTCAACTTTTCATGGTTGGGCTATGGGGTTTCTTCCCACTATGCATTTTTCTCATAATTCAAAACTGCTATGGGTTATATTCAGTGACATTCTATACTCAATGGACCTACGTGGTTTCATTGCTTTCGTCCCTGATTCTTATCCCAGTTCGAACTAGGACCTAGTCTCCTTCGACTCATGCTCGCAATTCCTTAGGGTTATAAAGTTTCTCCTGAAAGCTTTCAACCCATTATGCATCTATTGCACTCCAGCATAGTTTCTCATAAACGTCCTGGACGTTGCACCCATGAGTTATGCCCTTATGCCTTCCAATACTGCTTTTGCAACAATTCTTTGTGCATACAGACAGACAGCATAGGGACAATGTGCTTTCCAACTCATAAGCACGCATTACCTCTTAGCTGCTCTGCTAGACAGCTGCGCAGCTCTACCTTGGCCCTTGTTCACTTCATGCCTTCTTGGGCCACATATCTAAGAGATTTAATGAACGCTCTATCAGACCTTCTCCACGTAGGTTCTATCCTCTCGAATGGTCTCAATTACATGTGTACAGGGAAAATCTTTTCACGCTGAGTTAAACTTTCCTCTGCGTCTGCATCATTCCATACGATGCACAGGTTCTGCTCCCTACACATGTTTCCTATGCGTTCCCTTAGATGCCTTTTCTTCCATCAAAGGCCTCTTCAATATATCTCTTCTGCTGCCTCTCGTAGCCAGCATTTTTTCTAATGTTGAACTGGGATGGGGTTCAGTATTCTTTTCCCCACTCCCTGACTGAGATCAGTATGCTTCCCATACTTCTCAATCCATCATATCAGTAACCTTTTATTCTCTCACCAGTCAGTCCCAAATCATAGACTTACTGATGTCCTTAGGTTCTGGTAGCGTCACAAAACCTTCTAAACATAAATCTTGCCGTTTAATATGGCAGGCTTTAACTCCTGACGCTAAAAAAAAAAAAAAAAAGAGAGGTATTACTCCTTTTACTTTTCCACCATTTTTTTCTTACTCCCTCGGATTCTGTTCTCCAGACATCCTCCACATAGTTACACCTTTCTCTCAGTAGGTGTATCGTTTTGGGAGTTGGGTTCCCGTTTACGGTAAACCTCTCTGAGTCGGCTTACCATGGATTATCCACTGATCAAGCCGCCTCTATTTCTCTAATCACGGAATGAGCATATATATTTTCCTTATAAGTCTCATACATTCTACGTTTGAGCCTTTCCATTCCTCTCTTCCACAGTTTGGCAAGGGAACTTCTTTCCCTCTTAATGTCATTCCTGCCAGCAGGGTCCGTGAGTTATGCACTCTTTCCATACTCACCTGACTCGTTCCTCCGTCACTGAGTGGTTCTATGCATTCATCTTTCTATCCTTTTCAGGTAGATGTTGCATCTCTCTTTACTCAGGAAATACTCTGCCAATTTTTCCTAGCCTCTCTCTCTCTCGCCCTAGGGAGAGAGTGGGTTTTCCACATTCCTGGACAGAAATGCTGCGCTTACATTCTATCTACATTGCACTGCATTCCATGTGAATTCCACTTGACTCTTTCCTCCATGCAAGAGTCAAGCTGCGACTTCCAGTGGCCACTCAGATCTAATCCTTCTGACTAAGTGGTCTGTATTTCCTTTGCTACCAACAAGCAAACACTTCACTACAACACTGTGGGTATCCACATACTGTTGTTTCCGTCCTAGCCTTAACAGCTTCCCTTTGGTTACTGCTGCTTGTACTTTTTTATCAGGCTGCAGCCTGGAGTCCTCTCCATACCTTTGCAGCCTATTATTGCTTACATTGACTAGCCGGCATGCTCCATGTTTGGCCAGTCCGACTACTCTTACCTTTTTCAATTCCCTACCCAACATCCTTCCACGAACCCATTATGGTGTTGCGGATGCCCTCCGTTCCCATTTCCACCTCCGTCATTACGCTTTCGCGTGTCTGCGGTGTATCTGGTGCATTCTCGGGCATCCTCAGCTCGGTACTCACCCATTTGTGAGGACTACCATCCTGCTTGTCCTGTGAGAAAGCAAATGTTGCTTACCTGGTGTAACAGGTGTTCTCACAGGACAGCAGGATGTTAGTCCTCACGAAACCCGCCCGCCACCCCGCGGAGTTGGGTCTGTATACTTTTATTTTAGTTTCGCTTGCGCTTTTTAGCTATAAGACGAGACTGAGGGAGACACCTGTGGCTCACAGGGATAATTGCAGGCTGGGCATGCTCAGTGCACCCAGTGTGCCAGTGTCAGTGAAAGCTTGTTGAAACTTTGACAGAAAAGTTTTCCGTACAGGGCTCCATCCTGATGATGTCACCCATTTGTGAGGACTAACATCCTGCTGTCCTGTGAGAACACCTGTTACACCAGGTAAGCAACATTTGCTATACCGCGGCACGTTACAAACATCACCTTGGTTTACAATGAAGCATAATTCAGCAGCAAGCTTTACAATCAATTGAGAATAGAACAAGCATATATCAAATGAGGTCAGTAAATTTTTCTTTTTGTCTTGGTGTTAACAATAACTCTATTGGCCCATCTCCCATGTTTCATTGCTCTTTAATATTTTCTTGGGGTATCCCTGTTCCCTGAACCTATCAAATATCTCATTTGCTCTCAAAAGATATTCTGAATTGGAAGAGAACAATTTCCTTAACCGTAGAAATTGCCCCATGGGAATGTTCTCTCTTAATTTTATTGGATGACAACTCTGGAAATGTAGAATTGTGTTCCTATCAGTCTTTTTCCTAAAGATAGAGAACTCAAATTCTCCATCCTGTATGCTAATTTCAATATCCAAAAAGTGGATGACTTTATTATTAATATCCGCTATAAACTGCAAATGTCTATTCTGGGTGTTTAACCATTCAATAAACTGTTCAAGGTCTTCACGAAACCCCTCCCAGATAATCAATATGTCATCAAAAAACTGTTTCCACATTGTAACATGGGCTGTATACATCTCTGATGCCATCACCTGTATCTCAAATTCCCCCATATATAAATTTGGATATATGTGTCTACGTCTGGTTGAAGTGCTCCTGATGCAGGCGGGACTCCGCCGAAACGCCATGGTGTCTGGCTTTTGAAATAATACCTGGACACATTCACTTTTTGGGAATCTAGCTGGTTTTCTGGAATACTGTTTGGATATTTCCACCATTGGGAATTGTTTGAGAAAAAAGAGTGTTTTTGAAATATAATTTGTTCATTTTCATTATCTGGAATAGAACTGGTTTTCTGGAACACCATCTTAATATTTTCATCATTGGGAACTGTATAACAAAAGATGTCTTTTAAAATAAGAAGGTATTCTGTAATAAAAATCTTGCAAAAAACAGTTCTATGTTAAAATAACAAAAAGTTAAAAACTGACAAAAAGTTAGGGGTATTTGATAAGTCTTTAAAGTGGGTTTTCAATAGATGAGTACATTTTTACTGGGGCGGGATTGTATGAATAAGGGGTGTAGTTTGATTTTGAATAAATCAATATATTCAGTGGGGTGGGATAGTGTAAGCAAGGGATATTTAATAGTACGAGTGAGGTACAGGTATGTTAATCTAAACAAAAGAAAAGTTTGATATAGCTGAAATTTTATACATATTTTGAAATAAAAGATTCATTCATGATACAGTGTACAAGGATAGATAGATAAATAGGTGAGCAGAACACTTATGTTCTCTTGTTTTTTTGATAAGTAGGTATATAAAAATCAACAAATAAATATTCCAACTAACACCATAAAACATGATCTGTAGGATATCACTGTAATAAGAAAGTTTGTTTTCCTCCTTTTTAACTGGTTAACTGATCATGCAGGTTAATCTGCAGTCTTGAAAGCCAATTGCCTAAGATAATAAAAACAATTCTTTTTTCATTTCATTCAATTCTGGTTTTACCCCATTGCATGCATTGACTTGTAGTTCTGATTTCCCTACTTCTGGTTTATCCTTGGACTCAGTAAGTTCTACACCATGTGATATTGTTGGAAATTTAATGTTTTGCTTTATTATCACTAGAAAGTTCTGACCCCTTGTTTGGAACCCCATTCATTTGCTTTATAGTGTAGCCTTGTATCCATAAACCCAGTACATCAGTTTGACATTGAATGATCCTCCCAAGTCTCTTAAGAAAGGAACAATGAACTTCATTTATCAAACTCTTAAGACAAATTAACAAATGGAGAAAATGAATAATTCTGCAAAATTGCCATGTTTAGAAGGAAAAAAAAAACCTGTCATCTTTATCAAAGCCTCTTTGCCCTGAATGTTCTGAGACTGGAAAACTACTGGGATGCATTGGGTCCTGCTTTTAATTGAGATCACTCTGCCATGCAAAAGAGGCCATAGCCATACTACCAAATAATTGTATAGCTGGGAAATGGGCAATAATGGAGATTGTATTGGATCTCTAGTTAGAATTACAATATCACTTGTTTTTGTTGAATTGCAGCAATAATGCTGTAAATATGAGGTACTACTGACAGCAAAACTATCACTATATACTACTGTATGACAGTTTATAGTACTTGATTACATGTTCTTGCTGTGGCATAGTTCTCCTTTATTGCAAAAATTCTAACTTGGAATTAATTGTAGATTATAAAATTGTTTTTCGTCTCAGATGATGGTTTTAGGATCATGAGGAAATTGTGTGTCCCTCAGATGAACTTAGCTCTCTTCAGTACTATTGAGCAGAAAAAGTATATCATAGCTTATAGATTTGTGTCTACTAAACACTTTTAGCCTCAGTAACCATTTGCTTTGTTTGTATGTAAAAGGAGCAATCTTAAGATTTTTCTTCTAGACTCATAGTAACATACATACATAGTAAATGAAGGCTGAGAAAGAACAAATTGGTCCATCCAGTCAGTCCAGTTATGATTCGTTCACTTGGGGCAGATGAACACAAAAATTCCAATACTCAACACAAAATCAGCTCTCAATTCCTTCCTGACAGTGCTAGTTGGGTGGCAAACTTGTCAGTTTATGGTTAGCTTCTTACAAGAGATTATATAATGTTCTGTTTTTATTATCTTTTTCCTTCACAAGTTTGTGATGATGAATCTTCATGTCTTTTAGAATTACAAGTAGCCACTATAGCTGTTGAGAATTGTGGCCGCAGCCGGGTCCCCTCTTACCGCTAGGCTCTCCTCCAGCACTGCGGGCTGCGGCGGAGCCTTCTCATGGCGTTCTCCCCACGAGGGAGATGCCTTCAGCATTCTTGGGCAGCTCCCCCCACTAGGCTCACGCTTGCCCGACTGCCCTGAATTTAAAGGGGCCGTGGCGGGAAACCACGGCCTGGCCCATTTCCTCATGTCATCACCCTGGGACTATTTAAAGGCTGCACCAGGTAGTCTCTGGGAGTATCTAGTTGCTGTTTCCTGCTTGTTCCTGACTCCCAGTACCCGGTTGGTGCCTGCATCTGCTCCTGCATGCTCTTCTCCAGCTCCTGAGTTCCAGGTCCCGCTTGCTGGCTTCTTCGGTTCGACTTCAGCTTGATTCCTGGTTTTCGTCTGTCTGCTGCCTGTCCTGAACCTCTGGACCATGATAGAATCCTCACATCTGCCGCCTGCCACGACTGACTGCTCACCTCTTCTCGTCTCCAGGAGACCTTCTCCTAAGTCCTGCCTTCCCCAGCACCCAAGGGCTCAACCTGAGGGGAACGAGGGCTGGTAAAGGTCCTGTCTGGTCTCCTGGTTCATAGTGGATAACACATTGAAATCATCAGTTCAGTGTGCTACGGCAGTCAAAAAAGCAAACAGAATGTTGGGAATTATTAGAAAGGGAATGGTGAATAAAATGGAAAATATCATAATGCCTCTGTATCGCTCCATGGTGAGACTGCACCTTGAATACTGGGTACAATTCTGGTCACCGAATCTGAAAAAAGATATAATTGCGATGAAGGTACAGAGAAGGGCTACCAAAATGATAAGGGGAATGGAACAGCTCCCCTATGAGGAAAGAGGTTAGGACTTTTCAGCTTGGAGAAGAGACGGCTGAGAGAGGATATGATAGAGGTGTTTAAAATCATGATAGGTCTATAACAGTAGATGTGAATCGGTTATTTACTCTTTCGGATAATAGAAAGACTAGGGGGCACTCCATGAAGTTAGCCTGTGGCACATTTAAAACTAATCGGAGAAAGTTCTTTTTCACTCACAGAATTAAACTTTGGAATTTGTTGCCAGAGGATGTGGTTAGTGCAGTTAGTATAGCTGTATTTAAAAAAGGATTGGATAAGTTCTTGGAGGAGAAGTCTATTACCTGCTATTAATTGAGTTGACTTAGAAAATACCATTGCTAGTAATAGCAGTGGCTAACATGGAATAGACTTAGTTTTTGGGTACTTGCCAGGTTCTTATGGCCTGGATTGGCCACTGTTGGAAACAGGATGCTGGGCTTGATGGACCCTTGGTCTGACCCAATATGGCATGTTCTTATGTTCTTCTTAATGAACTCATGCAACTCTGCGCAGTCCCCTCACCCCGGAAGAAAGGAAGCGCCGCCATTCCTTAGGCTTGTGCTTGTACTGCAGTGGTAAGGGACATATGTTGAGACAGTGCCGGGAGCGACCAGAAAACTCCCAAGCCTAGGCATTACTGGGGAGCTAATCCTAGGCTGTGTGAATCCTGCTCCCCAATGCACAGTTCTGGTCACACTGGAGTACCCTGGGGGGGGGGGGACCTTTGCCACGTTGGTCCTTATTGACTCCGGGGCTGGGGGCAACTTCATCCTTGCTGATCTGGTCCAACAATTACAACTGCCCAAGGTTGCCCGTTCTCCACCGCTATGAGTGTTCTCCATTCTTGTTACTCCCCTGCCGGGCAGCATCTCGTCCACTACAACTCCCGTGATCCTTCACACAGAGATTCTCCATGATGAGATCTCCTTTTACATCCTGAATAAATCCATCCATCCCATAGTCCTAGGTCTACCCTGGCTTCAGAGGCACTCTCCACTCATCAATTGGGAGTCCCTGCAAATCACAGCCTGGAGCCCAACCTGCTTTATGACTTGCTTGCCTACTCTGCCACGTCCCAGTGTTCCTTTCTGTTACCTCTCTGACACTGCCGCCTCAGTATGCAGAATATGCAGGTGTTTTCTCCAAAGAAAAGGCTCAACTCTTGCAGAACACTGGATCTTCGATTGCGCCATTGATTTACTGCCCGGTGCTATATCCCCTCAGGGGCGAGTTTACCCTTTGTCCCTACCTCAGACTCTGACAATGTCCCAGTACATTCAAGAACATCTGAATGTACTGGGACATTTTTTGTTGCTAAAAAATATGGTTCTCCGAGGCCCTCAACTCCTATATCGGGGTCTCAACTCCATCACCTGCTGGGACTGATATCCTCTTCCACTCATCCGAGCTTTTGGACCGCTTACAAGGAGCCAGGATCTTTACTAAGTTAGATTGCAGAGGCGCATATAATTTAATAAGAATAAAATCTGGTGATGAGTGGAAAACTGCATATAATACTTGTGATGGGCATTACGAGTATTAGTCATGACTTTTGGACTTTGTAATGCATCAGCAGTTTTCCAAAACATGCTCCACTCTTCAGTGATTGTATACCTCCATGATGTCCTTATATACTCAACAAGAACTTCAGGTGTTGCAGCGTCTCCGCGAGAACCACCTGTTCGCTAAATTGGAAAAATGCGTATTTGAACAATCGTCCTTACCCTTCTTGGGTTACATCATGTCAAACTCAGCATTTCATATGGATCCAGAAAAGGTTTCAGCCATTAAAGATTGGCCTTGGCCAGTAGGAGTAAAAGCTCTTCAATGCTTTCTTGGTTTCGCAAACTTCTACAGACATATCATTCCGTACTATTCACAGAAGATAGCCCCACTCACCGCTTTATCCAAGAAGGAGGCCAATGCCAGAGAATGGCCCACAGAAGCCCTTCAGGCTTTCGAGGAACTAAAACAAGCCTTCCTGCTAGACTCTTGCCTACACCACCCAGATCCCACACGACCCTTCATGGTGGAGGTAGATGCTTCTGACATCGCTGTGGGGGCTGTTCTCTGCCAACTGGGACAAGGGCTCACTCCTTGCTTGTTCTTCTCTCGAAAGTTTACTTCCCCCCCCCCCCCCCGCGCCAAGAAGAATTACGATATAGTGGGCAAAGAACTCCTAGCTATTAAAATGGCGTTTGAAGAGTGGCATCAGTGGCTGAAGGGGGCCCAACACAAATCTGCTTCACTTTTTTGAAGGAGTTAATAAACATGTGGATAAAGGTGAACCGGTAGATATAGTATACTTGGATTTTCAGAAGGCGTTTGACAAAGTTCCTCATGAGAGGCTTCTAGGAAAAGTGAAAAGTCATGGGATAGGTGGCGATGTCCTTTCGTGGATTGCAAACTGGCTAAAAGACAGGAAACAGAGAGTAGGATTAAATGGGCAATTTTCTCAGTGGAAGGGAGTGGACAGTGGAGTGCCTTAGGGATCTGTATTGGGACCCTTACTGTTCAATATATTTATAAATGATCTGGAAAGAAATACGACGAGTGAGATAATCAAATTTGCAGATGACACAAAATTGTTCAGAGTAGTTAAATCAAAGCAGATTGTGATAAATTGCAGGAAGACCTTGTGAGACTGGAAAATTGGGCATCCAAATGGCAGATGAAATTTAATGTGGATAAGTGCAAGGTGATGCATATAGGGAAAAATAACCCATGCTATAATTACACAATGTTGGGTTCCATATTAGGTGCTACAACACAAGAAAGAGATCTAGGTGTCATAGTGGATAACACATTGAAATTGTCGGTACAGTGTGCTGCGGCAGTCAAAAAAGCAAACAGAATTTTGGGAATTATTAGAAAAGGAATGGTGAATAAAACGGAAAATGTCATAATGCCTCTGTATCGCTCCATGGTGAGACCGCACCTTGAATACTGTGTACAATTCTGGTCGCCGCATCTCAAAAAAGATATAATTGCGATGGAGAAGGGCTACCAAAATGGTAAAGGGAATGGAACAACTCCCCTATGAGGAAAGACTAAAGAGGTTAGGACTTTTCAGCCTGGAGAAGAGACGACTGAGGGGGGATATGATAGAGGTGTTTAAAATCATGAGAGGTCTAGAATGGGTAGATGTGAATCGGTTATTTACTCTTTCGGATAGTAGAAAGACTAGGGGGCACTCCATGAAGTTAGCATGGGGCACATTTAAAACTAATCGGAGAAAGTTCTTTTTTACTCAACGCACAATTAGACTCTGGAATTTGTTGCCGGAGGATGTGGTTAGTGCAGTTAATATAGCTGTGTTTAAAAAAGGATTGGATAAGTTCTTGGAGGAGAAGTCCATTACCTGCTATTAAGTTCACTTAGAGAATAGCCACTGCCATTAGCAATGGTTACATGGAATAGACTTAGTTTTTGGGTACTTGCCAGGTTCTTATGGCCTGGATTGGCCACTGTTGGAAACAGGATGCTGGGCTTGATGGACCCTTGGTCTGACCCAGTATGGCATTTTCTTATGTTCTTACACCGCTCATAAAAACCTGGAATATTTGTGTCGCGCACAACGGTTGAACCCCCATCAAGCCCGCTGATCTGTTTTTCTGTCACTTTAATTTCTCCTTATGCTACAGACCAGCCTCCAAAACACATGAGCGGATGCCCTCTCCCGTACCACGGAATCAGAGGACTCTCCCACTTTACCGCAATACATTCTCGACCCAGCAAAAGTCATCCTTGCCGCCACCGATGTGGTACCCACTGGTAAGATGGTAGTGCCTCTTCGCCTACACAAGAAGATCCTCTCCTGGGCCGATGATTCACTTACAGCAGGACATCCGGGCAGGCTTTGAACTCAAGAACTCCTGTCCCGTTACTATTGGTGGCCACACGTAAACCAGGATGCCCAACCTGCGCTAAACAAGCCCCCCTAACTGGACGTCCCTGGGGATTGCTGCAACCGCTCCTTATACCCATGGAACCTTGGACTGTCATCGCTACTGACTTCATAGTCAATCTACCACCATCTGAGGGGAAACAGGTCATCTGGGTCCCAGTAGATAGATTCTCCAAGATGACACATTTTGTAGCTCTCCCAAAACTCCCCTCTGCGCCTGAACTCGCACAACTCTTCACCGAGCATATCTTCCGCTTACACAGACTACCCCAACACATATCCTTCAACCGGGGTTCACAGTTCACCGCTAAGTTTTAGAGGGCTTTATGCAGAAAATTTGGGATCCAGCTCAATTACACAACAACCTTCCACCCACAAGGAAATGGACAAGCTGAGCAAACCAATCACTCACTAAAGAACTTTCTCTGCTCCTTCATAGGAGATAAACAAGACAACTGGGGGACCTTGCTTCCTTGGGCGGAGTTCTCCTACAACCACCATGTTCACTCTGCAACTGGATCTTCTCCTTTCCAGCTCGTCTTCGGGAAACAGCCAAAGCCACCTTTACTGCTCCCAGTAACAGTGTCTTCTCTAGCCGCACAACTCTCGGCCCAATAGCTCAAAGCTCTATGGGTTTCTACCCAAGACACCTTATGGCGTGCAGCTAACTCTGCCAAGAAAGATGCAGATAGGCATTGTCGCAAAGCACCCACCTTTCGCCCAGGAGACCAAGTTTGGTTGAGTACTCATCATATTAGTCTCAGTGTTCCTTCTATGCGACTCGCTCCCAGGTACATTGGACTCTTTGTGATCTCCAAGCGTGTGGGAGCAGTATCCTACCACTTACACTTACCTTCAAGTCTACGAATACACAACGTATTTCATGTGTCACTGCGGAAGCCATTGGTACTCTCCATATTTCACCATGAGCCACCAAATCCTGTGAATGCAGTCACCGATGCTGACATTGTCTATCAGGTACGGGAGGTTCTAGATGTCAGTTTCCATCACCAATGGTGGGAGTTCTTGCTCTCGTGGGAGGGCTTTGGCCCGGAGAAAAACAAGTGGGAGCCTGCCTCCAACATTCGACAAGACTCTGCTTCTCCAATTTCATCGAGACAACCTAAGACCCCCGGGGAGGGGGAGTAAGAGAGTGTGTACTGTTGGGAATCCCTTTGGCTTGTACTTTGATTCTCCACGTCTGCTGCCTGCCTTGAAAATCCGGACCGTCATTGACTCCTTACGTCTGCCGCGACTCAAGACTGCTCACCTCTCTTCTCGTCTCCAGGACACCTTCTCCTACCCAAGGGCTCAACTTGTGGGGAACGAGGGTTGGTAAAGGTGAAGGTCCTGTCTGGTCTCCTGGTTCTGATCCGTGTCCCGGCTACGAGTACTGCTGCAGGCCTTCCTTCAGTGGTTCCATCACACACTCTAGCCGGCCCAAGGGTCCACGTTCTCAACAATAGCTAACTCTATTACAACCAGACTAATGAACCCTGATTAGTGAAACCCATAGGTCACCTAGAACAAAAACATTTTACACTTAACAAAAGCAACATAGCGTTTCTTATTCCAGGAATTAAAGAACCACAGAGTGGATTTAGTATTTAGCTTTTTCTTAATTTGGGATTAAACAAAATGTGCTAACATCAGCTGTTAATGCAAGTAAATGCAGTGATGATGTGCACAATTATCCAGTGATAAATAGCTCTGAATACATTATGCAAATTTTTGCATTTATTTCCTCTGCATTATTTAATCTTTGGATAATTGCATTTGTTGTCTGACAAAAAATGTGTTACTGAGTGTATGTTCATGTGAATGATAAACATGTATTCTGCTACAGTTTTGTATGCAATACTTACTGCGGAATTTGTCTTTGAGGCACGCTTTTATGTATTGGTTTCCACCCCCACCCCCAATATTTATTTATACTTTAATCATATTTGCAAGGCAAATTGTTCAAATCAATATACAACAAAATATTCATATAACTAAAAATGTGTATTACTGAATTTGTGTTTATGTGAACTATAAACACATATTATGTTACAGTTGTGCATATGATACTTAACACTGGATATGGAAACTTCAGGTCTGAGACCACACTGGCACACCACCATAGACTAACATTATCTCCAGAAATATGAGTTAACTACTCCACTTCTGACCTAGGAGTTAAAATTTCCAGTGTTAAGCCCTTCAGGCTTTAAACAGATCTTCCAATATTGTGGAGTAATACCTAATCTCTTCATTTACATGGTATTAGCATGAAGGTTGACTAATTTTAATGCACATTTTTATTCTATTTTAGTGCACTATAATACTTATTAAATCTTGAGTAAAGTTTTGCACATCTTATTACATTGACCTCATTGAGAGAGGCATTCCTAGGGCAGATTGCATTTTCAACTCCACATGCATATTTTTGCAGCAAAACTCTTCCCATTCACAAAAGCAGGTACAAATAGCTGCAGGATACCAGGTACCTGTGTCAAGTTTCAAAGTAAAAATATGTGCATACTTTCACTTTGAAAATTTTTCCAAAGTTCTTAGGTTAAAAGAACCCATTGTTTTAAATCAGACAGTTTGAAAATTGCCATCTAAATCAAATAGTAAAAGGAAAACTGCTTATTAGCTTCAAGAATTAAGAATGAAATTTTGCTTAGCAAGTTTAAATAGTTTTATTTGAGGCACTTTATAATATTAGCAGGGGAAACATATCTATGCATTGCAAGATATACCAAAGATTTTTTAAATTTGCTAGCATCCTCTAATGTAGATTCCGCGTTCTGTCAGTATTTGTAGAGAGGAAACAAGACTATGGAAGAGTGTATGCGAGAGTGAGCCACACACACACAAACACCTATCTTGCAATCCACCCACCTACCCCTCCCACCCACACCCTGCTCCCCAAGGGGGCAGTTGCTGGGGAAGGGGGGGAAATAGTGAGCAGCATTCCCAGGGGTGTGGGAGGGTTGCCAACATCTGAGAAAGTAAAAGTAATGTTATTGAAACTGACAATTTGGGAAACCTGACCCTTGTCTCCCATCTCCCCCAGCATTTCAAATCACCAAGAGAGCCAAACCCCACTTCCCCCACATCAGCTCAAAAAAATTCTGAGATGGAGATCCCCCAGTAGTATCAGTATTGTGAAATGTTCTATGCGGCTGTAACCATTCCTCTGGTTGATGGACTCCAAACTCCATCTCTCCAGATCCAGTCTTGAAGGAGCTTTCCTGGCCACTTGAAAAACTCAATTAGCAGTCATGTAGAATTTTTCTCTACAAGTTCACAGGCGGGGGTTCGAACCATCCCAGGCCGGAAGGCAGATGCCCACCCTGCTAAGCCAGCAGCTTAACTAACAAAGTATGGCATCAAAAGTTCACCTGAAGTCTATAGCCTTGGTTTTCAGTCCTCGGTGCCATCCAAAGTCTGGCCCAATGGGCCTAACTGCCACCTCCCACCATACCTCCGGGATATGACACTTGTCCCAAGAGATACAACCACCCACCTGGCAGTTCCTGGTGAAGCATCCTTAAAGTAAGTAAATCCAAACAAATAGCTTTTTGTAGGCACAAGCTTAGCTTCTTTGTGATCACAGTTGCCGTCCTTCTTCACATACAGCTGTAGCAGGAACATCTAGACTCAGTCTCCCAAAATAAAAAGGTACCACGGTCCTTCCTCATCAGTCCCCAGCAGGAGACTGAGACTGCTCTACTAGGGAGTCCTTTTTATACTGTGTAAACGCCTCCTCCAGTAGTAAGGGATTGGCTCGTGGGGTCCCACCCTCTGTTTGGCCATCCCCCTGAAGCCAGGGATTGGCTTCTGGAGCTCCACTCTATTTCCCACACCTGTAGCTTTTCTGTCTCTATATTTACCGGGGGAAGGAACCAGGGTACTTCCTTGGCTTGGTGTCGCTGTTTTTTTCTTCCCCCCTTTTCTAAGACTTTTGGTTCTGGGGTTTTTAGCCTCTATCTCTGGGTTGGGACATAGACCACGTCACAGAAGCCCTTCTCAGGAAAGGTTTTGGGACTCCTTATCTAGAGAATCCCTTTTGTATATGTTGAAGGAGTTGAGTGTGTGGCAGTACAATTCTGTCAATGCCAACCCACAAGATCCAGCTCTCTGTTGAGCAGCTTTAAGCTCTAGGAAGGTGTAGGGAACTAAGCATGTATCTTTTGAAGTTCAGGCACTTACCTCTAGTGGGAGCTTTAGAGGGCATGTTGAGGCCCAGAGAGGAAATAAGATTAGGGTTTGGAAAGATACTGATAGGATTTATAGTCTTCAGGCGTTCTGAGCCTAGAAACCAGCCAAGGTGATCTGGGATATTTGCAGCTGGATTTTAAAAAGTCAAATTGCTAGAAACAGTTGGGCAGTGGATTAACTCAGAGCTGAGCAGGGGAATTAAATGCTAAGTTTTTGTGTAATTTGCTTTATGCTGTAAAACAGGTTAGAATTGATATCCAATGAAGAGTCATCATTAACTACTCTGCTTTCCTATGGACTGATTTGTATTATTGCATGTATCTTGTGAGTAAACATATACAGTAGTAACTAGTCAAAACCACTACATAATTACATAACAGTAAAATAGAGGGGAGAGTTCTTTAGCAATAAAGATTGCCTGAAGGTCACTTCCCAATCTGCAAAACTGATTGATAGAAGAACCCTTATAGCAAATTCCCTGGTGGAGGAATTACAAAAATGGCACCCAGTGTGGGGCATTAGGTGCCTTGAACTGACTTCTGGACTGTTTTATTTGCATTTCACATCTTCTTGCATTTTTTGTTATGAATTTGTGCATGAGACCTAAAATGACTACCCCCATTGTAAATCCAGTTTAGAAAAAGGCTTGATTGGAATGAAGGAGGAGGATCTATTAGAACTCTGTGACCAAGGAGAATCTTCTGGAGATTAAGATGTCGTCATGTTCCCCCTGACTATATCATTCAGAGCCTATCTGGTATTGGCACATTATAGCTCAAAGACATAAGTACTGGGCATGTGATAAGAGTTGACAACACAGCGAATTCTGGTCTGTGCTGCAAACTAAAATCTAAGAAGGAGAGAGGGAACAACCTAGAGAAAACCACGGAGTGTGCAGGAAAATGAAACCACTGGCCACAGCCACAGGGACCAAGTCCGACAATGTTCTTCATGGCTGTCAAATAGCAGCGACATATGGTCCTGAAATCCAGTACTGCACAGCCTGGAGAAGGATGCCAGTCCGGCAGCATGAAATCTTGGAGCAAAAATGGGTGATTCAGAGTCATTCAGACAAGGTCTTCAGCTTGCAGGTGTGTAGCCAGGAAAGATATTTCTGTACAGTATAGGAATTCAAAAAAGCATGGAATAAACAGAATATTTTAGAAAGTGGTAAGGATTGTAAAGATGAATTGTTGTGGATGGGCATTTAGTCTTTTTCTGTTGACATATTTCTGTTTCTATGATATCAGCCACCGAAGAAGCTCAATTGTGTGCTAAAGATCCATAACAAAGTGCAATGCTGGGTCTCAGCAAGGATTCAAGTCCAGCATCCTATCTCCGACAGAGGCCAATTAGGATAGCGATAGAAGGAAGTGCAAAAGCGGCATTATGAGACTCAGAGGTGAAGGGAAGGATTATGTAAAAGCTCGCCAGCCAGCTCCAAAGTCTTCTGTTCCGAGCGGCCTGAAGATGCTGTCAGCCCACGTGGCTTGAGACACTGCCGCTGTCTGCCAGGACCTCATCTAGGCTTGCACACCAATATTTAAAGGTCTTATGGCAGGAACAGTGTAAACCAGTGCCTTCTGATGACATCACATAGCCGGATATTTAACACTGCCGTGCAGCCCTTCAGTCCCTCAGCAACGGGTCGACTATCAAGAATGCGAGTTGCTGCTCCTGTGTCTCCAGCCTTGTCCTTGTCTTCAGCCTCATACAGCCTTGCCTTCGACTTTAGCTTGCCTGCCCTCAGATTTATTCTGACCTTAGCCTGTGACCTGACCATCCTTGCTTGCCGCCCGCCTCGACAACAGCCTAACATCGGAGCCTGACATCAGAGCCTCTCTTCAGCATATGCCTCAGAGACTGCCACCTAAAACCTGCCGAACCTCAGAACCCAAACACTCAACCTGAGGGGAAAGGGGCTGGTAAAGGCGAAGCTCCAGCTCAGTCTCTGCACTGTCCACGCTGCCAATTGGCAGTGAAGACCTATAGGGCCTTCTCAGTAGTTTATGTTAACTTACCCCGACATAAGGGTCCACAATTCTAACAGTTTGCTTAGATCATGGACCCGGTCACTCAGGTTTCACTCTAAACAATACCAGGCCTGGCACAGTGCCTACAAGAACAGCAGCAGTTACTCAATAAAGTTACTGTGGAACTGGAAAAATTAGGGGTCCTTTTTATCTCTGCACGGGGTCTCTCTTGCATCGGTTCCCCCGATATCAGTTTTTTCTCTCGTTCCTTGCGGTCGATTCCCGAGCGTGTCACATCCTGGTGGCTGCTGGCCATCAGCAGCTCACTGGTTTATTTTTATGGCGTTGTTCGGTTTTCGAAAATGCTCCCAGTGCCAGCGGACCATGTCTCTCATGGATCCGCACGAGGTTTATATCCTCTGCCTGGTGGCTTCCCATGAAGTCCATGGGTGCCCCGACTGTGCTCAGATGACCCCCAAGTGCCTTCATTCCCAACTGAACAGGATGGAGCAGCTTTTTGACGCCAAAAAGTCGGCTCCATCGACTCCGGCATCAGGGACCTCAACACTGAAAGGTCACGGAGACCCCTCCGACTCGGCGTGGCCCTCTACTTCCCGTCCGATTTTCCCTCGCTAAGAGAAAGGTTCGGGGCCCAGCCCTCTCCATCATCTGATTGTTCCTAGGCATTCGGATCGTCTGCTTCCTCGGCACTGGAGAAGGACTGGGCCGAGTACCGAAGGAAACACCAGTACTGGCACCGATAGTCCTCATCTCACCGCTGCTGATTTCGGAGGAACAATAGCCCATGCTGAGCCTCCCCCGAAGCGACCCTGTGGAGAAGAGGCCCCATCCTCTTTCAAACCTGGGATTCCCAGGCATTCCCCACCAAGTGCGGTGCCGGTCACCGAGCTTCCTCGGCCCCCCATGGAGGTTCCGGTGATGCCTCCTCCTCCTCTGTCGTCCGTGTTCTCATTGTCAGACTTTCAGGAGGAGTTAGACCCACAGGGTGCAACAGGCGGTTCTCCATGCTCTCCAGAGGATTGAACTGCCCCCAGCGCCAGCTCCCTTACCGGCGCCTGAGCCAGTGCCTACATTGCTAGCGCCTCTGCTGGAGTGTCTTGATGACCTGTTAGGCATCCTGCCAATGCAGCTGGTGCCCAGGGCTCCTTTGGTTCCCCATCGGCCACCAAGGTCCCCTTCCAGAGCAATACCAATTATTGGATCCTCCGAGGAAGAAGAAATGCAGCCATGCCCAAGGCCCTCAAAGGCGCCTGCACTCCCCAAGCCCATTCCTGGGCCATCGGGAGTCCCAGGTCCTTTGGTTCCCTCGGTGCCTCTGGCACCATTGATGTTCTTGAGGCCTTTGGCACTAAGATTGACCAGACAACTCTTGATGCCGCTACCAAGGGGAATGGGAGCTGGCCTTCCTCACTGTCCTCCCGGGGATGTCAATGAGGAAGATGCACCATCCCTGGGGAGGATAATTTTTTGGAGTCCTCTTCTGAGTACTCTGGCGACTTGCCAGCCAAGCCTTCTCCGCTGGATGAGAGACGTTGCTGTCCCCCAGAAGACCTATCCTTAGCTAGCTTTGTCAGAGCTATGGCGGAAGCTATTCCTTTTCAACTCCTCACAGAGGGGGATGCCCGCCATAAAATGCTGGAGGTCTTTCAGTTTTTGGATGTCCCAAATGAGGTGGTAGCCATCCCAATCCATTAAATTCTCTTAGAACTTCTATACAGGATCTGGGAGCACCCAGGGTCTGTCCCCCCTGGTTAACTGGAAGAAAGATGCCCTTTATCTAGTCCAGCAGGCCCTAGGCTTTCAAAAACGACAGCTTCCTCAACAATCTGTGGTTGTGGAGTCTGCCCTTAAAAAAGCCAAGAGATCTCGTACCCATTCATCCGCCCTCCAGGCCAGGAACACAGAGCCCTGGATGCTCTTGGAAGGAGGGTTTTTCAAGGAGCAATGCTCATTGCCGGTATCGCCTCTTACCAGTTGTACTGGGACATGTACATCAGGAACCTTTGGAAACAGGTTCAAGAGCTGGCGGAGTACCTGCCTCAGCAACAGCAAGATGTGGTAGAGGCAGTGGTACAGAAGGACCTAGAAGCTGGGAAACATTAAGGTGCGGGCAACCTATGACATCTTTGAGATGGTGGCCAGAGTATCTGCTATGGGCATTAGCGCCCAATGCATGGCCTGGCTTTCAGCCTCCGACCTTTAGCCAGAGGTTCAGGAAAGACTGTCGGACCTGCCCTGTACCGGAGAGAATTTATTCGGGGACAAGGTAAGACATGCAGTCGCTCAGCTCAAGGACCACATTGAAACCTTACTGCAGCTCTCGGCCCGCGCCTCAGACCCATAGTCTTCCGGGCACAGGCCACCACAACAAGGACCTCGCAAGTCCTTTTTTCTGTCAGAGGAGATACTACCCTCCGGCTTTACATACCCAGAGCATCATGTGCCACAACCAGCATGCCCCCAGGCCCCAACCTATGCCACAGCCCAGCTGTGGGCTTTTGACTGGCAGCAAGGGAGCGGAGGCCAGTGTCCAGTGCCTATGGATCCTTGCCCACTTGTCAGAGGCCGGCTGTGTTTGTTCACAGAACGTTGGGCCCCCATTACCACTGACTGTTGGGTTCTGGCCATCGTGCAACATGGTTACCACCTGAACTTCAGAACAGTCCCAGCTGTGTTTCTGCAACTTTCAATGTGGGACCCCTTGGGACATCAGAAAGTCCTCGAGTCTGAACTCTTGGTCTTGTTGATTGCCAGAGCTGTCGAGCCCGTGTCTCACTGTGAGCAGTGCTGGGGATTCAACTTGAGGTATTTTCTGATACCAAAGAAAACAGGTGGCCTCTGGCCCATTCTCAACCTCAGCCTTTAACAGCGAGAACCCTTCCTTGGGCACCCTGATCCTTCTCCTTCACAAAGGAGATTGGCTCTGTTCTCTTGATCTCAAGGATGCTTATGCCTTTATAGGCATTTTCTCACCTCACAGGAAGTATCTTCGCTTCCTAAAGAGCCATAGGCATTTCTAATACCGGGTGCTCCAATTCGGTCTTGTCTTAGCCCCGCAGGTCTTCACAAAATATCTGGCAGTAGTAGGGGTGCACATGTTCACCTACCTGGATGACTGGCTCATTAAGAGCACCACACAAGAGGTGGTGCTCTTAATGCGCTACCTCTGCTTCACGACCAAAGTACTACAGTCACTGGGGTTCGTGATCAATCTACCGAAATCTCATTTGAGCCTGTCCCAGCAGCTGGCATTTATAGGGGCTCTGCTAGACAACTCTCACCAGAGCGTTTCTTCCCCAGGACCATGCCCAGACCCTGGCGTCGATGGCACACTCCATCTGCCGGCGTCTGATGGTTTCTGTCTGGGTACTGCTCCTCTTGCTGGGCCACATGGCAGCATCAGTTCATGTCACTCCACTTGCCTGGCTAGCCATGCGGGTAGCGCAGTGGACACTCTTATCCCAGTGGCTCCAGGTCACCCAAGACCTCTCGGCACCAGTTCAGCTTACCTAACCACTCCAGGCCTCCCAGAATCTTACCAACTTGGAAAGAGGCCTTCCCTTCCAAGTGCCATCCCCTCAGGTGGTATTGACCACCGATGCATCCACCTTGGGCTGGGGGGCACAAGTGGGCAACCTCCATGCACGGCATGTGGTCAGAGCAGAAGGCAAGTTGTCAAATTTCCTGGAACTGCGAGTGATCTGGTATGCCCTCTCGGCATTCCAGGATCATCTGGCCTACATGGTGCTTCTGATACAGACCAACAACCAAGTTGTGATGTGGTACATAAACAAGCAGGGAGGCACAGGCTCCTTCCTGCTATGCCAGGAGGTGGTACAAATTTGGGCCTGGGCCCTGTCCAAGGACATGCTCTTGCGAGAAATTTACCTTGCGGGGTCAGAGAATGTGGTGGTGGTGGACCGTCTGAGTTGGACATTCCACCCCCATGAACGGTCACTCAACCCAGCAGTTGTGGACAGAATCTTCCACCTATGGGGCATTCTGGATGTGGATCTCTTTGCCTCCCCCCGGAATTACAAAGTGAACCACTTCTGCTCCCTGTACAGGGAAGATGGGGAAACCAGCCTCGGATTATTTACTTATTTATTAATTCTTATATACCGATGTTCCATGAGAACATATCACATCGGTTTACATTAGTTAACAAATATTCATTTAAAAATATTTGTATTTCCAAAATTAAAATGAAAAGTGAATACAAAGTTTCATAATAAACTAATGCCTTTGCCCGGTTTTGGGGCAAGGGCCTACTGCATGTGTATCCTCCACTCCCATTGGTGGGGAAGACTCTTGTGAAGTTCTAGCAGGACAGGGGCACTATGATTCAGATTGCCCCGTACTGGCCGCGCCAAGTCTGGTTTCCGATTCTGCGTGACCTATTGATCTGGGAGCCCATACTTCTGGGCTCCTCCCCCGACCTAATCACGTGGGATCAGGGCAGACTGCGCCACCCGAATCTCTGGTCGCTGGCCCTCAGTGGCTGGATGTTGAAAGGGTAGTTTTGCAGTCCCTCGACCTCTCCAATAATGTGTTGCAGCTACTGATGGCTTCCCGAAAGCCTTCCACCAGGAAGTCTTATCAGTTGAAGTGGAAGAGGTTCTCCGTCTGGTGTGGGGCAAAATGCCTAGACCCTTTCTCATGCCCCACTCTGCGTCTATTGGACTGATTGTGTTCCCTCTTGGAGTCTGGCCTGCAGACCACCTCGATCAGGGTCCACCTGAGTGCTTTCAGCATTTATCACCAGGGAATTAGTGGCACACTCATTTCTGTGCAGCCCTTGGTGGGCCACTTCATGAGGGGCCTGTTGCAACTAAAGTTCCCTCTGCGTCCTCCTGTTGTGTCTGGGTCCTCAACGTGGTACTAGCGTGGCTCATGCACCTTCTTTCGAGCCTATGCGCTCCTATGAGCTTAAACATCTCACCTGGAAATTCATTTTCATGGTAGCATTCACTTCCGCTCACAGTCAGTGTGTGCTCTTGCCTTTTATCTTGAGCACACAGCAGCCCATAGGCAGCCCACGCAACTGTCTCCTTTGATGAAAACAGACTTTGCATTGCGGTGGGCAAACAGACCGGTCCAATTGGTTGGCGGACTGTATATCCTTCTGCTATGCGCAGGTGGGCCTTCTGCTTGGTGGCCGCATCAAGGCACACTCAGTTAGGGCCATGGCAGCATTGGTAGCTCTTGAGTAGCAGACATGTTGCAGATCCTTCAGGGCTTCCGGACCTTCTCGGAATATGCAATGAAATTCAGAACTCTCGCCTCCAAATCTTTCTTCAAGAGCTAGCCGGTCACATAAAGGACAAGCTCGCAGCTTGGGAACTTCCTACCTCCTTGGATAACCTCCTTACCTTAGTTGGATGGTTAGACCGAAGACTCCAGAAGAGAACATGATGCTCCGTTCCTTTAGCACCCTGCCTCCAGTGGCCTCTTTCCACCCATGACTCGGTCCTCCAAACCTAAATCTTTGGAGTCCATGCAACTGGTTCACAACTGGCTGAAAGATCATGCCATAGACAACTGGGTCTTTGTCTAAACCAGTGGTTCTCAACCTTTTTTTGGCCAGGACACACCTGACAGATGGTTCTCAAATGCATGACACACTGAACATTTGACCGTCAAAGGGCAAAATGTAAATATACATTCTGCATTCTCAGGAACCCCCTCAACTCCCAACAATGGGTGCAGAGCAGAACTAGGGCATTACCCGTACAACTCACCATACAAAAAAAGATATTCTGATTCTGATGATATCTCAGTAAAAGCAAAACAAACTCTTTACTGACAGGCACAATACCTCTCCTTATGAAAAGACAGTAATTTACCACTACAAATATTTAACCAGGCCCTAAACACTAATACACCTCCTATTAGGAAAACAGAGCAAGCCAAGCTGCTATAGATAGCTTCCCACTCAGAAATTGTACAGTTCTCAACTGTACAGCATTTCACCGTACAGCTTTATACTGTTTTGTTTCACAGAAACTTTCCAAGTTCCCTCATTCAAAGCAGTTAACGTTCCACCCAATCAGTCCTCAAACAAAGATCTTTAAGTTTGAAATCTTTATTGTAAAGCTAATTTATAACTACTTACAAGAGTTGCTTTCAAACGTCTGTGCCACTAGCAGAGATCCTTGTAGCTGGGTGAAGGCAGGGGAAGGAAGCTGAAGATTCTTGGGGCGCAGGGAAAGATAACGTGGGGTTGAGGCTGATTAGTCTTATACTTAAGCGGTAGGAGGAAGGTAAAAAGCTATTCTGTAACAACGGTTACAGGCACGTTAGTCTGCTGCTGGCTTGGCTGGGATAACCCACCGTCACGAAACTCTCCTCAGCTGAGGTAAAGGCGAGAGCCAATAGCAGAAAGCCCAGGACCCAGTGACTCAGGAGGGAACATGAAGGGAGGGGGCTTTTGTTAAAGGCATACTCCCTTTTAAAGGCAGGGCTTTCAGACTTCTCTGCTGGGTTACTGAAAGTGTCACATTACTAGTAAGGAGAGGCTGTGGTAAACACGGGTGAGCTGCACTATTTACAAACACAGACATGTACCCATTAATGGGGACAGAATATAAATAATTGTAAAACTATACTAATAAATGTTACAAAGCAGCTGATGAACAGAATAACATCCAACAATTAAAAACTCATAAAAATTATTTAAAATTGTCCAAATATCAATAAAATATTTCAAAATAGCAGACATCACATAATACCCAATAATTAAAATAGCAGTCAATTAAGAAAAATAAACTTAAAAGCCACCTTTACTTACCTGTTCCAGCAACTCTACTCCTTTCCCTTGCAAGCCAATAGCACTCACCAGAAGCAGCAGTGGCTGCTGAAGCTCTGTCCTCACAGTCCTCTTCCTTAGGGCCCATAACCAGTCACTCACACACACACACAGTCTCTCTTCCTCACACACACACCAGTCACCTCCCTGACCAGTCTCTGTCTCTCTCACAGACACCAGTCACCTCCCTGACCAGTCTCTCACTCAATCACACACATGCTCTGTCACTTACAATCAAGTTCTCAATCACACACAAATGCTCTTGCTCCCATTCTATCACAACCCACAAAGCTGCCACTCACGCACCCAGGCACCCATTCTACCATACACACGAAGCTACCACCCAGGCACCCATTCTACCACACACAC